>NC_090924.1:1407929122-1408610372 GCF_040938575.1 Ambystoma mexicanum
GGCGGTGAATGTGTGGGCAGGAAGGGTAGAGGGGGGGAAAGGGGCAGTGGTGCCTCAGTCCTCAGTGATGCAGTGAATGTGTGGGAAGAGAGAGGTGTAGTGGTGCCTCAGTACTCAGTGAGACAGTGAATGTGTGGGCAGGAAGGGTAGAGAGAGGGAAAGGGGCAGTGGTGCCTCAGTCCTCGGTGTGGCGGTGAATGTGTGGGCAGGAAGGGTAGAGAGAGGAAAAGGGGCAGTGGTGCCTTAGTCCTCAGTGAGGCATTGAATGTCTGGGCAGGAAGGGTAGAGGGAGAAAAGGGGCAGTGGTGATTCAGCCCTCAGTGAGGCAGTGAATGTGTGGGCAGGATGGGTAGCGGGAGGAAGGGTAGAGAGAGGGAAAGGGGCAGTGGTGCCCCAGTCTTCAGTGAGGCAGTGAATGTGTGGGCAGGAAGGGTAGTGAGAGGGAAAGGGGCAGTGGTGCCTCAGTCCTCAGTGAGACAGTGAATGTGTGGGCAGGAATGGTAGAGGGAGGGAAAGGGGCAGTGGTGCCTCAGTCCTCAGTGATGCAGTGAATGTGTGGGAAGAGAGGGGTGTAGTGGTGCCTCAGTACTCAGTGAGGCAGTGAATGTGTGGGCAGGAAGGGTAGAGAGAGGGAAATGGGCAGTGGTGCCTCAGTCCTCGGTGAGGTGGTGAATGTGTGGGCAGGAAGGGTGGAGGGAGGGAAATGAGCAGTGGTGCCTCAGTCCTCAGTGAGGCAGTGCATTTGTGGGCAGGAAGGGTAGTGAGCCGGAAAGGGGCAGTGGTGCTGCAGTCTTCAGTGAGGCAGTGAATGTGTGGGCAGGAAGGGTAGTGGGAGGGAAAGGGGCAGTGGTGCCTCAGTCCTCAGTGAGGCAGTGAATGTGTGTGCAGGAAGGGTAGCGGGAGGAAGGGTAGAGAGAGGGAAAGGGGTAGTGGTGCCTCAGTCCTCAGTGAGGCAGTGAATGTGTGGGCAGGAAGGGTAGAGAGATGGAAAGGGGCAGTGGTGCCCCAGTCCTCAGTGAGGCAGTGAATGTTTGGGCAGGAAGGGTAGAGAGCTGGAAAGGGGCAGTGGTGACTCAGTCCTCAGTGAGGCGGTGAATGTGTGGACAAGAAGGGTAGAGGGAGGGAAAGGGGCAGTGGTGCCTCAGTCATCAGTGAGGCAGTGAATGTGTGGGCAGGAAGAGTAGAGAGAGAAAAGGGGGCAGTTGTGCCTCAGTCCTCAGTGAGGCAGTGAATGTGTGGGCAGGAAGGGTAGAGAGCGCGAAAGGTCCAGTGGTGCCTCAGTCGTCAGTGAGGTGGAGAATGTGTGGGCAGAGAGAGGTGTAGTAGTGCCTCAGTCCTCAGTGAGCCAGTGAATATGTGGGCAGGAAGAGTAGAGAGAGAAAAGGGGGCAGTTGTGCCTCAGTCCTCAGTGAGGCAGTGAAATTGTGGGCAGGAAGGGTAGAGAGAGGGAAAGGGGCAGTAGTGCCACAGTCCTCAGTGAGGCAGTGAATGTGTGTGCACGAAGTGTCTAGATAGGAAAAGGGGCAGTGGTGCCTCAGTCCTCAGTGAGGCGTTGAATGTGTGGACAGGAAGGGTAGAGAGAGGGAAAGGGGCAGTGGTGCCTCAGTCCTCAGTAAGGTGGTGAATGTGAGGGCACCAAAGGTAGAGGGCGGGAAAGGAGAAGTGGTGCCTCAGCCCTCAGTGAGGCGGTAAATGTGTGGGCAGGAAGGGAAGAGGGAGGGAAAGGGGCACTGGTGCCTCAGTCCTCAGTGATGCAGTGAATGTGTGAGCGGAGAAGGTTGTAGTGATGCCTCTGTACTCAGTGAGGCAGTGCATGTGTGGGCAGGAAGGGTAGCGGGAGGGAAAGGGGTCGTGGTGCCTCATTTGCCCCAGTCCTCAGTGAAGCGGTAAATGTGTGGGCAGGAAGGGTAGAGGGAGGGAAAGGGCAGTGGTGCCTCAGTCCCTAGTGAGGCTGCAAATGTGTGGGCAGGAAGGGTAAAGAAAGGGAAAGGGACAGTGGTGCCTCAGTCCTCAGTGAGGTGGTGAATGTGTGGGCAGGAAGGGTAAAGAGAGGAAAAGGGGCAGTGGTGCCCCAGTCCTCAGTGAGGCAGTTAATGTTTGGGCAGGAAGGATAGAGATCTGGAAAGAGGCAGTGGTGACTCAGTCCTCAGTGAGGCGGTGAATGTGTGGGCAGGAAGGGTAGAGAGAGGCAAAGGGGGAGTGGGGCCTCAGTCCTCAGTGAGATGGTGAATGTGTGGGCAGGAAGGGTAGAGAGAGAGGCAAAGGGTCAGTGGTGCCTCTGTCCTCAGTGAGGCAGTGAATGCGTGGGCAGGAAGGGAAGAGGGAGTGAAGGGTGCAGTGGTGCCTCAGTCCTCAGTGAGGTGGTGAGTGTGTGGACAGGAAGGGTAGAGGGAGGGAAAGGGGCAGTGGTGCCTCATTCCTCAGTGAGGCAGTGAATGTGTGGACAGGAAGGGTAGAGAGAGGGAAGGGGCAGTGGCGCCTCAGCCCTCAGTGAGGCACTGAATGTGTGGGCAGGAAGGGTAGTGGAGGGAAAGGGCAGTGGTGCCTCAGTCCTCAGTGAGATGGTGAATGTATGGGCAGGAAGGGTAGAGAGAGTGAAAGGGGCAGTGATGCCTCAGTCCTCAGGGAGGCAGTGAATGTTTGGGCAGGAAGGGTAGCGAGAAGCAAAGGGGCAGTGGTGCCTCAGTCCTCAGTAAGGTGGTGAATGTGAGGGCACCAAAGGTAGAGGGCGGGAAAGGAGAAGTGGTGCCTCAGCCCTCAGTGAGGCGGTAAATGTGTGGGCAGGAAGGGAAGAGGGAGGGAAAGGGGCACTGGTGCCTCAGTCCTCAGTGATGCAGTGAATGTGTGGGCGGAGAAGGTTGTAGTGATGCCTCTGTACTCAGTGAGGCAGTGCATGTGTGGGCAGGAAGGGTAGTGGGAGGGAAAGGGGTCGTGGTGCCTCATTTGCCCCAGTCCTCAGTGAAGCGGTAAATGTGTGGGCAGGAAGGGTAGAGGGAGGGAAAGGGCAGTGGTGCCTCAGTCCCTAGTGAGGCTGCAAATGTGTGGGCAGGAAGGGTAAAGAAAGGGAAAGGGACAGTGGTGCCTCAGTCCTCAGTGAGGTGGTGAATGTGTGGGCAGGAAGGGTAAAGAGAGGAAAAGGGGCAGTGGTGCCCCAGTCCTCAGTGAGGCAGTTAATGTTTGGGCAGGAAGGATAGAGATCTGGAAAGAGGCAGTGGTGACTCAGTCCTCAGTGAGGCGGTGAATGTGTGGGCAGGAAGGGTAGAGAGAGGAAAAGGGGGAGTGGGGCCTCAGTCCTCAGTGAGATGGTGAATGTGTGGGCAGGAAGGGTAGAGAGAGAGGCAAAGGGTCAGTGGTGCCTCTGTCCTCAGTGAGGCAGTGAATGCGTGGGCAGGAAGGGAAGAGGGAGTGAAGGGTGCAGTGGTGCCTCAGTCCTCAGTGAGGTGGTGAGTGTGTGGACAGGAAGGGTAGAGGGAGGGAAAGGCGCAGTGGTGCCTCATTCCTCAGTGAGGCAGTGAATGTGTGGACAGGAAGGGTAGAGAGAGGGAAGGGGCAGTGGCGCCTCAGCCCTCAGTGAGGCAGTGAATGTGTGGGCAGGAAGGGTAGTGGAGGGAAAGGGCAGTGGTGCCTCAGTCCTCAGTGAGATGGTGAATGTATGGGCAGGAAGGGTAGAGAGAGTGAAAGGGGCAGTGATGCCTCAGTCCTCAGGGAGGCAGTGAATGTTTGGGCAGGAAGGGTAGCGAGAAGCAAAGGGGCAGTGGTGCCTCAGTCCTCAGTGAGATGGCGAATGTGTGGGAAAGAATGGTAGAGAGAGGGAAAGGGTCAGTGCGGCCTCAGTTCGCAGTGAGGCAGAGCATGTGTGGGCAGGAATGGTAGAGGGAGGGACGGGTAGAGAGATGGAAAGGGCAATGGTGCCTCAGTCCTCAGTGAGGTGGTGAATGTGTGGACAGGAAGGGTAGTGGCAGGGAAAGGACCAGTGGTGCCTCAGTCCTCAGTGAAGCGGTGTATGTGTGGGCAAGAAGGGTAGAGGGAGGGAAAGGGGCAGCAGTGCCTCAGTCGTCAGAGAGGCGGTGCATGTGTGGGCAGGAAAGGTAGAGAGAGGGAAAGGGGCAGTGGTGCCTCAGTCCTCAGGGATGCAGTGAATGTGTGGGCAGGAAGAGTAGAGAGAGGGAAAGGGGCATTGCTGCCTCAGTCATCAGTGAGGTGGTGAATGTGTGGGCAGGAAGGGTACAGAGAGGGAAAGAGGCAATGTGGCTTCAGTCATCAGTGATGTGGAGAATGTGTGGGCAGGAATGGTAGAGGGAGGGAAAGGGGCAGTGGTGCCTCAGTTCTCAGTGATGCAGTGAATGTGTGGGAAGAGAGGGGTGTAGTGGTGCCTCCGTACTCAGTGAGGCAGTGAATGTGTGGGCAGGATGGGTAGAGAGAGGGAAAGGGGCAGTGGTGCCTCAGTCCTCAGTGTGGTGGTGAATGTGTGGGCAGGAAGGGTAGAGAGAGGGAAAGGGGCAATGGGGCCTCAGTCGTCAGTGAGGTGGAGAAAGTGTGGGCAGGAAGGGTAGAGAGCAGAAAAGGGGCAGTGGTGCCTCAATCCTCAGTGAGGCAATGAATGTGTGGGCAGGAAGGTTAGAGGGAGAAAAGGGGCAGTGTTGATTCAGCCCTCAGCGAGGCAGTGAATGTGTGGGCAGGAAGGGCAGCGGGAGGAAGGATAGAGAGAGGGAAAGGGGCAGTGGTGCCCCAGTCCTCAGTGAGGCAGCGAATGTGTGGGCAGGAAGGGTGGAGGGACAGAAATGGAAAGTGGTGCCTCAGTCCTCAGTGAGGCAGTGAATGTGTGGGCAGGAAGGGTAGAGAGTGTGAAAGGTCCAGTGGTGCCTCAGTCCTCAGTGAGGCAGTGAATGTGTGGGCAGGAAGAGTAGAGAGAATATGTGTGCACGAAGGGTCTAGAAAGGGAAAGGGGCAGTGGTGCCTCAGTCCTCAGTGAGGTGTTGAATGTGTGGGCAGGAAGGGTAGAGAGTGTGAAAGGTCCAGTGGTGCCTCATTCCTCAGTGAGGCAGTGAATGTGTGGGTGGAGAGAGGCATAGTGGTGCCTCAGACCTCAATGAGGCAGTGAATGTGTGGGCAGGAAGAGTAGAGAGAGAAAAGGGAGAAGTTGTGCCTCAGTCCTCAGTGAGGCAGTGCATTTTTGGGCAGCAAGGCTAGAGAGAGGGAATGGGGCAGTAGTGCCTCAATCCTCAGTGAGGCAGTAAATGTGTGGGCAGGAAGGGTAGAGAGAGGGAAAGGGGCAGTGGTGCCTCAGTCCTCAGTAAGGTGGTGAATGTGAGGGCACCAAAGGTAGAGGGCGGGAAAGGAGAAGTGGTGCCTCAGTCCTCAGTGAGGCGGTGAATGTGTGGGCAGGAAGGGTAGAGGGAGGGAAAGGGGAACTGGTGCCTCATTCCTCAGTGATGCAGTGAATGTGTGGACGGAGAAGGTTGTAGTGGTGCCTCTGTACTCAGTGAGGCAGTGAATGTGTGGGCAGGAAGGGTAGAGGGAGGGAAAGGGGTCGTGGTGCCTCATTTGCCCCAGTCCTCAGTGAAGCGGTAAATGTGTGGGCAGGAAGGGTAGAGGGAGGGAAAGGGCAGTGGTGCCTCAGTCATCAGTGAGGTGGTGAATGTGTGGGCAGGAAGGGTAGAGAGGGGAAGGTAGAAGTGGTTCCTCAGTCCCCAGTGAGGCTGCAAATGTGTGGGCAGGAAGGGTAGATAAACGGAAAGGGACAGTGGTGCCTCAGTCCTCAGTGAGGTGGTGAATGTGTGGGCAGGAAGGGTAGAGAGCGTGAATGGTCCAGTGGTGCCTCAGTCCTCTGTGAGGTGGAGAATGTGTGGGCAGTGAGGTGTAGTGGTGCCTCAGTCCTCAGTGAGCCAGTGATTGTGTGGGCAGGAAGAGTAGAGAGAGAAAAGGGGGCAGTTGTGCCTCAGTCCTCAGTGAGGCAGTGAATGTATGGGCAGGAAGGGTAGAGAGAGGGAAAGGGGCAGTAGTGCCTCAGTCCTCAGTGAGGCAGTGAATGTGTGTGCACGAAGGGTAGAGAGAGAGGGAAAGGGGCAGTGGTGCTCAGTCCTCAGTGAGGCGGTGAATGTGAGGGCACCAAAGGTAGAGGGAAGGTAAAGGAGCAGTGTTTCCTCAGTCTTCAGTGAGGCAGTGAATGTGTGGGCAGGAAGGGTAGAGAGAGGCAAAGGGGGAGTGGGCCACAGTCCTCAGTGAGATGGTGAATGTGTGGGCAGGAAGGGTAGAGAGAGAGGCAAAGGGGCAGTGGTGCCTCTGTCCTCAGTGAGGCAGTGAATGCGTGGGCAGGAAGGGAAGAGGAAGTGAAGGGTGCAGTGGTGCCTCAGTCCTCAGTGAGGTGGTGAGTGTGTGGACAGGAAGGGTAGAGAGAGGGAAAGGGGCAGTGGTGCCTCATTCCTCAGTGAGGCGGTGAATGTGTGGACAGGAAGGGTAGAGAGAGGGGAGGGGCAGTGGTGCCTCAGCCCTCAGTGAGGCAGTGAATGTGTGGGCAGGAAGGGTAGTGGGAGGGAAAGGGGCAGTGGTGCCTCAGTCCTCAGTGAGATGGTGAATGTATGGGCAGGAAGGGTAGAGAGAGGGAAAGGGGCAGTGATGCCTCAGTCCTCAGGGAGGCAGTGAATGTTTGGGCAGGAAGGGTAGCGAGCGGGACTGGGGCAGTGGTGACTCAGTCCTCAGTGAGGTGGTGAATGTGTGGGCAAGAAGGGTAGAGAGAGGCAAAGGGGCAGTGGTGCATCAGTCCTCAGTGAGATGGTGAATGTGTGGGAAGGAATGGTAGAGAGAGGGAAAGGGTCAGTGGGGCCTCAGTTCGCAGTGAGGCAGAGAATGTGTGGGCAGGAATGGTAGAAGGAGGGATGGGTAGAGAGATGGAAAGAGGCAATGGTGCCTCAGCCCTCAGTGAGGTGGTGAATGTGTGGACAGGAAGGGTAGTGGCAGGGAAAGGACCAGTGGTGCCTCAGTCCTCAGTGAGGCAGAGAATGTGTGGTCAGGAAGGGTAGAGGGGGGGAAAAGGGCAGTGGTGCCTCAGCTGCCCCAGTCCTCAGTGAAGCAGTGAATGTGTAGGCAAGAAGGGTAGCGGGAGGGAAAGGGGCAGCAGTGCCTCAGTCGTCAGTGAGGCGGTGCATGTGTGGGCAGGAAAGGTAGAGAGAGGGAAAGGGGCAGTGGTGCCTCAGTCCTCAGTGATGCAGTGAATGTGTGGGCAGGAAGGGTAGAGAGAGGGAAAGGGGCATTGCTGCCTCAGTCATCAGTGAGGTGGTGAATGTGTGGGCAGGGCGGATACAGAGAGGGAAAGGGGCAATGGGGCTTCAGTCAACAGTGATGTGGAGAATGTGTGTGCAGGAATGGTAGAGGGAGGGAAAGGGGCAGTGGTGCCTCAGTCCTCAGTGATGCAGTGAATGTGTGGGAAGAGAGGGGTGTAGTGGTGCCTCAGTACTCAGTGAGGCAGTGAATGTGTGGGCAGGAAGGGTAGAGGGAGAAAAGGGGCAGTTGGGATTCAGCCCTCAGTGAGGCAGTGAATGTGTGGGCAGGAAGGGTAGAGGGAGGGAAAGGGGCAGTGGTGCCCCAGTCCTCAGTGAGGCAGTGAATGTACGGGCAGGAAGGGTGGAGGGACGGAAAGGGAAAGTGGTGCCTCTGTCCTCAGTGAGGCAGTGAATGTGAGGGCACCAAAGGTAGAGGGAAGGTAAAGGAGCAGTGTTTCCTCAGTCTTCAGTGAGGCAGTGAATGTGTGGGCAGGAAGGGTAGAGAGAGGCAAAGGGGGAGTGGGCCACAGTCCTCAGTGAGATGGTGAATGTGTGGGCAGGAAGGGTAGAGAGAGAGGCAAAGGGGCAGTGGTGCCTCTGTCCTCAGTGAGGCAGTGAATGCGTGGGCAGGAAGGGAAGAGGGAGTGAAGGGTGCAGTGGTGCCTCAGTCCTCAGTGAGGTGGTGAGTGTGTGGACAGGAAGGGTAGAGGGAGGGAAAGGGGCAGTGGTGCCTCATTCCTCAGTGAGGCGGTGAATGTGTGGACAGGAAGGGTAGAGAGAGGGGAGGGGCAGTGGTGCCTCAGCCCTCAGTGAGGCAGTGAATGTGTGGGCAGGAAGGGTAGTGGGAGGGAAAGGGGCAGTGGTGCCTCAGTCCTCAGTGAGATGGTGAATGTATGGGCAGGAAGGGTAGAGAGAGGGAAAGGGGCAGTGATGCCTCAGTCCTCAGGGAGGCAGTGAATGTTTGGGCAGGAAGGGTAGCGAGCGGGACTGGGGCAGTGGTGACTCAGTCCTCAGTGAGGTGGTGAATGTGTGGGCAAGAAGGGTAGAGAGAGGGAAAGGGGCATTGCTGCCTCAGTCATCAGTGAGGTGGTGAATGTGTGGGCAGGGCGGATACAGAGAGGGAAAGGGGCAATGGGGCTTCAGTCATCAGTGATGTGGAGAATGTGTGGGCAGGAATGGTAGAGGGAGGGAAAGGGGCAGTGGTGCCTCAGTCCTCAGTGATGCAGTGAATGTGTGGGAAGAGAGGGGTGTAGTGGTGCCTCAGTACTCAGTGAGGCAGTGAATGTGTGGGCAGGAAGGGTAGAGGGAGAAAAGGGGCAGTTGGGATTCAGCCCTCAGTGAGGCAGTGAATGTGTGGGCAGGAAGGGTAGAGGGAGGGAAAGGGGCAGTGGTGCCCCAGTCCTCAGTGAGGCAGTGAATGTACGGGCAGGAAGGGTGGAGGGACGGAAAGGGAAAGTGGTGCCTCTGTCCTCAGTGAGGCAGTGAATGTGTGGGCAGGAAGGGTAGAGAGTGTGAAAGGTCCAGTGGTGCCTCAGTCCTCAGTGAGGCAGTGAATGTGTGGGCAGGAAGAGTAGAGAGAGAAAAGGGGGAAGTTGTGCCTCAGTCCTCAGTGAGGCAGTGAATTTGTGGGTAGGAAAGGTACAGAGAGGGAAAGGGGCAGTAGTGCCTCAGGCTTCAGTGAGGCAGTGAATGTGTGGGCAGGAAGGGTAAAGAGAGGAAAAGGGGCAGTGGTGTCCCAGTTCTCAGTGAGGCAGTGAATGTTTGGGCAGGAAGGGTTGAGATCTGGAAAGGGGCAGTGGTGACTCAGTCCTCAGTGAGGCGGTGAATGTGTGGGCAGGAAGGGTAGAGAGAGGCAAAGGGAGAGTGGGGCCTCAGTCCTCAGTGAGATGGTGAATGTGTGGGCAGGAAGGGTAGAGAGAGAGGCCAAGGGGCAGTGGTGCCTCTGTCCTCAGTGAGGCAGTGAATGCTTGGGCAGGAAGGGAAGAGGGAGTGAAGGGTGCAGTGGTGCCTCAGTCCTCAGTGATGTGGTGAGTGTGTGGACAGGAAGGATAGAGGGAGGGAAAGGGGCAGTGGTGTCTCATTCTTCAGTGAGGCGGTGAATGTGTGGACAGGAAGGGTAGAGAGAGGGAAGGGGCAGTGGTGCCTCAGCCCTCAGTGAGGCAGTGAATGTGTGGGCAGGAAGGGTAGTGGGAGGGACAGGGGCAGTGGTGCCTCAGTCCTCAGTGAGATGGTGAATGTATGGGCAGGAAGGGTAGATAGAGGGAAAGGGGCAGTGATGCCTCAGTCCTCAGGGAGGCAGTGAATGTTTGGGCAGGAAGGGTAGCGAGTGGGACTGGGGCAGTGGTGACTCAGTCCTCAGTGAGGTGGTGAATGTGTGGGCAGGAAGGGTAGAGAGAGGCAAAGGGGCAGTGGTGCCTCAGTCCTCAGTGAGGTGATGAATGTGTGGGAAAAATGGTAGAGAGAGGGAAAGGGTCAGTGGGGCCTCAGTTCGCAGTGAGCAGAGAATGTGTGGGCAGGAATGGTAGAGGGAGGGACGGGTAGAGAGATGGAAAGGGACAATGGTGCCTCAGCCCTCAGTGAGGTGGTGAATGTGTGGACAGGAAGGGTAGTGGCAGGGAAAGGACCAGTGGTGCCTCAGTCCTCAGTGAGGCAGAGAATGTGTGGGCAGGAAGGGTAGAGGGAGGGAAAAGGGCAGTGGTGCCTCAGCTGCCCCAGTCCTCAGTGAAGCAGTGAATGTGTGGGCAAGAAGGGTAGAGGGAGGGAAAGGGGCAGCAGTGCCTCAAATGTCAGTGAGGCGGTGCATGTGTGGGCAGGAAAGGTAGAGAGAGGGAAAGGGGCAGTGGTGCCTCAGTCCTCAGTGAGGTGGTGAATGTGTGGGCAGGAAGGGTAGAGAGCGTGAAAGGTCCAGTGGTGCCTCAGTCCTCAGTGAGGTGGAGAATGTGTGGGCAGAGAGAGGTGTAGTGGTGCCTCAGTCCTCAGTGAGCCAGTGAATGTGTGGGCAGGAAGAGTAGAGAGAGAAAAGGGGGCAGTTGTGCCTCAGTCCTCAATGAGGCAGTGAATTTGTGGGCAGGAAGGGTAGAGAGAGGGAAAGGGGCAGTAGTGCCTCCGTCCTCAGTGAGGCAGTGAATATATGTGCACGAGGGGTAGAGAGAGAGGGAAAGGGGCAGTGGTGCTCAGTCCTCAGTGAGGCGGTGAATGTGAGGGCACCAAAGATAGAAGGAGGGAAAGGAGCAGTGGTGCCTCAGTCTTCAGTGAGGCGGTGAATGTGTGGGCAGGAAGGGTAGAGGGGGGGAAAGGGGCAGTGGTGCCTCAGTCCTCAGTGATGCAGTGAATGTGTGGGAAGAGAGAGGTGTAGTGGTGCCTCAGTACTCAGTGAGACAGTGAATGTGTGGGCAGGAAGGGTAGAGAGAGGGAAAGGGGCAGTGGTGCCTCAGTCCTCGGTGTGGCGGTGAATGTGTGGGCAGGAAGGGTAGAGAGAGGAAAAGGGGCAGTGGTGCCTTAGTCCTCAGTGAGGCATTGAATGTCTGGGCAGGAAGGGTAGAGGGAGAAAAGGGGCAGTGGTGATTCAGCCCTCAGTGAGGCAGTGAATGTGTGGGCAGGATGGGTAGCGGGAGGAAGGGTAGAGAGAGGGAAAGGGGCAGTGGTGCCCCAGTCTTCAGTGAGGCAGTGAATGTGTGGGCAGGAAGGGTAGTGAGAGGGAAAGGGGCAGTGGTGCCTCAGTCCTCAGTGAGACAGTGAATGTGTGGGCAGGAATGGTAGAGGGAGGGAAAGGGGCAGTGGTGCCTCAGTCCTCAGTGATGCAGTGAATGTGTGGGAAGAGAGGGGTGTAGTGGTGCCTCAGTACTCAGTGAGGCAGTGAATGTGTGGGCAGGAAGGGTAGAGAGAGGGAAATGGGCAGTGGTGCCTCAGTCCTCGGTGAGGTGGTGAATGTGTGGGCAGGAAGGGTGGAGGGAGGGAAATGAGCAGTGGTGCCTCAGTCCTCAGTGAGGCAGTGCATTTGTGGGCAGGAAGGGTAGTGAGCCGGAAAGGGGCAGTGGTGCTGCAGTCTTCAGTGAGGCAGTGAATGTGTGGGCAGGAAGGGTAGTGGGAGGGAAAGGGGCAGTGGTGCCTCAGTCCTCAGTGAGGCAGTGAATGTGTGTGCAGGAAGGGTAGCGGGAGGAAGGGTAGAGAGAGGGAAAGGGGTAGTGGTGCCTCAGTCCTCAGTGAGGCAGTGAATGTGTGGGCAGGAAGGGTAGAGAGATGGAAAGGGGCAGTGGTGCCCCAGTCCTCAGTGAGGCAGTGAATGTTTGGGCAGGAAGGGTAGAGAGCTGGAAAGGGGCAGTGGTGACTCAGTCCTCAGTGAGGCGGTGAATGTGTGGACAAGAAGGGTAGAGGGAGGGAAAGGGGCAGTGGTGCCTCAGTCATCAGTGAGGTGGTGAATGTATGGGCAGGAAGGGTAGAGAGAAGGAAAGGGGCAGTGGTGCCTCAGACCTCAGTGATGCTGTGAATTTGTGGGCAGGAAGGGTGGAGGGAGGGAAAGGAGCAGTGGTGCCTCAGTCCTCAGTGAGGCAGTGCATTTGTGGGCAGGAAGGGTAGTGAGCCGGAAAGGGGCAGTGGTGCCGCAGTCTTCAGTGAGGCAGTGAATGTGTGGGCAGGAAGGGTAGTGGGAGAGAAATGGGCAGTGGTGCCTCAGTCCTCGGTGAGGTGGTGAATGTGTGGGCAGGAAGGGTACAGAGAGGGAAAGGGGTAATGGGGCTTCAGTCGTCAGTGAGGCGGAGAATGTGTGGGCAGTAAGGGTAGAGGGAGGGGAAGGGGCATTGGTGCCTCAGTCTTCAGTGAGGCAATGAATGTGTGGGCAAGAAGGGTAGAGAGAGGGAAAGGGGCAATGGGGCCTCAGTCCTCAGTGAGGTGGGGAATGTGTGGGCAGGAAGGGTAGAGGGAGGAAGGATAGATAGAGGGAAGGGGGCAGTGGTGCCTCTGTCCTCAGTGAGGCAGTGAATATGTGGGCAGGAAGGATGGAGGGAGGGAACAGGACAGTGGTGCCTCAGTCCTCAGTGAGGCGGTGAATGTGTAGGGAGGAAGGGTAAAGAGAGGAAAAGGGGCAGTGGTGCCTCATTCCTCAGTGAGGCGGTGAATGTGTGGACAGGAAGGGTAGAGAGAGGGAAGGGGCAGTGGTTCCTCAGCCCTCAGTGAGGCGGTGAATGTGTGGACAGGAAGGGTAGAGAGAGGGAAGGGGCAGTGGTTCCTCAGCCCTCAGTGAGTCAGTGAATGTGTGGGCAGGAAGGGTAGTGGGAGGGAAACGGGCAGTGGTGCCTCAGTCCTCAGTGAGATGGTGAATGTATGGGCAGGAAGGGTAGAGAGAGGAAAAGGGGCAGTGGTGCCTCATTCCTCAGTGAGGCGGTGAATGTGTGGACAGGAAGGGTAGAGAGAGGGAAGGGGCAGTGGTTCCTCAGCCCTCAGTGAGGCAGTGAATGTGTGGGCAGGAAGGGTAGTGGGAGGGAAACGGGCAGTGGTGCCTCAGTCCTCAGTGAGATGGTGAATGTATGGGCAGGAAGGGTAGAGAGAGGAAAAGGGGCAGTGATGCCTCAGTCCTCAGGGAGGCAGTGAATGTTTGGGCAGGAAGGGTAGCGAGAAGCAAAGAGGCAGTGGTGCCTCAGTCCTCAGTGAGATGGCGAATGTGTGGGAAGGAATGGTAGAGAGAGGGAAAGGGTCAGTGGGGCCTCAGTTCGCAGTGAGGAGGAGAATGTGTGGGCAGGAATGGTAGAGGGAGGGACGGGTAGAGAGATGGAAAGGGGCAATAGTGCCTCAGCCCTCAGTGAGGTGGTGACTGTGTGGACAGGAAGGGTAGTGGCAGGGAAAGGACCAGTGGTGCCTCAGTCCTCAGTGAGGCAGAGCATGTGTGGGCAGGAAGGGTAGAGGGAGGGAAAAGGGCAGTGGTGCCTCAGTTGCCCCAGTCCAAAGTGAAGCAGTGAATGTGTGGGCAAGAAGGATAGTGGCAGGGAAAGGACCAGTGGTGCCTCAGTCCTCAGTGAGGCAGAGCATGTGTGGGCAGGAAGGGTAGTGGGAGGGAAACGGGCAGTGGTGCCTCAGTCCTCAGTGAGATGGTGAATGTATGGGCAGGAAGGGTAGAGAGAGGAAAAGGGGCAGTGATGCCTCAGTCCTCAGGGAGGCAGTGAATGTTTGGGCAGGAAGGGTAGCGAGAAGCAAAGAGGCAGTGGTGCCTCAGTGCTCAGTGAGATGGCGAATGTGTGGGAAGGAATGGTAGAGAGAGGGAAAGGGTCAGTGGGGCCTCAGTTCGCAGTGAGGAGGAGAATGTGTGGGCAGGAATGGTAGAGGGAGGGATGGGTAGAGAGATGGAAAGGGGCAATAGTGCCTCAGCCCTCAGTGAGGTGGTGAATGTGTGGACAGGAAGGGTAGTGGCAGGGAAAGGACCAGTGGTGCCTCAGTCCTCAGTGAGGCAGAGCATGTGTGGGCAGGAAGGGTAGAGGGAGGGAAAAGGGCAGTGGTGCCTCAGCTGCCCCAGTCCAAAGTGAAGCAGTGAATGTGTGGGCAAGAAGGATAGAGGGAGGGAAAGGGGCAGCAGTGCCTCAGTCGTCAGTGAGGCAGTGCATGTGTGAGCAGGAAAGGTAGAGAGAGGGAAAGGGGCAGTGGTGCCTCAGTCCTCAGTGATGCAGTGAATGTGTGGGCAGGAAGGGTAGAGAGAGGGAAAGGGGCATTGCTGCCTCAGTCATCAGTGAGGTGGTGAATGTGTGGGCAGGAAGGGTACAGAGAGGGAAAGGGGCAATGGGGCTTCAGTCACCAGTGATGTGGAGAATGTGTGGGCAGGAATGGTAGAGGGAGGGAAAGGGGCATTGGTGCCTCAGTCCTCAGTGATGCAGTGAATGTGTGGGAAGAGGGGGGTGTAGTGGTGCCTCAGTACTCAGTGAGGCAGAGAATGTGTGGGCAGGAATGGTAGAGGGAGGGACGGGTAGAGAGATGGAAAGGGGCAATGGTGCCTCAGCCCTCAGTGAGGTGGTGAATGTGTGGACAGGAAGGGTAGTGGCAGGGAAAGGACCAGTGGTGCCTCAGTCCTCAGTGAGGCAGAGAATGTGTGGGCAGGAAGGGTAGAGGGAGGGAAAAGGGCAGTGGTGCCTCAGCTGCCCCAGTCCTCAGTGAAGCAGTGAATGTGTGGGCAAGAAGGGTAGAGGGAGGGAAAGGGGCAGCAGTGCCTCAAATGTCAGTGAGGCGGTGCATGTGTGGGCAGGAAAGGTAGAGAGAGGGAAAGGGGCAGTGGTGCCTCAGTCCTCAGTGAGGTGGTGAATGTGTGGGCAGGAAGGGTAGAGAGCGTGAAAGGTCCAGTGGTGCCTCAGTCCTCAGTGAGGTGGAGAATGTGTGGGCAGAGAGAGGTGTAGTGGTGCCTCAGTCCTCAGTGAGCCAGTGAATGTGTGGGCAGGAAGAGTAGAGAGAGAAAAGGGGGCAGTTGTGCCTCAGTCCTCAATGAGGCAGTGAATTTGTGGGCAGGAAGGGTAGAGAGAGGGAAAGGGGCAGTAGTGCCTCCGTCCTCAGTGAGGCAGTGAATATATGTGCACGAGGGGTAGAGAGAGAGGGAAAGGGGCAGTGGTGCTCAGTCCTCAGTGAGGCGGTGAATGTGAGGGCACCAAAGATAGAGGGAGGGAAAGGAGCAGTGGTGCCTCAGTCTTCAGTGAGGCGGTGAATGTGTGGGCAGGAAGGGTAGAGGGAGGGAAAGGGGCAGTGGTGCCTCAGTCCTCAGTGATGCAGTGAATGTGTGGGAAGAGAGAGGTGTAGTGGTGCCTCAGTACTCAGTGAGACAGTGAATGTGTGGGCAGGAAGGGTAGAGAGAGGGAAAGGGGCAGTGGTGCCTCAGTCCTCGGTGTGGCGGTGAATGTGTGGGCAGGAAGGGTAGAGAGAGGAAAAGGGGCAGTGGTGCCTTAGTCCTCAGTGAGGCATTGAATGTCTGGGCAGGAAGGGTAGAGGGAGAAAAGGGGCAGTGGTGATTCAGCCCTCAGTGAGGCAGTGAATGTGTGGGCAGGATGGGTAGCGGGAGGAAGGGTAGAGAGAGGGAAAGGGGCAGTGGTGCCCCAGTCTTCAGTGAGGCAGTGAATGTGTGGGCAGGAAGGGTAGTGAGAGGGAAAGGGGCAGTGGTGCCTCAGTCCTCAGTGAGACAGTGAATGTGTGGGCAGGAATGGTAGAGGGAGGGAAAGGGGCAGTGGTGCCTCAGTCCTCAGTGATGCAGTGAATGTGTGGGAAGAGAGGGGTGTAGTGGTGCCTCAGTACTCAGTGAGGCAGTGAATGTGTGGGCAGGAAGGGTAGAGAGAGGGAAAGGGGCAGTGGTGCCTCAGTCCTCGGTGAGGTGGTGAATGTGTGGGCAGGAAGGGTGGAGGGAGGGAAATGAGCAGTGGTGCCTCAGTCCTCAGTGAGGCAGTGCATTTGTGGGCAGGAAGGGTAGTGAGCCGGAAAGGGGCAGTGGTGCTGCAGTCTTCAGTGAGGCAGTGAATGTGTGGGCAGGAAGGGTAGTGGGAGGGAAAGGGGCAGTGGTGCCTCAGTCCTCAGTGAGACAGTGAATGTGTGTGCAGGAAGGGTAGCGGGAGGAAGGGTAGAGAGAGGGAAAGGGGCAGTGGTGCCTCAGTCCTCAGTGAGGCAGTGAATGTGTGGGCAGGAAGGGTAGAGAGATGGAAAGGGGCAGTGGTGCCCCAGTCCTCAGTGAGGCAGTGAATGTTTGGGCAGGAAGGGTAGAGAGCTGGAAAGGGGCAGTGGTGACTCAGTCCTCAGTGAGGCGGTGAATGTGTGGACAAGAAGGGTAGAGGGAGGGAAAGGGGCAGTGGTGCCTCAGTCATCAGTGAGGTGGTGAATGTATGGGCAGGAAGGGTAGAGAGAAGGAAAGGGGCAGTGGTGCCTCAGACCTCAGTGATGCTGTGAATTTGTGGGCAGGAAGGGTGGAGGGAGGGAAAGGAGCAGTGGTGCCTCAGTCCTCAGTGAGGCAGTGCATTTGTGGGCAGGAAGGGTAGTGAGCCGGAAAGGGGCAGTGGTGCCGCAGTCTTCAGTGAGGCAGTGAATGTGTGGGCAGGAAGGGTAGTGGGAGAGAAATGGGCAGTGGTGCCTCAGTCCTCGGTGAGGTGGTGAATGTGTGGGCAGGAAGGGTACAGAGAGGGAAAGGGGTAATGGGGCTTCAGTCGTCAGTGAGGCGGAGAATGTGTGGGCAGTAAGGGTAGAGGGAGGGGAAGGGGCATTGGTGCCTCAGTCTTCAGTGAGGCAATGAATGTGTGGGCAAGAAGGGTAGAGAGAGGGAAAGGGGCAATGGGGCCTCAGTCCTCAGTGAGGTGGGGAATGTGTGGGCAGGAAGGGTAGAGGGAGGAAGGATAGATAGAGGGAAGGGGGCAGTGGTGCCTCTGTCCTCAGTGAGGCAGTGAATATGTGGGCAGGAAGGATGGAGGGAGGGAACAGGACAGTGGTGCCTCAGTCCTCAGTGAGGCGGTGAATGTGTAGGGAGGAAGGGTAAAGAGAGGAAAAGGGGCAGTGGTGCCTCATTCCTCAGTGAGGCGGTGAATGTGTGGACAGGAAGGGTAGAGAGAGGGAAGGGGCAGTGGTTCCTCAGCCCTCAGTGAGGCGGTGAATGTGTGGACAGGAAGGGTAGAGAGAGGGAAGGGGCAGTGGTTCCTCAGCCCTCAGTGAGTCAGTGAATGTGTGGGCAGGAAGGGTAGTGGGAGGGAAACGGGCAGTGGTGCCTCAGTCCTCAGTGAGATGGTGAATGTATGGGCAGGAAGGGTAGAGAGAGGAAAAGGGGCAGTGGTGCCTCATTCCTCAGTGAGGCGGTGAATGTGTGGACAGGAAGGGTAGAGAGAGGGAAGGGGCAGTGGTTCCTCAGCCCTCAGTGAGGCAGTGAATGTGTGGGCAGGAAGGGTAGTGGGAGGGAAACGGGCAGTGGTGCCTCAGTCCTCAGTGAGATGGTGAATGTATGGGCAGGAAGGGTAGAGAGAGGAAAAGGGGCAGTGATGCCTCAGTCCTCAGGGAGGCAGTGAATGTTTGGGCAGGAAGGGTAGCGAGAAGCAAAGAGGCAGTGGTGCCTCAGTCCTCAGTGAGATGGCGAATGTGTGGGAAGGAATGGTAGAGAGAGGGAAAGGGTCAGTGGGGCCTCAGTTCGCAGTGAGGAGGAGAATGTGTGGGCAGGAATGGTAGAGGGAGGGACGGGTAGAGAGATGGAAAGGGGCAATAGTGCCTCAGCCCTCAGTGAGGTGGTGACTGTGTGGACAGGAAGGGTAGTGGCAGGGAAAGGACCAGTGGTGCCTCAGTCCTCAGTGAGGCAGAGCATGTGTGGGCAGGAAGGGTAGAGGGAGGGAAAAGGGCAGTGGTGCCTCAGTTGCCCCAGTCCAAAGTGAAGCAGTGAATGTGTGGGCAAGAAGGATAGTGGCAGGGAAAGGACCAGTGGTGCCTCAGTCCTCAGTGAGGCAGAGCATGTGTGGGCAGGAAGGGTAGTGGGAGGGAAACGGGCAGTGGTGCCTCAGTCCTCAGTGAGATGGAGAATGTATGGGCAGGAAGGGTAGAGAGAGGAAAAGGGGCAGTGATGCCTCAGTCCTCAGGGAGGCAGTGAATGTTTGGGCAGGAAGGGTAGCGAGAAGCAAAGAGGCAGTGGTGCCTCAGTCCTCAGTGAGATGGCGAATGTGTGGGAAGGAATGGTAGAGAGAGGGAAAGGGTCAGTGGGGCCTCAGTTCGCAGTGAGGAGGAGAATGTGTGGGCAGGAATGGTAGAGGGAGGGACGGGTAGAGAGATGGAAAGGGGCAATAGTGCCTCAGCCCTCAGTGAGGTGGTGAATGTGTGGACAGGAAGGGTAGTGGCAGGGAAAGGACCAGTGGTGCCTCAGTCCTCAGTGAGGCAGAGCATGTGTGGGCAGGAAGGGTAGAGGGAGGGAAAAGGGCAGTGGTGCCTCAGCTGCCCCAGTCCAAAGTGAAGCAGTGAATGTGTGGGCAAGAAGGATAGAGGGAGGGAAAGGGGCAGCAGTGCCTCAGTCGTCAGTGAGGCAGTGCATGTGTGAGCAGGAAAGGTAGAGAGAGGGAAAGGGGCAGTGGTGCCTCAGTCCTCAGTGATGCAGTGAATGTGTGGGCAGGAAGGGTAGAGAGAGGGAAAGGGGCATTGCTGCCTCAGTCATCAGTGAGGTGGTGAATGTGTGGGCAGGAAGGGTACAGAGAGGGAAAGGGGCAATGGGGCTTCAGTCACCAGTGATGTGGAGAATGTGTGGGCAGGAATGGTAGAGGGAGGGAAAGGGGCATTGGTGCCTCAGTCCTCAGTGATGCAGTGAATGTGTGGGAAGAGGGGGGTGTAGTGGTGCCTCAGTACTCAGTGAGGCAGTGAATGTGTGGGTAGGAAGGGTAGAGAGAGGGAAAGGGGCAGTGGTGCCTCAGTCCTCAGTGTGGTGGTGAATGTGTGGGCAGGAAGGGTAGAGAGAGGGAAAGGGGCAATGGGGCCTCAGTCGTCAGTGAGGTGGAGAAAGTGTGGGCAGGAAGCGTAGAGAGCAGAAAAGGGGCAGTGGTGCCTCAGTCCTCAGTGAGGCAGTGAATGTGTGGGCAGGAAGGGTAGAGGGAGAAAAGGGGCAGTGGTGATTCAGCCCTCAGCGAGACAGTGAATGTTTGGGCAGGAAGGGCAGCGGGAGGAAGGGTAGAGAGAGGGAAAGGGGCAGTGGTGCCCCAGTCCTCAGTGAGGCAGTGAATGTGCGGGCAGGAAGGGTAGAGAGTGTGAAAGGTCCAGTGGTGCCTCAGTCCTCAGTGAGGCAGTGAATGTGTGGGCAGGAAGAGTAGAGAGAGAAAAGGAGGCAGTTGTGCCTCAGTCCTCAGTGAGGCAGTGAATGTGTGGGCAGGAAGGGTAGAGAGCGCGAAAGGTCCAGTGGTGCCTCAGTCGTCAGTGAGGTGGAGAATGTGTGGGCAGAGAGAGGTGTAGTAGTGCCTCAGTCCTCAGTGAGCCAGTGAATATGTGGGCAGGAAGAGTAGAGAGAGAAAAGGGGGCAGTTGTGCCTCAGTCCTCAGTGAGGCAGTGAAATTGTGGGCAGGAAGGGTAGAGAGAGGGAAAGGGGCAGTAGTGCCACAGTCCTCAGTGAGGCAGTGAATGTGTGTGCACGAAGTGTCTAGAAAGGAAAAGGGGCAGTGGTGCCTCAGTCCTCAGTGAGGCATTGAATGTGTGGACAGGAAGGGTAGAGAGAGGGAAAGGGGCAGTGGTGCCTCAGTCCTCAGTAAGGTGGTGAATGTGAGGGCACCAAAGGTAGAGGGCGGGAAAGGAGAAGTGGTGCCTCAGCCCTCAGTGAGGCAGTAAATGTGTGGGCAGGAAGGGTAGAGGGAGGGAAAGGGGCACTGGTGCCTCAGTCCTCAGTGATGCAGTGGATGTGTGGGCGGAGAAGGTTGTAGTGATGCCTCTGTACTCAGTGAGGCAGTGCATGTGTGGGCAGGAAGGGTAGCGGGAGGGAAAGGGGTCGTGGTGCCTCATTTGCCCCAGTCCTCAGTGAAGCGGTAAATGTGTGGGCAGGAAGGGTAGAGGGATGGAAAGGGCAGTGGTGCCTCAGTCCCTAGTGAGGCTGCAAATGTGTGGGCAGGAAGGGTAAAGAAAGGGAAAGGGACAGTGGTGCCTCAGTCCTCAGTGAGGTGGTGAATGTGTGGGCAGGAAGGGTAAAGAGAGGAAAAGGGGCAGTGGTGCCCCAGTCCTCAGTGAGGCAGTTAATGTTTGGGCAGGAAGGATAGAGATCTGGAAAGAGGCAGTGGTGACTCAGTCCTCAGTGAGGCGGTGAATGTGTGGGCAGGAAGGGTAGAGAGAGGCAAAGGGGGAGTGGGTCCTCAGTCCTCAGTGAGATGGTGAATGTGTGGGCAGGAAGGGTAGAGAGAGAGGCAAAGGGTCAGTGGTGCCTCTGTCCTCAGTGAGGCAGTGAATGCGTGGGCAGGAAGGGAAGAGGGAGTGAAGGGTGCAGTGGTGCCTCAGTCCTCAGTGAGGTGGTGAGTGTGTGGACAGGAAGGGTAGAGGGAGGGAAAGGGGCAGTGGTGCCTCATTCCTCAGTGAGGCAGTGAATGTGTGGACAGGAAGGGTAGAGAGAGGGAAGGGGCAGTGGCGCCTCAGCCCTCAGTGAGGCAGTGAATGTGTGGGCAGGAAGGGTAGTGGAGGGAAAGGGCAGTGGTGCCTCAGTCCTCAGTGAGATGGTGAATGTATGGGCAGGAAGGGTAGAGAGAGTGAAGGGGCAGTGATGCCTCAGTCCTCAGGGAGGCAGTGAATGTTTGGGCAGGAAGGGTAGAGAGAGGGAAAGGGGCAGTGGTGCCTCAGTCCTCGGTGTGGCGGTGAATGTGTGGGCAGGAAGGGTAGAGAGAGGAAAAGGGGCAGTGGTGCCTCAGTCCTCAGTGAGGCATTGAATGTCTGGGCAGGAAGGGTAGAGGGAGAAAAGGGGCAGTGGTGATTCATCCCTCAGTGAGGCAGTGAATGTGTGGGCAGGATGGGTAGCGGGAGGAAGGGTAGAGAGAGGGAAAGGGGCAGTGGTGCCCCAGTCTTCAGTGAGGCAGTGAATGTGTGGGCAGGAAGGGTAGTGAGAGGGAAAGGGGCAGTGGTGCCTCAGTCCTCAGTGAGACAGTGAATGTGTGGGCAGGAATGGTAGAGGGAGGGAAAGGGGCAGTGGTGCCTCAGTCCTCAGTGATGCAGTGAATGTGTGGGAAGAGAGGGGTGTAGTGGTGCCTCAGTACTCAGTGAGGCAGTGAATGTGTGGGCAGGAAGGGTAGAGAGAGGGAAAGGGGCAGTGGTGCCTCAGTCCTCGGTGAGGTGGTGAATGTGTGGGCAGGAAGGGTGGAGGGAGGGAAATGAGCAGTGGTGCCTCAGTCCTCAGTGAGGCAGTGCATTTGTGGGCAGGAAGGGTAGTGAGCCGGAAAGGGGCAGTGGTGCTGCAGTCTACAGTGAGGCAGTGAATGTGTGGGCAGGAAGGGTAGTGGGAGGGAAAGGGGCAGTGGTGCCTCAGTCCTCAGTGAGGCAGTGAATGTGTGTGCAGGAAGGGTAGCGGGAGGAAGGGTAGAGAGAGGGAAAGGGGCAGTGGTGCCTCAGTCCTCAGTGAGGCAGTGAATGTGTGGGCAGGAAGGGTAGAGAGATGGAAAGGGGCAGTGGTGCCCCAGTCCTCAGTGAGGCAGTGAATGTTTGGGCAGGAAGGGTAGAGAGCTGGAAAGGGGCAGTGGTGACTCAGTCCTCAGTGAGGCGGTGAATGTGTGGACAAGAAGGGTAGAGGGAGGGAAAGGAGCAGTGGTGCCTCAGTCATCAGTGAGGTGGTGAATGTATGGGCAGGAAGGGTAGAGAGAAGGAAAGGGGCAGTGGTGCCTCAGACCTCAGTGATGCTGTGAATTTATGGGCAGGAAGGGTGGAGGGAGGGAAAGGAGCAGTGGTGCCTCAGTCCTCAGTGAGGCAGTGCATTTGTGGGCAGGAAGGGTAGTGAGCCGGAAAGGGGCAGTGGTGCCGCAGTCTTCAGTGAGGCAGTGAATGTGTGGGCAGGAAGGGTAGTGGGAGAGAAATGGGCAGTGGTGCCTCAGTCCTCGGTGAGGTGGTGAATGTGTGGGCAGGAAGGGTACAGAGAGGGAAAGGGGTAATGGGGCTTCAGTTGTCAGTGAGGCGGAGAATGTGTGGGCAGTAAGGGTAGAGGGAGGGGAAGGGGCATTGGTGCCTCAGTCTTCAGTGAGGCAATGAATGTGTGGGCAAGAAGGGTAGAGAGAGGGAAAGGGGCAATGGGGCCTCAGTCCTCAGTGAGGTGGGGAATGTGTGGGCAGGAAGGGTAGAGGGAGGAAGGATAGATAGAGGGAAGGGGGCAGTGGTGCCTCTGTCCTCAGTGAGGCAGTGAATATGTGGGCAGGAAGGATGGAGGGAGGGAACAGGACAGTGGTGCCTCAGTCCTCAGTGAGGCGGTGAATGTGTAGGGAGGAAGGGTAAAGAGAGGAAAAGGGGCAGTGGTGCCTCATTCCTCAGTGAGGCGGTGAATGTGTGGACAGGAAGGGTAGAGAGAGGGAAGGGCAGTGGTTCCTCAGCCCTCAGTGAGGCGGTGAATGTGTGGACAGGAAGGGTAGAGAGAGGGAAGGGGCAGTGGTTCCTCAGCCCTCAGTGAGGCAGTGAATGTGTGGGCAGGAAGGGTAGTGGGAGGGAAACGGGCAGTGGTGCCTCAGTCCTCAGTGAGATGGTGAATGTATGGGCAGGAAGGGTAGAGAGAGGAAAAGGGGCAGTGGTGCCTCATTCCTCAGTGAGGCGGTGAATGTGTGGACAGGAAGGGTAGAGAGAGGGAAGGGGCAGTGGTTCCTCAGCCCTCAGTGAGGCAGTGAATGTGTGGGCAGGAAGGGTAGTGGGAGGGAAACGGGCAGTGGTGCCTCAGTCCTCAGTGAGATGGTGAATGTATGGGCAGGAAGGGTAGAGAGAGGAAAAGGGGCAGTGATGCCTCAGTCCTCAGGGAGGCAGTGAATGTTTGGGCAGGAAGGGTAGCGAGAAGCAAAGAGGCAGTGGTGCCTCAGTCCTCAGTGAGATGGCGAATGTGTGGGAAGGAATGGTAGAGAGAGGGAAAGGGTCAGTGGGGCCTCAGTTCCCAGTGAGGAGGAGAATGTGTGGGCAGGAATGGTAGAGGGAGGGACGGGTAGAGAGATGGAAAGGGGCAATAGTGCCTCAGCCCTCAGTGAGGTGGTGAATGTGTGGACAGGAAGGGTAGTGGCAGGGAAAGGACCAGTGGTGCCTCAGTCCTCAGTGAGGAAGAGCATGTGTGGGCAGGAAGGGTAGAGGGAGGGAAAAGGGCAGTGGTGCCTCAGCTGCCCCAGTCCAAAGTGAAGCAGTGAATGTGTGGGCAAGAAGGATAGAGGGAGGGAAAGGGGCAGCAGTGCCTCAGTCGTCAGTGAGGCAGTGCATGTGTGAGCAGGAAAGGTAGAGAGAGGGAAAGGGGCAGTGGTGCCTCAGTCCTCAGTGATGCAGTGAATGTGTGGGCAGGAAGGGTAGAGAGAGGGAAAGGGGCATTGCTGCCTCAGTCATCAGTGAGGTGGTGAATGTGTGGGCAGGAAGGGTACAGAGAGGGAAAGGGGCAATGGGGCTTCAGTCACCAGTGATGTGGAGAATGTGTGGGCAGGAATGGTAGAGGGAGGGAAAGGGGCAGTGGTGCCTCAGTCCTCAGTGATGCAGTGAATGTGTGGGAAGAGGGGGGTGTAGTGGTGCCTCAGTACTCAGTGAGGCAGTGAATGTGTGGGTAGGAAGGGTAGAGAGAGGGAAAGGGGCAGTGGTGCCTCAGTCCTCAGTGTGGTGGTGAATGTGTGGGCAGGAAGGGTAGAGAGAGGGAAAGGGGCAATGGGGCCTCAGTCGTCAGTGAGGTGGAGAAAGTGTGGGCAGGAAGCGTAGAGAGCAGAAAAGGGGCAGTGGTGCCTCAGTCCTCAGTGAGGCAGTGAATGTGTGGGCAGGAAGGGTAGAGGGAGAAAAGGGGCAGTGGTGATTCAGCCCTCAGCGAGACAGTGAATGTTTGGGCAGGAAGGGCAGCGGGAGGAAGGGTAGAGAGAGGGAAAGGGGCAGTGGTGCCCCAGTCCTCAGTGAGGCAGTGAATGTGCGGGCAGGAAGGGTAGAGAGTGTGAAAGGTCCAGTGGTGCCTCAGTCCTCAGTGAGGCAGTGAATGTGTGGGCAGGAAGAGTAGAGAGAGAAAAGGGGGCAGTTGTGCCTCAGTCCTCAGTGAGGCAGTGAATGTGTGGGCAGGAAGGGTAGAGAGCGCGAAAGGTCCAGTGGTGCCTCAGTCGTCAGTGAGGTGGAGAATGTGTGGGCAGAGAGAGGTGTAGTAGTGCCTCAGTCCTCAGTGAGCCAGTGAATATGTGGGCAGGAAGAGTAGAGAGAGAAAAGGGGGCAGTTGTGCCTCAGTCCTCAGTGAGGCAGTGAAATTGTGGGCAGGAAGGGTAGAGAGAGGGAAAGGGGCAGTAGTGCCACAGTCCTCAGTGAGGCAGTGAATGTGTGTGCACGAAGTGTCTAGAAAGGAAAAGGGGCAGTGGTGCCTCAGTCCTCAGTGAGGCGTTGAATGTGTGGACAGGAAGGGTAGAGAGAGGGAAAGGGGCAGTGGTGCCTCAGTCCTCAGTAAGGTGGTGAATGTGAGGGCACCAAAGGTAGAGGGCGGGAAAGGAGAAGTGGTGCCTCAGCCCTCAGTGAGGCGGTAAATGTGTGGGCAGGAAGGGTAGAGGGAGGGAAAGGGGCACTGGTGCCTCAGTCCTCAGTGATGCAGTGGATGTGTGGGCGGAGAAGGTTGTAGTGATGCCTCTGTACTCAGTGAGGCAGTGCATGTGTGGGCAGGAAGGGTAGCGGGAGGGAAAGGGGTCGTGGTGCCTCATTTGCCCCAGTCCTCAGTGAAGCGGTAAATTTGTGGGCAGGAAGGGTAGAGGGAGGGAAAGGGCAGTGGTGCCTCAGTCCCTAGTGAGGCTGCAAATGTGTGGGCAGGAAGGGTAAAGAAAGGGAAAGGGACAGTGGTGCCTCAGTCCTCAGTGAGGTGGTGAATGTGTGGGCAGGAAGGGTAAAGAGAGGAAAAGGGGCAGTGGTGCCCCAGTCCTCAGTGAGGCAGTTAATGTTTGGGCAGGAAGGATAGAGATCTGGAAAGAGGCAGTGGTGACTCAGTCCTCAGTGAGGCGGTGAATGTGTGGGCAGGAAGGGTAGAGAGAGGCAAAGGGGGAGTGGGTCCTCAGTCCTCAGTGAGATGGTGAATGTGTGGGCAGGAAGGGTAGAGAGAGAGGCAAAGGGTCAGTGGTGCCTCTGTCCTCAGTGAGGCAGTGAATGCGTGGGCAGGAAGGGAAGAGGGAGTGAAGGGTGCAGTGGTGCCTCAGTCCTCAGTGAGGTGGTGAGTGTGTGGACAGGAAGGGTAGAGGGAGGGAAAGGGGCAGTGGTGCCTCATTCCTCAGTGAGGCAGTGAATGTGTGGACAGGAAGGGTAGAGAGGGGAAGGTAGAAGTGGTGCCTCAGTCCCCAGTGAGGCTGCAAATGTGTGGGCAGGAAGGGTAGATAAACAGAAAGGGACAGTGGTGCCTCAGTCCTCAGTGAGGTGGTGAATGTGTGGGCAGGAAGGGTAGAGAGCGTGAATGGTCCAGTGGTGCCTCAGTCCTCAGTGAGGTGGAGAATGTGTGGGCAATGAGGTGTAGTGGTGCCTCAGTCCTCAGTGAGCCAGTGATTGTGTGGGCAGGAAGAGTAGAGAGAGAAAAGGGGGCAGTTGTGCCTCAGTCCTCAGTGAGGCAGTGAATTTATGGGCAGGAAGGGTAGAGAGAGGGAAAGGGGCAGTAGTGCCTCAGACCTCAGTGAGGCAGTGAATGTGTGTGCACGAAGGGTAGAGAGAGAGGGAAAGGGGCAGTGGTGCTCAGTCCTCAGTGAGGCGGTGAATGTGAGGGCAGGAAGGGTAGAGGGAGGAAAAGGGGCAGTGGTGCCTCAGTCCTCAGTGATGCAGTGAATGTGGGAAGAGAGGGGTGAAGTGGAAGGGAAGGTAAAGGAGCAGTGTTTCCTCAGTCTTCAGTGAGGCAGTGAATGTGTGGGCAGGAAGGGTAGAGGAAGGAAAAGGGGCAGTGGTGCCTCAGTCCTCAGTGATGCAGTGAATGTGGGAAGAGAGGGGTGAAGTGGTTCCTCAGTACTCAGTGAGACAGTGAATGTGTGGGCAGGAAGGGTAGAGAGAGGGAAAGTGGCAGTGGTGCCTCGGTCCTTGGTGTGGCGGTGAATGTGTGGGCAGGAAGGGCAGAGAGAGGGAAAGGGGCAATGGGGCCTCAGTCGTCAGTGAGGTGGAGAAAGTGTGGGCAGGAAGGGTAGAGCGGGAAAAAGGGGCAGTGGCGCCTCAGTCCTCAGTGAGGCATTGAATGTCTGGGCAGGAAGGGTAGAGGGAGAAAAGGGGTAGTGGTGATTCAGCCCTCAGTGAGGCAGTGAATGTGTGGGAAGGAAGGGTAGTGGGAGGAAGGGTAGAGAGAGGGAAAGGGGCAGTGGTGCCCCAGTCTTCAGTGAGGCAGTGAATGTGTGGGCAGGAAGGGTAGAGAGAGGGAAATGGGCAGTGGTGCCTCAGTCCTCAGAGAGACAGTGAATGTGTGGGCAGAGAGGGGTGTAGTGGTGCCTCAGTACTCAGTGAGGCAGTGAATGTGTGGGCAGGAAGGGTCGAGAGAGGTAAAGGGGCAGTGGTGCCTCAGTCCTCGGTGAGGTGGTGAATGTGTGGGCAGGAAGGGTACAGAGAGGGAAAGGGGCAATGGGGCTTCAGTCAGTGAGGTGGAGAATGTGTGGGCAGGAAGGGTAGAGGGAGGGAAAGGGGCAGTGGTGCCTCAGTCCTCAGTGAGGCAGTGAATGTGTGTGCAGGAAGGGTGAAGGGAGGGAACGGGAGAATGGTGCCTCAGTCCTCAATGAGGTGTAGAATGTGTGGGCAGGAAAGGTAGAGAGAGGGAAAGGAACAGTGGTGCCCCAGTCCTCAGTGAGGCATTGAAAGTTTGGGCAGGAAGGGTAGAGAGCTGGAAAGGGGCAGTGGTGACTCAGTCCTCAGTGAGGTGGTGAATGTGTGGGCAAGAAGGGTAGAGGGAGGGAAAGGGGCAGTGGTGCCTCAGTCATCAGTGAGGTGGTGACTGGATGGGCAGGAAGGGTAGAGAGAAGGAAAGGGGCAGTGGTGCCTCAGTCCTCAGTGATGCTGTGAATTTGTGGGCAGGAAGGGTGGAGGGAGGGAAAGGAGCAGTGGTGCCTCAGTCCTCAGTGAGGCAGTGCATTTGTGGGCAGGAAGGGTAGTGAGCCGGAAAGGGGCAGTGGTGTGGCAGTCTTCAGTAGGCAGTGAATGTGTGGGCAGGAAGGGTAGTGGGAGGGAAAGGGGCAGTGATGCCTCAGTCCTCAGTGAGGCAGTGAATGTGTGTGGAGGAAGGGTAGAGAGAGGAAAAGGGGCAGTGGTGCTCCAGTCCTCAGTGAGGCAGTGAATGTTTGGGAAGGAAGGGTAGAGATCTGGAAAGGGGCAGTGGTCCCTCAGTCCCCAGTGAGGCGGTGAATGTGTGGGCAGGAAGGGTAGAGGGAGGGAAAGGGGCAGTGGTGCCTCAGTCCTCAGTGATACAGTGAATGTGTGGGCAGAGAGGGGTGTAGTGGTGCCTCAGCCCTCAGTGAGGCAGTGAATGTGTGGGCAGGAAGGGTAGTGGGAGGGACAGGGGCAGTGATGCCTCAGTCCTCAGTGATACAGTGAATGTGTGGGCAGAGAGGGGTGTAGTGGTGCCTCAGTACTCAGTGAGGCAGTGAATGTTTGGGCAGGAAGGGTATAGAGAGGGAAAGAGGCAGTGGTGCCTCAGTCCTCGGTGAGGTGGTGATTGTGTGGGCAGGAAGGGTAGAGAGAGGAAAAGGGGCAGTGGTGCTCCAGTCCTCAGTGAGGCAGTGAATGTTTGGGCAGGAAGGGTAGAGATCTGGAAAGGGGCAGTGGTCCCTCAGTCCCCAGTGAGGCGGTGAATGTGTGGGCAGGAAGGGTAGAGGGAGGGAAAGGGGCAGTGGTGCCTCAGTCCTCAGTGATACAGTGAATGTGTGGGCAGAGAGGGGTGTAGTGGTGCCTAAGCCCGCAGTGAGGCAGTGAATGTGTGGGCAGGAAGGGTAGTGGGAGGGACAGGGGCAGTGGTGCCTCAGTCCTCAGTGAGATGGTGAATGTATGGGCAGGAAGGATAGATAGAGGGAAAGGGGCAGTGATGCCTCAGTCCTCAGGGAGGCAGTGAATGTTTGGGCAGGAAGGGTAGCGAGTGGGACTGGGGCAGTGGTGACTCAGTCCTCAGTGAGGTGGTGAATGTGTGGGCAGGAAGGGTAGAGAGAGGCAAAGGGGCAGTGGTGCCTCAGTCCTCAGTGAGATGGTGAATGTGTGGGGTGTGGGAAAAATGGTAGAGAGAGGGAAAGGGTCAGTGGGGCCTCAGTTCGCAGTGAGCAGAGAATGTGTGGGCAGGAATGGTAGAGGGAGGGACGGGTAGAGAGATGGAAAGGGGCAATGGTGCCTCAGCCCTCAGTGAGGTGGTGAATGTGTGGACAGGAAGGGTAGTGGCAGGGAAAGGACCAGTGGTGCCTCAGTCCTCAGTGAGGCAGAGAATGTGTGGGCAGGAAGGGTAGAGGGAGGGAAAAGGGCAGTGGTGCCTCAGCTGCCCCAGTCCTCAGTGAAGCGGTGAATGTGTGGGCAAGAAGGGTAGAGGGAGGGAAAGGGGCAGCAGTGCCTCAAACGTCAGTAAGGCGGTGCATGTGTGGGCAGGAAAGGTAGAGAGAGGGAAAGGGGCAGTGGTGCCTCAGTCCTCAGTGAGGCAGTGAATGTTTGGACAGGAAGGGTAGAGATCTGGAAAGGGGCAGTGGTGACTCAGTCCTCAGTGAGGCGGTGAATGTGTGGGCAGGAAGGGTAAAGAGAGGAAAAGGGGCAGTGGTGCCCCAGTCCTCAGTGAGGCAGTGAATGTTTGGACAGGAAGGGTAGAGATCTGGAAAGGGGCAGTGGTGACTCAGTCCTCAGTGAGGCGGTGAATGTGTGGGCAGGAAGGGTAGAGAGAGGCAAAGGGGGAGTGGGGCCTCAGTCCTCAGTGAGATGGTGAATGTGTGGGCACAAAGGGTAGAGAGAGAGGCAAAGGGGCAGTGGTGCCTCTGTCCTCAGTGAGGCAGTGAATGCGTGGGCAGGAAGGGAAGAGGGAGTGAAGGGTGCAGTGGTGCCTCAGTCCTCAGTGAGGTGGTGAGTGTGTGGACAGGAAGGGTAGAGGGAGGGAAAGGGGCAGTGGTGCCTCATTCCTCAGTGAGGCGGTGAATGTGTGGACAGGAAGGGTAGAGAGAGGGAAGGGGCAGTGGTGCCTCAGCCCTCAGTGAGGCAGTGAATGTGTGGGCAGGAAGGGTAGTGGGAGGGAAAGGGGCAATGGTGCCTCAGTCCTCAGTGAGGTGGGGAATGTGTGGGCAGGAAGGGTAGAGGGAGGAAGGATAGAGAGAGGGAAGGGGCAGTGGTGCCTCTGTCCTCAGTGAGGCAGTGAATATGTGGGCAGGAAGGATGGAGGGAGGGAACAGGACAGTGGTGCCTCAGTCCTCAGTGAGGCGGTGAATGTGTAGGCAGGAAGGGTAAAGAGAGGAAAAGGGGCAGTGGTGCCTCATTCCTCAGTGAGGCGGTGAATGTGTGGACAGGAAGGGTAGAGAGAGGGAAGGGGCAGTGGTTCCTCAGCCCTCAGTGAGGCGGTGAATGTGTGGACAGGAAGGGTAGAGAGAGGGAAGGGGCAGTGTTTCCTCAGCCCTCAGTGAGGCAGTGAATGTGTGGGCAGGAAGGGTAGTGGGAGGGAAACGGGCAGTGGTGCCTCAGTCCTCAGTGAGATGGTGAATGTATGGGCAGGAAGGGTAGAGAGAGGAAAAGGGGCAGTGGTGCCTCATTCCTCAGTGAGGCGGTGAATGTTTGGACAGGAAGGGTAGAGAGAGGGAAGGGGCAGTGGTTCCTCAGCCCTCAGTGAGGCAGTGAATGTGTGGGCACGAAGGGTAGTGGGAGGGAAACGGGTAGTGGTGCCTCAGTCCTCAGTGAGATGGTGAAGGTATGGGCAGGAAGGGTAGAGAGAGGAAAAGGGGCAGTGATGCCTCAGTCCTCAGGGAGGCAGTGAATGTTTGGGCAGGAAGGGTAGCGAGAAGCAAAGGGGCAGTGGTGCCTCAGTCCTCAGTGAGATGGTGAATGTGTGGGAAGGAATGGTAGAGAGAGGGAAAGGGTCAGTGGGGCCTCAGTTCGCAGTGAGGAGGAGAATGTGTGGGCAGGAATGGTAGAGGGAGGGACGGGTAGAGAGATGGAAAGGGGCAATAGTGCCTCAGCCCTCAGTGAGGTGGTGAATGTGTGGACAGGAAGGGTAGTGGCAGGGAAAGGACCAGTGGTGCCTCAGTCCTCAGTGAGGCAGAGCATGTGTGGGCAGGAAGGGTAGAGGGAGGGAAAAGGGCAGTGGTGCCTCAGCTGCCCAAGTCCAAAGTGAAGCAGTGAATGTGTGGGCAAGAAGGGTAGAGGGAGGGAAAGGGGCAGCAGTGCCTCAGTCGTCAGTGAGGCAGTGCATGTGTGAGCAGGAAAGGTAGAGAGAGGGAAAGGGGCAGTGGTGCCTCAGTCCTCAGTGATGCAGTGAATGTGTGGGCAGGAAGGGTAGAGAGAGGGAAACGGGCATTGCTGCCTCAGTCATCAGTGAGGTGGTGAATGTGTGGGCAGGAAGGGTACAGAGAGGGAAAGGGGCAATGGGGCTTCAGTCACCAGTGATGTGGAGAATGTGTGGGCAGGAATGGTAGAGGGAGGGAAAGGGGCAGTGGTGCCTCAGTCCTCAGTGATGCAGTGAATGTGTGGGAAGAGGGGGGTGTAGTGGTGCCTCAGTACTCAGTGAGGCAGTGAATGTGTGGGCAGGAAGGTTAGAGAGAGGGAAAGGGGCAGTGGTGCCTCGGTCCTCAGTGTGGTGGTGAATGTGTGGGCAGGAAGGGTAGAGAGAGGGAAAGGGGCAATGGGGCCTCAGTCGTCAGTGAGGTGGAGAAAGTGTGGGCAGGAAGCGTAGAGAGCAGAAAAGGGGTAGTGGTGCCTCAGTCCTCAGTGAGGCAGTGAATGTGTGGGCAGGAAGGGTAGAGGGAGAAAAGGGGCAGTGGTGATTCAGCCCTCAGCGAGACAGTGAATATTTGGGCAGGAAGGACAGCAGGAGGAAGGGTAGAGAGCGGAAAAGGGGCAGTGGTGCCTCAGTCCTCAGTGAGGCAGTGAATGTGTGGGCAGGAAGGGTAGAGGGAGAAAAGGGGCAGTGGTGATTCAGCCCTAAGTGAGACAGTGAATGTTTGGGCAGGAAGGGCAGCGGGAGGAAGGGTAGACAGAGGGAAAGGGGCAGTGGTGCCCCAGTCCTCAGTGAGACAGTGAATGTGCGGGCAGGAAGGGTAGAGAGTGTGAAAGGTCCAGTGGTGCCTCAGTCCTCAGTGAGGCAGTGAATGTGTGGGCAGGAAGAGTAGAGAGAGAAAAGGGGGCAGTTGTGCCTCAGTCCTCAGTGAGGCAGTGAATGTGTGGGCAGGAAGGGTAGAGAGCGCGAAAGGTCCAGTGGTGCCTCAGTCGTCAGTGAGGTGGAGAATGTGTGGGCAGAGAGAGGTGTAGTAGTGCCTCAGTCCTCAGTGAGCCAGTGAATATGTGGGCAGGAAGAGTAGAGAGAGAAAAGGGGGCAGTTGTGCCTCAGTCCTCAGTGAGGCAGTGAAATTGTGGGCAGGAAGGGTAGAGAGAGGGAAAGGGGCAGTAGTGCCACAGTCCTCAGTGAGGCAGTGAATGTGTGTGCACGAAGTGTCTAGATAGGAAAAGGGGCAGTGGTGCCTCAGTCCTCAGTGAGGCGTTGAATGTGTGGACAGGAAGGGTAGAGAGAGGGAAAGGGGCAGTGGTGCCTCAGTCCTCAGTAAGGTGGTGAATGTGAGGGCACCAAAGGTAGAGGGCGGGAAAGGAGAAGTGGTGCCTCAGCCCTCAGTGAGGCGGTAAATGTGTGGGCAGGAAGGGAAGAGGGAGGGAAAGGGGCACTGGTGCCTCAGTCCTCAGTGATGCAGTGAATGTGTGAGCGGAGAAGGTTGTAGTGATGCCTCTGTACTCAGTGAGGCAGTGCATGTGTGGGCAGGAAGGGTAGCGGGAGGGAAAGGGGTCGTGGTGCCTCATTTGCCCCAGTCCTCAGTGAAGCGGTAAATGTGTGGGCAGGAAGGGTAGAGGGAGGGAAAGGGCAGTGGTGCCTCAGTCCCTAGTGAGGCTGCAAATGTGTGGGCAGGAAGGGTAAAGAAAGGGAAAGGGACAGTGGTGCCTCAGTCCTCAGTGAGGTGGTGAATGTGTGGGCAGGAAGGGTAAAGAGAGGAAAAGGGGCAGTGGTGCCCCAGTCCTCAGTGAGGCAGTTAATGTTTGGGCAGGAAGGATAGAGATCTGGAAAGAGGCAGTGGTGACTCAGTCCTCAGTGAGGCGGTGAATGTGTGGGCAGGAAGGGTAGAGAGAGGCAAAGGGGGAGTGGGGCCTCAGTCCTCAGTGAGATGGTGAATGTGTGGGCAGGAAGGGTAGAGAGAGAGGCAAAGGGTCAGTGGTGCCTCTGTCCTCAGTGAGGCAGTGAATGCGTGGGCAGGAAGGGAAGAGGGAGTGAAGGGTGCAGTGGTGCCTCAGTCCTCAGTGAGGTGGTGAGTGTGTGGACAGGAAGGGTAGAGGGAGGGAAAGGGGCAGTGGTGCCTCATTCCTCAGTGAGGCAGTGAATGTGTGGACAGGAAGGGTAGAGAGAGGGAAGGGGCAGTGGCGCCTCAGCCCTCAGTGAGGCACTGAATGTGTGGGCAGGAAGGGTAGTGGAGGGAAAGGGCAGTGGTGCCTCAGTCCTCAGTGAGATGGTGAATGTATGGGCAGGAAGGGTAGAGAGAGTGAAAGGGGCAGTGATGCCTCAGTCCTCAGGGAGGCAGTGAATGTTTGGGCAGGAAGGGTAGCGAGAAGCAAAGGGGCAGTGGTGCCTCAGTCCTCAGTAAGGTGGTGAATGTGAGGGCACCAAAGGTAGAGGGCGGGAAAGGAGAAGTGGTGCCTCAGCCCTCAGTGAGGCGGTAAATGTGTTGGCAGGAAGGGAAGAGGGAGGGAAAGGGGCACTGGTGCCTCAGTCCTCAGTGATGCAGTGAATGTGTGGGCGGAGAAGGTTGTAGTGATGCCTCTGTACTCAGTGAGGCAGTGCATTTGTGGGCAGGAAGGGTAGTGGGAGGGAAAGGGGTCGTGGTGCCTCATTTGCCCCAGTCCTCAGTGAAGCGGTAAATGTGTGGGCAGGAAGGGTAGAGGGAGGGAAAGGGCAGTGGTGCCTCAGTCCCTAGTGAGGCTGCAAATGTGTGGGCAGGAAGGGTAAAGAAAGGGAAAGGGACAGTGGTGCCTCAGTCCTCAGTGAGGTGGTGAATGTGTGGGCAGGAAGGGTAAAGAGAGGAAAAGGGGCAGTGGTGCCCCAGTCCTCAGTGAGGCAGTTAATGTTTGGGCAGGAAGGATAGAGATCTGGAAAGAGGCAGTGGTGACTCAGTCCTCAGTGAGGCGGTGAATGTGTGGGCAGGAAGGGTAGAGAGAGGAAAAGGGGGAGTGGGGCCTCAGTCCTCAGTGAGATGGTGAATGTGTGGGCAGGAAGGGTAGAGAGAGAGGCAAAGGGTCAGTGGTGCCTCTGTCCTCAGTGAGGCAGTGAATGCGTGGGCAGGAAGGGAAGAGGGAGTGAAGGGTGCAGTGGTGCCTCAGTCCTCAGTGAGGTGGTGAGTGTGTGGACAGGAAGGGTAGAGGGAGGGAAAGGCGCAGTGGTGCCTCATTCCTCAGTGAGGCAGTGAATGTGTGGACAGGAAGGGTAGAGAGAGGGAAGGGGCAGTGGCGCCTCAGCCCTCAGTGAGGCAGTGAATGTGTGGGCAGGAAGGGTAGTGGAGGGAAAGGGCAGTGGTGCCTCAGTCCTCAGTGAGATGGTGAATGTATGGGCAGGAAGGGTAGAGAGAGTGAAAGGGGCAGTGATGCCTCAGTCCTCAGGGAGGCAGTGAATGTTTGGGCAGGAAGGGTAGCGAGAAGCAAAGGGGCAGTGGTGCCTCAGTCCTCAGTGAGATGGCGAATGTGTGGGAAAGAATGGTAGAGAGAGGGAAAGGGTCAGTGCGGCCTCAGTTCGCAGTGAGGCAGAGCATGTGTGGGCAGGAATGGTAGAGGGAGGGACGGGTAGAGAGATGGAAAGGGCAATGGTGCCTCAGTCCTCAGTGAGGTGGTGAATGTGTGGACAGGAAGGGTAGTGGCAGGGAAAGGACCAGTGGTGCCTCAGTCCTCAGTGAAGCGGTGTATGTGTGGGCAAGAAGGGTAGAGGGAGGGAAAGGGGCAGCAGTGCCTCAGTCGTCAGAGAGGCGGTGCATGTGTGGGCAGGAAAGGTAGAGAGAGGGAAAGGGGCAGTGGTGCCTCAGTCCTCAGGGATGCAGTGAATGTGTGGGCAGGAAGAGTAGAGAGAGGGAAAGGGGCATTGCTGCCTCAGTCATCAGTGAGGTGGTGAATGTGTGGGCAGGAAGGGTACAGAGAGGGAAAGAGGCAATGTGGCTTCAGTCATCAGTGATGTGGAGAATGTGTGGGCAGGAATGGTAGAGGGAGGGAAAGGGGCAGTGGTGCCTCAGTTCTCAGTGATGCAGTGAATGTGTGGGAAGAGAGGGGTGTAGTGGTGCCTCCGTACTCAGTGAGGCAGTGAATGTGTGGGCAGGATGGGTAGAGAGAGGGAAAGGGGCAGTGGTGCCTCAGTCCTCAGTGTGGTGGTGAATGTGTGGGCAGGAAGGGTAGAGAGAGGGAAAGGGGCAATGGGGCCTCAGTCGTCAGTGAGGTGGAGAAAGTGTGGGCAGGAAGGGTAGAGAGCAGAAAAGGGGCAGTGGTGCCTCAATCCTCAGTGAGGCAATGAATGTGTGGGCAGGAAGGTTAGAGGGAGAAAAGGGGCAGTGTTGATTCAGCCCTCAGCGAGGCAGTGAATGTGTGGGCAGGAAGGGCAGCGGGAGGAAGGATAGAGAGAGGGAAAGGGGCAGTGGTGCCCCAGTCCTCAGTGAGGCAGCGAATGTGTGGGCAGGAAGGGTGGAGGGACAGAAATGGAAAGTGGTGCCTCAGTCCTCAGTGAGGCAGTGAATGTGTGGGCAGGAAGGGTAGAGAGTGTGAAAGGTCCAGTGGTGCCTCAGTCCTCAGTGAGGCAGTGAATGTGTGGGCAGGAAGAGTAGAGAGAATATGTGTGCACGAAGGGTCTAGAAAGGGAAAGGGGCAGTGGTGCCTCAGTCCTCAGTGAGGTGTTGAATGTGTGGGCAGGAAGGGTAGAGAGTGTGAAAGGTCCAGTGGTGCCTCATTCCTCAGTGAGGCAGTGAATGTGTGGGTGGAGAGAGGTATAGTGGTGCCTCAGACCTCAATGAGGCAGTGAATGTGTGGGCAGGAAGAGTAGAGAGAGAAAAGGGAGAAGTTGTGCCTCAGTCCTCAGTGAGGCAGTGCATTTTTGGGCAGCAAGGCTAGAGAGAGGGAATGGGGCAGTAGTGCCTCAATCCTCAGTGAGGCAGTAAATGTGTGGGCAGGAAGGGTAGAGAGAGGGAAAGGGGCAGTGGTGCCTCAGTCCTCAGTAAGGTGGTGAATGTGAGGGCACCAAAGGTAGAGGGCGGGAAAGGAGAAGTGGTGCCTCAGTCCTCAGTGAGGCGGTGAATGTGTGGGCAGGAAGGGTAGAGGGAGGGAAAGGGGAACTGGTGCCTCATTCCTCAGTGATGCAGTGAATGTGTGGACGGAGAAGGTTGTAGTGGTGCCTCTGTACTCAGTGAGGCAGTGAATGTGTGGGCAGGAAGGGTAGAGGGAGGGAAAGGGGTCGTGGTGCCTCATTTGCCCCAGTCCTCAGTGAAGCGGTAAATGTGTGGGCAGGAAGGGTAGAGGGAGGGAAAGGGCAGTGGTGCCTCAGTCATCAGTGAGGTGGTGAATGTGTGGGCAGGAAGGGTAGAGAGGGGAAGGTAGAAGTGGTTCCTCAGTCCCCAGTGAGGCTGCAAATGTGTGGGCAGGAAGGGTAGATAAACGGAAAGGGACAGTGGTGCCTCAGTCCTCAGTGAGGTGGTGAATGTGTGGGCAGGAAGGGTAGAGAGCGTGAATGGTCCAGTGGTGCCTCAGTCCTCTGTGAGGTGGAGAATGTGTGGGCAGTGAGGTGTAGTGGTGCCTCAGTCCTCAGTGAGCCAGTGATTGTGTGGGCAGGAAGAGTAGAGAGAGAAAAGGGGGCAGTTGTGCCTCAGTCCTCAGTGAGGCAGTGAATGTATGGGCAGGAAGGGTAGAGAGAGGGAAAGGGGCAGTAGTGCCTCAGTCCTCAGTGAGGCAGTGAATGTGTGTGCACGAAGGGTAGAGAGAGAGGGAAAGGGGCAGTGGTGCTCAGTCCTCAGTGAGGCGGTGAATGTGAGGGCACCAAAGGTAGAGGGAAGGTAAAGGAGCAGTGTTTCCTCAGTCTTCAGTGAGGCAGTGAATGTGTGGGCAGGAAGGGTAGAGAGAGGCAAAGGGGGAGTGGGCCACAGTCCTCAGTGAGATGGTGAATGTGTGGGCAGGAAGGGTAGAGAGAGAGGCAAAGGGGCAGTGGTGCCTCTGTCCTCAGTGAGGCAGTGAATGCGTGGGCAGGAAGGGAAGAGGGAGTGAAGGGTGCAGTGGTGCCTCAGTCCTCAGTGAGGTGGTGAGTGTGTGGACAGGAAGGGTAGAGAGAGGGAAAGGGGCAGTGGTGCCTCATTCCTCAGTGAGGCGGTGAATGTGTGGACAGGAAGGGTAGAGAGAGGGGAGGGGCAGTGGTGCCTCAGCCCTCAGTGAGGCAGTGAATGTGTGGGCAGGAAGGGTAGTGGGAGGGAAAGGGGCAGTGGTGCCTCAGTCCTCAGTGAGATGGTGAATGTATGGGCAGGAAGGGTAGAGAGAGGGAAAGGGGCAGTGATGCCTCAGTCCTCAGGGAGGCAGTGAATGTTTGGGCAGGAAGGGTAGCGAGCGGGACTGGGGCAGTGGTGACTCAGTCCTCAGTGAGGTGGTGAATGTGTGGGCAAGAAGGGTAGAGAGAGGCAAAGGGGCAGTGGTGCATCAGTCCTCAGTGAGATGGTGAATGTGTGGGAAGGAATGGTAGAGAGAGGGAAAGGGTCAGTGGGGCCTCAGTTCGCAGTGAGGCAGAGAATGTGTGGGCAGGAATGGTAGAAGGAGGGATGGGTAGAGAGATGGAAAGAGGCAATGGTGCCTCAGCCCTCAGTGAGGTGGTGAATGTGTGGACAGGAAGGGTAGTGGCAGGGAAAGGACCAGTGGTGCCTCAGTCCTCAGTGAGGCAGAGAATGTGTGGTCAGGAAGGGTAGAGGGGGGGAAAAGGGCAGTGGTGCCTCAGCTGCCCCAGTCCTCAGTGAAGCAGTGAATGTGTAGGCAAGAAGGGTAGCGGGAGGGAAAGGGGCAGCAGTGCCTCAGTCGTCAGTGAGGCGGTGCATGTGTGGGCAGGAAAGGTAGAGAGAGGGAAAGGGGCAGTGGTGCCTCAGTCCTCAGTGATGCAGTGAATGTGTGGGCAGGAAGGGTAGAGAGAGGGAAAGGGGCATTGCTGCCTCAGTCATCAGTGAGGTGGTGAATGTGTGGGCAGGGCGGATACAGAGAGGGAAAGGGGCAATGGGGCTTCAGTCAACAGTGATGTGGAGAATGTGTGGGCAGGAATGGTAGAGGGAGGGAAAGGGGCAGTGGTGCCTCAGTCCTCAGTGATGCAGTGAATGTGTGGGAAGAGAGGGGTGTAGTGGTGCCTCAGTACTCAGTGAGGCAGTGAATGTGTGGGCAGGAAGGGTAGAGGGAGAAAAGGGGCAGTTGGGATTCAGCCCTCAGTGAGGCAGTGAATGTGTGGGCAGGAAGGGTAGAGGGAGGGAAAGGGGCAGTGGTGCCCCAGTCCTCAGTGAGGCAGTGAATGTACGGGCAGGAAGGGTGGAGGGACGGAAAGGGAAAGTGGTGCCTCTGTCCTCAGTGAGGCAGTGAATGTGAGGGCACCAAAGGTAGAGGGAAGGTAAAGGAGCAGTGTTTCCTCAGTCTTCAGTGAGGCAGTGAATGTGTGGGCAGGAAGGGTAGAGAGAGGCAAAGGGGGAGTGGGCCACAGTCCTCAGTGAGATGGTGAATGTGTGGGCAGGAAGGGTAGAGAGAGAGGCAAAGGGGCAGTGGTGCCTCTGTCCTCAGTGAGGCAGTGAATGCGTGGGCAGGAAGGGAAGAGGGAGTGAAGGGTGCAGTGGTGCCTCAGTCCTCAGTGAGGTGGTGAGTGTGTGGACAGGAAGGGTAGAGGGAGGGAAAGGGGCAGTGGTGCCTCATTCCTCAGTGAGGCGGTGAATGTGTGGACAGGAAGGGTAGAGAGAGGGGAGGGGCAGTGGTGCCTCAGCCCTCAGTGAGGCAGTGAATGTGTGGGCAGGAAGGGTAGTGGGAGGGAAAGGGGCAGTGGTGCCTCAGTCCTCAGTGAGATGGTGAATGTATGGGCAGGAAGGGTAGAGAGAGGGAAAGGGGCAGTGATGCCTCAGTCCTCAGGGAGGCAGTGAATGTTTGGGCAGGAAGGGTAGCGAGCGGGACTGGGGCAGTGGTGACTCAGTCCTCAGTGAGGTGGTGAATGTGTGGGCAAGAAGGGTAGAGAGAGGGAAAGGGGCATTGCTGCCTCAGTCATCAGTGAGGTGGTGAATGTGTGGGCAGGGCGGATACAGAGAGGGAAAGGGGCAATGGGGCTTCAGTCATCAGTGATGTGGAGAATGTGTGGGCAGGAATGGTAGAGGGAGGGAAAGGGGCAGTGGTGCCTCAGTCCTCAGTGATGCAGTGAATGTGTGGGAAGAGAGGGGTGTAGTGGTGCCTCAGTACTCAGTGAGGCAGTGAATGTGTGGGCAGGAAGGGTAGAGGGAGAAAAGGGGCAGTTGGGATTCAGCCCTCAGTGAGGCAGTGAATGTGTGGGCAGGAAGGGTAGAGGGAGGGAAAGGGGCAGTGGTGCCCCAGTCCTCAGTGAGGCAGTGAATGTACGGGCAGGAAGGGTGGAGGGACGGAAAGGGAAAGTGGTGCCTCTGTCCTCAGTGAGGCAGTGAATGTGTGGGCAGGAAGGGTAGAGAGTGTGAAAGGTCCAGTGGTGCCTCAGTCCTCAGTGAGGCAGTGAATGTGTGGGCAGGAAGAGTAGAGAGAGAAAAGGGGGAAGTTGTGCCTCAGTCCTCAGTGAGGCAGTGAATTTGTGGGTAGGAAAGGTACAGAGAGGGAAAGGGGCAGTAGTGCCTCAGGCTTCAGTGAGGCAGTGAATGTGTGGGCAGGAAGGGTAAAGAGAGGAAAAGGGGCAGTGGTGTCCCAGTTCTCAGTGAGGCAGTGAATGTTTGGGCAGGAAGGGTTGAGATCTGGAAAGGGGCAGTGGTGACTCAGTCCTCAGTGAGGCGGTGAATGTGTGGGCAGGAAGGGTAGAGAGAGGCAAAGGGAGAGTGGGGCCTCAGTCCTCAGTGAGATGGTGAATGTGTGGGCAGGAAGGGTAGAGAGAGAGGCCAAGGGGCAGTGGTGCCTCTGTCCTCAGTGAGGCAGTGAATGCTTGGGCAGGAAGGGAAGAGGGAGTGAAGGGTGCAGTGGTGCCTCAGTCCTCAGTGATGTGGTGAGTGTGTGGACAGGAAGGATAGAGGGAGGGAAAGGGGCAGTGGTGTCTCATTCTTCAGTGAGGCGGTGAATGTGTGGACAGGAAGGGTAGAGAGAGGGAAGGGGCAGTGGTGCCTCAGCCCTCAGTGAGGCAGTGAATGTGTGGGCAGGAAGGGTAGTGGGAGGGACAGGGGCAGTGGTGCCTCAGTCCTCAGTGAGATGGTGAATGTATGGGCAGGAAGGGTAGATAGAGGGAAAGGGGCAGTGATGCCTCAGTCCTCAGGGAGGCAGTGAATGTTTGGGCAGGAAGGGTAGCGAGTGGGACTGGGGCAGTGGTGACTCAGTCCTCAGTGAGGTGGTGAATGTGTGGGCAGGAAGGGTAGAGAGAGGCAAAGGGGCAGTGGTGCCTCAGTCCTCAGTGAGGTGATGAATGTGTGGGAAAAATGGTAGAGAGAGGGAAAGGGTCAGTGGGGCCTCAGTTCGCAGTGAGCAGAGAATGTGTGGGCAGGAATGGTAGAGGGAGGGACGGGTAGAGAGATGGAAAGGGACAATGGTGCCTCAGCCCTCAGTGAGGTGGTGAATCTGTGGACAGGAAGGGTAGTGGCAGGGAAAGGACCAGTGGTGCCTCAGTCCTCAGTGAGGCAGAGAATGTGTGGGCAGGAAGGGTAGAGGGAGGGAAAAGGGCAGTGGTGCCTCAGCTGCCCCAGTCCTCAGTGAAGCAGTGAATGTGTGGGCAAGAAGGGTAGAGGGAGGGAAAGGGGCAGCAGTGCCTCAAATGTCAGTGAGGCGGTGCATGTGTGGGCAGGAAAGGTAGAGAGAGGGAAAGGGGCAGTGGTGCCTCAGTCCTCAGTGAGGTGGTGAATGTGTGGGCAGGAAGGGTAGAGAGCGTGAAAGGTCCAGTGGTGCCTCAGTCCTCAGTGAGGTGGAGAATGTGTGGGCAGAGAGAGGTGTAGTGGTGCCTCAGTCCTCAGTGAGCCAGTGAATGTGTGGGCAGGAAGAGTAGAGAGAGAAAAGGGGGCAGTTGTGCCTCAGTCCTCAATGAGGCAGTGAATTTGTGGGCAGGAAGGGTAGAGAGAGGGAAAGGGGCAGTAGTGCCTCCGTCCTCAGTGAGGCAGTGAATATATGTGCACGAGGGGTAGAGAGAGAGGGAAAGGGGCAGTGGTGCTCAGTCCTCAGTGAGGCGGTGAATGTGAGGGCACCAAAGATAGAAGGAGGGAAAGGAGCAGTGGTGCCTCAGTCTTCAGTGAGGCGGTGAATGTGTGGGCAGGAAGGGTAGAGTGGGGGAAAGGGGCAGTGGTGCCTCAGTCCTCAGTGATGCAGTGAATGTGTGGGAAGAGAGAGGTGTAGTGGTGCCTCAGTACTCAGTGAGACAGTGAATGTGTGGGCAGGAAGGGTAGAGAGAGGGAAAGGGGCAGTGGTGCCTCAGTCCTCGGTGTGGCGGTGAATGTGTGGGCAGGAAGGGTAGAGAGAGGAAAAGGGGCAGTGGTGCCTTAGTCCTCAGTGAGGCATTGAATGTCTGGGCAGGAAGGGTAGAGGGAGAAAAGGGGCAGTGGTGATTCAGCCCTCAGTGAGGCAGTGAATGTGTGGGCAGGATGGGTAGCGGGAGGAAGGGTAGAGAGAGGGAAAGGGGCAGTGGTGCCCCAGTCTTCAGTGAGGCAGTGAATGTGTGGGCAGGAAGGGTAGTGAGAGGGAAAGGGGCAGTGGTGCCTCAGTCCTCAGTGAGACAGTGAATGTGTGGGCAGGAATGGTAGAGGGAGGGAAAGGGGCAGTGGTGCCTCAGTCCTCAGTGATGCAGTGAATGTGTGGGAAGAGAGGGGTGTAGTGGTGCCTCAGTACTCAGTGAGGCAGTGAATGTGTGGGCAGGAAGGGTAGAGAGAGGGAAATGGGCAGTGGTGCCTCAGTCCTCGGTGAGGTGGTGAATGTGTGGGCAGGAAGGGTGGAGGGAGGGAAATGAGCAGTGGTGCCTCAGTCCTCAGTGAGGCAGTGCATTTGTGGGCAGGAAGGGTAGTGAGCCGGAAAGGGGCAGTGGTGCTGCAGTCTTCAGTGAGGCAGTGAATGTGTGGGCAGGAAGGGTAGTGGGAGGGAAAGGGGCAGTGGTGCCTCAGTCCTCAGTGAGGCAGTGAATGTGTGTGCAGGAAGGGTAGCGGGAGGAAGGGTAGAGAGAGGGAAAGGGGTAGTGGTGCCTCAGTCCTCAGTGAGGCAGTGAATGTGTGGGCAGGAAGGGTAGAGAGATGGAAAGGGGCAGTGGTGCCCCAGTCCTCAGTGAGGCAGTGAATGTTTGGGCAGGAAGGGTAGAGAGCTGGAAAGGGGCAGTGGTGACTCAGTCCTCAGTGAGGCGGTGAATGTGTGGACAAGAAGGGTAGAGGGAGGGAAAGGGGCAGTGGTGCCTCAGTCATCAGTGAGGTGGTGAATGTATGGGCAGGAAGGGTAGAGAGAAGGAAAGGGGCAGTGGTGCCTCAGACCTCAGTGATGCTGTGAATTTGTGGGCAGGAAGGGTGGAGGGAGGGAAAGGAGCAGTGGTGCCTCAGTCCTCAGTGAGGCAGTGCATTTGTGGGCAGGAAGGGTAGTGAGCCGGAAAGGGGCAGTGGTGCCGCAGTCTTCAGTGAGGCAGTGAATGTGTGGGCAGGAAGGGTAGTGGGAGAGAAATGGGCAGTGGTGCCTCAGTCCTCGGTGAGGTGGTGAATGTGTGGGCAGGAAGGGTACAGAGAGGGAAAGGGGTAATGGGGCTTCAGTCGTCAGTGAGGCGGAGAATGTGTGGGCAGTAAGGGTAGAGGGAGGGGAAGGGGCATTGGTGCCTCAGTCTTCAGTGAGGCAATGAATGTGTGGGCAAGAAGGGTAGAGAGAGGGAAAGGGGCAATGGGGCCTCAGTCCTCAGTGAGGTGGGGAATGTGTGGGCAGGAAGGGTAGAGGGAGGAAGGATAGATAGAGGGAAGGGGGCAGTGGTGCCTCTGTCCTCAGTGAGGCAGTGAATATGTGGGCAGGAAGGATGGAGGGAGGGAACAGGACAGTGGTGCCTCAGTCCTCAGTGAGGCGGTGAATGTGTAGGGAGGAAGGGTAAAGAGAGGAAAAGGGGCAGTGGTGCCTCATTCCTCAGTGAGGCGGTGAATGTGTGGACAGGAAGGGTAGAGAGAGGGAAGGGGCAGTGGTTCCTCAGCCCTCAGTGAGGCGGTGAATGTGTGGACAGGAAGGGTAGAGAGAGGGAAGGGGCAGTGGTTCCTCAGCCCTCAGTGAGTCAGTGAATGTGTGGGCAGGAAGGGTAGTGGGAGGGAAACGGGCAGTGGTGCCTCAGTCCTCAGTGAGATGGTGAATGTATGGGCAGGAAGGGTAGAGAGAGGAAAAGGGGCAGTGGTGCCTCATTCCTCAGTGAGGCGGTGAATGTGTGGACAGGAAGGGTAGAGAGAGGGAAGGGGCAGTGGTTCCTCAGCCCTCAGTGAGGCAGTGAATGTGTGGGCAGGAAGGGTAGTGGGAGGGAAACGGGCAGTGGTGCCTCAGTCCTCAGTGAGATGGTGAATGTATGGGCAGGAAGGGTAGAGAGAGGAAAAGGGGCAGTGATGCCTCAGTCCTCAGGGAGGCAGTGAATGTTTGGGCAGGAAGGGTAGCGAGAAGCAAAGAGGCAGTGGTGCCTCAGTCCTCAGTGAGATGGCGAATGTGTGGGAAGGAATGGTAGAGAGAGGGAAAGGGTCAGTGGGGCCTCAGTTCGCAGTGAGGAGGAGAATGTGTGGGCAGGAATGGTAGAGGGAGGGACGGGTAGAGAGATGGAAAGGGGCAATAGTGCCTCAGCCCTCAGTGAGGTGGTGACTGTGTGGACAGGAAGGGTAGTGGCAGGGAAAGGACCAGTGGTGCCTCAGTCCTCAGTGAGGCAGAGCATGTGTGGGCAGGAAGGGTAGAGGGAGGGAAAAGGGCAGTGGTGCCTCAGTTGCCCCAGTCCAAAGTGAAGCAGTGAATGTGTGGGCAAGAAGGATAGTGGCAGGGAAAGGACCAGTGGTGCCTCAGTCCTCAGTGAGGCAGAGCATGTGTGGGCAGGAAGGGTAGTGGGAGGGAAACGGGCAGTGGTGCCTCAGTCCTCAGTGAGATGGTGAATGTATGGGCAGGAAGGGTAGAGAGAGGAAAAGGGGCAGTGATGCCTCAGTCCTCAGGGAGGCAGTGAATGTTTGGGCAGGAAGGGTAGCGAGAAGCAAAGAGGCAGTGGTGCCTCAGTGCTCAGTGAGATGGCGAATGTGTGGGAAGGAATGGTAGAGAGAGGGAAAGGGTCAGTGGGGCCTCAGTTCGCAGTGAGGAGGAGAATGTGTGGGCAGGAATGGTAGAGGGAGGGATGGGTAGAGAGATGGAAAGGGGCAATAGTGCCTCAGCCCTCAGTGAGGTGGTGAATGTGTGGACAGGAAGGGTAGTGGCAGGGAAAGGACCAGTGGTGCCTCAGTCCTCAGTGAGGCAGAGCATGTGTGGGCAGGAAGGGTAGAGGGAGGGAAAAGGGCAGTGGTGCCTCAGCTGCCCCAGTCCAAAGTGAAGCAGTGAATGTGTGGGCAAGAAGGATAGAGGGAGGGAAAGGGGCAGCAGTGCCTCAGTCGTCAGTGAGGCAGTGCATGTGTGAGCAGGAAAGGTAGAGAGAGGGAAAGGGGCAGTGGTGCCTCAGTCCTCAGTGATGCAGTGAATGTGTGGGCAGGAAGGGTAGAGAGAGGGAAAGGGGCATTGCTGCCTCAGTCATCAGTGAGGTGGTGAATGTGTGGGCAGGAAGGGTACAGAGAGGGAAAGGGGCAATGGGGCTTCAGTCACCAGTGATGTGGAGAATGTGTGGGCAGGAATGGTAGAGGGAGGGAAAGGGGCATTGGTGCCTCAGTCCTCAGTGATGCAGTGAATGTGTGGGAAGAGGGGGGTGTAGTGGTGCCTCAGTACTCAGTGAGGCAGAGAATGTGTGGGCAGGAATGGTAGAGGGAGGGACGGGTAGAGAGATGGAAAGGGGCAATGGTGCCTCAGCCCTCAGTGAGGTGGTGAATGTGTGGACAGGAAGGGTAGTGGCAGGGAAAGGACCAGTGGTGCCTCAGTCCTCAGTGAGGCAGAGAATGTGTGGGCAGGAAGGGTAGAGGGAGGGAAAAGGGCAGTGGTGCCTCAGCTGCCCCAGTCCTCAGTGAAGCAGTGAATGTGTGGGCAAGAAGGGTAGAGGGAGGGAAAGGGGCAGCAGTGCCTCAAATGTCAGTGAGGCGGTGCATGTGTGGGCAGGAAAGGTAGAGAGAGGGAAAGGGGCAGTGGTGCCTCAGTCCTCAGTGAGGTGGTGAATGTGTGGGCAGGAAGGGTAGAGAGCGTGAAAGGTCCAGTGGTGCCTCAGTCCTCAGTGAGGTGGAGAATGTGTGGGCAGAGAGAGGTGTAGTGGTGCCTCAGTCCTCAGTGAGCCAGTGAATGTGTGGGCAGGAAGAGTAGAGAGAGAAAAGGGGGCAGTTGTGCCTCAGTCCTCAATGAGGCAGTGAATTTGTGGGCAGGAAGGGTAGAGAGAGGGAAAGGGGCAGTAGTGCCTCCGTCCTCAGTGAGGCAGTGAATATATGTGCACGAGGGGTAGAGAGAGAGGGAAAGGGGCAGTGGTGCTCAGTCCTCAGTGAGGCGGTGAATGTGAGGGCACCAAAGATAGAGGGAGGGAAAGGAGCAGTGGTGCCTCAGTCTTCAGTGAGGCGGTGAATGTGTGGGCAGGAAGGGTAGAGGGAGGGAAAGGGGCAGTGGTGCCTCAGTCCTCAGTGATGCAGTGAATGTGTGGGAAGAGAGAGGTGTAGTGGTGCCTCAGTACTCAGTGAGACAGTGAATGTGTGGGCAGGAAGGGTAGAGAGAGGGAAAGGGGCAGTGGTGCCTCAGTCCTCGGTGTGGCGGTGAATGTGTGGGCAGGAAGGGTAGAGAGAGGAAAAGGGGCAGTGGTGCCTTAGTCCTCAGTGAGGCATTGAATGTCTGGGCAGGAAGGGTAGAGGGAGAAAAGGGGCAGTGGTGATTCAGCCCTCAGTGAGGCAGTGAATGTGTGGGCAGGATGGGTAGCGGGAGGAAGGGTAGAGAGAGGGAAAGGGGCAGTGGTGCCCCAGTCTTCAGTGAGGCAGTGAATGTGTGGGCAGGAAGGGTAGTGAGAGGGAAAGGGGCAGTGGTGCCTCAGTCCTCAGTGAGACAGTGAATGTGTGGGCAGGAATGGTAGAGGGAGGGAAAGGGGCAGTGGTGCCTCAGTCCTCAGTGATGCAGTGAATGTGTGGGAAGAGAGGGGTGTAGTGGTGCCTCAGTACTCAGTGAGGCAGTGAATGTGTGGGCAGGAAGGGTAGAGAGAGGGAAAGGGGCAGTGGTGCCTCAGTCCTCGGTGAGGTGGTGAATGTGTGGGCAGGAAGGGTGGAGGGAGGGAAATGAGCAGTGGTGCCTCAGTCCTCAGTGAGGCAGTGCATTTGTGGGCAGGAAGGGTAGTGAGCCGGAAAGGGGCAGTGGTGCTGCAGTCTTCAGTGAGGCAGTGAATGTGTGGGCAGGAAGGGTAGTGGGAGGGAAAGGGGCAGTGGTGCCTCAGTCCTCAGTGAGACAGTGAATGTGTGTGCAGGAAGGGTAGCGGGAGGAAGGGTAGAGAGAGGGAAAGGGGCAGTGGTGCCTCAGTCCTCAGTGAGGCAGTGAATGTGTGGGCAGGAAGGGTAGAGAGATGGAAAGGGGCAGTGGTGCCCCAGTCCTCAGTGAGGCAGTGAATGTTTGGGCAGGAAGGGTAGAGAGCTGGAAAGGGGCAGTGGTGACTCAGTCCTCAGTGAGGCGGTGAATGTGTGGACAAGAAGGGTAGAGGGAGGGAAAGGGGCAGTGGTGCCTCAGTCATCAGTGAGGTGGTGAATGTATGGGCAGGAAGGGTAGAGAGAAGGAAAGGGGCAGTGGTGCCTCAGACCTCAGTGATGCTGTGAATTTGTGGGCAGGAAGGGTGGAGGGAGGGAAAGGAGCAGTGGTGCCTCAGTCCTCAGTGAGGCAGTGCATTTGTGGGCAGGAAGGGTAGTGAGCCGGAAAGGGGCAGTGGTGCCGCAGTCTTCAGTGAGGCAGTGAATGTGTGGGCAGGAAGGGTAGTGGGAGAGAAATGGGCAGTGGTGCCTCAGTCCTCGGTGAGGTGGTGAATGTGTGGGCAGGAAGGGTACAGAGAGGGAAAGGGGTAATGGGGCTTCAGTCGTCAGTGAGGCGGAGAATGTGTGGGCAGTAAGGGTAGAGGGAGGGGAAGGGGCATTGGTGCCTCAGTCTTCAGTGAGGCAATGAATGTGTGGGCAAGAAGGGTAGAGAGAGGGAAAGGGGCAATGGGGCCTCAGTCCTCAGTGAGGTGGGGAATGTGTGGGCAGGAAGGGTAGAGGGAGGAAGGATAGATAGAGGGAAGGGGGCAGTGGTGCCTCTGTCCTCAGTGAGGCAGTGAATATGTGGGCAGGAAGGATGGAGGGAGGGAACAGGACAGTGGTGCCTCAGTCCTCAGTGAGGCGGTGAATGTGTAGGGAGGAAGGGTAAAGAGAGGAAAAGGGGCAGTGGTGCCTCATTCCTCAGTGAGGCGGTGAATGTGTGGACAGGAAGGGTAGAGAGAGGGAAGGGGCAGTGGTTCCTCAGCCCTCAGTGAGGCGGTGAATGTGTGGACAGGAAGGGTAGAGAGAGGGAAGGGGCAGTGGTTCCTCAGCCCTCAGTGAGTCAGTGAATGTGTGGGCAGGAAGGGTAGTGGGAGGGAAACGGGCAGTGGTGCCTCAGTCCTCAGTGAGATGGTGAATGTATGGGCAGGAAGGGTAGAGAGAGGAAAAGGGGCAGTGGTGCCTCATTCCTCAGTGAGGCGGTGAATGTGTGGACAGGAAGGGTAGAGAGAGGGAAGGGGCAGTGGTTCCTCAGCCCTCAGTGAGGCAGTGAATGTGTGGGCAGGAAGGGTAGTGGGAGGGAAACGGGCAGTGGTGCCTCAGTCCTCAGTGAGATGGTGAATGTATGGGCAGGAAGGGTAGAGAGAGGAAAAGGGGCAGTGATGCCTCAGTCCTCAGGGAGGCAGTGAATGTTTGGGCAGGAAGGGTAGCGAGAAGCAAAGAGGCAGTGGTGCCTCAGTCCTCAGTGAGATGGCGAATGTGTGGGAAGGAATGGTAGAGAGAGGGAAAGGGTCAGTGGGGCCTCAGTTCGCAGTGAGGAGGAGAATGTGTGGGCAGGAATGGTAGAGGGAGGGACGGGTAGAGAGATGGAAAGGGGCAATAGTGCCTCAGCCCTCAGTGAGGTGGTGACTGTGTGGACAGGAAGGGTAGTGGCAGGGAAAGGACCAGTGGTGCCTCAGTCCTCAGTGAGGCAGAGCATGTGTGGGCAGGAAGGGTAGAGGGAGGGAAAAGGGCAGTGGTGCCTCAGTTGCCCCAGTCCAAAGTGAAGCAGTGAATGTGTGGGCAAGAAGGATAGTGGCAGGGAAAGGACCAGTGGTGCCTCAGTCCTCAGTGAGGCAGAGCATGTGTGGGCAGGAAGGGTAGTGGGAGGGAAACGGGCAGTGGTGCCTCAGTCCTCAGTGAGATGGAGAATGTATGGGCAGGAAGGGTAGAGAGAGGAAAAGGGGCAGTGATGCCTCAGTCCTCAGGGAGGCAGTGAATGTTTGGGCAGGAAGGGTAGCGAGAAGCAAAGAGGCAGTGGTGCCTCAGTCCTCAGTGAGATGGCGAATGTGTGGGAAGGAATGGTAGAGAGAGGGAAAGGGTCAGTGGGGCCTCAGTTCGCAGTGAGGAGGAGAATGTGTGGGCAGGAATGGTAGAGGGAGGGACGGGTAGAGAGATGGAAAGGGGCAATAGTGCCTCAGCCCTCAGTGAGGTGGTGAATGTGTGGACAGGAAGGGTAGTGGCAGGGAAAGGACCAGTGGTGCCTCAGTCCTCAGTGAGGCAGAGCATGTGTGGGCAGGAAGGGTAGAGGGAGGGAAAAGGGCAGTGGTGCCTCAGCTGCCCCAGTCCAAAGTGAAGCAGTGAATGTGTGGGCAAGAAGGATAGAGGGAGGGAAAGGGGCAGCAGTGCCTCAGTCGTCAGTGAGGCAGTGCATGTGTGAGCAGGAAAGGTAGAGAGAGGGAAAGGGGCAGTGGTGCCTCAGTCCTCAGTGATGCAGTGAATGTGTGGGCAGGAAGGGTAGAGAGAGGGAAAGGGGCATTGCTGCCTCAGTCATCAGTGAGGTGGTGAATGTGTGGGCAGGAAGGGTACAGAGAGGGAAAGGGGCAATGGGGCTTCAGTCACCAGTGATGTGGAGAATGTGTGGGCAGGAATGGTAGAGGGAGGGAAAGGGGCATTGGTGCCTCAGTCCTCAGTGATGCAGTGAATGTGTGGGAAGAGGGGGGTGTAGTGGTGCCTCAGTACTCAGTGAGGCAGTGAATGTGTGGGTAGGAAGGGTAGAGAGAGGGAAAGGGGCAGTGGTGCCTCAGTCCTCAGTGTGGTGGTGAATGTGTGGGCAGGAAGGGTAGAGAGAGGGAAAGGGGCAATGGGGCCTCAGTCGTCAGTGAGGTGGAGAAAGTGTGGGCAGGAAGCGTAGAGAGCAGAAAAGGGGCAGTGGTGCCTCAGTCCTCAGTGAGGCAGTGAATGTGTGGGCAGGAAGGGTAGAGGGAGAAAAGGGGCAGTGGTGATTCAGCCCTCAGCGAGACAGTGAATGTTTGGGCAGGAAGGGCAGCGGGAGGAAGGGTAGAGAGAGGGAAAGGGGCAGTGGTGCCCCAGTCCTCAGTGAGGCAGTGAATGTGCGGGCAGGAAGGGTAGAGAGTGTGAAAGGTCCAGTGGTGCCTCAGTCCTCAGTGAGGCAGTGAATGTGTGGGCAGGAAGAGTAGAGAGAGAAAAGGAGGCAGTTGTGCCTCAGTCCTCAGTGAGGCAGTGAATGTGTGGGCAGGAAGGGTAGAGAGCGCGAAAGGTCCAGTGGTGCCTCAGTCGTCAGTGAGGTGGAGAATGTGTGGGCAGAGAGAGGTGTAGTAGTGCCTCAGTCCTCAGTGAGCCAGTGAATATGTGGGCAGGAAGAGTAGAGAGAGAAAAGGGGGCAGTTGTGCCTCAGTCCTCAGTGAGGCAGTGAAATTGTGGGCAGGAAGGGTAGAGAGAGGGAAAGGGGCAGTAGTGCCACAGTCCTCAGTGAGGCAGTGAATGTGTGTGCACGAAGTGTCTAGAAAGGAAAAGGGGCAGTGGTGCCTCAGTCCTCAGTGAGGCATTGAATGTGTGGACAGGAAGGGTAGAGAGAGGGAAAGGGGCAGTGGTGCCTCAGTCCTCAGTAAGGTGGTGAATGTGAGGGCACCAAAGGTAGAGGGCGGGAAAGGAGAAGTGGTGCCTCAGCCCTCAGTGAGGCAGTAAATGTGTGGGCAGGAAGGGTAGAGGGAGGGAAAGGGGCACTGGTGCCTCAGTCCTCAGTGATGCAGTGGATGTGTGGGCGGAGAAGGTTGTAGTGATGCCTCTGTACTCAGTGAGGCAGTGCATGTGTGGGCAGGAAGGGTAGCGGGAGGGAAAGGGGTCGTGGTGCCTCATTTGCCCCAGTCCTCAGTGAAGCGGTAAATGTGTGGGCAGGAAGGGTAGAGGGATGGAAAGGGCAGTGGTGCCTCAGTCCCTAGTGAGGCTGCAAATGTGTGGGCAGGAAGGGTAAAGAAAGGGAAAGGGACAGTGGTGCCTCAGTCCTCAGTGAGGTGGTGAATGTGTGGGCAGGAAGGGTAAAGAGAGGAAAAGGGGCAGTGGTGCCCCAGTCCTCAGTGAGGCAGTTAATGTTTGGGCAGGAAGGATAGAGATCTGGAAAGAGGCAGTGGTGACTCAGTCCTCAGTGAGGCGGTGAATGTGTGGGCAGGAAGGGTAGAGAGAGGCAAAGGGGGAGTGGGTCCTCAGTCCTCAGTGAGATGGTGAATGTGTGGGCAGGAAGGGTAGAGAGAGAGGCAAAGGGTCAGTGGTGCCTCTGTCCTCAGTGAGGCAGTGAATGCGTGGGCAGGAAGGGAAGAGGGAGTGAAGGGTGCAGTGGTGCCTCAGTCCTCAGTGAGGTGGTGAGTGTGTGGACAGGAAGGGTAGAGGGAGGGAAAGGGGCAGTGGTGCCTCATTCCTCAGTGAGGCAGTGAATGTGTGGACAGGAAGGGTAGAGAGAGGGAAGGGGCAGTGGCGCCTCAGCCCTCAGTGAGGCAGTGAATGTGTGGGCAGGAAGGGTAGTGGAGGGAAAGGGCAGTGGTGCCTCAGTCCTCAGTGAGATGGTGAATGTATGGGCAGGAAGGGTAGAGAGAGTGAAGGGGCAGTGATGCCTCAGTCCTCAGGGAGGCAGTGAATGTTTGGGCAGGAAGGGTAGAGAGAGGGAAAGGGGCAGTGGTGCCTCAGTCCTCGGTGTGGCGGTGAATGTGTGGGCAGGAAGGGTAGAGAGAGGAAAAGGGGCAGTGGTGCCTCAGTCCTCAGTGAGGCATTGAATGTCTGGGCAGGAAGGGTAGAGGGAGAAAAGGGGCAGTGGTGATTCATCCCTCAGTGAGGCAGTGAATGTGTGGGCAGGATGGGTAGCGGGAGGAAGGGTAGAGAGAGGGAAAGGGGCAGTGGTGCCCCAGTCTTCAGTGAGGCAGTGAATGTGTGGGCAGGAAGGGTAGTGAGAGGGAAAGGGGCAGTGGTGCCTCAGTCCTCAGTGAGACAGTGAATGTGTGGGCAGGAATGGTAGAGGGAGGGAAAGGGGCAGTGGTGCCTCAGTCCTCAGTGATGCAGTGAATGTGTGGGAAGAGAGGGGTGTAGTGGTGCCTCAGTACTCAGTGAGGCAGTGAATGTGTGGGCAGGAAGGGTAGAGAGAGGGAAAGGGGCAGTGGTGCCTCAGTCCTCGGTGAGGTGGTGAATGTGTGGGCAGGAAGGGTGGAGGGAGGGAAATGAGCAGTGGTGCCTCAGTCCTCAGTGAGGCAGTGCATTTGTGGGCAGGAAGGGTAGTGAGCCGGAAAGGGGCAGTGGTGCTGCAGTCTACAGTGAGGCAGTGAATGTGTGGGCAGGAAGGGCAGTGGGAGGGAAAGGGGCAGTGGTGCCTCAGTCCTCAGTGAGGCAGTGAATGTGTGTGCAGGAAGGGTAGCGGGAGGAAGGGTAGAGAGAGGGAAAGGGGCAGTGGTGCCTCAGTCCTCAGTGAGGCAGTGAATGTGTGGGCAGGAAGGGTAGAGAGATGGAAAGGGGCAGTGGTGCCCCAGTCCTCAGTGAGGCAGTGAATGTTTGGGCAGGAAGGGTAGAGAGCTGGAAAGGGGCAGTGGTGACTCAGTCCTCAGTGAGGCGGTGAATGTGTGGACAAGAAGGGTAGAGGGAGGGAAAGGAGCAGTGGTGCCTCAGTCATCAGTGAGGTGGTGAATGTATGGGCAGGAAGGGTAGAGAGAAGGAAAGGGGCAGTGGTGCCTCAGACCTCAGTGATGCTGTGAATTTATGGGCAGGAAGGGTGGAGGGAGGGAAAGGAGCAGTGGTGCCTCAGTCCTCAGTGAGGCAGTGCATTTGTGGGCAGGAAGGGTAGTGAGCCGGAAAGGGGCAGTGGTGCCGCAGTCTTCAGTGAGGCAGTGAATGTGTGGGCAGGAAGGGTAGTGGGAGAGAAATGGGCAGTGGTGCCTCAGTCCTCGGTGAGGTGGTGAATGTGTGGGCAGGAAGGGTACAGAGAGGGAAAGGGGTAATGGGGCTTCAGTTGTCAGTGAGGCGGAGAATGTGTGGGCAGTAAGGGTAGAGGGAGGGGAAGGGGCATTGGTGCCTCAGTCTTCAGTGAGGCAATGAATGTGTGGGCAAGAAGGGTAGAGAGAGGGAAAGGGGCAATGGGGCCTCAGTCCTCAGTGAGGTGGGGAATGTGTGGGCAGGAAGGGTAGAGGGAGGAAGGATAGATAGAGGGAAGGGGGCAGTGGTGCCTCTGTCCTCAGTGAGGCAGTGAATATGTGGGCAGGAAGGATGGAGGGAGGGAACAGGACAGTGGTGCCTCAGTCCTCAGTGAGGCGGTGAATGTGTAGGGAGGAAGGGTAAAGAGAGGAAAAGGGGCAGTGGTGCCTCATTCCTCAGTGAGGCGGTGAATGTGTGGACAGGAAGGGTAGAGAGAGGGAAGGGCAGTGGTTCCTCAGCCCTCAGTGAGGCGGTGAATGTGTGGACAGGAAGGGTAGAGAGAGGGAAGGGGCAGTGGTTCCTCAGCCCTCAGTGAGGCAGTGAATGTGTGGGCAGGAAGGGTAGTGGGAGGGAAACGGGCAGTGGTGCCTCAGTCCTCAGTGAGATGGTGAATGTATGGGCAGGAAGGGTAGAGAGAGGAAAAGGGGCAGTGGTGCCTCATTCCTCAGTGAGGCGGTGAATGTGTGGACAGGAAGGGTAGAGAGAGGGAAGGGGCAGTGGTTCCTCAGCCCTCAGTGAGGCAGTGAATGTGTGGGCAGGAAGGGTAGTGGGAGGGAAACGGGCAGTGGTGCCTCAGTCCTCAGTGAGATGGTGAATGTATGGGCAGGAAGGGTAGAGAGAGGAAAAGGGGCAGTGATGCCTCAGTCCTCAGGGAGGCAGTGAATGTTTGGGCAGGAAGGGTAGCGAGAAGCAAAGAGGCAGTGGTGCCTCAGTCCTCAGTGAGATGGCGAATGTGTGGGAAGGAATGGTAGAGAGAGGGAAAGGGTCAGTGGGGCCTCAGTTCCCAGTGAGGAGGAGAATGTGTGGGCAGGAATGGTAGAGGGAGGGACGGGTAGAGAGATGGAAAGGGGCAATAGTGCCTCAGCCCTCAGTGAGGTGGTGAATGTGTGGACAGGAAGGGTAGTGGCAGGGAAAGGACCAGTGGTGCCTCAGTCCTCAGTGAGGAAGAGCATGTGTGGGCAGGAAGGGTAGAGGGAGGGAAAAGGGCAGTGGTGCCTCAGCTGCCCCAGTCCAAAGTGAAGCAGTGAATGTGTGGGCAAGAAGGATAGAGGGAGGGAAAGGGGCAGCAGTGCCTCAGTCGTCAGTGAGGCAGTGCATGTGTGAGCAGGAAAGGTAGAGAGAGGGAAAGGGGCAGTGGTGCCTCAGTCCTCAGTGATGCAGTGAATGTGTGGGCAGGAAGGGTAGAGAGAGGGAAAGGGGCATTGCTGCCTCAGTCATCAGTGAGGTGGTGAATGTGTGGGCAGGAAGGGTACAGAGAGGGAAAGGGGCAATGGGGCTTCAGTCACCAGTGATGTGGAGAATGTGTGGGCAGGAATGGTAGAGGGAGGGAAAGGGGCAGTGGTGCCTCAGTCCTCAGTGATGCAGTGAATGTGTGGGAAGAGGGGGGTGTAGTGGTGCCTCAGTACTCAGTGAGGCAGTGAATGTGTGGGTAGGAAGGGTAGAGAGAGGGAAAGGGGCAGTGGTGCCTCAGTCCTCAGTGTGGTGGTGAATGTGTGGGCAGGAAGGGTAGAGAGAGGGAAAGGGGCAATGGGGCCTCAGTCGTCAGTGAGGTGGAGAAAGTGTGGGCAGGAAGCGTAGAGAGCAGAAAAGGGGCAGTGGTGCCTCAGTCCTCAGTGAGGCAGTGAATGTGTGGGCAGGAAGGGTAGAGGGAGAAAAGGGGCAGTGGTGATTCAGCCCTCAGCGAGACAGTGAATGTTTGGGCAGGAAGGGCAGCGGGAGGAAGGGTAGAGAGAGGGAAAGGGGCAGTGGTGCCCCAGTCCTCAGTGAGGCAGTGAATGTGCGGGCAGGAAGGGTAGAGAGTGTGAAAGGTCCAGTGGTGCCTCAGTCCTCAGTGAGGCAGTGAATGTGTGGGCAGGAAGAGTAGAGAGAGAAAAGGGGGCAGTTGTGCCTCAGTCCTCAGTGAGGCAGTGAATGTGTGGGCAGGAAGGGTAGAGAGCGCGAAAGGTCCAGTGGTGCCTCAGTCGTCAGTGAGGTGGAGAATGTGTGGGCAGAGAGAGGTGTAGTAGTGCCTCAGTCCTCAGTGAGCCAGTGAATATGTGGGCAGGAAGAGTAGAGAGAGAAAAGGGGGCAGTTGTGCCTCAGTCCTCAGTGAGGCAGTGAAATTGTGGGCAGGAAGGGTAGAGAGAGGGAAAGGGGCAGTAGTGCCACAGTCCTCAGTGAGGCAGTGAATGTGTGTGCACGAAGTGTCTAGAAAGGAAAAGGGGCAGTGGTGCCTCAGTCCTCAGTGAGGCGTTGAATGTGTGGACAGGAAGGGTAGAGAGAGGGAAAGGGGCAGTGGTGCCTCAGTCCTCAGTAAGGTGGTGAATGTGAGGGCACCAAAGGTAGAGGGCGGGAAAGGAGAAGTGGTGCCTCAGCCCTCAGTGAGGCGGTAAATGTGTGGGCAGGAAGGGTAGAGGGAGGGAAAGGGGCACTGGTGCCTCAGTCCTCAGTGATGCAGTGGATGTGTGGGCGGAGAAGGTTGTAGTGATGCCTCTGTACTCAGTGAGGCAGTGCATGTGTGGGCAGGAAGGGTAGCGGGAGGGAAAGGGGTCGTGGTGCCTCATTTGCCCCAGTCCTCAGTGAAGCGGTAAATTTGTGGGCAGGAAGGGTAGAGGGAGGGAAAGGGCAGTGGTGCCTCAGTCCCTAGTGAGGCTGCAAATGTGTGGGCAGGAAGGGTAAAGAAAGGGAAAGGGACAGTGGTGCCTCAGTCCTCAGTGAGGTGGTGAATGTGTGGGCAGGAAGGGTAAAGAGAGGAAAAGGGGCAGTGGTGCCCCAGTCCTCAGTGAGGCAGTTAATGTTTGGGCAGGAAGGATAGAGATCTGGAAAGAGGCAGTGGTGACTCAGTCCTCAGTGAGGCGGTGAATGTGTGGGCAGGAAGGGTAGAGAGAGGCAAAGGGGGAGTGGGTCCTCAGTCCTCAGTGAGATGGTGAATGTGTGGGCAGGAAGGGTAGAGAGAGAGGCAAAGGGTCAGTGGTGCCTCTGTCCTCAGTGAGGCAGTGAATGCGTGGGCAGGAAGGGAAGAGGGAGTGAAGGGTGCAGTGGTGCCTCAGTCCTCAGTGAGGTGGTGAGTGTGTGGACAGGAAGGGTAGAGGGAGGGAAAGGGGCAGTGGTGCCTCATTCCTCAGTGAGGCAGTGAATGTGTGGACAGGAAGGGTAGAGAGAGGGAAGGGGCAGTGGCGCCTCAGCCCTCAGTGAGGCAGTGAATGTGTGGGCAGGAAGGGTAGTGGAGGGAAAGGGCAGTGGTGCCTCAGTCCTCAGTGAGATGGTGAATGTATGGGCAGGAAGGGTAGAGAGAGTGAAGGGGCAGTGATGCCTCAGTCCTCAGGGAGGCAGTGAATGTTTGGGCAGGAAGGGTAGCGAGAAGCAAAGGGGCAGTGGTGCCTCAGTCCTCAGTGAGATGGCGAATGTGTGGGAAAGAATGGTAGAGAGAGGGAAAGGGTCAGTGCGGCCTCAGTTCGCAGTGAGGCAGAGCATGTGTGGGCAGGAATGGTAGAGGGAGGGACGGGTAGAGAGATGGAAAGGGCAATGGTGCCTCAGTCCTCAGTGAGGTGGTGAATGTGTGGACAGGAAGGGTAGTGGCAGGGAAAGGGACAGTGGTGCCTCAGTCCTCAGTGAAGCGGTGTATGTGTGGGCAAGAAGGGTAGAGGGAGGGAAAGGGGCAGCAGTGCCTCAGTCGTCAGTGAGGCGGTGCATGTGTGGGCAGGAAAGGTAGAGAGAGGGAAAGGGGCAGTGGTGCCTCAGTCCTCAGGGATGCAGTGAATGTGTGGGCAGGAAGGGTAGAGAGAGGGAAAGGGGCATTGCTGCCTCAGTCATCAGTGAGGTGGTGAATGTGTGGGCAGGAAGAGTACAGAGAGGGAAAGAGGCAATGGGGCTTCAGTCATCAGTGATGTGGAGAATGTGTGGGCAGGAATGGTAGAGGGAGGGAAAGGGGCAGTGGTGCCTCAGTCCTCAGTGATGCAGTGAATGTGTGGGAAGAGAGGGGTGTAGTGGTGCCTCAGTACGCAGTGAGGCAGTGCATGTGTGGGCAGGATGGGTAGAGAGAGGGAAAGGGGCAGTGGTGCCTCAGTCCTCAGTGTGGTGGTGAATGTGTGGGCAGGAAGGGTAGAGAGAGGGAAAGGGGCAATGGGGCCTCAGTCGTCAGTGAGGTGGAGAAAGTGTGGGCAGGAAGGGTAGAGAGCAGAAAAGGGGCAGTGGTGTCTCAATCCTCAGTGAGGCAATGAATGTGTGGGCAGGAAGGTTAGAGGGAGAAAAGGGGCAGTGTTGATTCAGCCCTCAGCGAGGCAGTGAATGTGTGGGCAGGAAGGGCAGCGGGAGGAAGGATAGAGAGAGGGAAAGGGGCAGTGGTGCCCCAGTCCTCAGTGAGGCAGCGAATGTGTGGGCAGGAAGGGTGGAGGGACGGAAATGGAAAGTGGTGCCTCAGTCCTCAGTGAGGCAGTGAATGTGTGGGCAGGAAGGGTAGAGAGTGTGAAAGGTCCAGTGGTGCCTCAGTCCTCAGTGAGGCAGTGAATGTGTGGGCAGGAAGAGTAGAGAGAATATGTGAGCACGAAGGGTCTAGAAAGGGAAAGGGGCAGTGGCGCCTCAGTCCTCAGTGAGGTGTTGAATGTGTGGGCAGGAAGGGTAGAGAGTGTGAAAGGTCCAGTGGTGCCTCATTCCTCAGTGAGGCAGTGAATGTGTGGGTGGAGAGAGGTGTAGTGGTGCCTCAGACCTCAATGAGGCAGTGAATGTGTGGGCAGGAAGAGTAGAGAGAGAAAAGGGAGAAGTTGTGCCTCAGTCCTCAGTGAGGCAGTGCATTTTTGGGCAGCAAGGCTAGAGAGAGGGAATGGGGCAGTAGTGCCTCAATCCTCAGTGAGGCAGTAAATGTGTGGGCAGGAAGGGTAGAGAGAGGGAAAGGGGCAGTGGTGCCTCAGTCCTCAGTAAGGTGGTGAATGTGAGGGCACCAAAGGTAGAGGGCGGGAAAGGAGAAGTGGTGCCTCAGTCCTCAGTGAGGCGGTGAATGTGTGGGCAGGAAGGGTAGAGGGAGGGAAAGGGGCACTGGTGCCTCATTCCTCAGTGATGCAGTGAATGTGTGGACGGAGAAGGATGTAGTGGTGCCTCTGTACTCAGTGAGGCAGTGAATGTGTGGGCAGGAAGGGTAGAGGGAGGGAAAGGGGTCGTGGTGCCTCATTTGCCCCAGTCCTCAGTGAAGCAGTAAATGTGTGGGCAGGAAGGGTAGAGGGAGGGAAAGGGCAGTGGTGCCTCAGTCATCAGTGAGGTGCTGAATGTGTGGGCAGGAAGGGTAGAGAGGGGAAGGTAGAAGTGGTGCCTCAGTCCCCAGTGAGGCTGCAAATGTGTGGGCAGGAAGGGTAGATAAACGGAAAGGGACAGTGGTGCCTCAGTCCTCAGTGAGGTGGTGAATGTGTGGGCAGGAAGGGTAGAGAGCGTGAATGGTCCAGTGGTGCCTCAGTCCTCAGTGAGGTGGAGAATGTGTGGGCAGTGAGGTGTAGTGGTGCCTCAGTCCTCAGTGAGCCAGTGATTGTGTGGGCAGGAAGAGTAGAGAGAGAAAAGGGGGCAGTTGTGCCTCAGTCCTCAGTGAGGCAGTGAATGTATGGGCAGGAAGGGTAGAGAGAGGGAAAGGGGCAGTAGTGCCTCAGTCCTCAGTGAGGCAGTGAATGTGTGTGCACGAAGGGTAGAGAGAGAGGGAAAGGGGCAGTGGTGCTCAGTCCTCAGTGAGGCGGTGAATGTGAGGGCACCAAAGGTAGAGGGAAGGTAAAGGAGCAGTGTTTCCTCAGTCTTCAGTGAGGCAGTGAATGTGTGGGCAGGAAGGGTAGAGAGAGGCAAAGGGGGAGTGGGCCGCAGTCCTCAGTGAGATCGTGAATGTGTGGGCAAGAAGGGTAGAGAGAGAGGCAAAGGGGCAGTGGTGCCTCTGTCCTCAGTGAGGCAGTGAATGCGTGGGCAGGAAGGGAAGAGGGAGTGAAGGGTGCAGTGGTGCCTCAGTCCTCAGTGAGGTGGTGAGTGTGTGGACAGGAAGGGTAGAGGGAGGGAAAGGGGCAGTGGTGCCTCATTCCTCAGTGAGGCGGTGAATGTGTGGACAGGAAGGGTAGAGAGAGGGAAGGGGCAGTGGTGCCTCAGCCCTCAGTGAGGCAGTGAATGTGTGGGCAGGAAGGGTAGTGGGAGGGAAAGGGGCAGTGGTGCCTCAGTCCTCAGTGAGATGGTGAATGTATGGGCAGGAAGGGTAGAGAGAGGGAAAGGGGCAGTGATGCCTCAGTCCTCAGTGAGGCAGTGAATGTTTGGGCAGGAAGGGTAGCGAGCGGGACTGGGGCAGTGGTGACTCAGTCCTCAGTGAGGTGGTGAATGTGTGGGCAAGAAGGGTAGAGAGAGGCAAAGGGGCAGTGGTGCATCAGTCCTCAGTGAGATGGTGAATGTGTGGGCAGGAAGGGTAGAGAGAGAGGCAAAGGGGCAGTGGTGCCTCTGTCCTCAGTGAGGCAGTGAATGCGTGGGCAGGAAGGGAAGAGGGAGTGAAGGGTGCAGTGGTGCCTCAGTCCTCAGTGAGGTGGTGAGTGTGTGGACAGGAAGGGTAGAGGGAGGGAAAGGGGCAGTGGTGCCTCATTCCTCAGTGAGGCGGTGAATGTGTGGACAGGAAGGGTAGAGAGAGGGAAGGGGCAGTGGTGCCTCTGTCCTCAGTGAGGCAGTGAATGCGTGGGCAGGAAGGGAAGAGGGAGTGAAGGGTGCAGTGGTGCCTCAGTCCTCAGTGAGGTGGTGAGTGTGTGGACAGGAAGGGTAGAGGGAGGGAAAGGGGCAGTGGTGCCTCATTCCTCAGTGAGGCAGTGAATGTTTGGGCAGGAAGGGTAGCGAGCGGGACTGGGGCAGTGGTGACTCAGTCCTCAGTGAGGTGGTGAATGTGTGGGCAAGAAGGGTAGAGAGAGGCAAAGGGGCAGTGGTGCATCAGTCCTCAGTGAGATGGTGAATGTGTGGGAAGGAATGGTAGAGAGAGGGAAAGGGTCAGTGGGGCCTCAGTTCGCAGTGAGGCAGAGAATGTGTGGGCAGGAATGGTAGAGGGAGGGATGGGTAGAGAGATGGAAAGAGGCAATGGTGCCTCAGCCCTCAGTGAGGTGGTGAATGTGTGGTCAGGAAGGGTAGAGGGGGGAAAAGGGCAGTGGTGCCTCAGCTGCCCCAGTCCTCAGTGAAGCAGTGAATGTGTAGGCAAGAAGGGTAGCGGGAGGGAAAGGGGCAGCAGTGCCTCAGTCATCAGTGAGGCGGTGCATGTGTGGGCAGGAAAGGTAGAGAGAGGGAAAGGGGCAGTGGTGCCTCAGTCCTCAGTGATGCAGTGAATGTGTGGGCAGGAAGGGTAGAGAGAGGGAAAGGGGCATTGCTGCCTCAGTCATCAGTGAGGTGGTGAATGTGTGGGCAGGGCGGATACAGAGAGGGAAAGGGGCAATGAGGCTTCAGTCATCAGTGATGTGGAGAATGTGTGGGCAGGAATGGTAGAGGGAGGGAAAGGGGCAGTGGTGCCTCAGTCCTCAGTGATGCAGTGAATGTGTGGGAAGAGAGGGGTGTAGTGGTGCCTCAGTACTCAGTGAGGCAGTGAATGTGTGGGCAGGAAGGGTAGAGGGAGAAAAGGGGCAGTGGTGATTCAGCCCTCAGTGAGGCAGTGAATGTGTGGGCAGGAAGGGTAGAGGGAGGGAAAGGGGCAGTGGTGCCCCAGTCCTCAGTGAGGCAGTGAATGTACGGGCAGGAAGGGTGGAGGGACGGAAAGGGAAAGTGGTGCCTCTGTCCTCAGTGAGGCAGTGAATGTGTGGGCAGGAAGGGTAGAGAGTGTGAAAGGTCCAGTGGTGCCTCAGTCCTCAGTGAGGCAGTGAATGTGTGGGCAGGAAGAGTAGAGAGAGAAAAGGGGGAAGTTGTGCCTCAGTCCTCAGTGAGGCAGTGAATTTGTGGGTAGGAAAGGTACAGAGAGGGAAAGGGGCAGTAGTGCCTCAGGCTTCAGTGAGGCAGTGAATGTGTGGGCAGGAAGGGTAAAGAGAGGAAAAGGGGCAGTGGTGTCCCAGTTCTCAGTGAGGCAGTGAATGTTTGGGCAGGAAGGGTAGAGATCTGGAAAGGGGCAGTGGTGACTCAGTCCTCAGTGAGGCGGTGAATGTGTGGGCAGGAAGGGTAGTGTCACGAATCGTCTCAGCCTTCCCAAACTCCTCCTCACCTGTCTTCTCCGGTACTTTTTCCTTCCTTACTACAGCCTTCTTCTTCTTCTCTCTTTCTCCTTCGGTGGGTTTCTTCTCCTTTTTTCTTTTGTCGAAGGTAAGGACGCGCTCCCTCGGTAGCCTCCGTGATCTGGCTGATAACAGACCAAGGGAATACCCGAGGAGCACGCCCTAAAGAATGGGGAAAAAGCCTCCTGGCAAAAAACCCCGATTAGTATTCAGGTGTCCGTGGAATACTGATGTCCGGCAATTACATGGAGGTCTTGATTCCTGTAGTCGCAGAGCTCCGGACACGTAGTATGAATGTCCACACCTTGCTCGACTGTAGTATCGGCTGAGTTGTGATAGGAGGGAGGTCTCGGCCTGTCGGAACACCGAAGAGGCGTTACGAACGGAAGAAAGGAGGGAGGAAAGGAAGAGGTAAGGAAAAGGACAGGAAAGTATGGTCAGTCGAAAACGCTCACAGCGAAGATACAAACGCTGAAGCGCCGGCTGAGTGAAAAAGTCAGGAAAAATACTTACAAGGAAAACGCAGGGGTAGAGTGCGTTGTGCAAGAAAGGACAGAAGATAAGACCCTAATCACCTTACCTGAAAACCTGAAATAACCTCCTGTGTAGAGAAAGGAAAGGTAGGTAATTAAAGACTTTGAACGCAAGGCAATGTTGAAAAGCTAGACGCTGAGAGCGACTAGCTGGGCACGTAACGGAAACGATACAACGCGCAGAGCGTTGCTACGGGCCGCTAGTTATAGAATATGTCGGCCATGTTGGAATAAACTAGACCGATAGAATGGAACAGGCCGCCATCTTAGTAGTATCTCCAACGACTAGCAATTCTCCAGGGCTGGTGCATGACAGTATGCCCCCTTCGATACCTGCCTCCTCCAGGTTTCCCTGGGTACAGCCTATGGAATCGCTGTACAAGTCTGGGAGCGTGCATATGGGATCTTGGTTCCCACGATCTTTCGGCCATGGGAAATCCCTTCCAATGGACCAAATATTGAAGGGTTCCTTTCCTGTAGCGGGAATCTACAATTCTGGCCACCTCATATTCCTCAGGTTCTTCGGGCGGAGTGATCACCGTCCTTCTCAAAGGTCTCTTGTACAGATCTCTTTGATAAGTCTTGAGTAAAGAGGAGTGAAAGACCGGATGTACCCTCCGCAGAGAGTGAGGTAATCCTAGTTTGAAGGCTACAGGATTGATCTGGGCCAGGATTGGGTAGGGCCCTATGTATCGTGCTGTGAATTTCCCCTTATGCGTCCAGCGAGGTAGATATCGCGTAGATAACCAAACCAAATCTCCTGTTTTCCAAAGGGGAACCGGATTACGTTTGGTGTCCGCATAGGTCTTATACCTCTTGCGGCTTTCCTCTAAGGTTTGTAGGGCTTCCTTATGTGTGCGCTTGAGATCCATCAGCATCCTCTCCAAGGCGGGAGTTGTGGTCTGGCTGCTGAAAGATAAGGCTCCTAGATGATGCGGGTCATAACCATAGGTGCACCTGAAAGGACTCATCTTAATTGCCGTATGAAAGGTGTTATTGTAAGCGAACTCTGCCATTGGTAACAGAGCAGCCCAGTTGTCTTGTTCCCTATTACAATAACAGCGAAGGTATTGTTCTAAACCAGCGTTCAATCTTTCGGTCTGTCCATTGGACTGGGGATGATATCCCGAGGATAACGCCTTCTGTATAGCCAACTGGTTACATAGCGAGTTCCAAAATTTAGAAGTAAATTGCGTTCCTCTGTCCGAAATTATGGACCGTGGTAAACCGTGTAACCTTACTATCTCGCGAAGGAAGACTGTAGCGGTCTCTGAGGCTGAAGGAATTCCTGCGAGAGCGACGAAATGAGCTAACTTGGTGAAAGAATCAATCGTCACTAGAATCACCTTCTTTGCCTGGGAAACTGGAAGTTCTACTATGAAGTCCAATGAGAGGTCCTCCCAGGGGCGTGTGGGAGTCTTGGCTTGATGTAGGAGTCCGAGTGGTCTGTGACGAGGGGTCTTATTGATGGCACAGATGGGACAAGTCGACACATAAGAGGTGATGTCTCTTCGCATCGACGGCCACCAGAAACTCCTGGACACCAACTCGAACGTTGCCTTCTCCCCCTTATGTCCAGCCAAGGGTAGATCGTGGCAGAAGCTGATGGCCTGTCTGCGAAGATCAGTGGTGGGTAAGAACAATGCTGAATGATGAAACCACAATCCTTCGCGTTCCTGCAATTTGTATGACTGTTTCTCTTCCTGATCATAATCCTTGAGGTCACCTTGAACCTTCTCAAGGAATAGGTTAGCAATGGTATGAAAGTGGTTCTCAAGCAGAATCTTCTCCTTTTTAATCTCGGATAGATCTTCCTCTAACCAACTTCGGGATAACGCGTCTGCCACACTGTTCTGGGATCCTGGTATGTAGGTGATCAGGAAATCAAAGCTTGAAAAATAATAGGCCCAACGGGCATGCCTGGAATTCCTGCATTCCATTTGTTGGAGAACCTTGAGATTCCTATGATCGGTACGAATCACAAATTGGTGAGAGGCTCCCTGTAGCAAATGTCTCCATTCCTGACAGGCTGCCCGCATTGCTAATAATTCTCTCTCCAGAACTGAGTAGTTTCTTTCGCTTCCAGTTAGGGTGCGAGAGTAATAGGCGACAGGGTGTTCTTCTCCATTGCTTCCTTCTTGTAACAAGACTGCCCCTAAAGCACCTCCCGAGGCATCGGTCTCCAAAATAAAGGGTTTATTCTGCTCGGGCTGAACTAAAACCGGGGCAGTGATGAATCGTCTCTTTAGTGTCTCGAATGCTGTTTGAGCCGCCGAACCCCACTGGAATACTATACCCTTTTTGAGAAGTGCTGTGATGGGTAATACCAGATCAGAGAAGTTGGGTATAAACCGGCGGTAAAAGTTTGCCAGACCTAGGAAACGTTGAATCTCCTTGACAGACGAGGGCTCTGGCCATCTGTCTATGGCCAACACCTTCTTGGGGTCCATACGGATACCCTTCTCAGATAATATGAATCCCAGGTAAGGTACTTCTGTGGTCTCAAAGAGGCACTTCTCTGGCTTGGCGAAAAGTTGGTTTTCCAATAACCTACGAAGTACTTCGCACACATGTAGCCGGTGTTTCTCCAAGGATGGAGAGAAAATAAGAATGTCATCCAGATATACGACTACCGATATGTATAACATATCGGCAAAGATCTTGTCTACAAATCTCTGAAATACCGCTGGGGCGTTTACCAGTCCGAATGGCATAACACAGTACTCAAACAACCCCAGCGGCGTCCTGAAAGCGGTTTTCCACTCGTCTCCTTTCTTTATTCTTAACAGATGATATGCACCACGGAGATCTAGCTTGGTGAATACTTTTGAATCTCTGACCGCTTCCAGTATGTCTCTGATAAGAGGCATTGGGTACCTGTCTCGGATGGTAATGCTGTTCAAGCCCCTGTAATCGATACAGGGGCGTAATTCTTTGGAGTCCTTCTTTGATATGAAGAACAATGATGCCCCTCCTGAGGACTTTGATGATCGGATAAGCCCATTCATTAAGTTGGAGTTGAGGTACTCCTTCAATGCTTCCTTTTCAGATAAGGATAGTGGATACATTCGACCGAAGGGTAAGGAGGTCTCTTCCTTTAGATCTATGTTGCAGTCCTCGTGGCAGTGAGGTGGGAGGAGCCTGGGATTAATGTCTTCAAACACTCTAGCGAAAGCCATATACTGTCTAGGTATAGAGGATATTGAGAGATTGCACTGAGTTGTAGGGAGACTGGAATGTATCTCCTTCTGGGATTCCATAGCATTCATGCAGTGTTCCCGGCAGTATTCGGAGTCGAAGCTTAACTTGTTATTAGTCCAGTCAATCTTGGGGTTGTGTCTTCTTAACCATGAAACACCTAATATCAACGGAAAATGAGCTGCTCTGATGACATCAAATGTGAGGGTTTCGACATGATGATCCATCCCTACTGTTATAGGTTCCGTCTCCATGGTAATGATTCCAGATAAAAGTGGACGGCCATCTACTCCCTCGACCGGTATCGGTCTGTCCTTCTTCCTCAGTGGAATCTGATTTTCCTGAGCCCATGTTACGTCTATAAAGTTTCCTGCTGCTCCGCAGTCAAGCATTGCCAAAACCGATAGGTTCTGTCTCAGACTGTAAAAAATAGACAACTGGAATACCATCAGACGATTGTCCTCTATTCCTTCATTAATGGGTCTTGTGAGGTTGCAAGGGTTTGTACGGTGGTCCCCATGGCTTCCCTTGCAAAAACCCGGGGTCTGGCGTTTCCCTTTCTCTTAGAGGGGGTATCTGGACAATCTTTAAGCATGTGAGTTGATGAACCACAGTACATGCAAAGGTTGAGCTCCTGCCTTCTTTTCCTTTCAGTCTTGGTTAGCGGTCCCCTGGTGGCCCCTATTTGCATAGGTTCCTCTGACATAGGTCTTTCCCTCCTTCCTGAAGGCGGGCTGTAACGTGGCACTGATCTTCTTCCTCTACTCTTCTCTGCCCGTCTTTCCTGTAGACGGTAGTCGATCTGTAGTACTAGCGTAACCAGTTCTTGAAAGGTGTTGGGACGTACTGCTCTAGCCAGTTCGTCCTTTAGTTCCTCATTTAGCCCTCTCCGGAAAATAGTTTGTTGTGCCGTATCCGGCCATCCAGCTGATACTGCCAGTGTTTGGAATTGTGCAACATAACCCTGTAAATCTTGGTTTCCTTGTCTGACATCAAGATAAGCATCATATTTGGAATACTGTACTTCGGAACGCTCAAACCGGTTCTTGAAACCTTGTATAAACTGGGCATAATCGTTAACCAAAGGGTCTTGGTTGGTTACCAAAGGGGTAGCCCATGCTAGGGCGCTTCCTGTCAAGTTGGCTATGAGGAACCCAACTCTGGCCCTTCCAGACTCGAATGCCCGAAGTCGAAAGGAAAAATAGACTGTACAAGCATCGAGGAATTCTTTGATATACCTAGGGTTTCCATCGTATTTACCAAATGTAAATGGCATTGGAGGTAAATCATCTCTACCAGCTTCCCTAGTGGCTGCTTGTTGTCGTAAAAGAAGGTTCTCGGCGTGCAGTGATTGCATATCGACTCTGAGGCTCTGAATGGCATTACACATATCTTGAAATTGTTCTGGTGACGCCATTGTGTCTTCTGGGCGTTGTATACTGTCACGAATCGTCTCAGCCTTCCCAAACTCCTCCTCACCTGTCTTCTCCGGTACTTCTTCCTTCCTTACTACAGCCTTCTTCTTCTTCTCTCTTTCTCCTTCGGTGGGTTTCTTCTCCTTTTTTCTTTTGTCGAAGGTAAGGACGCGCTCCCTCGGTAGCCTCCGTGATCTGGCTGATAACAGACCAAGGGAATACCCGAGGAGCACGCCCTAAAGAATGGGGAAAAAGCCTCCTGGCAAAAAACCCTGATTAGTATTCAGGTGTCCGTGGAATACTGATGTCCGGCAATTACATGGAGGTCTTGATTCCTGTAGTCGCAGAGCTCCGGACACGTAGTATGAATGTCCACACCTTGCTCGACTGTAGTATCGGCTGAGTTGTGATAGGAGGGAGGTCTCGGCCTGTCGGAACACCGAAGAGGCGTTACGAACGGAAGAAAGGAGGGAGGAAAGGAAGAGGTAAGGAAAAGGACAGGAAAGTATGGTCAGTCGAAAACGCTCACAGCGAAGATACAAACGCTGAAGCGCCGGCTGAGTGAAAAAGTCAGGAAAAATACTTACAAGGAAAATGCAGGGGTAGAGTGCGTTGTGCAAGAAAGGACAGAAGATAAGACCCTAATCACCTTACCTGAAAACCTGAAATAACCTCCTGTGTAGAGAAAGGAAAGGTAGGTAATTAAAGACTTTGAACGCAAGGCAATGTTGAAAAGCTAGACGCTGAGAGCGACTAGCTGGGCACGTAACGGAAACGATACAACGCGCAGAGCGTTGCTACGGGCCGCTAGTTATAGAATATGTCGGCCATGTTGGAATAAACTAGACCCATAGAATGGAACAGGCCGCCATCTTAGTAGTATCTCCAACGACTAGCAATTCTCCAGGGCTGGTGCATGACAGGTAGAGAGAGGCAAAGGGAGAGTGGGGCCTCAGTCCTCAGTGAGATGGTGAATGTGTGGGCAGGAAGGGTAGAGAGAGAGGCCAAGGGGCAGTGGTGCCTCTGTCCTCAGTGAGGCAGTGAATGCATGGGCAGGAAGGGAAGAGGGAGTGAAGGGTGCAGTGGTGCCTCAGTCCTCAGTGATGTGGTGAGTGTGTGGACAGGAAGGATAGAGGGAGGGAAAGGGGCAGTGGTGTCTCATTCTTCAGTGAGGCGGTGAATGTGTGGACAGGAAGGGTAGAGAGAGGGAAGGGGCAGTGGTGCCTCAGCCCTCAGTGAGGCAGTGAATGTGTGGGCAGGAAGGGTAGTGGGAGGGACAGGGGCAGTGGTGCCTCAGTCCTCAGTGAGATGGTGAATGTATGGGCAGGAAGGGTAGATAGAGGGAAAGGGGCAGTGATGCCTCAGTCCTCAGGGAGGCAGTGAATGTTTGGGCAGGAAGGGTAGCGAGTGGGACTGGGGCAGTGGTGACTCAGTCCTCAGTGAAGTGGTGAATGTGTGGGCAGGAAGGGTAGAGAGAGGCAAAGGGGCAGTGGTGCCTCAGTCCTCAGTGAGATGGTGAATGTGTGGGAAAAATGGTAGAGAGAGGGAAAGGGTCAGTGGGGCCTCAGTTCGCAGTGAGCAGAGAATGTGTGGGCAGGAATGGTAGAGGGAGGGACGGGTAGAGAGATGGAAAGGGGCAATGGTGCCTCAGCCCTCAGTGAGGTGGTGAATGTGTGGACAGGAAGGGTAGTGGCAGGGAAAGGACCAGTGGTGCCTCAGTCCTCAGTGAGGCAGAGAATGTGTTGGCAGGAAGGGTAGAGGGAGGGAAAAGGGCAGTGGTGCCTCAGCTGCCCCAGTCCTCAGTGAAGCGGTGAATGTGTGGGCAAGAAGGGTAGAGGGAGGGAAAGGGGCAGCAGTGCCTCAAACGTCAGTGAGGCGGTGCATGTGTGGGCAGGAAAGGTAGAGAGAGGGAAAGGGGCAGTGGTGCCTCAGTCCTCAGTGAGGTGGTGAATGTGTGGGCAGGAAGGGTAGAGAGCGTGAAAGGTCCAGTGGTGCCTCAGTCCTCAGTGAGGTGGAGAATGTGTGGGCAGAGAGAGGTGTAGTGGTGCCTCAGTCCTCAGTGAGCCAGTGAATGTGTGGGCAGGAAGAGTAGAGAGAGAAAAGGGGGCAGTTGTGCCTCAGTCCTCAATGAGGCAGTGAATTTGTGGGCAGGAAGGGTAGAGAGAGGGAAAGGGGCAGTAGTGCCTCAGTCCTCAGTGAGGCAGTGAATATATGTGCACGAGGGGTAGAGAGAGAGGGAAAGGGGCAGTGGTGCTCAGTCCTCAGTGAGGCGGTGAATGTGAGGGCACCAAAGATAGAGGGAGGGAAAGGAGCAGTGGTGCCTCAGTCTTCAGTGAGGCGGTGAATGTGTGGGCAGGAAGGGTAGAGGGAGGGAAAGGGGCAGTGGTGCCTCAGTCCTCAGTGATGCAGTGAATGTGTGGGAAGAGAGAGGTGTAGTGGTGCCTCAGTACTCAGTGAGACAGTGAATGTGTGGGCAGGAAGGGTAGAGAGAGGGAAAGGGGCAGTGGTGCCTCAGTCCTCGGTGTGGCGGTGAATGTGTGGGCAGGAAGGGTAGAGAGAGGAAAAGGGGCAGTGGTGCCTCAGTCCTCAGTGAGGCATTGAATGTCTGGGCAGGAAGGGTAGAGGGAGAAAAGGGGCAGTGGTGATTCAGCCCTCAGTGAGGCAGTGAATGTGTGGGCAGGATGAGTAGCGGGAGGAAGGGTAGAGAGAGGGAAAGGGGCAGTGGTGCCTCAGTCCTCAGTGAGACAGTGAATGTGTGGGCAGGAAGGGTACAGGGAGGGAAAGGGGCAGTGGTGCCTCAGTCCTCAGTGATACAGTGAATATGTGGGCAGAGAGGGGTGTAGTGGTGCCTCAGTTCTCAGTGAGGCAGTGAATGTGTGGGCAGGAAGGGTAGAGAGAGGGAAAGGGGCAGTGGTGCCTCAGTCCTCGGTGAGGTGGTGAATGTGTGGGCAGGAAGGGTGGAGGGAGGGAAATGAGCAGTGGTGCGTCAGTCCTCAGTGAGGCAGTGCATTTGTGGGCAGGAAGGGTAGTGAGCCGGAAAGGGGCAGTGGTGCTGCAGTCTTCAGTGAGGCAGTGAATGTGTGGGCAGGAAGGGTAGTGGGAGGGAAAGGGGCAGTGGTGCCTCAGTCCTCAGTGAGGCAGTGAATGTGTGTGCAGGAAGGGTAGCGGGAGGAAGGGTAGAGAGAGGGAAAGGGGCAGTGGTGTCTCAGTCCTCAGTGAGGCAGTGAATGTGCGGGCAGGAAGGGTAGAGAGATGGAAAGGGGCAGTGGTGCCCCAGTCCTCAGTGAGGCAGTGAATGTTTGGGCAGGAAGGGTAGAGAGCTGGAAAGGGGCAGTGGTGACTCAGTCCTCAGTGAGGCGGTGAATGTGTGGACAAGAAGGGTAGAGGGAGAGAAAGGGGCAGTGGTGCCTCAGTCATCAGTGAGGTGGTGAATGTATGGGCAGGAAGGGTAGAGAGAAGGAAAGGGGCAGTGGTGCCTCAGACCTCAGTGATGCTGTGAATTTGTGGGCCGGAAGGGTGGAGGGAGGGAAAGGAGCAGTGGTGCCTCAGTCCTCAGTGAGGCAGTGCATTTGTGGGCAGGAAGGGTAGTGAGCCGGAAAGGGGCAGTGGTGCCGCAGTCTTCAGTGAGGCAGTGAATGTGTGGGCAGGAAGGGTAGTGGGAGAGAAATGGGCAGTGGTGCCTCAGTCCTCAGTGAGGCAGTGAATGTGTGCGCAGGAAGGGTAGAGAGAGGGAAAGGGGCAGTGGTCCCTCAGTCCCCAGTGGGGCGGTGAATGTGTGGGCAGAAGGGTACAGGGAGGGAAAGGAGCAGTGGTGCCTCAGTCCTCGGTGAGGTGGTGAATGTGTGGGCAGGAAGGGTACAGAGAGGGAAAGGGGTAATGGGGCTTCAGTCGTCAGTGAGGCGGAGAATGTGTGGGCAGTAAGGGTAGAGGGAGGGGAAGGGGCATTGGTGCCTCAGTCTTCAGTGAGACAATGAATGTGTGGGCAAGAAGGGTAGAGAGAGGGAAAGGGGCAATGGGGCCTCAGTCCTCAGTGAGGTGGGGAATGTGTGGGCAGGAAGGGTAGAGGGAGGAAGGATAGAGCGAGGGAAGGGGGCAGTGGTGCCTCTGTCCTCAGTGAGGCAGTGAATATGTGGGCAGGAAGGATGGAGGGAGGGAACAGGACAGTGGTGCCTCAGTCCTCAGTGAGGCGGTGAATGTGTAGGCAGGAAGGGTAAAGAGAGGAAAAGGGGCAGTGGTGCCTCATTCCTCAGTGAGGCGGTGAATGTGTGGACAGGAAGGGTAGAGAGAGGGAAGGAGCAGTGGTTCCTCAGCCCTCAGTGAGGCGGTGAATGTGTGGACAGGAAGGGTAGAGAGAGGGAAGGGGCAGTGGTTCCTCAGCCCTCAGTGAGGCAGTGAATGTGTGGGCAGGAAGGGTAGTGGGAGAGAAATGGGCAGTGGTGCCTCAGTCCTCAGTGAGATGGTGAATGTATGGGCAGGAAGGGTAGAGAGAGGAAAAGGGGCAGTGGTGCCTCATTCCTCAGTGAGGCGGTGAATGTGTGGACAGGAAGGGTAGAGAGAGGGAAGGGGCAGTGGTTCCTCAGCCCTCAGTGAGGCAGTGAATGTGTGGGCAGGAAGGGTAGTGGGAGGGAAACGGGCAGTGGTGCCTCAGTCCTCAGTGAGATGGTGAATGTATGGGCAGGAAGGGTAGAGAGAGGAAAAGGGGCAGTGATGCCTCAGTCCTCAGGGAGGCAGTGAATGTTTGGGCAGGAAGGGTAGCGAGAAGCAAAGGGGCAGTGGTGCCTCAGTCCTCAGTGAGATGGTGAATGTGTGGGAAGGAATGGTAGAGAGAGGGAAAGGGTCAGTGGGGCCTCAGTTCGCAGTGAGGAGGAGAATGTGTGGGCAGGAATGGTAGAGGGAGGGACGGGTAGAGAGATGGAAAGGGGCAATAGTGCCTCAGCCCTCAGTGAGGTGGTGAATGTGTGGACAGGAAGGGTAGTGGCAGGGAAAGGACCAGTGGTGCCTCAGTCCTCAGTGAGGCAGAGAATGTGTGGGCAGGAAGGGTAGAGGGAGGGAAAAGGGCAGTGGTGCCTCAGCTGCCCCAGTCCAAAGTGAAGCAGTGAATGTGTGGGCACGAAGGGTAGAGGGAGGGAAAGGGGCAGCAGTGCCTCAGTCGTCAGTGAGGCAGTGCATGTGTGAGCAGGAAAGGTAGAGAGAGGGAAAGGGGCAGTGGTGCCTCAGTCCTCAGTGATGCAGTGAATGTGTGGGCAGGAAGGGTAGAGAGAGGGAAAGGGGCATTGCTGCCTCAGTCATCAGTGAGGTGGTGAATGTGTGGGCAGGAAGGGTACAGAGAGGGAAAGGGGCAATGGGGCTTCAGTCACCAGTGATGTGGAGAATGTGTGGGCAGGAATGGTAGAGGGAGGGAAAGGGGCAGTGGTGCCTCAGTCCTCAGTGATGCAGTGAATGTGTGGGAAGAGGGGGGTGTAGTGGTGCCTCAGTACTCAGTCAGGCAGTGAATGTGTGGGCAGGAAGGGTAGAGAGAGGGAAAGGGGCAGTGGTGCCTCAGTCCTCAGTGTGGTGGTGAATGTGTGGGCAGGAAGGGTAGAGAGATGTAAAGGGGCAATGGGGCCTCAGTCTTCAGTGAGGTGGAGAAAGTGTGGGCAGGAAGCGTAGAGAGCGGAAAAGGGGCAGTGGTGCCTCAGTCCTCAGTGATGCAGTGAATGTGTGGGAAGAGAGAGGTGTAGTGGTGCCTCAGTACTCAGTGAGACAGTGAATGTGTGGGCAGGAAGGGTAGAGAGAGGGAAAGGGGCAGTGGTGCCTCAGTCCTCGGTGTGGCGGTGAATGTGTGGGCAGGAAGGGTGGAGAGAGGAAAAGGGGCAGTGGTGCCTCAGTCCTCAGTGAGGCATTGAATGTCTGGGCAGGAAGGGTAGAGGGAGAAAAGGGGCAGTGGTGATTCAGCCCTCAGTGAGGCAGTGAATGTGTGGGCAGGATGGGTAGCGGGAGGAAGGGTAGAGAGAGGGAAAGGGGCAGTGGTGCCCCAGTCTTCAGTGAGGCAGTGAATGTGTGGGCAGGAAGGGTAGAGAGAGGGAAAGGGGCAGTGGTGCCTCAGTCCTCAGTGAGACAGTGAATGTGTGGGCAGGAAGGGTACAGGGAGGGAAAGGGGCAGTGGTGCCTCAGTCCTCAGTGATACAGTGAATATGTGGGCAGAGAGGGGTGTAGTGGTGCCTCAGTTCTCAGTGAGGCAGTGAATGTGTGGGCAGGAAGGGTAGAGAGAGGGAAAGGGGCAGTGGTGCCTCAGTCCTCGGTGAGGTGGTGAATGTGTGGGCAGGAAGGGTGGAGGGAGGGAAATGAGCAGTGGTGCCTCAGTCCTCAGTGAGGCAGTCCATTTGTGGGCAGGAAGGGTAGTGAGCCGGAAAGGGGCAGTGGTGCTGCAGTCTTCAGTGAGGCAGTGAATGTGTGGGCAGGAAGGGTAGTGGGAGGGAAAGGGGCAGTGGTGCCTCAGTCCTCAGTGAGGCAGTGAATGTGTGTGCAGGAAGGGTAGCGGGAGGAAGGGTAGAGAGAGGGAAAGGGGCAGTGGTGCCTCAGTCATCAGTGAGGCAGTGAATGTGCGGGCAGGAAGGGTAGAGAGATGGAAAGGGGCAGTGGTGACTCAGTCCTCAGTGAGGCGGTGAATGTGTGGACAAGAAGGGTAGAGGGAGGGAAAGGGGCAGTGGTGCCTCAGTCATCAGTGAGGTGGTGAATGTATGGGCAGGAAGGGTAGAGAGAAGGAAAGGGGCAGTGGTGCCTCAGACCTCAGTGATGCTGTGAATTTGTGGGCAGGAAGGGTGGAGGGAGGGAAAGGAGCAGTGGTGCCTCAGTCCTCAGTGAGGCAGTGCATTTGTGGGCAGGAAGGGTAGTGAGCCGGAAAGGGGCAGTGGTGCCGCAGTCTTCAGTGAGGCAGTGAATGTGTGGGCAGGAAGGGTAGTGGGAGAGAAATGGGCAGTGGTGCCTCAGTCCTCAGTGAGGCAGTGAATGTGTGCGCAGGAAGGGTAGAGAGAGGGAAAGGGGCAGTGGTCCCTCAGTCCCCAGTGGGGCGGTGAATGTGTGGGCAGGAAGGGTACAGGGAGGGAAAGGGGCAGTGGTGCCTCAGTCCTCGGTGAGGTGGTGAATGAGTGGGCAGGAAGGGTACAGAGAGGGAAAGGGGTAATGAGGCTTCAGTCGTCAGTGAGGCGGAGAATGTGTGGGCAGTAAGGGTAGAGGGAGGGAAAGGGGCATTGGTGCCTCAGTCTTCAGTGAGGCAATGAATGTGTGGGCAAGAAGGGTAGAGAGAGGGAAAGGGGCAATGGGGCCTCAGTCCTTAGTGAGGTGGGGAATGTGTGGGCAGGAAGGGTAGACGGAGGAAGGATAGAGAGAGGGAAGGGGGCAGTGGTGCCTCTGTCCTCAGTGAGGCAGTGAATATGTGGGCAGGAAGGATGGAGGGAGGGAACAGGACAGTGGTGCCTCAGTCCTCAGTGAGGCGGTGAATGTGCAGGCAGGAAGGGTAAAGAGAGGAAAAGGGGCAGTGGTGCCTCATTCCTCAGTGAGGCGGTGAATGTGTGGACAGGAAGGGTAGAGAGAGGGAAGGGGCAGTGGTTCCTCAGCCCTCAGTGAGGCGGTGAATGTGTGGACAGGAAGGGTAGAGAGAGGGAAGGGGCAGTGGTTCCTCAGCCCTCAGTGAGGCAGTGAATGTGTGGGCAGGAAGGGTAGTGGGAGGGAAACGGGCAGTGGTGCCTCAGTCCTCAGTGAGATGGTGAATGTATGCGCAGGAAGGGTAGAGAGAGGAAAAGGGGCAGTGATGCCTCAGTCCTCAGGGAGGCAGTGAATGTTTGGGCAGGAATGGTAGAGAGAGGGAAAGGGTCAGTGGGGCCTCAGTTCGCAGTGAGGAGTAGAATGTGTGGGCAGGAATGGTAGAGGGAGGGACAGGTAGAGAGATGGAAAGGGGCAATAGTGCCTCAGCCCTCAGTGAGGTGGTGAATGTGTGGACAGGAAGGGTAGTGGCAGGGAAAGGACCAGTGGTGCCTCAGTCCTCAGTGAGGCAGAGAATGTGTGGGCAGGAAGGGTAGAGGGAGGGAAAAGGTCAGTGGTGCCTCAGCTGCCCCAGTCCAAAGTGAAGCAGTGAATGTGTGGGCAAGAAAGATAGAGGGAGGGAAAGGGGCAGCAGTGCCTCAGTCGTCAGTGAGGCAGTGCATGTGTGAGCAGCAAAGGTAGAGAAAGGGAAAGGGGCAGTGGTGCCTCAGTCCTCAGTGATGCAGTGAATGTGTGGGCAGGAAGGGTAGAGAGAGGGAAAGGGGCATTGCTGCCTCAGTCATCAGTGAGGTGGTGAATGTGTGGGCAGGAAGGGTACAGAGAGGGAAAGGGGCAATGGGGCTTCAGTCACCAGTGATGTGGAGAATGTGTGGGCAGGAATGGTAGAGGACGGGAAAGGGGCAGTGGTGCCTCAGTCCTCAGTGATGCAGTGAATGTGTGGGAAGAGGGGGGTGTAGTGGTGCCTCAGTACTCAGTGAGGCAGTGAATGTGTGGGCAGGAAGGGTAGAGAGAGGGAAAGGGGCAGTGGTGCCTCAGTCCTCAGTGTGGTGGTGAATGTGTGGGCAGGAAGGGTAGAGAGAGGGAAAGGGGCAATGGGGCCTCAGTCGTCAGTGAGGTGGAGAAAGTGTGGGCAGGAAGCGTAGAGAGCGGAAAAGGGGCAGTGGTGCCTCAGTCCTCAGTGAGGCAGTGAATGTGTGGGCAGGAAGGGTAGAGGGAGAAAAGGGGCAGTGGTGATTCAGCCCTCAGCGAGACAGTGAATGTTTGGGCAGGAAGTGCAGCGGGAGGAAGGGTAGAGAGCAGAAAAGGGGCAGTGGTGCCTCAGTCCTCAGTGAGGCAGTGAATGTGTGGGCAGGAAGGGTAGAGGGAGAAAAGGGGCAGTGGTGATTCAGCCCTCAGAGAGACAGTGAATGTTTGGGCAGGAAGGGCAGCGGGAGGAAGGGTAGAGAGAGGGAAAGGGGCAGTGGTGCCCCAGTCCTCAGTGAGGCAGTGAATGTGCGGGCAGGAAGGGTAGAGAGTGTGAAAGGTCCAGTGGTGCCTCAGTCCTCAGTGAGGCAGTGCATGTGTGGGCAGGAAGAGTAGAGAGAGAAAAGGGGCAGTTGTGCCTCAGTCCTCAGTGAGGCAGTGAATGTGTGGGCAGGAAGGGTAGAGAGCGCGAAAGGTCCAGTGGTGCCTCAGTCCTCAGTGAGGTGGAGAATGTGTGGGCAGAGAGAGGTGTAGTAGTGCCTCAGTCCTCAGTGAGCCAGTGAATATGTGGGCAGGAAGAGTAGAGAGAGAAAAGGGGGCAGTTGTGCCTCAGTCCTCAGTGAGGCAGTGAAATTGTGGGCAGGAAGGGTAGAGAGAGGGAAAGGGGCAGTAGTGCCTCAGTCCTCAGTGAGGCAGTGAATGTGTGTGCACGAAGTGTCTAGAAAGGAAAAGGGGCAGTGGTGCCTCAGTCCTCAGTGAGGCGTTGAATGTGTGGACAGGAAGGGTAGAGAGAGGGAAAGGGGCAGTGGTGCCTCAGTCCTCAGTAAGGTGGTGAATGTGAGGGCACCAAAGGTTGAGGGCGGGAAAGGAGAAGCGGTGCCTCAGCCCTCAGTGAGGCGGTAAATGTGTGGGCAGGAAGGGTAGAAGGAGGGAAAGGGGCACTGGTGCCTCAGTCCTCAGTGATGCAGTGAATGTGTGGGCGGAGAAGGTTGTAGTGATGCCTCTGTACTCAGTGAGGAAGTGCATGTGTGGGCAGGAAGGGTAGCGGGAGGGAAAGGGGTCGTGGTGCCTCATTTGCCCCAGTCCTCAGTGAAGCGGTAAATGTGTGGGCAGGAAGGGTAGAGGGAGGGAAAGGGCAGTGGTGCCTCAGTCCCTAGTGAGGCTGCAAATGTGTGGGCAGGAAGGGTAGAGAAAGGGAAAGGGACAGTGGTGCCTCAGTCCTCAGTGAGGTGGTGAATGTGTGGGCAGGAAGGGTAAAGAGAGGAAAAGGGGCAGTGGTGCCCCAGTCCTCAGTGAGGCAGTTAATGTTTGGGCAGGAAGGATAGAGATCTGGAAAGAGGCAGTGGTGACTCAGTCCTCAGTGAGGCGGTGAATGTGTGGGCAGGAAGGGTAGAGAGAGGCAAAGGGGGAGTGGGGCCTCAGTCCTCAGTGAGATAGTGAATGTGTGGGCAGGAAGGGTAGAGAGAGAGGCAAAGGGGCAGTGGTGCCTCTGTCCTCAGTGAGGCAGTGAATGCGTGGGCAGGAAGGGAAGAGGGAGTGAATGGTGCAGTGGTGCCTCAGTCCTCAGTGAGGTGGTGAGTGTGTGGACAGGAAGGGTAGAGAGAGGGAAAGGGGCAGTGGTGCCTCATTCCTCAGTGAGGCGGTGAATGTGTGGACAGGAAGGGTAGAGAGAGGGAAGGGGCAGTGGCGCCTCAGCCCTCAGTGAGGCAGTGAATGTGTGGGCAGGAAGGGTAGTGGGAGGGAAAGGGCAGTGGTGCCTCAGTCCTCAGTGAGATGGTGAATGTATGGGCAGGAAGGGTAGAGAGAGTGAAAGGGGCAGTGATGCCTCAGTCCTCAGGGAGGCAGTGAATGTTTGGGCAGGAAGGGTAGCGAGAAGCAAAGGGGCAGTGGTGCCTCAGTCCTCAGTGAGATGGTGAATGTGTGGTCAAGAATGGTAGAGAGAGGGAAAGGGTCAGTGTGGCCTCAGTTCGCAGTGAGGCAGAGCATGTGTGGGCAGGAATGGTAGAGGGAGGGACGGGTAGAGAGATGGAAAGGGCAATGGTGCCTCAGTCCTCAGTGAGGTGGTGAATGTGTGTACAGAAAGGGTAGTGGCAGGGAAAGGACCAGTGGTGCCTCAGTCCTCAGTGAAGCGGTGAATGTGTGGGCAAGAAGGGTAGAGGGAGGGAAAGGGGCAGCAGTGCCTCAGTCATCAGTGAGGCGGTGCATGTGTGGGCAGGAAAGGTAGAGAGAGGGAAAGGGGCAGTGGTGCCTCAGTCCTCAGGGATGCAGTGAATGTGTGGGCAGGAAGGGTAGAGAGAGGGAAAGGGGCATTGCTGCCTCAGTCATCAGTGAGGTGGTGAATGTGTGGGCAGGAAGGGTACAGAGAGGGAAAGAGGCAATGGGGCTTCAGTCATCAGTGATGTGGAGAATGTGTGGGCAGGAATGGTAGAGGGAGGGAAAGGGGCAGTGGTGCCTCAGTCCTCAGTGATGCAGTGAATGTGTGGGAAGAGAGGGGTGTAGTGGTGCCTCAGTACTCAGTGAGGCAGTGAATGTGTGGGCAGGATGGGTAGAGAGAGGGAAAGGGGCAGTGGTGCCTCAGTCCTCAGTGTGGTGGTGAATGTGTGGGCAGGAAGGGTAGAGAGAGGGAAAGGGGCAATGGGGCCTCAGTCGTCAGTGAGGTGGAGAAAGTGTGGGCAGGAAGGGTAGAGAGCAGAAAAGGGGCAGTGGTGCCTCAATCCTCAGTGAGGCAATGAATGTGTGGGCAGGAAGGTTAGAGGGAGAAAAGGGGCAGTGTTGATTCAGCCCTCAGCGAGGCAGTGAATGTGTGGGCAGGAAGGGCAGCGGGAGGAAGGATAGAGAGAGGGAAAGGGGCAGTGGTGCCCCAGTCCTCAGTGAGGCAGCAAATGTGTGGGCAGGAAGGGTGGAGGGACGGAAATGGAAAGTGGTGCCTCAGTCCTCAGTGAGGCAGTGAATGTGTGGGCAGGAAGGGTAGAGAGTGTGAAAGGTCCAGTGGTGCCTCAGTCCTCAGTGAGGCAGTGAATGTGTGGGCAGGAAGAGTGGAGAGAATATGTGTGCACGAAGGGTCTAGAAAGGGAAAGGGGCAGTGGTGCCTCAGTCCTCAGTGAGGTGTTGAATGTGTGGGCAGGAAGGGTAGAGAGTGTGAAAGGTCCAGTGGTGCCTCATTCCTCAGTGAGGCAGTGAATGTGTGGGTGGAGAGAGGTGTAGTGGTGCCTCAGACCTCAATGAGGCAGTGAATGTGTGGGCAGGAAGAGTAGAGAGAGAAAAGGGAGAAGTTGTGCCTCAGTCCTCAGTGAGGCAGTGCATTTTTGGGCAGCAAGGCTAGAGAGAGGGAATGGGGCAGTAGTGCCTCAATCCTCAGTGAGGCAGTAAATGTGTGGGCAGGAAGGGTAGAGAGAGGGAAAGGGGCAGTGGTGCCTCAGTCCTCAGTAAGGTGGTGAATGTGAGGGCACCAAAGGTAGAGGGCGGGAGAGGCGGTGAATGTGTGGGCAGGAAGGGTAGAGGGAGGGAAAGGGGCACTGGTGCCTCATTCCTCAGTGATGCAGTGAATGTGTGGACGGAGAAGGTTGTAGTGGTGCCTCTGTACTCAGTGAGGCAGTGAATGTGTGGGCAGGAAGGGTAGAGGGAGGGAAAGGGGTCGTGGTGCCTCATTTGCCCCAGTCCTCAGTGAAGCGGTAAATGGGTGGGCAGGAAGGGTAGAGGGAGGGAAAGGGCAGTGGTGCCTCAGTCATCAGTGAGGTGGTGAATGTGTGGGCAGGAAGGGTAGAGAGGGGAAGGTAGAAGTGGTGCCTCAGTCCCCAGTGAGGCTGCAAATGTGTGGGCAGGAAGGGTAGATAAACGGAAAGGGACAGTGGTGCCTCAGTCCTCAGTGAGGTGGTGAATGTGTGGGCAGGAAGGGTAGAGAGCGTGAATGGTCCAGTGGTGCCTCAGTCCTCAGTGAGGTGGAGAATGTGTGGGCAGTGAGGTGTAGTGGTGCCTCAGTCCTCAGTGAGCCAGTGATTGTGTGGGCAGGAAGAGTAGAGAGAGAAAAGGGGGCAGTTGTGCCTCAGTCCTCAGTGAGGCAGTGAATGTATGGGCAGGAAGGGTAGAGAGAGGGAAAGGGGCAGTAGTGCCTCAGTCCTCAGTGAGGCAGTGAATGTGTGTGCACGAAGGGTAGAGAGAGAGGGAAAGGGGCAGTGGTGCTCAGTCCTCAGTGAGGCGGTGAATGTGAGGGCACCAAAGGTAGAGGGAAGGTAAAGGAGCAGTGTTTCCTCAGTCTTCAGTGAGGCAGTGAATGTGTGGGCAGGAAGGGTAGAGAGAGGCAAAGGGGGAGTGGGGCCTCAGTCCTCAGTGAGATGGTGAATGTGTGGGCAGGAAGGGTAGAGAGAGAGGCAAAGGGGCAGTAGTGCCTCTGTCCTCAGTGAGGCAGTGAATGCGTGGGCAGGAAGGGAAGAGGGAGTGAAGGGTGCAGTGGTGCCTCAGTCCTCAGTGAGGTGGTGAGTGTGTGGACAGGAAGGGTAGAGGGAGGGAAAGGGGCAGTGGTGCCTCATTCCTCAGTGAGGCAGTGAATGTGTGGACAGGAAGGGTAGAGAGAGGGAAGGGGCAGTGGTGCCTCAGCCCTCAGTGTGTTACACTCACGAAGCGCTGGTCCCTTTGGTCTAGAAGCCGGCTCTGCGGTTCCGTTCGGAATGGTACCTCCAAGATGGTGGATCGCAGTACGAACGGTTCCGCTATTGCCGTTCCAGTCCTCTCACGTTCGCCAGAGGTACGGCGTACCGCTCACGTGACTCTTCATAGGCCATGGAGACTTCCAGCTCTTCGCGTCGCTACTGTGCTAGCGGATGCTCCGTGAGTTCGCAACTAGGCAATCTCAATCCTTCGTAAAGCCTCTACCTCTACCATTACTAACCCCTCTTCTCTTGACCTTCCAGATCCTCTATCCAGCATTCTTGGCAGATACATATTCCCCGGATTCATCTAGCGTCTCATTCTGAAACGCTGCCTCAGAGTTCTCGAGTTACTGCATTCTGGGTATTAACAAAAACTCTCGTCCAAGTCCCTTCCTTCTTCGAGTATTTTAGGATCTGATTCTACTTACCTTTACTTTCTTCTTACAGACTAGTGTTCCAGTTACCACTCTCTTTGTCCCGTATTCTCGGCTTCTCTCCTGGTATTTCTAATCCGGCTGGTTAAGAGGTCAGGGAAATCAGTCTCCTGCCTGTTTTTACCCATTTCCCTTCCTGTACTGCTACTATTCATCTCTTCGCTTCTCATCTCTCCCCTCTCCAGAAGCAGTCTTCCGATACTCAACGCCATGATCGAATAGGAGTCATCAGCCTGCGAACCACACTCAAACCACACTCCAATCTTCGGATCCTGCGCTCGACCAGGGTTTTCTTCCCCAGAGGGTTTCCCTGATTGGTGCGTACCTCTCACGCTGAGTTTCCCTACCGGTTGAGAGGTTGACGCATTGGTCGGGGAGATTCTTGAGCTCAGCATTTGCTTTCCCGTTGAACATATCAGTCTGCTCAGGTAAGACCTCCAAACCTATTCAATCGGGAGTTATTGTAACTAGCCTAAGGTTCTAGTATTGCATAACAGTTAGCGACGCCCAAAATAAAAATATAAAATAAGGCTACGGCAGACTGTGATTCAATGGAACAGCAAATGCAACAACTAATTGCCGCCATGCAATCAATGTCCCTAGAGATACAAGCTCTTAAACAGGATAATGCCCAATTACGACAACAGGTTACTCGTGCCTTCTCAGACTCTCCTCCAGTATGTTTGAATACAGGCAAGTTTGACGGAGACCCACACAAACTCAAGGAGTTTCTTGATAGCTGCACTGTGCAATTTACCTTCAAGTCCCGCTTCTTTCCAACAGACAAAGATAAGATTGGCTTTGTGATTTCTCATTTGGCCGGACCTGCTTTGGCCTGGGCTACACCTTTAGTGACCTCTAATAATGTGATCTTGGACTCTTATTCTGCTTTCACCAACAGTTTGAAAGCAATGTTTAGTAGACAAGAGATCTCGGTATCCACGCAAGAAAGACTGTTAGATCTTAGACAAGGTAACAAAGACCTACTTACCTATATCACTCTCTTCAAACAGCTTTCCTCTGAGTCAGGATGGCCAGACGATGGGTTGCTCACCTTATTCCGACGAGGACTTTCAGACGAATTAAAGGATGAGGTAGCTAAGGTTCCGCGTCCGGCAAATCTAGCGGATATGATCACACTCATCATGCAAATCGATTACCGCTTACATGAACGTTCTTTTGAAAAGAAGAAAACTAGAGGCATACGATCTCAACTCGATTATCCCCCCGTAACAAATAAAGCTATCACTTCAGACGAGCCTATGCAAATAGGAACAGTGAGAGGGCCCCTATCGATAGGTGAGAAAGAGAGAAGGAAGAGTATGGGACTATGCATGTATTGCGGAGCTTCGTCTCATAAGTTACGAGATTGTCCTTTAGTTCCCCCCCGACGCACTCCAGCCAAGGGGTCGGGAAACTTCAAAGCCCTACCGCAGGGGGAACAACGGTAGGGGCGCAAGATTCTGATTCCCCGAAGAGAATCCCTGTAAATCTGGACTCAGTAGCAACCACTCAAAACATGGTTATTATTTCTGTTACTCTTGTTTTTCACACTCAGATGGTACAGAACATACCTGCTCTGATAGATTGCGGTGCTGCAGGGAATTTCATTGATGACCAATGGGCCAATAAACATGGAATTAACTGTATACCCAAAGCGATGGTCACTCCTATTCAAGGAGTGGACGGACATCCACTAAGTTCTGGTCCTATCCGAGAACAGACAGAACCTGTTGTCTGTCAAATTGCCTCTCATAAAGAGACCTTATCTTTCGATTTAATCAAGGCAGCCCATTTCCCCATTATATTGGGTCTCCCCTGGTTAAGGAGACATAACCCCTTTATAAATTGGACAGCAGGTACTCTTTTCCTCGGCTCGGAATACTGTGTCAGCCACTGTTTAGCCAAGGAATCAGTTGGCATCTACATCCCGACTGAAAATTCGATCCCTTCACCAGTATCCTCAATAAACAACTTGGAGATTGTTCCGGAATGCTATTCTAAGTATCAGTCTGTCTTTTCCAATCCCCAGTTCCCTACTCTACCGCCTCATAGAAGAGATGACTGTCACATTGAACTTCTTCCGGACAAACCTATCCCGTTTGGGAGGATGTATGTCCTTTCCCAACAAGAAAAGGTAGTCCTCAAAGAATATCTCCAAACCAATTTAAGGAACGGGCTCATTACTGAGTCGGTTTCCCCGGCCGGAGCCTCTCTCTTCTTCATTCCAAAGAAGGAGACTAATGAACTTCGACCTTGTATTGACTACAGGGGTCTTAACAAAATCACAGTGGCAGATAAATATCCTATGCCTTTAATCCCTGACATCTTGGAGGCAGTCCGAGGAGCTTCCTTTTATACTAAACTGGACCTTCGCGGAGCATACCATCTCATCCGGATTGCCCCTGGAGACGAATGGAAGACAGCATTTCGAACCCCATTTGGGCATTTTGAGTATCACGTCATGCCTTTTGGATTGGTGAACGCACCTGCTGTGTTCCAGCGTTTCATGGACCATCTGTTCGCAGATATTCTATTCCATTTTGTAATCATCTACTTAGACGACATCTTAGTATACTCCTACTCTCAAGAAGAACACCTGATACATGTAGAAACTGTACTCAAACGACTGCAGTCAAATCAGCTGTACTGTAAAGCATCTAAATGTGAATTTCACCAAAGACAGGTAACCTATCTCGGGTTTGTGATGTCAGCCCAAGGCATTTCCATGGATCCAAAAAAGATCTCCGCTGTGGTTGATTGGCCCATACCTTCTAACGTTAAGGAGATCCAACGGTTTTTAGGTTTTGCTAATTTCTATAGGAAATTCATCCCTAACTTTTCGGATATTATTCTGCCCCTGACTCGACTGTTAAAGAAGGGAATTCCGTTTGTTTGGGATAAATCCACCGATTCTGCATTTCAAACACTTAAATCCTTGTTCACTTCTGCATCCTGTTTGATTACCCCCGACCAGAATAAACAGTTTTTTGTGGAAACTGATGCATCTCATCATGCTCTGGGCGCGGTTTTACTCCAACAAACCGACCAAAGAGATGAAAGACCAGTTGCATATCTTTCTAAAACCTTCAATGCTTCGGAACAGAACTACTCTGTGCTCGAAAAAGAATTGTTGGCTATAAAAAGGGCGTTTGAAGAGTGGAGACACTTGTTACTAGGTTCACCCTTTCCTGTAGTGGTACGAACAGATCATCAAAATCTCAGGGTCCTACAGAATGCACATACAACCAACAGCCGACAAGCACGTTGGGCGTATTTCTTCCTTCCATTCCGGATCGAATTCACTATTCTTCCAGGAAAACAAAACCAGAGGGCGGATGCTCTCTCTCGTAAGGACGTTCCTGTCTCCCAATTCAGCTCTGAACAATTGTTCCCCAAAGCAAGATTCATCGCTGTCATCACCGACTTCTTAAGCGAATTGAGGACTGCATCGGTTTCTAACCTTGACGCCTGCAAGAAGACAGCCAGTACTTACCATCTTTCCCAGGACGATTCCTTTTTCTTTCACAAATCGCAAGTCTTCATCCCTACTTCAGAGTTGCAGCATGAAGTATTACGAATGTGTCACGACTCTCGGGCCGCTGGGCATCGAGGCGTTCAAGGCACTTTGAACCTAGTGCTAAGATATTTTTGGTGGCCGGAAGTCCGCAAGGATGTACAGGACTATGTAGCAGCCTGCATCGTTTGTTCCCAATCCAAGAATCCCAGAACTCCACCTTTGGGGCTGCTCACCCGGATGCCGATTCCAGAGAAACCTTGGCAAGTGATCTCTACCGACTTTATAGTAGATCTTCCTCCCTCACGCAACAAGACCGCCATAATGGTCACCATTGATTATCTTACGAAATTGGCACATTTCACTCCCATGAACAAGCTGCCTGGGGCTGGGGAAATGTCTAAGATTTTCCTTTCTGAAATTTTCTCCAGACATGGCCTACCGGACACAGTGGTCTCCGATAGGGGCCCTCAATACACCTCCAAGTTTTGGGAAAAGGTTTGCCAAGTCTTAGAAATCAAGCGGGCTCTCAGCTCGGGATATCACCCACAGACGAACGGACAGACGGAACGCCTTAACCAAACCTTGGAGGCCTATCTACGGTGTTTCACATCAGCCGCCCAAGACAATTGGTTGGACTTGTTGCCTTTAGCCGAATTTGCATATAACAATGCCCTTCATTCGGCCCTTCATACTAGCCCTTTCCATTGTACTTATGGATTCCATCCTTCCTTTGTTCCTTCTGTCCCTTTATCCCCTTCTAGTTGTCCAGGAGTGGATGGCCTTATTTCCGAAATACAAGAAGGACATAAATCGGCTAGAGTCTCATTACGAATGGCTCAAGATAGGGCCAAGCGGACTGCTGATAAACATCGCCAAGACGTCCCACCTTTGAGCCCGGGAGATACTGTTTGGTTGGCTTCTCGCTTTCTTCCCCGGCATCTGGTCCCTTCCAAGTTATCCCCTAGGTTCTTCGGTCCATTCAGGATCTTATCGATGGTGGGTTCTGCGGCAGTCAAGCTCGATTTGCCCTCGTCATGGTCCCGGATTCATCCTGTTTTTCACCTCTCCCAGATTCGGTTGACAGTACCGGATCGATTTCACCGGTCGGATTGTACCCCTCCTCCTCCTATCTCTACCGATACTGGTCCAGAATATGAAGTCGCCAGTATCTGTGATTCCCGTTATCGGAGGGGGAGGCTACAGTTCTTGGTGGACTGGAAGGGGTACTCCCCTGCAGAAAGAACGTGGGAGCCGGCCTCTGGAGTTCATGCTCCACGTCTGGTCCGACGATTCTTTAGGTTGCATCCAGGGAAACCAGGGTCGCCCCCCAGGAGAAGGGGGCATACTGTTACACTCACGAAGCGCTGGTCCCTTTGGTCTAGAAGCCGGCTCTGCGGTTCCGTTCGGAATGGTACCTCCAAGATGGTGGATCGCAGTACGAACGGTTCCGCTATTGCCGTTCCAGTCCTCTCACGTTCGCCAGAGGTACGGCGTACCGCTCACGTGACTCTTCATAGGCCATGGAGACTTCCAGCTCTTCGCGTCGCTACTGTGCTAGCGGATGCTCCGTGAGTTCGCAACTAGGCAATCTCAATCCTTCGTAAAGCCTCTACCTCTACCATTACTAACCCCTCTTCTCTTGACCTTCCAGATCCTCTATCCAGCATTCTTGGCAGATACATATTCCCCGGATTCATCTAGCGTCTCATTCTGAAACGCTGCCTCAGAGTTCTCGAGTTACTGCATTCTGGGTATTAACAAAAACTCTCGTCCAAGTCCCTTCCTTCTTCGAGTATTTTAGGATCTGATTCTACTTACCTTTACTTTCTTCTTACAGACTAGTGTTCCAGTTACCACTCTCTTTGTCCCGTATTCTCGGCTTCTCTCCTGGTATTTCTAATCCGGCTGGTTAAGAGGTCAGGGAAATCAGTCTCCTGCCTGTTTTTACCCATTTCCCTTCCTGTACTGCTACTATTCATCTCTTCGCTTCTCATCTCTCCCCTCTCCAGAAGCAGTCTTCCGATACTCAACGCCATGATCGAATAGGAGTCATCAGCCTGCGAACCACACTCAAACCACACTCCAATCTTCGGATCCTGCGCTCGACCAGGGTTTTCTTCCCCAGAGGGTTTCCCTGATTGGTGCGTACCTCTCACGCTGAGTTTCCCTACCGGTTGAGAGGTTGACGCATTGGTCGGGGAGATTCTTGAGCTCAGCATTTGCTTTCCCGTTGAACATATCAGTCTGCTCAGGTAAGACCTCCAAACCTATTCAATCGGGAGTTATTGTAACTAGCCTAAGGTTCTAGTATTGCATAACACAGTGAGGCAGTGAATGTGTGGGCAGGAAGGGTAGTGGGAGGGAAAGGGGCAGTGGTGCCTCAGTCCTCAGTGAGATGGTGAATGTATGGGCAGGAAGGGTAGAGAGAGGGAAAGGGGCAGTGATGCCTCAGTCCTCAGGGAGGCAGTGAATGTTTGGGCAGGAAGGGTAGCGAGCGGGACTGGGGCAGTGGTGACTCAGTCCTCAGTGAGGTGGTGAATGTGTGGGCAAGAAGGGTAGAGAGAGGCAAAGGGGCAGTGGTGCATCAGTCCTCAGTGAGATGGTGAATGTGTGGGAAGGAATGGTAGAGAGAGGGAAAGGGTCAGTGGGGCCTCAGTTCGCAGTGAGGCAGAAAATGTGTGGGCAGGAATGGTAGAGGGAGGGATGGGTAGAGAGATGGAAAGAGGCAATGGTGCCTCAGCCCTCAGTGAGGTGGTGAATGTGTGGACAGGAAGGGTAGTGGCAGGGAAAGGACCAGTGGTGCCTCAGTCCTCAGTTAGGCAGAGAATGTGTGGTCAGGAAGGGTAGAGGGGGGAAAAGGGCAGTGGTGCCTCAGCTGCCCCAGTCCTCAGTGAAGCAGTGAATGTGTAGGCAAGAAGGGTAGCAGGAGGGAAAGGGGCAGCAGTGCCTCAGTCGTCAGTGAGGCGGTGCATGTGTGGGCAGGAAAGGTAGAGAGAGGGAAAGGGGCAGTGGTGCCTCAGTCCTCAGTGATGCAGTGAATGTGTGGGCAGGAAGGGTAGAGAGAGGGAAAGGGGCATTGCTGCCTCAGTCATCAGTGAGGTGGTGAATGTGTGGGCAGGGCGGATACAGAGAGGGAAAGGGGCAATGGGGCTTCAGTCATCAGTGATGTGGAGAATGTGTGGGCAGGAATGGTAGAGGGATGGAAAGGGGCAGTGGTGCCTCAGTCCTCAGTGATGCAGTGAATGTGTGGGAAGAGAGGGGTGTAGTGGTGCCTCAGTACTCAGTGAGGCAGTGAATGTGTGGGTAGGAAGGGTAGAGGGAGAAAAGGGGCAGTGGTGATTCAGCCCTCAGTGAGGCAGTGAATGTGTGGGCAGGAAGGGTAGAGGGAGGGAAAGGGGCAGTGGTGCCCCAGTCCTCAGTGAGGCAGTGAATGTACGGGCAGGAAGGGTGGAGGGACGGAAAGGGAAAGTGGTGCCTCTGTCCTCAGTGAGGCAGTGAATGTGTGGGCAGGAAGGGTAGAGAGTGTGAAAGGTCCAGTGGTGCCTCAGTCCTCAGTGAGGCAGTGAATGTGTGGGCAGGAAGAGTAGAGAGAGAAAAGGGGCAGTTGTGCCTCAGTCCTCAGTGAGGCAGTGAATTTGTGGGTAGGAAAGGTACAGAGAGGGAAAGGGGCAGTAGTGCCTCAGGCTTCAGTGAGGCAGTGAATGTGTGGGCAGGAAGGGTAAAGAGAGGAAAAGGGGCAGTGGTGTCCCAGTTCTCAGTGAGGCAGTGAATGTTTGGGCAGGAAGGGTAGAGATCTGAAAAGGGGCAGTGGTGACTCAGTCCTCAGTGAGGCGGTGAATGTGTGGGCAGGAAGGGTAGAGAGAGGCAAAGGGAGAGTGGGGCCTCAGTCCTCAGTGAGATGGTGAATGTGTGGGCAGGAAGGGTAGAGAGAGAGGCCAAGGGGCAGTGGTGCCTCTGTCCTCAGTGAGGCAGTGAATGCGTGGGCAGGAAGGGAAGAGGGAGTGAAGGGTGCAGTGGTGCCTCAGTCCTCAGTGATGTGGTGAGTGTGTGGACAGGAAGGATAGAGGGAGGGAAAGGGGCAGTGGTGTCTCATTCTTCAGTGAGGCGGTGAATGTGTGGACAGGAAGGGTAGAGAGAGGGAAGGGGCAGTGGTGCCTCAGCCCTCAGTGAGGCAGTGAATGTGTGGGCAGGAAGGGTAGTGGGAGGGAAAGGGGCAGTGGTGCCTCATTCCTCAGTGAGATGGTGAATGTATGGGCAGGAAGGGTAGATAGAGGGAAAGGGGCAGTGATGCCTCAGTCCTCAGGGAGGCAGTGAATGTTTGGGCAGGAAGGGTAGCGAGTGGGACTGGGGCAGTGGTGACTCAGTCCTCAGTGAGGTGGTGAATGTGTGGGCAGGAAGGGTAGAGAGAGGCAAAGGGGCAGTGGTGCCTCAGTCCTCAGTGAGATGGTGAATGTGTGGGAAAAATGGTAGAGAGAGGGAAAGGGTCAGTGGGGCCTCAGTTCGCAGTGAGCAGAGAATGTGTGGGCAGGAATGGTAGAGGGAGGGACGGGTAGAGAGATGGAAAGGGGCAATGGTGCCTCAGCCCTCACTGAGGTGGTGAATGTGTGGACAGGAAGGGTAGTGGCAGGGAAAGGACCAGTGGTGCCTCAGTCCTCAGTGAGGCAGAGAATGTGTGGGCAGGAAGGGTAGAGGGAGGGAAAAGGGCAGTGGTGCCTCAGCTGCCCCAGTCCTCAGTGAAGCGGTGAATGTGTGGGCAAGAAGGGTAGAGGGAGGGAAAGGGGCAGCAGTGCCTCAAACGTCAGTGAGGCGGTGCATGTGTGGGCAGGAAAGGTAGAGAGAGGGAAAGGGGCAGTGGTGCCTCAGTCCTCAGTGAGGTGGTGAATGTGTGGGCAGGAAGGGTAGAGAGAGGGAAAGGGGCAGTGGTGCCTCAGTCCTCAGTGAGGTGGAGAATGTGTGGGCAGAGAGAGGTGTAGTGGTGCCTCAGTCCTCAGTGAGCCAATGAATGTGTGGGCAGGAAGAGTAGAGAGAGAAAAGGGGGCAGTTGTGCCTCAGTCCTCAATGAGGCAGTGAATTTGTGGGCAGGAAGGGTAGAGAGAGGGAAAGGGGCAGTAGTGCCTCAGTCCTCAGTGAGGCAGTGAATATATGTGCACGAGGGGTAGAGAGAGAGGGAAAGGGGCAGTGGTGCTTAGTCCTCAGTGAGGCGGTGAATGTGAGGGGACCAAAGATAGAGGGAGGGAAAGGAGCAGTGGTGCCTCAGTCTTCAGTGAGGTGATGAATGTGTGGGCAGGAAGGGTAGAGGGAGGGAAAGGGGCAGTGGTGCCTCAGTCCTCAGTGATGCAGTGAATGTGTGGGAAGAGAGAGGTGTAGTGGTGCCTCAGTACTCAGTGAGACAGTGAATGTGTGGGCAGGAAGGGTAGAGAGAGGGAAAGGGGCAGTGGTGCCTCAGTCCTCGGTGTGGCGGTGAATGTGTGGGCAGGAAGGGTAGAGAGAGGAAAAGGGGCAGTGGTGTCTCAGTCCTCAGTGAGGCATTGAATGTCTGGGCAGGAAGGGTAGAGGGAGAAAAGGGGCAGTGGTGATTCAGCCCTCAGTGAGGCAGTGAATGTGTGGGCAGGATGGGTAGCGGGAGGAAGGGTAGAGAGAGGGAAAGGGGCAGTGGTGCCCCAGTCTTCAGTGAGGCAGTGAATGTGTGGGCAGGAAGGGTAGTGAGAGGGAAAGGGGCAGTGGTGCCTCAGTCCTCAGTGAGACAGTGAATGTGTGGGCAGGAAGGGTACAGGGAGGGAAAGGGGCAGTGGTGCCTCAGTCCTCAGTGATACAGTGAATATGTGGGCAGAGAGGGGTGTAGTGGTGCCTCAGTTCTCAGTGAGGCAGTGAATGTGTGGGCAGGAAAGGTAGAGAGAGGGAAAGGGGCAGTGGTGCCTCAGTCCTCGGTGAGGTGGTGAATGTGTGGGCAGGAAGGGTGGAGGGAGGGAAATGAGCAGTGGTGCCTCAGTCCTCAGTGAGGCAGTGCATTTGTGGGCAGGAAGGGTAGTGAGCCGGAAAGGGGCAGTGGTGCTGCAGTCTTCAGTGAGGCAGTGAATGTGTGGGCAGGAAGGGTAGTGGGAGGGAAAGGGGCAGTGGTGCCTCAGTCCTCAGTGAGGCAGTGAATGTGTGTGCAGGAAGGGTAGCGGGAGGAAGGGTAGAGAGAGGGAAAGGGGCAGTGGTGCCTCAGTCCTCAGTGAGGCAGTGAATGTGCGGGCAGGAAGGGTAGAGAGATGGAAAGGGGCAGTGGTGCCCCAGTCCTCAGTGAGGCAGTGAATGTTTGGGCAGGAAGGGTAGAGAGCTGGAAAGGGGCAGTGTTGACTCAGTCCTCAGTGAGGCGGTGAATGTGTGGACAAGAAGGGTAGAGGGAGGGAAAGGGGCAGTGTTGCCTCAGTCATCAGTGAGGTGGTGAATGTATGGGCAGGAAGGGTAGAGAGAAGGAAAGGGGCAGTGGTGCCTCAGACCTCAGTGATGCTGTGAATTTGTGGGCAGGAAGGGTGGAGGGAGGGAAAGGAGCAGTGGTGCCTCAGTCCTCAGTGAGGCAGTGCATTTGTGGGCAGGAAGGGTAGTGAGCCGGAAAGGGGCAGTGGTGCCGCAGTCTTCAGTGAGGCAGTGAATGTGTGGGCAGGAAGGGTAGTGGGAGAGAAATGGGCAGTGGTGCCTCAGTCCTCAGTGAGGCAGTGAATGTGTGCGCAGGAAGGGTAGAGAGAGGGAAAGGGGCAGTGGTCCCTCAGCCCTCAGTGAGGCAGTGAATGTGTGGGCAGGAAGGGTAGTGGGAGAGAAATGGGCAGTGGTGCCTCAGTCCTCAGTGAGATGGTGAATGTATGGGCAGGAAGGGTAGAGAGAGGGAAGGGGCAGTGGTTCCTCAGCCCTCAGTGAGGCAGTGAATGTGTGGGCAGGAAGGGTAGTGGGAGAGAAATGGGCAGTGGTGCCTCAGTCCTCAGTGAGATGGTGAATGTATGGGCAGGAAGGGTAGAGAGAGGAAAAGGGGCAGTGGTGCCTCATTCCTCAGTGAGGCGGTGAATGTGTGGACAGGAAGGGTAGAGAGAGGGAAGGGGCAGTGGTTCCTCAGCCCTCAGTGAGGCAGTGAATGTGTGGGCAGGAAGGGTAGTGGGAGGGAAACGGGCAGTGGTGCCTCAGTCCTCAGTGAGATGGTGAATGTATGGGCAGGAAGGGTAGAGAGAGGAAAAGGGGCAGTGATGCCTCAGTCCTCAGGGAGGCAGTGAATGTTTGGGCAGGAAGGGTAGCGAGAAGCAAAGGGGCAGTGGTGCCTCAGTCCTCAGTGAGATGGTGAATGTGTGGGAAGGAATGGTAGAGAGAGGGAAAGGGTCAGTGGGGCCTCAGTTCGCAGTGAGGAGGAGAATGTGTGGGCAGGAATGGTAGAGGGAGGGACGGGTAGAGAGATGGAAAGGGGCAATAGTGCCTCAGCCCTCAGTGAGGTGGTGAATGTGTGGACAGGAAGGGTAATGGCAGGGAAAGGACCAGTGGTGCCTCAGTCCTCAGTGAGGCAGAGAATGTGTGGGCAGGAAGGGTAGAGGGAGGGAAAAGGGCAGTGGTGCCTCAGCTGCCCCAGTCCAAAGTGAAGCAGTGAATGTGTGGGCAAGAAGGGTAGAGGGAGGGAAAGGGGCAGCAGTGCCTCAGTCGTCAGTGAGGCAGTGCATGTGTGAGCAGGAAAGGTGGAGAGAGGGAAAGGGGCAGTGGTGCCTCAGTCCTCAGTGATGCAGTGAATGTGTGGGCAGGAAGGGTAGAGAGAGGGAAAGGGGCATTGCTGCCTCAGTCATGAGTGAGGTGGTGAATGTGTGGGCAGGAAGGGTACAGAGAGGGAAAGAGGCAATGGGGCTTCAGTCACCAGTGATGTGGAGAATGTGTGGGCAGGAATGGTAGAGGGAGGGAAAGGGGCAGTGGTGCCTCAGTCCTCAGTGATGCAGTGAATGTGTGGGAAGAGGGGGGTGTAGTGGTGCCTCAGTACTCAGTGAGGCAGTGAATGTTTGGGCAGGAAGGGTAGAGAGAGGGAAAGGGGCAGTGGTGCCTCAGTCCTCAGTGTGGTGGTGAATGTGTGGGCAGGAAGGGTAGAGAGAGGGAAAGGGACAATGGGGCCTCAGTCGTCAGTGAGGTGGAGAAAGTGTGGGCAGGAAGCGTAGAGAGCGGAAAAGGGGCAGTGGTGCCTCAGTCCTCAGTGATGCAGTGAATGTGTGGGAAGAGAGAGGTGTAGTGGTGCCTCAGTACTCAGTGAGACAGTGAATGTGTGGGCAGGAAGGGTAGAGAGAGGGAAAGGGGCAGTGGTGCCTCAGTCCTCGGTGTGGCGGTGAATGTGTGGGCAGGAAGGGTAGAGAGAGGAAAAGGGGCAGTGGTGCCTCAGTCCTCAGTGAGGCATTGAATGTCTGGGCAGGAAGGGTAGAGGGAGAAAAGGGGCAGTGGTGATTCAGCCCTCAGTGAGGCAGTGAATGTGTGGGCAGGATGGGTAGCGGGAGGAAGGGTAGAGAGAGGGAAAGGGGCAGTGGTGCATCAGTCCTCAGTGAGACAGTGAATGTGTGGGCAGGAAGGGTACAGGGAGGGAAAGGGGCAGTGGTGCCTCAGTCCTCAGTGATACAGTGAATATGTGGGCAGAGAGGGGTGTAGTGGTGCCTCAGTTCTCAGTGAGGCAGTGAATGTGTGGGCAGGAAGGGTAGAGAGAGGGAAAGGGCCAGTGGTGCCTCAGTCCTCGGTGAGGTGGTGAATGTGTGGGCAGGAAGGGTGGAGAGAGGGAAATGAGCAGTGGTGCCTCAGTCCTCAGTGAGGCAGTGCATTTGTGGGCAGGAAGGGTAGTGAGCCAGAAAGGGGCAGTGGTGCTGCAGTCTTCAGTGAGGCAGTGAATGTGTGGGCAGGAAGGGTAGTGGGAGGGAAAGGGGCAGTGGTGCCTCAGTCCTCAGTGAGGCAGTGAATGTGTGTGCAGGAAGGGTAGCGGGAGGAAGGGTAGAGAGAGGGAAAGGGGCAGTGGTGCCTCAGTCCTCAGTGAGGCAGTGAATGTGCGGGCAGGAAGGGTAGAGAGATGGAAAGGGGCAGTGGTGCCCCAGTCCTCAGTGAGGCAGTGAATGTTTGGGCAGGAAGGGTAGAGAGCTGGAAAGGGGCAGTGGTGACTCAGTCCTCAGAGAGGCGGTGAATGTGTGGACAAGAAGGGTAGAGGGAGGGAAAGGGGCAGTGGTGCCTCAGTCATCAGTGAGGTGGTGAATGTATGGGCAGGAAGGGTAGAGAGAAGGAAAGGGGCAGTGGTGCCTCAGACCTCAGTGATGCTGTGAATTTGTGGGCAGGAAGGGTGGAGGGAGGGAAAGGAGCAGTGGTACCTCAGTCCTCAGTGAGGCAGTGCATTTGTGGGCAGGAAGGGTAGTGAGCCGGAAAGGGGCAGTGGTGCCGCAGTCTTCAGTGAGGCAGTGAATGTGTGGGCAGGAAGGGTAGTGGGAGGGAAATGGGCAGTGGTGCCTCAGTCCTCAGTGAGGCAGTGAATGTGTGCGCAGGAAGGGTAGAGAGAGGGAAAGGGGCAGTGGTCCCTCAGTCCCCAGTGGGGCGTTGAATGTGTGGGCAGGAAGGGTACAGGGAGGGAAAGGGGCAGTGGTGCCTCAGTCCTCGGTGAGGTGGTGAATGTGTGGGCAGGAAGGGTACAGAGAGGGAAAGGGTTAATGAGGCTTCAGTCGTCAGTGAGGCGGAGAATGTGTGGGCAGTAAGGGTAGAGGGAGGGAAAGGGGCATTGGTGCCTCAGTCTTCAGTGAGGCAATGAATGTGTGGGCAAGAAGGGTAGAGAGAGGGAAGGGGGCAATGGGGCCTCAGTCCTTAGTGAGGTGGGGAATGTGTGGGCAGGAAGGGTAGAGGGAGGAAGGATAGAGAGAGGGAAGGGGGCAGTGGTGCCTCTGTTCTCAGTGAGTCAGTGAATATGTGGGCAGGAAGGATGGAGGGAGGGAACAGGACAGTGGTGCCTCAGTCCTCAGTGAGGCGGTGAATGTGTAGGCAGGAAGGGTAAAGAGAGGAAAAGGGGCAGTGGTGCCTCATTCCTCAGTGAGGCGGTGAATGTGTGGACAGGAAGGGTAGAGAGAGGGAAGGGGCAGTGGTTCCTTAGCCCTCAGTGAGGCGGTGAATGTGTGGACAGGAAGGGTAGAGAGAGGGAAGGGGCAGTGGTTCCTCAGCCCTCAGTGAGGCAGTGAATGTGTGGGCAGGAAGGGTAGTGGGAGGGAAACGGGCAGTGGTGCCTCAGTCCTCAGTGAGATGGTGAATGTATGGGCAGGAAGGGTAGAGAGAGGAAAAGGGGCAGTGGTGCCTCATTCCTCAGTGAGGCGGTGAATGTGTGGACAGGAAGGGTAGAGAGAGGGAAGGGGCAGTGGTTCCTCAGCCCTCAGTGAGGCAGTGAATGTGTGGGCAGGAAGGGTAGTGGGAGGGAAACGGGCAGTGGTGCCTCAGTCCTCAGTGAGATGGTGAATGTATGGGCAGGAAGGGTAGAGAGAGGAAAAGGGGGCAGTGATGCCTCAGTCCTCAGGGAGGCAGTGAATGTTTGGGCAGGAATGGTAGAGAGAGGGAAAGGGTCAGTGGGGCCTCAGTTCGCAGTGAGGAGAAGAATGTGTGGGCAGGAATGGTAGAGGGAGGGACAGGTAGAGAGATGGAAAGGGGCAATAGTGCCTCAGCCCTCAGTGAGGTGGTGAATGTGTGGACAGGAAGGGTAGTGGCAGGGAAAGGACCAGTGGTGCCTCAGTCCTCAGTGAGGCAGAGAATGTGTGGGCAGGAAGGGTAGAGGGAGGGAAAAGGGCAGTGGTGCCTCAGCTGCCCCAGTCCAAAGTGAAGCAGTGAATGTGTGGGCAAGAATGGTAGAGGGAGGGAAAGGGGCAGCAGTGCCTCAGTCGTCAGTGAGGCAGTGCATGTGTGAGCAGGAAAGGTAGAGAGAGGGAAAGGGGCAGTGGTGCCTCAGTCCTCAGTGATGCAGTGAATGTGTGGGCAGGAAGGGTAGAGAGAGGGAAAGGGGCATTGCTGCCTCAGTCATCAGTGAGGTGGTGAATGTGTGGGCAGGAAGGGTACAGAGAGGGAAAGGGGCAATGGGGCTTCAGTCATCAGTGATGTGGAGAATGTGTGGGCAGGAATGGTAGAGGGAGGGAAAGGGGCAGTGGTGCCTCAGTCCTCAGTGATGCAGTGAATGTGTGGGAAGAGGGGGGTGTAGTGGTGCCTCAGTACTCAGTGAGGCAGTGAATGTGTGGGCAGGAAGGGTAGAGAGAGGGAAAGGGGCAGTGGTGCCTCAGTCCTCAGTGTGGTGGTGAATGTGTGGGCAGGAAGGGTAGAGAGAGGGAAAGGGGCAATGGGGCCTCAGTCGTCAGTGAGGTGGAGAAAGTGTGGGCAGGAAGCGTAGAGAGCAGAAAAGGGGCAGTGGTGCCTCAGTCCTCAGTGAGGCAGTGAATGTGTGGGCAGGAAGGGGAGAGGGAGAAAAGGGGCAGTGGTGATTCAGCCCTCAGCGAGACAGTGAATGTTTGGGCAGGAAGTGCAGCGGGAGGAAGGTTAGAGAGCAGAAAAGGGGCAGTGGTGCCTCAGTCCTCAGTGAGGCAGTGAATGTGTGGGCAGGAAGGGTAGAGGGAGAAAAGGGGCAGTGGTGATTCAGCCCTCAGAGAGACAGTGAATGTTTGGGCAGGAAGGGCAGCGGGAGGAAGGGTAGAGAGAGGGAAAGGGGCAGTGGTGCCCCAGTCCTCAGTGAGGCAGTGAATGTGCGGGCAGGAAGGGTACATTCACTGCCTCACTGGTGAAAGGTCCAGTGGTGCCTCAGTCCTCAGTGAGGCAGTGAATGTGTGGGCAGGAAGAGTAGAGAGAGAAAAGGGGCAGTTGTGCCTCAGTCCTCAGTGAGGCAGTGAATGTGTGGGCAGGAAGGGTAGAGAGCGCGAAAGGTCCAGTGGTGCCTCAGTCCTCAGTGAGGTGGAGAATGTGTGGGCAGAGAGAGGTGTAGTAGTGTCTCAGTCCTCAGTGAGCCAGTGAATATGTGGGCAGGAAGAGTAGAGAGAGAAAAGGGGGCAGTTGTGCCTCAGTCCTCAGTGAGGCAGTGAAATTGTGGGCAGGAAGGGTAGAGAGAGGGAAAGGGGCAGTAGTGCCTCAGTCCTCAGTGAGGCAGTGAATGTGTGTGCACGAAGTGTCTAGAAATGAAAAGGGGCAGTGGTGCCTCAGTCCTCAGTGAGGCGTTGAATGTGTGGACAGGAAGGGTAGAGAGAGGGAAAGGGGCAGTGGTGCCTCAGTCCTCAGTAAGGTGGTGAATGTGAGAGCACCAAAGGTTGAGGGCGGGAAAGGAGAAGTGGTGCCTCAGCCCTCAGTGAGGCGGTAAATGTGTGGGCAGGAAGGGTAGAGGGAGGGAAAGGGGCACTGGTGCCTCAGTCCTCAGTGATGCAGTGAATGTGTGGGCGGAGAAGGTTGTAGTGATGCCTCTGTACTCAGTGAGGCAGTGCATGTGTGGGCAGGAAGGGTAGCGGGAGGGAAAGGGGTCGTGGTGCCTCATTTGCCCCAGTCCTCAGTGAAGCGGTAAATGTGTGGGCAGGAAGGGTAGAGGGAGGGAAAGGGCAGTGGTGCCTCAGTCCCTAGTGAGGCTGCAAATGTGTGGGCAGGAAGGGTAGAGAAAGGGAAAGGGACAGTGGTGCCTCAGTCCTCAGTGAGGTGGTGAATGTGTGGGCAGGAAGGGTAAAGAGAGGAAAAGGGGCAGTGGTGCCCCAGTCCTCAGTGAGGCAGTTAATGTTTGGGCAGGAAGGATAGAGATCTGGAAAGAGGCAGTGGTGACTCAGTCCTCAGTGAGGCGGTGAATGTGTGGGCAGGAAGGGTAGAGAGAGGCAAAGGGGGAGTGGGGCCTCAGTCCTCAGTGAGATAGTGAATGTGTGGGCAGGAAGGGTAGAGAGAGAGGCAAAGGGGCAGTGGTGCCTCATTCCTCAGTGAGGCGGTGAATGTGTGGACAGGAAGGGTAGAGAGAGGGAAGGGGCAGTGGTTCCTTAGCCCTCAGTGAGGCGGTGAATGTGTGGACAGGAAGGGTAGAGAGAGGGAAGGGGCAGTGGTTCCTCAGCCCTCAGTGAGGCAGTGAATGTGTGGGCAGGAAGGGTAGTGGGAGGGAAACGGGCAGTGGTGCCTCAGTCCTCAGTGAGATGGTGAATGTATGGGCAGGAAGGGTAGAGAGAGGAAAAGGGGCAGTGGTGCCTCATTCCTCAGTGAGGCGGTGAATGTGTGGACAGGAAGGGTAGAGAGAGGGAAGGGGCAGTGGTTCCTCAGCCCTCAGTGAGGCAGTGAATGTGTGGGCAGGAAGGGTAGTGGGAGGGAAACGGGCAGTGGTGCCTCAGTCCTCAGTGAGATGGTGAATGTATGGGCAGGAAGGGTAGAGAGAGGAAAAGGGGCAGTGATGCCTCAGTCCTCAGGGAGGCAGTGAATGTTTGGGCAGGAATGGTAGAGAGAGGGAAAGGGTCAGTGGGGCCTCAGTTCGCAGTGAGGAGGAGAATGTGTGGGCAGGAATGGTAGAGGGAGGGACAGGTAGAGAGATGGAAAGGGGCAATAGTGCCTCAGCCCTCAGTGAGGTGGTGAATGTGTGGACAGGAAGGGTAGTGGCAGGGAAAGGACCAGTGGTGCCTCAGTCCTCAGTGAGGCAGAGAATGTGTGGGCAGGAAGGGTAGAGGGAGGGAAAAGGGCAGTGGTGCCTCAGCTGCCCCAGTCCAAAGTGAAGCAGTGAATGTGTGGGCAAGAATGGTAGAGGGAGGGAAAGGGGCAGCAGTGCCTCAGTCGTCAGTGAGGCAGTGCATGTGTGAGCAGGAAAGGTAGAGAGAGGGAAAGGGGCAGTGGTGCCTCAGTCCTCAGTGATGCAGTGAATGTGTGGGCAGGAAGGGTAGAGAGAGGGAAAGGGGCATTGCTGCCTCAGTCATCAGTGAGGTGGTGAATGTGTGGGCAGGAAGGGTACAGAGAGGGAAAGGGGCAATGGGGCTTCAGTCATCAGTGATGTGGAGAATGTGTGGGCAGGAATGGTAGAGGGAGGGAAAGGGGCAGTGGTGCCTCAGTCCTCAGTGATGCAGTGAATGTGTGGGAAGAGGGGGGTGTAGTGGTGCCTCAGTACTCAGTGAGGCAGTGAATGTGTGGGCAGGAAGGGTAGAGAGAGGGAAAGGGGCAGTGGTGCCTCAGTCCTCAGTGTGGTGGTGAATGTGTGGGCAGGAAGGGTAGAGAGAGGGAAAGGGGCAATGGGGCCTCAGTCGTCAGTGAGGTGGAGAAAGTGTGGGCAGGAAGCGTAGAGAGCAGAAAAGGGGCAGTGGTGCCTCAGTCCTCAGTGAGGCAGTGAATGTGTGGGCAGGAAGGGGAGAGGGAGAAAAGGGGCAGTGGTGATTCAGCCCTCAGCGAGACAGTGAATGTTTGGGCAGGAAGTGCAGCGGGAGGAAGGTTAGAGAGCAGAAAAGGGGCAGTGGTGCCTCAGTCCTCAGTGAGGCAGTGAATGTGTGGGCAGGAAGGGTAGAGGGAGAAAAGGGGCAGTGGTGATTCAGCCCTCAGAGAGACAGTGAATGTTTGGGCAGGAAGGGCAGCGGGAGGAAGGGTAGAGAGAGGGAAAGGGGCAGTGGTGCCCCAGTCCTCAGTGAGGCAGTGAATGTGCGGGCAGGAAGGGTACATTCACTGCCTCACTGGTGAAAGGTCCAGTGGTGCCTCAGTCCTCAGTGAGGCAGTGAATGTGTGGGCAGGAAGAGTAGAGAGAGAAAAGGGGCAGTTGTGCCTCAGTCCTCAGTGAGGCAGTGAATGTGTGGGCAGGAAGGGTAGAGAGCGCGAAAGGTCCAGTGGTGCCTCAGTCCTCAGTGAGGTGGAGAATGTGTGGGCAGAGAGAGGTGTAGTAGTGTCTCAGTCCTCAGTGAGCCAGTGAATATGTGGGCAGGAAGAGTAGAGAGAGAAAAGGGGGCAGTTGTGCCTCAGTCCTCAGTGAGGCAGTGAAATTGTGGGCAGGAAGGGTAGAGAGAGGGAAAGGGGCAGTAGTGCCTCAGTCCTCAGTGAGGCAGTGAATGTGTGTGCACGAAGTGTCTAGAAATGAAAAGGGGCAGTGGTGCCTCAGTCCTCAGTGAGGCGTTGAATGTGTGGACAGGAAGGGTAGAGAGAGGGAAAGGGGCAGTGGTGCCTCAGTCCTCAGTAAGGTGGTGAATGTGAGAGCACCAAAGGTTGAGGGCGGGAAAGGAGAAGTGGTGCCTCAGCCCTCAGTGAGGCGGTAAATGTGTGGGCAGGAAGGGTAGAGGGAGGGAAAGGGGCACTGGTGCCTCAGTCCTCAGTGATGCAGTGAATGTGTGGGCGGAGAAGGTTGTAGTGATGCCTCTGTACTCAGTGAGGCAGTGCATGTGTGGGCAGGAAGGGTAGCGGGAGGGAAAGGGGTCGTGGTGCCTCATTTGCCCCAGTCCTCAGTGAAGCGGTAAATGTGTGGGCAGGAAGGGTAGAGGGAGGGAAAGGGCAGTGGTGCCTCAGTCCCTAGTGAGGCTGCAAATGTGTGGGCAGGAAGGGTAGAGAAAGGGAAAGGGACAGTGGTGCCTCAGTCCTCAGTGAGGTGGTGAATGTGTGGGCAGGAAGGGTAAAGAGAGGAAAAGGGGCAGTGGTGCCCCAGTCCTCAGTGAGGCAGTTAATGTTTGGGCAGGAAGGATAGAGATCTGGAAAGAGGCAGTGGTGACTCAGTCCTCAGTGAGGCGGTGAATGTGTGGGCAGGAAGGGTAGAGAGAGGCAAAGGGGGAGTGGGGCCTCAGTCCTCAGTGAGATAGTGAATGTGTGGGCAGGAAGGGTAGAAAGAGAGGCAAAGGGGCAGTGGTGCCTCTGTCCTCAGTGAGGCAGTGAATGCGTGGGCAGGAAGGGAAGAGGGAGTGAATGGTGCAGTGGTGCCTCAGTCCTCAGTGAGGTGGTGAGTGTGTGGACAGGAAGGGTAGAGGGAGGGAAAGGGGCAGTGGTGCCTCATTCCTCAGTGAGGCGGTTAATGTGTGGACAGGAAGGGTAGAGAGAGGGAAGGGGCAGTGGCGACTCAGCCCTCAGTGAGGCAGTGAATGTGTGGGCAGGAAGGGTAGTGGGAGGGAAAGGGCAGTGGTGCCTCAGTCCTCAGTGAGATGGTGAATGTATGGGCAGGAAGGGTAGAGAGAGTGAAAGGGGCAGTGATGCCTCAGTCCTCAGGGAGGCAGTGAATGTTTGGGCAGGAAGGGTAGCGAGAAGCAAAGGGGCAGTGGTGTCTCAGTCCTCAGTGAGATGGCGAATGTGTGGGAAAGAATGGTAGAGAGAGGGAAAGGGTCAGTGCGGCCTCAGTTCGCAGTGAGGTAGAGCATGTGTGGGCAGGAATGGTAGAGGGAGGGACGGGTAGAGAGATGGAAAGGGCAATGGTGCCTCAGTCCTCAGTGAGGTGGTGAATGTGTGTACAGAAAGGGTAGTGGCAGGGAAAGGACCAGTGGTGCCTCAGTCCTCAGTGAAGCGGTGAATGTGTGGGCAAGAAGGGTAGAGGGAGGGAAAGGGGCAGCAGTGCCTCAGTCATCAGTGAGGCGGTGCATGTGTGGGCAGGAAGGGTAAAGAGAGGAAAAGGGGCAGTGGTGCCCCAGTCCTCAGTGAGGCAGTTAATGTTTGGGCAGGAAGGATAGAGATCTGGAAAGAGGCAGTGGTGACTCAGTCCTCAGTGAGGCGGTGAATGTGTGGGCAGGAAGGGTAGAGAGAGGCAAAGGGGGAGTGGGGACTCAGTCCTCAGTGAGATAGTGAATGTGTGGGCAGGAAGGGTAGAGAGAGAGGCAAAGGGTCAGTGGTGCCTCTGTCCTCAGTGAGGCAGTGAATGCGTGGGCAGGAAGGGAAGAGGGAGTGAATGGTGCAGTGGTGCCTCAGTCCTCAGTGAGGTGGTGAGTGTGTGGACAGGAGGGGTAGAGGGAGGGAAAGGGGCAGTGGTGCCTCATTCCTCAGTGAGGCGGTGAATGTGTGGACAGGAAGGGTAGAGAGAGGGAAGGGGCAGTGGCGCCTCAGCCCTCAGTGAGGCAGTGAATGTGTGGGCAGGAAGGGTAGTGGGAGGGAAAGGGCAGTGGTGCCTCAGTCCTCAGTGAGATGGTGAATGTATGGGCAGGAAGGGTAGAGAGAGTGAAAGGGGCAGTGATGCCTCAGTCCTCAGGGAGGCAGTGAATGTTTGGGCAGGAAGGGTAGCGAGAAGCAAAGGGGCAGTGGTGCCTCAGTCCTCAGTGAGATGGCGAATGTGTGGGAAAGAATGGTAGAGAGAGGGAAAGGGTCAGTGCGGCCTCAGTTCGCAGTGAGGTAGAGCATGTGTGGGCAGGAATGGTAGAGGGAGGGACGGGTAGAGAGATGGAAAGGGCAATGGTGCCTCAGTCCTCAGTGAGGTGGTGAATGTGTGTACAGAAAGGGTAGTGGCAGGGAAAGGACCAGTGGTGCCTCAGTCCTCAGTGAAGCGGTGAATGTGTGGGCAAGAAGGGTAGAGGGAGGGAAAGGGGCAGCAGTGCCTCAGTCATCAGTGAGGCGGTGCATGTGTGGGCAGGAAAGGTAGAGAGAGGGAAAGGGGCAGTGGTGCCTCAGTCCTCAGGGATGCAGTGAATGTGTGGGCAGGAAGGGTAGAGAGAGGGAAAGGGGCATTGCTGCCTCAGTCATCAGTGAGGTGGTGAATGTGTGGGCAGGAAGGGTACAGAGAGGGAAAGAGGCAATGGGGCTTCAGTCATCAGTGATGTGGAGAATGTGTGGGCAGGAATGGTAGAGGGAGGGAAAGGGGCAGTGGTGCCTCAGTCCTCAGTGATGCAGTGAATGTGTGGGAAGAGAGGGGTGTAGTGGTGCCTCAGTACTCAGTGAGGCAGTGAATGTGTGGGCAGGATGGGTAGAGAGAGGGAAAGGGGCAGTGGTGCCTCAGTCCTCAGTGTGGTGGTGAATGTGTGGGCAGGAAGGGTAGAGAGAGGGAAAGGGGCAATGGGGCCTCAGTCGTCAGTGAGGTGGAGAAAGTGTGGGCAGGAAGGGTAGAGAGCAGAAAAGGGGCAGTGGTGCCTCAATCCTCAGTGAGGCAATGAATGTGTGGGCAGGAAGGTTAGAGGGAGAAAAGGGGCAGTGTTGATTCAGCCCTCAGCGAGGCAGTGAATGTGTGGGCAGGAAGGGCAGCGGGAGGAAGGATAGAGAGAGGGAAAGGGGCAGTGGTGCCCCAGTCCTCAGTGAGGCAGCGAATGTGTGGGCAGGAAGGGTGGAGGGACGGAAATGGAAAGTGGTGCCTCAGTCCTCAGTGAGGCAGTGAATGTGTGGGCAGGAAGGGTAGAGAGTGTGAAAGGTCCAGTGGTGCCTCAGTCCTCATTGAGGCATTGAATGTGTGGGCAGGAAGAGTAGAGAGAATATGTGTGCACGAAGGGTCTAGAAAGGGAAAGGGGCAGTGGTGCCTCAGTCCTCAGTGAGGTGTTGAATGTGTGGGCAGGAAGGGTAGAGAGTGTGAAAGGTCCAGTGGTGCCTCATTTCTCAGTGAGGCAGTGAATGTGTGGGTGGAGAGAGGTGTAGTGGTGCCTCAGACCTCAATGAGGCAGTGAATGTGTGGGCAGGAAGAGTAGAGAGAGAAAAGGGAGAAGTTGTGCCTCAGTCCTCAGTGAGGCAGTGCATTTTTGGGCAGCAAGGCTAGAGAGAGGGAATGGGGCAGTAGTGCCTCAATCCTCAGTGAGGCAGTAAATGTGTGGGCAGGAAGGGTAGAGAGAGGGAAAGGGGCAGTGGTGCCTCAGTCCTCAGTAAGGTGGTGAATGTGAGGGCACCAAAGGTAGAGGGCGGGAAAGGAGAAGTGGTGCTTCAGTCCTCAGTGAGGCGGTGAATGTGTGGGCAGGAAGGGTAGAGGGAGGGAAAGGGGCACTGGTGCCTCATTCCTCAGTGATGCAGTGAATGTGTGGACGGAGAAGGTTGTAGTGGTGCCTCTGTACTCAGTGAGGCAGTGAATGTGTGGGCAGGAAGGGTAGAGGGAGGGAAAGGGGTCGTGGTGCCTCATTTGCCCCAGTCCTCAGTGAAGCGGTAAATGGGTGGGCAGGAAGGGTAGCGGGAGGGAAAGGGCAGTGGTGCCTCAGTCATCAGTGAGGTGGTGAATGTGTGGGCAGGAAGGGTAGAGAGGGGAAGGTAGAAGTGGTGCCTTAGTCCCCAGTGAGGCTGCAAATGTGTGGGCAGGAAGGGTAGATAAACGGAAAGGGACAGTGGTGCCTCAGTCCTCAGTGAGGTGGTGAATGTGTGGGCAGGAAGGGTAGAGAGCGTAAATGGTCCAGTGGTGCCTCAGTCCTCAGTGAGGTGGAGAATGTGTGGGCAGTGAGGTGTAGTGGTGCCTCAGTCCTCAGTGAGCCAGTGATTGTGTGGGCAGGAAGAGTAGAGAGAGAAAAGGGGCAGTTGTGCCTCAGTCCTCAGTGAGGCAGTGAATGTATGGGCAGGAAGGGTAGAGAGAGGGAAAGGGGCAGTAGTGCCTCAGTCCTCAGTGAGGCAGTGAATGTGTGTGCACGAAGGGTAGAGAGAGAGGGAAAGGGGCAGTGGTGCTCAGTCCTCAGTGAGGCGGTGAATGTGAGGGCACCAAAGGTAGAGGGAAGGTAAAGGAGCAGTGTTTCCTCAGTCTTCAGTGAGGCAGTGAATGTGTGGGCAGGAAGGGTAGAGAGAGGCAAAGGGGGAGTGGGGCCTCAGTCCTCAGTGAGATGGTGAATGTGTGGGCAGGAAGGGTAGCGAGAGAGGCAAAGGGGCAGTGGTGCCTCTGTCCTCAGTGAGGCAGTGAATGCGTGGGCAGGAAGGGAAGAGGGAGTGAAGGGTGCAGTGGTGCCTCAGTCCTCAGTGAGGTGGTGAGTGTGTGGACAGGAAGGGTAGAGGGAGGGAAAGGGGCAGTGGTGCCTCATTCCTCAGTGAGGCGGTGAATGTGTGGACAGGAAGGGTAGAGAGAGGGAAGGGGCAGTGGTGCCTCAGCCCTCAGTGAGGCAGTGAATGTATGGGCAGGAAGGGTAGTGGGAGGGAAAGGGGCAGTGGTGCCTCAGTCCTCAGTGAGATGGTGAATGTATGGGCAGGAAGGGTAGAGAGAGGGAAAGGGGCAGTGATGCCTCAGTCCTCAGGGAGGCAGTGAATGTTTGGGCAGGAAGGGTAGCGAGCGGGACTGGGGCAGTGGTGACTCAGTCCTCAGTGAGGTGGTGAATGTGTGGGCAAGAAGGGTAGAGAGAGGCAAAGGGGCAGTGGTGCATCAGTCCTCAGTGAGATGGTGAATGTGTGGGAAGGAATGGTAGAGAGAGGGAAAGGGTCAGTGGGGCCTCAGTTCGCAGTGAGGCAGAGAATGTGTGGGCAGGAATGGTAGAGGGAGGGATGGGTAGAGAGATGGAAAGAGGCAATGGTGCCTCAGCCCTCAGTGAGGTGGTGAATGTGTGGACAGGAAGGGTAGTGGCAGGGAAAGGACCAGTGGTGCCTCAGTCCTCAGTGAGGCAGAGAATGTGTGGTCAGGAAGGGTAGAGGGGGGGAAAAGGGCAGTGGTGCCTCAGCTGCCCCAGTCCTCAGTGAAGCAGTGAATGTGTAGGCAAGAAGGGTAGCAGGAGGGAAAGGGGCAGCAGTGCCTCAGTCGTCAGTGAGGCGGTGCATGTGTGGGCAGGAAAGGTAGAGAGAGGGAAAGGGGCAGTGGTGCCTCAGTCCTCAGTGATGCAGTGAATGTGTGGGCAGGAAGGGTAGAGAGAGGGAAAGGGGCATTGCTGCCTCAGTCATCAGTGAGGTGGTGAATGTGTGGGCAGGGCGGATACAGAGAGGGAAAGGGGCAATGGGGCTTCAGTCATCAGTGATGTGGAGAATGTGTGGGCAGGAATGGTAGAGGGAGGGAAATGGGCAGTGGTGCCTCAGTCCTCAGTGATGCAGTGAATGTGTGGGAAGAGAGGGGTGTAGTGGTGCCTCAGTACTCAGTGAGGCAGTGAATGTGTGGGCAGGAAGGGTAGAGGGAGAAAAGGGGCAGTGGTGATTCAGCCCTCAGTGAGGCAGTGAATGTGTGGGCAGGAAGGGTAGAGGGAGGGAAAGGGGCAGTGGTGCCCCAGTCCTCAGTGAGGCAGTGAATGTACGGGCAGGAAGGGTGGAGGGACGGAAAGGGAAAGTGGTGCCTCTGTCCTCAGTGAGGCAGTGAATGTGTGGGCAGGAAGGGTAGAGAGTTTGAAAGGTCCAGTGGTGCCTCAGTCCTCAGTGAGGCAGTGAATGTGTGGGCAGGAAGAGTAGAGAGAGAAAAGGGGGCAGTTGTGCCTCAGTCCTCAGTGAGGCAGTGAATTTGTGGGTAGGAAAGGTACAGAGAGGGAAAGGGGCAGTAGTGCCTCAGGCTTCAGTGAGGCAGTGAATGTGTGGGCAGGAAGGGTAAAGAGAGGAAAAGGGGCAGTGGTGCCCCAGTCCTCAGTGAGGCAGTGAATGTACGGGCAGGAAGGGTGGAGGGACGGAAAGGGAAAGTGGTGCCTCTGTCCTCAGTGAGGCAGTGAATGTGTGGGCAGGAAGGGTAGAGAGTTTGAAAGGTCCAGTGGTGCCTCAGTCCTCAGTGAGGCAGTGAATGTGTGGGCAGGAAGAGTAGAGAGAGAAAAGGGGGCAGTTGTGCCTCAGTCCTCAGTGAGGCAGTGAATTTGTGGGTAGGAAAGGTACAGAGAGGGAAAGGGGCAGTAGTGCCTCAGGCTTCAGTGAGGCAGTGAATGTGTGGGCAGGAAGGGTAAAGAGAGGAAAAGGGGCAGTGGTGTCCCAGTTCTCAGTGAGGCAGTGAATGTTTGGGCAGGAAGGGTGGAGGGACGGAAAGGGAAAGTGGTGCCTCTGTCCTCAGTGAGGCAGTGAATGTGTGGGCAGGAAGGGTAGAGAGTTTGAAAGGTCCAGTGGTGCCTCAGTCCTCAGTGAGGCAGTGAATGTGTGGGCAGGAAGAGTAGAGAGAGAAAAGGGGGCAGTTGTGCCTCAGTCCTCAGTGAGGCAGTGAATTTGTGGGTAGGAAAGGTACAGAGAGGGAAAGGGGCAGTAGTGCCTCAGGCTTCAGTGAGGCAGTGAATGTGTGGGCAGGAAGGGTAAAGAGAGGAAAAGGGGCAGTGGTGTCCCAGTTCTCAGTGAGGCAGTGAATGTTTGGGCAGGAAGGGTAGAGATCTGGAAAGGGGCAGTGGTGACTCAGTCCTCAGTGAGGCGGTGAATGTGTGGGCAGGAAGGGTAGAGAGAGGCAAAGGGAGAGTGGGGCCTCAGTCCTCAGTGAGATGGTGAATGTGTGGGCAGGAAGGGTAGAGAGAGAGGCCAAGGGGCAGTGGTGCCTCTGTCCTCAGTGAGGCAGTGAATGCGTGGGCAGGAAGGGAAGAGGGAGTGAAGGGTCCAGTGGTGCCTCAGTCCTCAGTGATGTGGTGAGTGTGTGGACAGGAAGGATAGATGGAGGGAAAGGGGCAGTGGTGTCTCATTCTTCAGTGAGGCGGTGAATGTGTGGACAGGAAGGGTAGAGAGAGGGAAGGGGCAGTGGTGCCTCAGCCCTCAGTGAGGCAGTGAATGTGTGGGCAGGAAGGGTAGTGGGAGGGACAGGGGCAGTGGTGCCTCAGTCCTCAGTGAGATGGTGAATGTATGGGCAGGAAGGGTAGATAGAGGGAAAGGGGCAGTGATGCCTCAGTCCTCAGGGAGGCAGTGAATGTTTGGGCAGGAAGGGTAGCGAGTGGGACTGGGGCAGTGGTGACTCAGTCCTCAGTAAGGTGGTGAATGTGTGGGCAGGAAGGGTAGAGAGAGGCAAAGGGGCAGTGGTGCCTCAGTCCTCAGTGAGATGGTGAATGTGTGGGAAAAATGGTAGAGAGAGGGAAAGGGTCAGTGGGGCCTCAGTTCGCAGTGAGCAGAGAATGTGTGGGCAGGAATGGTAGAGGGAGGGACGGGTAGAGAGATGGAAAGGGGCAATGGTGCCTCAGCCCTCAGTGAGGTGGTGAATGTGTGGACAGGAAGGGTAGAGGAAGGGAAAGGGGCAGCAGTGCCTCAAACGTCAGTGAGGCGGTGCATGTGTGGGCAGGAAAGGTAGAGAGAGGGAAAGGGGCAGTGGTGCCTCAGTCCTCAGTGAGGTGGTGAATGTGTGGGCAGGAAGGGTAGAGAGCGTGAAAGGTCCAGTGGTGCCTCAGTCCTCAGTGAGGTGGAGAATGTGTGGGCAGAGAGAGGTGTAGTGGTGCCTCAGTCCTCAGTGAGCCAATGAATGTGTGGGCAGGAAGAGTAGAGAGAGAAAAGGGGGCAGTTGTGCCTCAGTCCTCAATGAGGCAGTGAATTTGTGGGCAGGAAGGGTAGAGAAAGGGAAAGGGGCAGTAGTGCCTCAGTCCTCAGTGAGGCAGTGAATATATGTGCACGAGGGGTAGAGAGAGAGGGAAAGGGGCAGTGGTGCTTAGTCCTCAGTGAGGTGGTGAATGTGAGGGCACCAAAGATAGAGGGAGGGAAAGGAGCAGTGGTGCCTCAGTCTTCAGTGAGGCGGTGAATTTGTGGGCAGGAAGGGTAGAGGGAGGGAAAGGGGCAGTGGTGCCTCAGTCCTCAGTGATGCAGTGAATGTGTGGGAAGAGAGAGGTGTAGTGGTGCCTCAGTACTCAGTGAGACAGTGAATGTGTGGGCAGGAACGGTAGAGAGAGGGAAAGGGGCAGTGGTGCCTCAGTCCTCGGTGTGGCGGTGAATGTGTGGGCAGGAAGGGTAGAGAGAGGAAAAGGGGCAGTGGTGTCTCAGTCCTCAGTGAGGCATTGAATGTCTGGGCAGGAAGGGTAGAGGGAGAAAAGGGGCAGTGGTGATTCAGCCCTCAGTGAGGCAGTGAATGTGTGGGCAGGATGGGTAGCGGGAGGAAGGGTAGAGAGAGGGAAAGGGGCAGTGGTGCCCCAGTCTTCAGTGAGGCAGTGAATGTGTGGGCAGGAAGGGTAGTGAGAGGGAAAGGGGCAGTGGTGCCTCAGTCCTCAGTGAGACAGTGAATGTGTGGGCAGGAAGGGTACAGGGAGGGAAAGGGGCAGTGGTGCCTCAGTCCTCAGTGATACAGTGAATATGTGGGCAGAGAGTGGTGTAGTGGTACCTCAGTTCTCAGTGAGGCAGTGAATGTGTGGGCAGGAAGGGTAGAGAGAGGGAAAGGGGCAGTGGTGCCTCAGTCCTCGGTGCGGTGGTGAATGTGTGGGCAGGAAGGGTGGAGGGAGGGAAATGAGCAGTGGTGCCTCAGTCCTCAGTGAGGCAGTGCATTTGTGGGCAGGAAGGGTAGTGAGCCGGAAAGGGGCAGTGGTGCTGCAGTCTTCAGTGAGGCAGTGAATCTGTGGGCAGGAAGGGTAGTGGGAGGGAAAGGGGCAGTGGTGCCTCAGTCCTCAGTGAGGCAGTGAATGTGTGTGCAGGATGGGTAGCGGGAGGAAGGGTAGAGAGAGGGAAAGGGGCAGTGGTGCCTCAGTCCTCAGTGAGGCAGTGAATGTGCGGGCAGGAAGGGTAGAGATATGGAAAGGGGCAGTGGTGCCCCAGTCCTCAGTGAGGCAGTGAATGTTTGGGCAGGAAGGGTAGAGAGCTGGAAAGGGGCAGTGTTGACTCAGTCCTCAGTGAGGCGGTGAATGTGTGGACAAGAAGGGTAGAGGGAGGGAAAGGGGCAGTGGTGCCTCAGTCATCAGTGAGGTGGTGAATGTATGGGCAGGAAGGGTAGAGAGAAGGAAAGGGGCAGTGGTGCCTCAGACCTCAGTGATGCTGTGAATTTGTGGGCAGGAAGGGTGGAGGGAGGGAAAGGAGCAGTGGTGCCTCAGTCCTCAGTGAGGCAGTGCATTTGTGGGCAGGAAGGGTAGTGAGCCGGAAAGGGGCAGTGGTGCCGCAGTCTTCAGTGAGGCAGTGAATGTGTGGGCAGGAAGGGTAGTGGGACAGAAATGGGCAGTGGTGCCTCAGTCCTCAGTGAGGCAGTGAATGTGTGCGCAGGAAGGGTAGAGAGAGGGAAAGGGGCAGTGGTCCCTCAGTCCCCAGTGGGGCGGTGAATGTGTGGGCAGGAAGGGTACAGGGAGGGAAAGGGGCAGTGGTGCCTCAGTCCTCGGTGAGGTGGTGAATGTGTGGGCAGGAAGGGTACAGAGAGGGAAAGGGGTAATGGGGCTTCAGTCGTCAGTGAGGCGGAGAATGTGTGGGCAGTAAGGGTAGAGGGAGGGAAAGGGGCATTGGTGCCTCAGTCTTCAGTGAGGCAATGAATGTGTGGGCAAGAAGGGTAGAGAGAGGGAAAGGGGCAATGGGGCCTCAGTCCTCAGTGAGGTGGGGAATGTGTGGGCAGGAAGGGTAGAGGGAGGAAGGATAGAGAGAGGGAAGGGGGCAGTGGTGCCTCTGTCCTCAGTGAGGCAGTGAATATGTGGGCAGGAAGGATGGAGGGAGGGAACAGGACAGTGGTGCCTCAGTCCTCAGTGAGGCGGTGAATGTGTAGGCAGGAAGGGTAAAGAGAGGAAAAGGGGCAGTGGTGCCTCATTCCTCAGTGAGGCGGTGAATGTGTGGACAGGAAGGGTAGAGAGAGGGAAGGGGCAGTGGTTCCTCAGCCCTCAGTGAGGCGGTGAATGTGTGGACAGGAAGGGTAGAGAGAGGGAAGGGGCAGTGGTTCCTCAGCCCTCAGTGAGGCAGTGAATGTGTGGGCAGGAAGGGTAGTGGGAGAGAAACGGGCAGTGGTGCCTCAGTACTCAGTGAGATGGTGAATGTATGGGCAGGAAGGGTAGAGAGAGGAAAAGGGGCAGTGGTGCCTCATTCCTCAGTGAGGCGGTGAATGTGTGGACAGGAAGGGTAGAGAGAGGGAAGGGGCAGTGGTTCCTCAGCCCTCAGTGAGGCAGTGAATGTGTGGGCAGGAAGGGTAGTGGGAGGGAAACGGGCAGTGGTGCCTCAGTCCTCAGTGAGATGGTGAATGTATGGACAGGAAGGGTAGAGAGAGGAAAAGGGGCAGTGATGCCTCAGTCCTCAGGGAGGCAGTGAATGTTAGGGCAGGAAGGGTAGCGAGAAGCAAAGGGGCAGTGGTGCCTCAGTCCTCAGTGAGATGGTGAATGTGTGGGAAGGAATGGTAGAGAGAGGGAAAGGGTCAGTGGGGCCTCAGTTCGCAGTGAGGAGGAGAATGTGTGGGCAGGAATGGTAGAGGGAGGGACGGGTAGAGAGATGGAAAGGGGCAATAGTGCCTCAGCCCTCAGTGAGGTGGTGAATGTGTGGACAGGAAGGGTAGTGGCAGGGAAAGGACCAGTGGTGCCTCAGTCCTCAGTGAGGCAGAGAATGTGTGGGCAGGAAGGGTAGAGGGAGGGAAAAGGGCAGTGGTGCCTCAGCTGCCCCAGTCCAAAGTGAAGCAGTGAATGTGTGGGCAAGAAGGGTAGAGGGAGGGAAAGGGGCATTGCTGCCTCAGTCATGAGTGAGGTGGTGAATGTGTGGGCAGGAAGGGTAGAGGGAGGGAAAGGGGCAGTGGTGCCTCAGTCCTCAGTGATGCAGTGAATGTGTGGGAAGAGGGGGGTGTAGTGGTGCCTCAGTACTCAGTGAGACAGTGAATGTGTGGGCAGGAAGGGTAGAGAGAGGGAAAGGGGCAGCAGTGCCTCAGTCCTCAGTGTGGTGGTGAATGTGTGGGCAGGAAGGGTAGTGAGAGGGAAAGGGGCAATGGGGCCTCAGTCGTCAGTGAGGTGGAGAAAGTGTGGGCAGGAAGCGTAGAGAGCGGAAAAGGGGCAGTGGTGCCTCAGTCCTCAGTGATGCAGTGAATGTGTGGGAAGAGAGAGGTGTAGTGGTGCCTCAGTACTCAGTGAGACAGTGAATGTGTGGGCAGGAAGGGTAGAGAGAGGGAAAGGGGCAGTGGTGCATCAGTCCTCGGTGTGGCGGTGAATGTGTGGGTAGGAAGGGTAGAGAGAGGAAAAGGGGCAGTGGTGCCTCAGTCCTCAGTGAGGCATTGAATGTCTGGGCAGGAAGGGTAGAGGGAGAAAAGGGGCAGTGGTGATTCAGCCCTCATTGAGGCAGTGAATGTGTGGGCAGGATGGGTAGCGGGAGGAAGGGTAGAGAGAGGGAAAGGGGCAGTGGTGCCCCAGTCTTCAGTGAGGCAGTGAATGTGTGGGCAGGAAGGGTAGAGAGAGGGAAAGGGGCAGTGGTGCCTCAGTCCTCAGTGAGACAGTGAATGTGTGGGCAGGAAGGGTACAGGGAGGGAAAGGGGCAGTGGTGCCTCAGTCCTCAGTGATACAGTGAATATGTGGGCAGAGAGGGGTGTAGTGGTGCCTCAGTTCTCAGTGAGGCAGTGAATGTGTGGGCAGGAAGGGTAGAGAGAGGGAAAGGGGCAGTGGTGCCTCAGTCCTCGGTGAGGTGGTGAATGTGTGGGCAGGAAGGGTGGAGGGAGGGAAATGAGCAGTGGTGCCTCAGTCCTCAGTGAGGCAGTGCATTTGTGGGCAGGAAGGGTAGTGAGCCGGAAAGGGGCAGTGGTGCTGCAGTCTTCAGGGAGGCAGTGAATGTGTGGGCAGGAAGGGTAGTGGGAGGGAAAGGGGCAGTGGTGCCTCAGTCCTCAGTGAGGCAGTGAATGTGTGTGCAGGAATGGTAGCGGGAGGAAGGGTAGAGAGAGGGAAAGGGGCAGTGGTGCCTCAGTCCTCAGTGAGGCAGTGAATGTGCGGGCAGGAAGGGTAGAGAGATGGAAAGGGGCAGTGGTGCCCCAGTCCTCAGTGAGGCGGTGAATGTGTGGACAAGAAGGGTAGAGGGAGGGAAAGGGGCAGTGGTGCCTCAGTCCTCAGTGAGGTGGTGAATGTATGGGCAGGAAGGGTAGAGAGAAGGAAAGGGGCAGTGGTGCCTCAGACCTCAGTGATGCTGTGAATTTGTGGGCAGGAAGGGTGGAGGGAGGGAAAGGAGCAGTGGTGCCTCAGTCCTCAGTGAGGCAGTGCATTTGTGGGCAGGAAGGGTAGTGAGCCGGAAAGGGGCAGTGGTGCCGCAGTCTTCAGTGAGGCAGTGAATGTGTGGGCAGGAAGGGTAGTGGGAGAGAAATGGGCAGTGGTGCCTCAGTCCTCAGTGAGGCAGTGAATGTGTGCGCAGGAAGGGTAGAGAGAGGGAAAGGGGCAGTGGTCCCTCAGTCCCCAGTGGGGCGGTGAATGTGTGGGCAGGAAGGGTACAGGGAGGGAAAGGGGCAGTGGTGCCTCAGTCCTCGGTGAGGTGGTGAATGTGTGGGCAGGAAGGGTACAGAGAGGGAAAGGGGAAATGAGGCTTCAGTCGTCAGTGAGGCGGAGAATGTGTGGGCAGTAAGGGTAGAGGGAGGGAAAGGGGCATTGGTGCCTCAGTCTTCAGTGAGGCAATGAATGTGTGGGCAAGAAGGGTAGAGAGAGGGAAAGGGGCAATGGGGCCTCAGTCCTTAGTGAGGTGGGGAATGTGTGGGAAGGAAGGGTAGAGGGAGGAAGGATAGAGAGAGGGAAGGGGGCAGTGGTGCCTCTGTCCTCAGTGAGTCAGTGAATATGTGGGCAGGAAGGATTGAGGGAGGGAACAGGACAGTGGTGCCTCAGTCCTCAGTGAGGCGGTGAATGTGTAGGCAGGAAGGGTAAAGAGAGGAAAAGGGGCAGTGGTGCCTCATTCCTCAGTGAGGCGGTGAATGTGTGGACAGGAAGGGTAGAGAGAGGGAAGGGGCAGTGGTTCCTCAGCCCTCAGTGAGGCGGTCAATGTGTGGACAGGAAGGGTAGAGAGAGGGAAGGGGCAGTGGTTCCTCAGCCCTCAGTGAGGCAGTGAATGTGTGGGCAGGAAGGGTAGTGGGAGGGAAACGGGCAGTGGTGCCTCAGTCCTCAGTGAGATGGTGAATGTATGGGCAGGAAGGGTAGAGAGAGGAAAAGGGGCAGTGGTGCCTCATTCCTCAGTGAGGCGGTGAATGTGTGGACAGGAAGGGTAGAGAGAGGGAAGGAGCAGTGGTTCCTCAGCCCTCAGTGAGGCAGTGAATGTGTGGGCAGGAAGGGTAGTGGGAGGGAAACGGGCAGTGGTGCCTCAGTCCTCAGTGAGATGGTGAATGTATGGGCAGGAAGGGTAGAGAGAGGAAAAGGGGCAGTGATGCCTCTGTCCTCAGGGAGGCAGTGAATGTTTGGGCAGGAATGGTAGAGAGAGGGAAAGGGTCAGTGGGGCCTCAGTTCGCAGTGAGGAGGAGAATGTGTGGGCAGGAATGGTAGAGGGAGGGACAGGTAGAGAGATGGAAAGGGGCAATAGTGCCTCAGCCCTCAGTGAGGTGGTGAATGTGTGGACAGGAAGGGTAGTGGCAGGGAAAGGACCAGTGGTGCCTCAGTCCTCAGTGAGGCAGAGAATGTGTGGGCAGGAAGGGTAGAGGGAGGGAAAAGGGCAGTGGTGCCTCAGCTGCCCCAGTCCAAAGTGAAGCAGTGAATGTGTGGGCAAGAAGGGTAGAGGGAGGGAAAGGGGCAGCAGTGCCTCAGTCGTCAGTGAGGCAGTGCATGTGTGAGCAGGAAAGGTAGAGAGAGGGAAAGGGGCAGTGGTGCCTCAGTCCTCAGTGATGCAGTGAATGTGTGGGCAGGAAGGGTAGAGAGAGGGAAAGGGGCATTGCTGCCTCAGTCATCAGTGAGGTGGTGAATGTGTGGGCAGGAAGGGTACAGAGAGGGAAAGGGGCAATGGGGCTTCAGTCACCAGTGATGTGGAGAATGTGTGGGCAGGAATGGTAGAGGGAGGGAAAGGGGCAGTGGTGCCTCAGTCCTCAGTGATGCAGTGAATGTGTGGGAAGAGGGGGGTGTAGTGGTGCCTCAGTACTCAGTGAGGCAGTGAATGTGTGGGCAGGAAGGGTAGAGAGAGGGAAAGGGGCAGTGGTGCCTCAGTCCTCAGTGTGGTGGTGAATGTGTGGGCAGGAAGGGTAGAGAGAGGGAAAGGGGCAATGGGGCCTCAGTCGTCAGTGAGGTGGAGAAAGTGTGGGCAGGAAGCGTAGAGAGGGGAAGGTAGAAGTGGTGCCTCAGTCCCCAGTGAGGCTGCAAATGTGTGGGCAGGAAGGGTAGATAAACGGAAAGTGACAGTGGTGCCTCAGTCCTCAGTGAGGTGGTGAATGTGTGGGCAGGAAGGGTAGAGAGTGTGAATGGTCCAGTGGTGCCTCAGTCCTCAGTGAGGTGTAGTGGTGCCTCAGTCCTCAGTGAGCCAGTGATTGTGTGGGCAGGAAGAGTAGAGAGAGAAAAGGGGGCAGTTGTGCCTCGGTCCTCAGTGAGGCAGTGAATTTATGGGCAGGAAGGGTACAGAGAGGGAAAGGGGCAGTAGTGCCTCAGTCCTCAGTAAGGCAGTGAATGTGTGTGCACGAAGGGTAGAGAGAGAGGGAAAGGGGCAGTGGTGCTCAGTCCTCAGTGAGGCAGTGAATGTGAGGGCACCAAAGGTAGAGGGAAGGTAAAGGAGCAGTGTTTCCTCAGTCTTCAGTGAGGCAGTGAATGTGTGGGCAGAAGGGGTAGAGGGAGGAAAAGGGGCAGTGGTGCCTCAGTCCTCAGTGATGCAGTGAATGTGGGAAGAGAGGGGTGAAGTGGTTCCTCAGTACTCAGTGAGACAGTGAATGTGTGGGCAGGAAGGGTAGAGAGAGGGAAAGTGGCAGTGGTGCCTCAGTCCTTGGTGTGGCGGTGAATTTGTGGGCAGGAAGGGTAGAGACAGGGAAAGGGGCAATGGGGCCTCAGTCGTCAGTGAGGTGGAGAAAGTGTGGGCAGGAAGGGTAGAGCGGGAAAAAGGGGCAGTGGCGCCTCCGTCCTCAGTGAGGCATTGAATGTCTGGGAAGGAAGGGTAGAGGGAGAAAAGGGGTAGTGGTGATTCAGCCCTCAGTGAGGCAGTGAATGTGTGGGCAGGAAGGGTAGTGGGAGGAAGGGTAGAGAGAGGGAAAGGGGCAGTGGTGCCCCAGTCTTCAGTGAGGCAGTGAATGTGTGGGCAGGAAGGGTAGAGAGAGGGAAAGGGGCAATGGTGCCTCAGTCCTCAGAGAGACAGTGAATGTGTGGGCAGAGAGGGGTATAGTGGTGCCTCAGTACTCAGTGAGGCAGTGAATGTGTGGCAGGAAGGGTCGAGAGAGGTAAAGGGGCAGTGGTGCCTCAGTCCTCGGTGAGGTGGTGAATGTGTGGGCAGGAAGGGTACAGAGAGGGAAAGGGGCAATGGGGCTTCAGTCAGTGAGGTGGAGAATGTGTGGGCAGGAAGGGTAGAGGGAGGGAAAGGGGCAGTGGTGCCTCAGTCCTCAGTCCTCAGTGAGGCAGTGAATGTGTGTGCAGGAAGGGTGGAGGGAGGGAACGGGAGAATGGTGCCTCAGTCCTCAATGAGGTGTAGAATGTGTGGGCAGGAAAGGTAGAGAGAGGGAAAGGAACAGTGGTGCCCCAGTCCTCAGTGAGGCATTGAAAGTTTGGGCAGGAAGGGTAGAGAGCTGGAAAGGGGCAGTGGTGACTCAGTCCTCAGTGAGGTGGTGACTGTATGGGCAGGAAGGGTAGAGAGAAGGAAAGGGGCAGTGGTGCCTCAGTCCTCAGTGATGCTGTGAATTTGTGGGCAGGAAGGGTGGAGGGAGGGAAAGGAGCAGTGTGCCTCAGTCCTCAGTGAGGCAGTGCATTTGTGGGCAGGAAGGGTAGTGAGCCGGAAAGGGGCAATGGTGTGGCAGTCTTCAGTGAGGCAGTGAATGTGTGGGCAGGAAGGGTAGTGGGAGGGAAAGGGGCAGTGATGCCTCAGTCCTCAGTGAGGCAGTGAATGTGTGTGCAGGAAGGGTAGAGAGAGGAAAAGGGGCAGTGGTGCTCCAGTCCTCAGTGAGGCAGTGAATGTTTGGGCAGGAAGGGTAGCGATCTGGAAAGGGGCAGTGGTCCCTCAGTCCCCATTGAGGCGGTGAATGTGTGGGCAGGAAGGGTAGAGGGAGGGAAAGGGGCAGTGGTGCCTCAGTCCTCAGTGATACAGTGAATGCCTGGGCAGAGAGGGGTGTAGTGGTGCCTCAGTACTCAGTGAGGCAGTGAATGTGTGGGCAGGAAGGGTAGAGAGAGGCAAAGGGAGAGTGGGGCCTCAGTCCTCAGTGAGATGGTGAATGTGTGGGCAGGAAGGGTAGAGAGAGAGGCCAAGGGGCAGTGGTGCCTCTGTCCTCAGTGAGGCAGTGAATGCATGGGCAGGAAGGGAAGAGGGAGTGAAGGGTGCAGTGGTGCCTCAGTCCTCAGTGATGTGGTGAGTGTGTGGACAGGAAGGATAGAGGGAGGGAAAGGGGCAGTCGTGCCTCATTCTTCAGTGAGGCGGTGAATGTGTGGACAGGAAGGGTAGAGAGAGGAAAGGGGCAGTGGTGCCTCAGCCCTCAGTGAGACAGTGAATGTGTGGGCAGGAAGGGTAGTGGGAGGGACAGGGGCAGTGGTGCCTCAGTCCTCAGTGAGATGATGAATGTATGGGCAGGAAGGGTAGATAGAGGGAAAGGGGCAGTGATGCCTCAGTCCTCAGGGAGGCAGTGAATGTTTGGGCAGGAAGGGTAGTGGGAGGGACAGGGGCAGTGGTGACTCAGTCCTCAGTGAGGTGGTGAATGTGTGGGCAGAAAGGGTAGAGAGAGGCAAAGGGGCAGTGGTGCCTCAGTCCTCAGTGAGATGGTGAATGTGTGGGAAAAATGGTAGAGAGAGGGAAAGGGTCAGTGGGGCCTCAGTTCGCAGTGAGCAGAGAATGTGTGGGCAGGAATGGTAGAGGGAGGGACGGGTAGAGAGATCGAAAGGGGCAATGGTGCCTCAGCCCTCAGTGAGGTGGTGAATGTGTGGACAGGAAGGGTAGTGGCAGGGAAAGGACCAGTGGTGCCTCAGTCCTCAGTGAGGCAGAGAATGTGTGGGCAGGAAGGGTAGAGGGAGGGAAAAGGGCAGTGGTGCCTCAGCTGCTCCAGTCCTCAGTGAAGCGGTGAATGTGTGGGCAAGAAGGGTAGAGGGAGGGAAAGGGACAGCAGTGCCTCAAACGTCAGTGAGGCGGTGCATGTGTGGGCAGGAAAGGTAGAGAGAGGGAAAGGGGCAGTGGTGCCTCAGTCCTCAGTGAGGTGGTGAATGTGTGGGCAGGAAGGGTAGAGAGCGTGAAAGGTCCAGTGGTGCCTCAGTCCTCAGTGAGGTGGAGAATGTGTGGGCAGAGAGAGGTGTAGTGGTGCCTCAGTCCTCAGTGAGCCAGTGATTGTGTGGGCAGGAAGAGTAGAGAGAGAAAAGGGGGCAGTTGTGCCTCAGTCCTCAATGAGGCAGTGAATTTGTGGGCAGGAAGGGTAGAGAGAGGGAAAGGGGCAGTAGTGCCTCAGTCCTCAGTGAGGCAGTTAATATATGTGCATGAGGGGTAGAGAGAGAGGGAAAGGGGCAGTGGTGCTCAGTCCTCAGTGAGGCGGTGAATGTGAGGGCACCAAAGATAGAGGGAGGGAAAGGAGCAGTGGTGCCTCAGTCTTCAGTGAGGCGGTGAATTTGTGGGCAGGAAGGGTAGAGAGAGGGAAAGGGGCAGTAGTGCCTCAGTCCTCAGTGAGGCAGTTAATATATGTGCATGAGGGGTAGAGAGAGAGGGAAAGGGGCAGTGGTGCTCAGTCCTCAGTGAGGCGGTGAATGTGAGGGCACCAAAGATAGAGGGAGGGAAAGGAGCAGTGGTGCCTCAGTCTTCAGTGAGACAGTGAATGTGTGGGCAGGAAGGGTAGAGAGAGGGAAAGGGGCAGTGGTTCCTCAGTCCTCGGTGTGGCGGTGAATGTGTGGGCAGGAAGGGTAGAGAGAGGAAAAGGGGCAGTGGTGCCTCAGTCCTCAGTGAGGCATTGAATGTCTGGGCAGGATGGGTAGAGGGAGAAAAGGGGCAGTGGTGATTTAGCCCTCAGTGAGGCAGTGAATGTGTGGGCAGGAAGGGTAGCGGGAGGAAGGGTAGAAAGAGGGAAAGGGGCAGTGGTGCCCCAGTCTTCAGTGAGGCAGTGAATGTGTGGGCAGGAAGGGTAGAGAGAGGGAAAGGGGCAGTGGTGCCTCAGTCCTCAGTGAGACAGTGAATGTGTGGGCAGGAAGGGTACAGGGAGGCAAAGGGGCAGTGGTGCCTCAGTCCTCAGTGATACAGTGAATATGTGGGCAGAGAGGGGTGTAGTGGTGCCTCAGTTCTCAGTGAGGCAGTGAATGTGTGGGGGGGGGAGGGTAGAGAGAGGGAAAGGGGCAGTGGTGCCTCAGTCCTTGGTGAGGTGGTGAATGTGTGGGCAGGAAGGGTGGAGGGAGGGAAATGAGCAGTGGTGCCTCAGTCCTCAGTGAGGCAGTGCATTTGTGGGCAGGAAGGGTAGTGAGCCGGAAAGGGGCAGTGGTGCTGCAGTCTTCAGTGAGGCAGTGAATGTGTGGGCAGGAAGGGTAGTGGGAGGGAAAGGGGCAGTGGTGCCTCAGTCCTCAGTGAGGCAGTGAATGTGTGTGCAGGAAGGGTAGCGGGAGGAAGGGTAGAGAGAGGGAAAGGGGCAGTGGTGCCTCAGTCCTCAGTGAGGCAGTGAATGTGCGGGCAGGAAGGGTAGAGAGATGGAAAGGGGCAGTGGTGCCCCAGTCCTCAGTGAGGCAGTGAATGTTTGGGCAGGAAGGGTAGAGAGCTGGAAAGGGGCAGTGGTGACTCAGTCCTCAGTGAGGCAGTTAATATATGTGCATGAGGGGTAGAGAGAGAGGGAAAGGGGCAGTGGTGCTCAGTCCTCAGTGAGGCGGTGCATGTGTGGGCAGGAAAGGTAGAGAGAGGGAAAGGGGCAGTGGTGCCTCAGTCCTCATGGAGGTGGTGAATGTGTGGGCAGGAAGGGTAGAGAGCGTGAAAGGTCCAGTGGTGCCTCAGTCCTCAGTGAGGTGGAGAATGTGTGGGCAGAGAGAGGTGTAGTGGTGCCTCAGTCCTCAGTGAGCCAGTGATTGTGTGGGCAGGAAGAGTAGAGAGAGAAAAGCGGGCAGTTGTGCCTCAGTCCTCAATGAGGCAGTGAATTTGTGGGCAGGAAGGGTAGAGAGAGGGAAAGGGGCAGTAGTGCCTCAGTCCTCAGTGAGGCAGTTAATATATGTGCATGAGGGGTAGAGAGAGAGGGAAAGGGGCAGTGGTGCTCAGTCCTCAGTGAGGCGGTGAATGTGAGGGCACCAAAGATAGAGGGAGGGAAAGGAGCAGTGGTGCCTCAGTCTTCAGTGAGGCGGTGAATTTGTGGGCAGGAAGGGTAGAGAGAGGGAAAGGGGCAGTAGTGCCTCAGTCCTCAGTGAGGCAGTTAATATATGTGCATGAGGGGTAGAGAGAGAGGGAAAGGGGCAGTGGTGCTCAGTCCTCAGTGAGGCGGTGAATGTGAGGGCACCAAAGATAGAGGGAGGGAAAGGAGCAGTGGTGCCTCAGTCTTCAGTGAGACAGTGAATGTGTGGGCAGGAAGGGTAGAGAGAGGGAAAGGGGCAGTGGTGCCTCAGTCCTCGGTGTGGCGGTGAATGTGTGGGCAGGAAGGGTAGAGAGAGGAAAAGGGGCAGTGGTGCCTCAGTCCTCAGTGAGGCATTGAATGTCTGGGCAGGATGGGTAGAGGGAGAAAAGTGGCAGTGGTGATTCAGCCCTCAGTGAGGCAGTGAATGTGTGGGCAGGAAGGGTAGCGGGAGGAAGGGTAGAGAGAGGGAAAGGGGCAGTGGTGCCCCAGTCTTCAGTGAGGCAGTGAATGTGTGGGCAGGAAGGGTAGAGAGAGGGAAAGGGGCAGTGGTGCCTCAGTCCTCAGTGAGACAGTGAATGTGTGGGCAGGAAGGGTACAGGGAGGCAAAGGGGCAGTGGTGCCTCAGTCCTCAGTGATACAGTGAATATGTGGGCAGAGAGGGGTGTAGTGGTGCCTCAGTTCTCAGTGAGGCAGTGAATGTGTGGGGGGGAAGGGTAGAGAGAGGGAAAGGGGCAGTGGTGCCTCAGTCCTTGGTGAGGTGGTGAATGTGTGGGCAGGAAGGGTGGAGGGAGGGAAATGAGCAGTGGTGCCTCAGTCCTCAGTGAGGCAGTGCATTTGTGGGCAGGAAGGGTAGTGAGCCGGAAAGGGGCAGTGGTGCTGCAGTCTTCAGTGAGGCAGTGAATGTGTGGGCAGGAAGGGTAGTGGGAGGGAAAGGGGCAGTGGTGCCTCAGTCCTCAGTGAGGCAGTGAATGTGTGTGCAGGAAGGGTAGCGGGAGGAAGGGTAGAGAGAGGGAAAGGGGCAGTGGTGCCTCAGTCCTCAGTGAGGCAGTGAATGTGCGGGCAGGAAGGGTAGAGAGATGGAAAGGGGCAGTGGTGCCCCAGTCCTCAGTGAGGCAGTGAATGTTTGGGCAGGAAGGGTAGAGAGCTGGAAAGGGGCAGTGGTGACTCAGTCCTCAGTGAGGCAGTTAATATATGTGCATGAGGGGTAGAGAGAGAGGGAAAGGGGCAGTGGTGCTCAGTCCTCAGTGAGGCGGTGCATGTGTGGGCAGGAAAGGTAGAGAGAGGGAAAGGGGCAGTGGTGCCTCAGTCCTCATGGAGGTGGTGAATGTGTGGGCAGGAAGGGTAGAGAGCGTGAAAGGTCCAGTGGTGCCTCAGTCCTCAGTGAGGTGGAGAATGTGTGGGCAGAGAGAGGTGTAGTGGTGCCTCAGTCCTCAGTGAGCCAGTGATTGTGTGGGCAGGAAGAGTAGAGAGAGAAAAGCGGGCAGTTGTGCCTCAGTCCTCAATGAGGCAGTGAATTTGTGGGCAGGAAGGGTAGAGAGAGGGAAAGGGGCAGTAGTGCCTCAGTCCTCAGTGAGGCAGTTAATATATGTGCATGAGGGGTAGAGAGAGAGGGAAAGGGGCAGTGGTGCTCAGTCCTCAGTGAGGCGGTGAATGTGAGGGCACCAAAGATAGAGGGAGGGAAAGGAGCAGTGGTGCCTCAGTCTTCAGTGAGGCGGTGAATTTGTGGGCAGGAAGGGTAGAGAGAGGGAAAGGGGCAGTAGTGCCTCAGTCCTCAGTGAGGCAGTTAATATATGTGCATGAGGGGTAGAGAGAGAGGGAAAGGGGCAGTGGTGCTCAGTCCTCAGTGAGGCGGTGAATGTGAGGGCACCAAAGATAGAGGGAGGGAAAGGAGCAGTGGTGCCTCAGTCTTCAGTGAGACAGTGAATGTGTGGGCAGGAAGGGTAGAGAGAGGGAAAGGGGCAGTGGTGCCTCAGTCCTCGGTGTGGCGGTGAATGTGTGGGCAGGAAGGGTAGAGAGAGGAAAAGGGGCAGTGGTGCCTCAGTCCTCAGTGAGGCATTGAATGTCTGGGCAGGATGGGTAGAGGGAGAAAAGTGGCAGTGGTGATTCAGCCCTCAGTGAGGCAGTGAATGTGTGGGCAGGAAGGGTAGCGGGAGGAAGGGTAGAGAGAGGGAAAGGGGCAGTGGTGCCCCAGTCTTCAGTGAGGCAGTGAATGTGTGGGCAGGAAGGGTAGAGAGAGGGAAAGGGGCAGTGGTGCCTCAGTCCTCAGTGAGACAGTGAATGTGTGGGCAGGAAGGGTACAGGGAGGCAAAGGGGCAGTGGTGCCTCAGTCCTCAGTGATACAGTGAATATGTGGGCAGAGAGGGGTGTAGTGGTGCCTCAGTTCTCAGTGAGGCAGTGAATGTGTGGGAGGGAAGGGTAGAGAGAGGGAAAGGGGCAGTGGTGCCTCAGTCCTTGGTGAGGTGGTGAATGTGTGGGCAGGAAGGGTGGAGGGAGGGAAATGAGCAGTGGTGCCTCAGTCCTCAGTGAGGCAGTGCATTTGTGGGCAGGAAGGGTAGTGAGCCGGAAAGGGGCAGTGGTGATGCAGTCTTCAGTGAGGCAGTGAATGTGTGGGCAGGAAGGGTAGTGGGAGGGAAAGGGGCAGTGGTGCCTCAGTCCTCAGTGAGGCAGTGAATGTGTGTGCAGGAAGGGTAGTGGGAGGAAGGGTAGAGAGAGGGAAAGGGGCAGTGGTGCCTCAGTCCTCAGTGAGGCAGTGAATGTGCGGGCAGGAAGGGTAGAGAGATGGAAAGGGGCAGTGGTGCCCCAGTCCTCAGTGAGGCAGTGAATGTTTGGGCAGGAAGGGTAGAGAGCTAGAAAGGGGCAGTGGTGACTCAGTCCTCAGTGAGGCGGTGAATGTGTGGACAAGAATGGTAGAGGGAGGGAAAGGGGCAGTGGTGCCTCAGTCATCAGTGAGGTGGTGAATGTATGGGCAGGAAGGGTAGAGAGAAGGAAAGGGGCAGTGGTGCCTCAGACCTCAGTGATGCTGTGAATTTGTGGGCAGGAAGGGTGGAGGGAGGGAAAGGAGCAGTGGTGCCTCAGTCCTCAGTGAGGCAGTGCATTTGTGGGCAGGAAGGGTAGTGAGCCGGAAAGGGGCAGTGGTGCCGCAGTCTTCTGTGAGGCAGTGAATGTGTGGGCAGGAAGGGTAGTGGGAGAGAAATGGGCAGTGGTGCCTCAGTCCTCAGTGAGGCAGTGAATGTGTGCGCAGGAAGGGTAGAGAGAGGGAAAGGGGCAGTGGTCCCTCAGTCCCCAGTGAGGCGGTGAATGTGTGGGCAGGAAGGGTACAGGGAGGGAAAGGGGCAGTGGTGCCTCAGTCCTCGGTGAGGTGGTGAATGTGTGGGCAGGAAGGGTACAGAGAGGGAAAGGGGTAATGGGGCTTCAGTCGTCAGTGAGGCAGAGAATGTGTGGGCAGTAAGGGTAGAGGGAGGGAAAGGGGCATTGGTGCCTCAGTCCTCAGTGAGGCAGTGAATGTGTGCGCAGGAAGGGTAGAGAGAGGGAAAGGGGCAGTGGTCCCTCAGTCCCCAGTGAGGCGGTGAATGTGTGGGCAGGAAGGGTACAGGGAGGGAAAGGGGCAGTGGTGCCTCAGTCCTCGGTGAGGTGGTGAATGTGTGGGCAGGAAGGGTACAGAGAGGGAAAGGGGTAATGGGGCTTCAGTCGTCAGTGAGGCGGAGAATGTGTGGGCAGTAAGGGTAGAGGGAGGGAAAGGGGCATTGGTGCCTCAGTCTTCAGTGAGGCAATGAATGTGTGGGCAAGAAGGGTAGAGAGAGGTAAAGGGGCAATGGGGCCTCAGTCCTCAGTGAGGTGGGGAATGTGTGGACAGGAAGGGTAGAGGGAGGAAGGATAGAGAGAGGGAAGGGGGCAGTGGTGCCTCTGTCCTCAGTGAGGCAGTGAATATGTGGGCAGGAAGGATGGAGGGAGGGAACAGGACAGTGGTGCCTCAGTCCTCAGTGAGGCGGTGAATGTGTAGGCAGGAAGGGTAAAGAGAGGAAAAGGGGCAGTGGTGCCTCATTCCTCAGTGAGGCAGTGAATGTGTGGACAGGAAGGGTAGAGAGAGGGAAGGGGCAGTGGTTCCTCAGCCCTCAGTGAGGCAGTGAATGTGTGGGCAGGAAGGGTAGTGGGAGGGAAACGGGCAGTGGTGCCTCAGTCCTCAGTGAGATGGTGAATGTATGGGCAGGAAGGGTAGAGAGAGGAAAAGGGACAGTGATGCCTCAGTCCTCAGGGAGGCAGTGAATGTTTGGGCAGGAAGGGTAGCGAGAAGCAAAGGGGCAGTGGTGCCTCAGTCCTCAGTGAGATGGTGAATGTGTGGGAAGGAATGGTAGAGAGAGGGAAAGGGTCAGTGGGGCCTCAGTTCGCAGTGAGGAGGAGAATGTGTGGGCAGGAATGGTAGAGGGAGGGACGGGTAGAGAGATGGAAAGGGGCAATAGTGCCTTAGCCCTCAGTGAGGTGGTGAATGTGTGGACAGGAAGGGTAGTGGCAGGGAAAGGACCAGTGGTGCCTCAGTCCTCAGTGAGGCAGAGAATGTGTGGGCAGGAAGGGTAGAGGGAGGGAAAAGGGCAGTGGTGCCTCAGCTGCCCCAGTCCAAAGTGAAGCAGTGAATGTGTGGGCAAGAAGGGTAGAGGGAGGGAAAGGGGCAGCAGTGCCTCAGTCGTCAGTGAGGCAGTGCATGTGTGAGCAGGAAAGGTAGAGAGAGGGAAAGGGGCAGTGGTGCCTCAGTCCTCAGTGATGCAGTGAATGTGTGGGCAGGAAGGGTAGAGAGAGGGAAAGGGGCATTGCTGCCTCAGTCATCAGTGAGGTGGTGAATGTGTGGGCAGGAAGGGTACAGAGAGGGAAAGGGGCAATGGGGCTTCAGTCACCAGTGATGTGGAGAATGTGTGGGCAGGAATGGTAGAGGGAGGGAAAGGGGCAGTGGTGCCTCAGTCCTCAGTGATGCAGTGAATGTGTGGGAAGAGGGGGGTATAGTGGTGCCTCAGTACTCAGTGAGGCAGTGAATGTGTGGGCAGGAAGGGTAGAGAGAGGGAAAGGGGCAGTGGTGCCTCAGTCCTCAGTGTGGTGGTGAATGTGTGGGCAGGAAGGGTAGAGAGAGGGAAAGGGGCAATGGGGCCTCAGTCGTCAGTGAGGTGGAGAAAGTGTGGGCAGGAAGCGTAGAGAGCAGAAAAGGGGCAGTGGTGCCTCAGTCCTCAGTGAGGCAGTGAATGTGTGGGCAGGAAGGGTAGAGGGAGAAAAGGGGCAGTGGTGATTCAGCCCTCAGCGAGACAGTGAATGTTTGGGCAGGAAGGGCAGCGGGAGGAAGGGTAAAGAGAGAGAAAGGGGCAGTGGTACCCCAGTCCTCAGTGAGGCAGTGAATGTGCGGGCAGGAAGGATGGAGGGACGGAAAGGGAAAGTGGTGCCTCAGTCCTCAGTGAGGCAGTGAATGTGTGGGCAGGAAGGGTAGAGAGTGTGAAAGGTCCAGTGGTGCCTCATTCCTCAGTGAGGCAGTGAATGTGTGGGCAGGAAGAGTAGAGAGAGAAAATGGGGAAGTTGTGCCTCAGTCCTCAGTGAGGCAGTGAATGTGTGGGCAGGAAGGGTAGAGAGCGCGAAAGGTCCAGTGGTGCCTCAGTCCTCAGTGAGGTGGAGAATGTGTGGGCAGAGAGAGGTGTAGTAGTGCCTCAGTCCTCAGTGAGCCAGTGAATATGTGGGTAGGAAGAGTAGAGAGAGAAAAGGGGGCAGTTGTGCCTCAGTCCTCAGTGAGGCAGTTAAATTGTGGGCAGGAAGGGTAGAGAGAGGGAAAGGGGCAGTAGTGCCTCAGTCCTCAGTGAGGCAGTGAATGTGTGTGCACGAAGTGTCTAGAAAGGAAAAGGGGCAGTGGTGCCTCAGTCCTCAGTGAGGCGTTGAATGTGTGGACAGGAAGGGTAGAGAGAGGGAAAGGGGCAGTGGTGCCTCAGTCCTCAGTAAGGTGGTGAATGTGAGGGCACCAAAGGTAGAGGGCGGGAAAGGAGAAGTGGTGCCTCAGCCCTCAGTGAGGCGGTAAATGTGTGGGCAGGAAGGGTAGAGGGAGGGAAAGGGGCACTGGTGCCTCAGTCCTCAGTGATGCAGTGAATGTGTGGGCGGAGAAGGTTATAGTGATGCCTCTGTACTCAGTGAGGCAATGCATGTGTGGGCAGGAAGGGTAGCGGGAGGGAAAGGGGTCATGGTGCCTCATTTGCCCCAGTCCTCAGTGAAGCGGTAAATGTGTGGGCAGGAAGGGTAGAGGGAGGGAAAGGGCAGTGGTGCCTCAGTCCCTAGTGAGGCTGCAAATGTGTGGGCAGGAAGGGTAGAGAAAGGGAAAGGGACAGTGGTGCCTCAGTCCTCAGTGAGGTGGTGAATGTGTGGGCAGGAAGGGTAAAGGGAGGAAAAGGGGCAGTGGCGCCCCAGTCCTCAGTGAGGCAGTTAATGTTTGGGCAGGAAGGATAGAGATCTGGAAAGAGGCAGTGGTGACTCAGTCCTCAGTGAGGCGGTGAATGTGTGGGCAGGAAGGGTAGAGAGAGGCAAAGGGGGAGTGGGGCCTCAGTCCTCAGTGAGATGGTGAATGTGTGGGCAGGAAGGGTAGAGAGAGAGGCAAAGGGGCAGTGGTGCATCTGTCCTCAGTGAGGCAGTGAATGCGTGGGCAGGAAGGGAAGAGGGAGTGAAGGGTGCAGTGGTGCCTCAGTCCTCAGTGAGGTGGTGAGTGTGTGGACAGGAAGGGTAGAGGGAGGGAAAGGGGCAGTGGTGCCTCATTCCTCAGTGAGGCGGTGAATGTGTGGACAGGAAGGGTAGAGAGAGGGAAGGGGCAGTGGCGCCTCAGCCCTCAGTGAGGCAGTGAATGTGTGGGCAGGAAGGGTAGTGGGAGGGAAAGGGCAGTGGTGCCTCAGTCCTCAGTGAGATGGTGAATGTATGTGCAGGAAGGGTAGAGAGAATGAAAGGGGCAGTGATGCCTCAGTCCTCAGGGAGGCAGTGAATGTTTGGGCAGGAAGGGTAGCGAGAAGCAAAGGGGCAGTGGTGCCTCAGTCCTCAGTGAGATGGCGAATGTGTGGGAAATAATGGTAGAGAGAGGGAAAGGGTCAGTGCGCCCTCAGTTCGCAGTGAGGCAGAGCATGTGTGGGCAGGAATGGTAGAGGGAGGGACGGGTAGAGAGATGGAAAGGGCAATGGTGCCTCAGTCCTCAGTGAGGTGGTGAATATCTGGACAGGAAGGGTAGTGGCAGGGAAAGGACCAGTGGTGCCTCAGTCCTCAGTGAAGCAGTGAATGTGTGGGCAAGAAGGGTAGAGGGAGGGAAAGGGGCAGCAGTGCCTCAGTCGTCAGTGAGGCGGTGCATGTGTGGGCAGGAAGGGTACAGAGAGGGAAAGAGGCAATGGGGCTTCAGTCATCAGTGATGTGGAGAATGTGTGGGCAGGAATGGTAGAGGGAGGGAAAGGGGCAGTGGTGCCTCAGTCCTCAGTGATGCAGTGAATGTGTGGGAAGGGAGGGGTGTAGTGGTGCCTCAGTACTCAGTGAGGCAGTGAATGTGTGGGCAGGATGGGTAGAGAGAGGGAAAGGGGCAGTGGTGCCTCAGTCCTCAGTGTGGTGGTGAATGTGTGGGCAGGAAGGGTAGAGAGAGGGAAAGGGGCAATGGGGCCTCAGTCGTCAGTGAGGTGGAGAAAGTGTGGGCAGGAAGGGTAGAGAGCAGAAAAGGGGCAATGGTGCCTCAATCCTCAGTGAGGCAGTGAATGTGTGGGCAGGAAGGTTAGAGGGAGAAAAGGGGCAGTGTTGATTCAGCCCTCAGCGAGGCAGTGAATGTGTGGGCAGGAAGGGCAGCAGGAGGAAGGATAGAGAGAGGGAAAGGGGCAGTGGTGCCCCAGTCCTCAGTGAGGCAGTGAATGTGTGGGCAGGAAGGGTGGAGGGACGGAAATGGAAAGTGGTGCCTCAGTCCTCAGTGAGGCAGTGAATGTGTGGGCAGGAAGGGTAGAGAGTGTGAAAGGTCCAGTGGTACCTCAGTCCTCAGTGAGGCAGTGAATGTGTGGGCAGGAAGAGTAGAGAGAATATGTGTGCACAAAGGGTCTAGAAAGGGAAAGGGGCAATGGTGCCTCAGTCCTCAGTGAGGTGTTGAATGTGTGGGCAGAAAGGGTAGAGAGTGTGAAAGGTCCAGTGGTGCCTCATTCCTCAGTGAGGCAGTGAATATGTGGGTGGAGAGAGGTGTAGTGGTGCCTCAGACCTCAATGAGGCAGTGAATGTGTGGGCAGGAAGAGTAGAGAGAGAAAAGGGGGAAGTTGTGCCTCAGTCCTCAGTGAGGCAGTGCATTTTTGGGCAGCAAGGCTAGAGAGAGGGAATGGGGCAGTAGTGCCTCAATCCTCAGTGAGGCAGTAAATGTGTGGGCAGGAAGGGTAGAGAGAGGGAAAGGGGCAGTGGTGCCTCGGTCCTCAGTAAGGTGGTGAATGTGAGGGCACCAAAGGTAGAGGGCGGGAAAGGAGAAGTGGTGCCTCAGTCCTCAGTGAGGCGGTGAATGTGTGGGCAGAAAGGGTAGAGGGAGGGAAAGGGGCACTGGTGCCTCATTCCTCAGTGATGCAGTGAATGTGTGGGCAGAGAAGGTTGTAGTGGTGCCTCTGTACTCAGTGAGGCAGTGAATGTGTGGGCAGGAAGGGTAGAGGGAGGGAAAGGGGTCGTGGTGCCTCATTTGCCCCAGTCCTCAGTGAAGCAGTAAATGTGTGGGCAGGAAGGGTAGAGGGAGGGAAAGGGCAGTGGTGCCTCAGTCATCAGTGAGGTGGTGAATGTGTGGGCAGGAAGGGTAGAGAGGGGAAGGTAGAAGTGGTGCCTCAGTCCCCAGTGAGGCTGCAAATGTGTGGGCAGGAAGGGTAGATAAACGGAAAGGGACAGTGGTGCCTCAGTCCTCAGTGAGGTGGTGAATGTGTGGGCAGGAAGGGTAGAGAGCGTGAATGGTCCAGTGGTGCCTCAGTCCTCAGTGAGGTGGAGAATGTGTGGGCAATGAGGTGTAGTGGTGCCTCAGTCCTCAGTGAGCCAGTGATTGTGTGGGCAGGAAGAGTAGAGAGAGAAAAGGGGGCAGTTGTGCCTCAGTCCTCAGTGAGGCAGTGAATTTATGGGCAGGAATGGTAGAGAGAGAGAAAGGGGCAGTAGTGCCTCAGTCCTCAGTGAGGCAGTGAATGTGTGTGCACGAAGGGTAGAGAGAGAGGGAAAGGGGCAGTGGTGCTCAGTCCTCAGTGAGGCGGTGAATGTGAGGGCACCAAAGGTAGAGGGAAGGTAAAGGAGCAGTGTTTCCTCAGTCTTCAGTGAGGCAGTGAATGTGTGGGCAGGAAGGGTAGAGGGAGGAAAAGGGGCAGTGGTGCCTCAGTCCTCAGTGATGCAGTGAATGTGGGAAGAGAGGGGTGAAGTGGTTCCTCAGTACTCAGTGAGACAGTGAATGTGTGGGCAGGAAGGGTAGAGAGAGGGAAAGTGGCAGTGGTGCCTCAGTCCTTGGTGTGGCAGTGAATGTGTGGGCAGGAAGGGTAGAGACAGGGAAAGGGGCAATGGGGCCTCAGTCGTCAGTGAGGTGGAGAAAGTGTGGGCAGGAAGGGTAGAGCAGGAAAAAGGGGTAGTGGTGATTCAGCCCTCAGTGAGGCAGTGAATGCGTGGGCAGGAAGGGTAGCGGGAGGAAGGGTAGAGAGAGGGAAAGGGGCAGTGGTGCCCCAGTCTTCAGTGAGGCAGTGAATGTGTGGGCAGGAAGGGTAGAGAGAGGGAAAGGGGCAGTGGTGCCTCAGTCCTCAGAGAATCAGTGAATGTGTGGGCAGAGAGGGGTGTAGTGGTGCCTCAGTACTCAGTGAGGCAGTGAATGTGTGGGCAGGAAGGGTCGAGAGAGGTAAAGGGGCAGTGGTGCCTCAGTCCTCGGTGAGGTGGTGAATGTGTGGGCAGGAAGGGTACAGAGAGGGAAAGGGGCAATGGGGTTTCAGTCAGTGAGGTGGAGAATGTGTGGGCAGGAAGGGTAGAGGGAGGGAAAGGGGCAGTGGTGCCTCAGTCCTCAGTGAGGCAGTGAATGTGTGTGCAGGAAGGGTGGAGGGAGGGAACGGGGGAATGGTGCCTCAGTCCTCAATGAGGTGTAGAATGTGTGGGCAGGAAAGGTAGAGAGAGGGAAAGGAACAGTGGTTCCCCAGTCCTCAGTGAGGCATTGAAAGTTTGGGCAGGAAGGGTAGAGAGCTGGAAAGGGGCAGTGGTGACTCAGTCCTCAGTGTGGTGGTGAATGTGTGGGCAAGAAGGGTAGAGGGAGGGAAAGGGGCAGTGGTGCCTCAGTCATCAGTGAGATGGTGACTGTATGGGCAGGAAGGGTAGAGAGAAGGAAAGGGGCAGTGGTGCCTCAGTCCTCAGTGATGCTGTGAATTTGTGGGCAGGAAGGGTGGAGGGAGGGAAAGGAGCAGTGGTGCCTCAGTCCTCAGTGAGGCAGTGCATTTGTGGGCAGGAAGGGTAGTGAGCCGGAAAGGGCAGTGGTGTGGCAGTCTTCAGTGAGGCAGTGAATGTGTGGGCAGGAAGGGTAGTGGGAGGGAAAGGGGCAGTGATGCCTCAGTCCTCAGTGAGGCAGTGAATGTGTGTGCAGGAAGGGTAGAGAGAGGAAAAGGGGCAGTGGTGCTCCAGTCCTCAGTGAGGCAGTGAATGTTTGGGCAGGAAGGGTAGAGATCTGGAAAGGGGCAGTGGTCCCTCAGTCCCCAGTGAGGTGGTGAATGTGTGGGCAGGAAGGGTAGAGGGAGGGAAAGGGGCAGTGGTGCCTCAGTCCTCAGTGATACAGTGAATGTGTGGGCAGAGAGGGGTGTAGTGGTGCCTCAGTACTCAGTTAGGCAGTGAATGTTTGGGCAGGAAGGGTAGAGAGAGGGAAAGAGGCAGTGGTGCCTCAGTCCTCAGTGAGGTGGTGATTGTGTCGGCAGGAAGGGTACAGAGAGGGAAAGGGGTAATGGGGCTTCAGTCGTCAGTGAGGCGGAGAATGTGTGGGCAGTAAGGGTAGAGGGAGGGAAAGGGGCAGTGGTGCCTCAGTCTTCAGTGAGGCAGTGAATGTGGGGCAAGAAGGGTAGAGAGATGGAAAGGGGCAATGCAGCCTCAGTCCTCAGTGAGGGGGGGAATGTGTGGGCAAGAAGGGTAGAGGGAGGAAGGATAGAGAGAGGGAAAGGGGCAGTGGTGCCTCTGTCCTCAGTGAGGCAGTGAATATGTGGGCAGGAAGGGTGAATGGAGGTAACAGGATAGTGGTGCCTCAGTCCTCAGTGAGGCGGTGAATGTGTGGGCAGGAAGGGTAAAGAGAGGAAAAGGGCCAGTGGTGCCCCAGTCCTCAGTGAGGCAGTGAATGTTTGGGCAGGAAGGGTAAGGAGAGGAAAAGGGGCAGTGGTGCCCCAGTCCTCAGTGAGGCAGTGAATATGTGGGCAGGAAGGGTGAAGGGAGGGAACAGGATAGTGGTGCCTCAGTCCTCAGTGAGGCGGTGAATGTGCGGGCAGGAAGGGTAGAGAGAGGCAAAGGGGGAGTGGGGCCCCAGTCCTCAGTGAGGCAGTGAATGTTTGGGCAGGAAGGGTAAAGAGAGGAAAAGGGGCAATGGTGCCCCAGTCCTCAGTGAGGCAGTGAATGTTTGGGCAGGAAGGGTAGAGATCTGGAAAGGGGCAGTGGTGACTCAGTCCTCAGTGAGGCGGTGAATGTGCGGGCAGGAAGGGTAGAGAGAGGCAAAGGGGGAGTGGGGCATCAGTCCTCAGTGAGATGGTGAATGTGTGGGCAGGAAGGGTAGAGAGAGAGGCAAAGGGGCAGTGGTGCCTCTGTCCTCAGTGAGGCAGTGAATGCGTGGGCAGGAAGGGAAGAGGGAGTGAAGGGTGCAGTGGTGCCTCAGTCCTCAGTGAGGTGGTGAGTGTGTGGACAGGAAGGGTAGAGGGGGGGAAAGGGGCAGTGGTGCCTCATTCCTCAGTGAGGCAGTGAATGTGTGGACAGGAAGGGTAGAGAGAGGGAAGGGGCAGTGGTGCCTCAGTCCTCAGCGAGGCAGTGAATGTGTGGGCAGGAAGGGTAGAGAGAGAGGGAAAGGGGCAGTGGTGCCCCAGTCTTCAGTGAGGCAGTGAATGTGCGGGCAGGAAGGGTGGAGGGAGGGAAAGGTAAAGTGGTGCCTCAGTCCTCAGTGAGGTGGTGAATGTGTGGGTAGGAAGGGTAGAGAGTGTGAAAGGTCCAGTGGTGCCTCAGTCCTCAGTGAGGTGGTGAATGTATGGGCAGGAAGGATAGAGGGAGGGAAAGGGGCAGTGGTGCCTCAGTCCTCAGTGATGCTGTGAATTTGTTGGCAGGAAGGGTGGAGGGAGGGAAAGGAGCAGTGGTGCCTCAGTACTCAGTGAGGCAGTGAATGTGTGGGCAGGAAGGGTAGTGGGAGGGAAAGGGGCAGTGGTGCCTCAGTCCTCGGTGAGGCAGTGAATGTGTGTGCAGAAAGATTAGCGGGAGGAAGGGTAGAGAGAGGGAAAGGGGCAGTGGTGCCCCAGTCCTCAGTGAGGCAGTGAATGTGTGGGCAGGAAGGGTAGAGAGATGGAAAGGGGCAGTGGTGCCCCAGTCCTCAGTGAGGCAGTGAATGTGTGGGCAGGAAGGGTAGAGAGATGGAAAGGGGCAGTGGTGACTCAGTCCTCAGTGAGGCGGTGAATGTATGGGCAAGAAGGGTAGAGGGAGGGAAAGGGGCAGTGGTGCCCCAGTCATCAGTGAGGTGGTGAATGTATGGGCAGGAAGGGTAGAGAGAAGGAAAGGGGCAGTGGTGCCTCAGTCCTCAGTGATGCTGTGAATTTGTGGGCAGGAAGGGTGGAGGGAGGGAAAGGAGCAGTGGTGCCTCAGTCCTCAGAGAGGCAGTGCATTTGTGGGCAGGAAGGGTAGTGAGCCGGAAAGGGGCAGTTGTGCCTCAGTCCTCAGTGAGGCAGTGAATGTGTGGGCAGGAAGGGTAGAGAGCGCGAAAGGTCCAGTGGTGCCTCAGTCCTCAGTGAGGTGGAGAATGTGTGGGCAGAGAGAGGTGTAGTAGTGCCTCAGTCCTCAGTGAGCCAGTAAATATGTGGGCAGGAAGAGTAGAGAGAGAAAAGGGGGCAGTTGTGCCTCAGTCCTCAGTGAGGCAGTGAAATTGTGGGCAGGAAGGGTAGAGAGAGGGAAAGTGGCAGTAGTGCCTCAGTCCTCAGTGAGGCAGTGAATGTGTGTGTACGAAGTGTCTAGAAAGGAAAAGGGGCAGTGGTGCCTCAGTCCTCAGTGAGGCGTTGAATGTGTGGACAGGAAGGGTAGAGAGAGGGAAAGGGGCAGTGGTGCCTCAGTCCTCAGTAAGGTGGTGAATGTGAGGGCACCAAAGGTAGAGGGCGGGAAAGGAGAAGTGGTGCCTCAGCCCTCAGTGAGACGGTAAATGTGTGGGCAGGAAGGGTAGAGGGAGGGAAAGGGGCACTGGTGCCTCAGTCCTCAGTGATGCAGTGAATGTGTGGGCGGAGAAGGTTGTAGTGATGCCTCTGTACTCAGTGAGGCAGTGCATGTGTGGGCAGGAAGGGTAGCTGGAGAGAAAGGGGTCGTGGTGCCTCATTTGCCCCAGTCCTCAGTGAAGCGGTAAATGTGTGGGCAGGAAGGGTAGAGGGAGGGAAAGGGCAGTGGTGCCTCAGTCCCTAGTGAGGCTGCAAATGTGTGGGCAGGAAGGGTAGAGAAAGGGAAAGGGACAGTGGTGCCTCAGTCCTCAGTGAGGTGGTGAATGTGTGGGCAGGAAGGGTAAAGAGAGGCAAAGGGGGAGTGGGGCCTCAGTCCTCAGTGAGATGGTGAATGTGTGGGCAGGAAGGGTAGAGAGAGAGGAAAGGGGCAGTGGTGCCTCTGTCCTCAGTGAGGCAGTGAATGCGTGGGCAGGAAGGGAAGAGGGAGTGAATGGTGCAGTGGTGCCTCAGTCCTCAGTGAGGTGGTGAATGTGTGGGCAGGAAGGGTAAAGAGAGGAAAAGGGGCAGTGGTGCCCCAGTCCTCAGTGAGGCAGTTAATGTTTGGGCAGGAAGGATAGAGATCTGGAAAGGGGCAGTGGTGACTCAGTCCTCAGTGAGGCGGTGAATGTGTGGGCAGGAAGGGTAGAGAGAGGCAAAGGGGGAGTGGGGCCTCAGTCCTCAGTGAGATGGTGAATGTGTGGGCAGGAAGGGTAGAGAGAGAGGCAAAGGGGCAGTGGTGCCTCTGTCCTCAGTGAGGCAGTGAATGCGTGGGCAGGAAGGGAAGAGGGAGTGAATGGTGCAGTGGTGCCTCAGTCCTCAGTGAGGTGGTGAGTGTGTGGACAGGAAGGGTAGAGGGAGGGAAAGGGGCAGTGGTGCCTCATTCCTCAGTGAGGCGGTGAATGTGTGGACAGGAAGGGTAGAGAGAGGGAAGGGGCAGTGGCGCCTCAGCCCTCAGTGAGGCAGTGAATGTGTGGGCAGGAAGGGTAGTGGGAGGGAAAGGGCAGTGGTGCCTCAGTCCTCAGTGAGATGGTGAATGTATGGGCAGGAAGGGTAGAGAGAGTGAAAGGGGCAGTGATGCCTCAGTCCTCAGGGAGGCAGTGAATGTTTGGGCAGGAAGGGTAGCGAGAAGCAAAGGGGCAGTGGTGCCTCAGTCCTCAGTGAGATGGCGAATGTGTGGGAAAGAATGGTAGAGAGAGGGAAAGGGTCAGTGCGGCCTCAGTTCGCAGTGAGGCAGAGCATGTGTGGGCAGGAATGGTAGAGGGAGGGACGGGTAGAGAGATGGAAAGGGCAATGGTGCCTCAGTCCTCAGTGAGGTGGTGAATGTGTGTACAGAAAGGGTAGTGGCAGGGAAAGGACCAGTGGTGCCTCAGTCCTCAGTGAAGCGGTGAATGTGTGGGCAAGAAGGGTAGAGGGAGGGAAAGAGGCAGCAGTGCCTCAGTCATCAGTGAGGCGGTGCATGTGTGGGCAGGAAAGGTAGAGAGAGGGAAAGGGGCAGTGGTGCCTCAGTCCTCAGGGATGCAGTGAATGTATGGGCAGGAAGGGTAGAGAGAGGGAAAGGGGCATTGCTGCCTCAGTCATCAGTGAGGTGGTGAATGTGTGGGCAGGAAGGGTACAGAAGGGAAAGAGGCAATGGGGCTTCAGTCATCAGTGATGTGGAGAATGTGTGGGCAGGAATGGTAGAGGGAGGGAAAGGGGCAGTGGTGCCTCAGTCCTCAGTGATGCAGTGAATGTGTGGGAAGAGAGGGGTGTAGTGGTGCCTCAGTAATCAGTGAGGCAGTGAATGTGTGGGCAGGATGGGTAGAGAGAGGGAAAGGGGCAGTGGTGCCTCAGTCCTCAGTGTGGTGGTGAATGTGTGGGCAGGAAGGGTAGAGAGAGGGAAAGGGGCAATGGGGCCTCAGTCGTCAGTGAGGTGGAGAAAGTGTGGGCAGGAAGGGTAGAGAGCAGAAAAGGGGCAGTGGTGCCTCAATCCTCAGTGAGGCAATGAATGTGTGGGCAGGAAGGTTAGAGGGAGAAAAGGGGCAGTGTTGATTCAGCCCTCAGCGAGGCAGTGAATGTGTGGGCAGGAAGGGCAGCGGGAGGAAGGATAGAGAGAGGGAAAGGGGCAGTGGTGCCCCAGTCCTCAGTGAGGCAGCAAATGTGTGGGCAGGAAGGGTGGAGGGACGGAAATGGAAAGTGGTGCCTCAGTCCTCAGTGAGGCAGTGAATGTGTGGGCAGGAAGGGTAGAGAGTGTGAAAGGTCCAGTGGTACCTCAGTCCTCAGTGAGGCAGTGAATGTGTGGGCAGGAAGAGTAGAGAGAATATGTGTGCACAAAGGGTCTAGAAAGGGAAAGGGGCAGTGGTGCCTCAGTCCTCAGTGAGGTGTTGAATGTGTGGGCAGGAAGGGTAGAGAGTGTGAAAGGTCCAGTGGTGCCTCATTCCTCAGTGAGGCAGTGAATGTGTGGGTGGAGAGAGGTGTAGTGGTGCCTCAGACCTCAATGAGGCAGTGAATGTGTGGGCAGGAAGAGTAGAGAGAGAAAAGGGGGAAGTTGTGCCTCAGTCCTCAGTGAGGCAGTGCATTTGTGGGCAGCAAGGCTAGAGAGAGGGAATGGGGCAGTAGTGCCTCAATCCTCAGTGAGGCAGTAAATGTGTGGGCAGGAAGGGTAGAGAGAGGGAAAGGGGCAGTGGTGCCTCAGTCCTCAGTAAGGTGGTGAATGTGAGGGCACCAAAGGTAGAGGGCGTGAAAGGAGAAGTGGTGCCTCAGTCCTCAGTGAGGCGGTGAATGTGTGGGCAGGAAGGGTAGAGGGAGGGAAAGGGGCACTGGTGCCTCATTCCTCAGTGATGCAGTGAATGTGTGGGCGGAGAAGGTTGTAGTGGTGCCTCTGTACTCAGTGAGGCAGTGAATGTGTGGGCAGGAAGGGTAGAGGGAGGGAAAGGGGTCGTGGTGCCTCATTTGCCCCAGTCCTCAGTGAAGCGGTAAATGTGTGGGCAGGAAGGGTAGAGGGAGGGAAAGGGCAGTGGTGCCTCAGTCATCAGTGAGGTGGTGAATGTGTGGGCAGGAAGGGTAGAGAGGGGAAGGTAGAAGTGGTGCCTCAGTCCCCAGTGAGGCTGCAAATGTGTGGGCAGGAAGGGTAGATAAACGGAAAGGGACAGTGGTGCCTCAGTCCTCAGTGAGGTGGTGAATGTGTGAGCAGGAAGGGTAGAGAGCGTGAATGGTCCAGTGGTGCCTCAGTCCTCAGTGAGGTGGAGAATGTGTGGGCAGTGAGGTGTAGTGGTGCCTCAGTCCTCAGTGAGCCAGTGATTGTGTGGGCAGGAAGAGTAGAGAGAGAAAAGGGGGCAGTTGTGCCTCAGTCCTCAGTGAGGCAGTGAATTTATGGGCAGGAAGGGTAGAGAGAGGGAAAGGGGCAGTAGTGCCTCAGTCCTCAGTAAGGCAGTGAATGTGTGTGCACGAAGGGTAGAGAGAGAGGGAAAGGGGCAGTGGTGCTCAGTCCTCAGTGAGGCGGTGAATGTGAGGGCACCAAAGGTAGAGGGAAGGTAAAGGAGCAGTGTTTCCTCAGTCTTCAGTGAGGCAGTGAATGTGTGGGCAGGAGGGGTAGAGGGAGGAAAAGGGGCAGTGGTGCCTCAGTCCTCAGTGATGCAGTGAATGTGGGAAGAGAGGGGTGAAGTGGTTCCTCAGTACTCAGTGAGACAGTGAATGTGTGGGCAGGAAGGGTAGAGAGAGGGAAAGTGGCAATGGGGCCTCAGTCGTCAGTGAGGTGGAGAAAGTGTGGGCAGGAAGGGTAGAGCGGGAAAAAGGGGCAGTGGTGCAGTCCTCAGTGAGGCATTGAATGTCTGGGAAGGAAGGGTAGAGGGAGAAAAGGGGTAGTGGTGATTCAGCCATCAGTGAGGCAGTGAATGTGTGGGCAGGATGGGTAGCGGGAGGAAGGGTAGAGAGAGGGAAAGGGGCAGTGGTGCCCCAGTCTTCAGTGAGGCAGTGAATGTGTGGGCAGGAAGGGTAGAGAGAGGGAAAGGGGCAGTGGTGCCTCAGTCCTCAGAGAGACAGTGAATGTGTGGGCAGAGAGGGGTATAGTGGTGCCTCAGTACTCAGTGAGGCAGTGAATGTGTGGCAGGAAGGGTCGAGAGAGGTAAAGGGGCAGTGGTGCCTCAGTCCTCGGTGAGGTGGTGAATGTGTGGGCAGGAAGGGTACAGAGAGGGAAAGGGGCAATGGGGCTTCAGTCAGTGAGGTGGAGAATGTGTGGGCAGGAAGGGTAGAGGGAGGGAAAGGGGCAGTGGTGCCTCAGTCCTCAGTGAGGCAGTGAATGTGTGTGCAGGAAGGGTGGAGGGAGGGAACGGGAGAATGGTGCCTCAGTCCTCAATGAGGTGTAGAATGTGTGGGCAGGAAAGGTAGAGAGAGGGAAAGGAACAGTGGTGCCCCAGTCCTCAGTGAGGCATTGAAAGTTTGGGCAGGAAGGGTAGAGAGCTGGAAAGGGGCAGTGGTGACTCAGTCCTCAGTGAGGTGGTGAATGTGTGGGCAAGAAGGGTAGAGGGAGGGAAAGGGGCAGTGGTGCCTCAGTCATCAGTGAGGTGGTGACTGTATGGGCAGGAAGGGTAGAGAGAAGGAAAGGGGCAGTGGTGCCTCAGTCCTCAGTGATGCTGTGAATTTGTGGGCAGGAAGGGTGGAGGGAGGGAAAGGAGCAGTGGTGCCTCAGTCCTCAGTGAGGCAGTGCATTTGTGGGCAGGAAGGGTAGTGAGCCGGAAAGGGGCAATGGTGTGGCAGTCTTCAGTGAGGCAGTGAATGTGTGGGCAGGAAGGGTAGTGGGAGGGAAAGGGGCAGTGATGCCTCAGTCCTCAGTGAGGCAGTGAATGTGTGTGCAGGAAGGGTAGAGAGAGGAAAAGGGGCAGTGGTGCTCCAGTCCTCAGTGAGGCAGTGAATGTTTGGGCAGGAAGGGTAGAGATCTGGAAAGGGGCAGTGGTCCCTCAGTCCCCAGTGAGGCGGTGAATGTGTGGGCAGGAAGGGTAGAGGGAGGGAAAGGGGCAGTGGTGCCTAAGTCCTCAGTGATACAGTGATTGTGTGGGCAGAGAGGGGTGTAGTGGTGCCTCAGTACTCAGTGAGGCAGTGAATGTGTGGGCAGGAAGGGTAGAGAGAGGCAAAGGGAGAGTGGGGCCTCAGTCCTCAGTGAGATGGTGAATGTGTGGGCAGGAAGGGTAGAGAGAGAGGCCAAGGGGCAGTGGTGCCTCTGTCCTCAGTGAGGCAGTGAATGCGTGGGCAGGAAGGGAAGAGGGAGTGAAGGGTGCAGTGGTGCCTCAGTCCTCAGTGATGTGGTGAGTGTGTGGACAGGAAGGATAGAGGGAGGGAAAGGGGCAGTGGTGCCTCATTCTTCAGTGAGGCGGTGAATGTGTGGACAGGAAGGGTAGAGAGAGGAAAGGGGCAGTGGTGCCTCAGCCCTCAGTGAGACAGTGAATGTGTGGGCAGGAAGGGTAGTGGGAGGGACAGGGGCAGTGGTGCCTCAGTCCTCAGTGAGATGGTGAATGTATGGGCAGGAAGGGTAGATAGAGGGAAAGGGGCAGTGATGCCTCAGTCCTCAGGGAGGCAGTGAATGTTTGGGCAGGAAGGGTAGTCGGAGGGACAGGGGCAGTGGTGACTCAGTCCTCAGTGAGGTGGTGAATGTGTGGGCAGGAAGGGTAGAGAGAGGCAAAGGGGCAGTGGTGCCTCAGTCCTCAGTGAGATGGTGAATGTGTGGGAAAAATGGTAGAGAGAGGGAAAGGGTCAGTGGGGCCTCAGTTCGCAGTGAGCAGAGAATGTGTGGGCAGGAATGGTAGAGGGAGGGACGGTTAGAGAGATCGAAAGGGGCAATGGTGCCTCAGCCCTCAGTGAGGTGGTGAATGTGTGGACAGGAAGGGTAGTGGCAGGGAAAGGACCAGTGGTGCCTCAGTCCTCAGTGAGGCAGAGAATGTGTGGGCAGGAAGGGTAGAGGGAGGGAAAAGGGCAGTGGTGCCTCAGCTGCCCCAGTCCTCAGTGAAGCGGTGAATGTGTGGGCAAGAAGGGTAGAGGGAGGGAAAGGGACAGCAGTGCCTCAAACGTCAGTGAGGCGGTGCATGTGTGGGCAGGAAAGGTAGAGAGAGGGAAAGGGGCAGTGGTGCCTCAGTCCTCAGTGAGGTGGTGAATGTGTGGGCAGGAAGGGTAGAGAGCGTGAAAGGTCCAGTGGTGCCTCAGTCCTCAGTGAGGTGGAGAATGTGTGGGCAGAGAGAGGTGTAGTGGTGCCTCAGTCCTCAGTGAGCCAGTGATTGTGTGGGCAGGAAGAGTAGAGAGAGAAAAGGGGGCAGTTGTGCCTCAGTCCTCAATGAGGCAGTGAATTTGTGGGCAGGAAGGGTAGAGAGAGGGAAAGGGGAAGTAGTGCCTCAGTCCTCAGTGAGGCAGTTAATATATGTGCATGAGGGGTAGAGAGAGAGGGAAAGGGGCAGTGGTGCTCAGTCCTCAGTGATACGGTGAATGTGAGGGCACCAAAGATAGAGGGAGGGAAAGGAGCAGTGGTGCCTCAGTCTTCAGTGAGGCGGTGAATTTGTGGGCAGGAAGGGTAGAGAGAGGGAAAGGGGCAGTAGTGCCTCAGTCCTCAGTGAGGCAGTTAATATATGTGCATGAGGGGTAGAGAGAGAGGGAAAGGGGCAGTGGTGCTCAGTCCTCAGTGAGGCGGTGAATGTGAGGGCACCAAAGATAGAGGGAGGGAAAGGAGCAGTGGTGCCTCAGTCTTCAGTGAGACAGTGAATGTGTGGGCAGGAAGGGTAGAGAGAGGGAAAGGGGCAGTGGTGCCTCAGTCCTCGGTGTGGCGGTGAATGTGTGGGCAGGAAGGGTAGAGAGAGGAAATGGGGCAGTGGTGCCTCAGTCCTCAGTGAGGCATTGAATGTCTGGGCAGGAAGGGTAGAGGGAGAAAAGGGGCAGTGGTGATTCAGCCCTCAGTGAGGCAGTGAATGTGTGGGCAGGAAGGGTAGCGGGAGGAAGGGTAGAGAGAGGGAAAGGGGCAGTGGTGCCCCAGTCTTCAGTGAGGCAGTGAATGTGTGGGCAGGAAGGGTAGAGAGAGGGAAAGGTGCAGTGGTGCCTCAGTCCTCAGTGATGTGGTGAGTGTGTGGACAGGAAGGATAGAGGGAGGGAAAGGGGCAGTGGTGCCTCATTCTTCAGTGAGGCGGTGAATGTGTGGACAGGAAGGGTAGAGAGAGGAAAGGGGCAGTGGTGCCTCAGCCCTCAGTGAGACAGTGAATGTGTGGGCAGGAAGGGTAGTGGGAGGGACAGGGGCAGTGGTGCCTCAGTCCTCAGTGAGATAGTGAATGTATGGGCAGGAAGGGTAGATAGAGGGAAAGGGGCAGTGATGCCTCAGTCCTCAGGGAGGCAGTGAATGTTTGGGCAGGAAGGGTAGTGGGAGGGACAGGGGCAGTGGTGACTCAGTCCTCAGTGAGGTGGTGAATGTGTGGGCAGGAAGGGTAGAGAGAGGCAAAGGGGCAGTGGTGCCTCAGTCCTCAGTAAGATGGTGAATGTGTGGGAAAAATGGTAGAGAGAGGGAAAGGGTCAGTGGGGCCTCAGTTCGCAGTGAGCAGAGAATGTGTGGGCAGGAATGGTAGAGGGAGGGACGGGTAGAGAGATCGAAAGGGGCAATGGTGCCTCAGCCCTCAGTGAGGTGGTGAATGTGTGGACAGGAAGGGTAGTGGCAGGGAAAGGACCAGTGGTGCCTCAGTCCTCAGTGAGGCAGAGAATGTGTGGGCAGGAAGGGTAGAGGGAGGGAAAAGGGCAGTGGTGCCTCAGCTGCCCCAGTCCTCAGTGAAGCGGTGAATGTGTGGGCAAGAAGGGTAGAGGGAGGGAAAGGGACAGCAGTGCCTCAAACGTCAGTGAGGCGGTGCATGTGTGGGCAGGAAAGGTAGAGAGAGGGAAAGGGGCAGTGGTGCCTCAGTCCTCAGTGAGGTGGTGAATGTGTGGGCAGGAAGGGTAGAGAGCGTGAAAGGTCCAGTGGTGCCTCAGTCCTCAGTGAGGTGGAGAATGTGTGGGCAGAGAGAGGTGTAGTGGTGCCTCAGTCCTCAGTGAGCCAGTGATTGTGTGGGCAGGAAGAGTAGAGAGAGAAAAGGGGGCAGTTGTGCCTCAGTCCTCAATGAGGCAGTGAATTTGTGGGCAGGAAGGGTAGAGAGAGGGAAAGGGGCAGTAGTGCCTCAGTCCTCAGTGAGGCAGTTAATATATGTGCATGAGGGGTAGAGAGAGAGGGAAAGGGGCAGTGGTGCTCAGTCCTCAGTGAGGCGGTGAATGTGAGGGCACCAAAGATAGAGGGAGGGAAAGGAGCAGTGGTGCCTCAGTCTTCAGTGAGACAGTGAATGTGTGGGCAGGAAGGGTAGAGAGAGGGAAAGGGGCAGTGGTGCCTCAGTCCTCGGTGTGGCGGTGAATGTGTGGGCAGGAAGGGTAGAGAGAGGAAAAGGGGCAGTGGTGCCTCAGTCCTCAGTGAGGCATTGAATGTCTGGGCAGGAAGGGTAGAGGGAGAAAAGGGGCAGTGGTGATTCAGCCCTCAGTGAGGCAGTGAATGTGTGGGCAGGAAGGGTAGCGGGAGGAAGGGTAGAGAGAGGGAAAGGGGCAGTGGTGCCCCCGTCTTCAGTGAGGCAGTGAATGTGTGGGCAGGAAGGGTAGAGAGAGGCAAAGGGGCAGTGGTGCCTCAGTCCTCAGTGAGACAGTGAATGTGTGGGCAGGAAGGGTACAGGGAGGCAAAGGGGCAGTGGTGCCTCAGTCCTCAGTGATACAGTGAATATGTGGGCAGAGAGGGGTGTAGTGGTGCCTCAGTTCTCAGTGAGGCAGTGAATGTGTGGGGGGGAAGGGTAGAGAGAGGGAAAGTGGCAGTGGTGCCTCAGTCCTCGGTGAGGTGGTGAAAGTGTGGGCAGGAAGGGTGGAGGGAGGGAAATGAGCAGTGGTGCCTCAGTCCTCAGTGAGGCAGTGCATTTGTGGGCAGGAAGGGTAGTGAGCCGGAAAGGGGCAGTGGTGCTGCAGTCTTCAGTGAGGCAGTGAATGTGTGGGCAGGAAGGGTAGTGGGAGGGAAAGGGGCAGTGGTGCCTCAGTCCTCAGTGAGGCAGTGAATGTGTGTGCAGGAAGGGTAGCGGGAGGAAGGGTAGAGAGAGGGAAAGGGGCAGTGGTGCCTCAGTCCTCAGTGAGGCAGTGAATGTGCGGGCAGGAAGAGTAGAGAGATGGAAAGGGGCAGTGGTGCCCCAGTCCTCAGTGAGGCAGTGAATGTTTGGGCAGGAAGGGTAGAGAGCTGGAAAGGGGCAGTGGTGACTCAGTCCTCAGTGAGGCGGTGAATGTGTGGACAAGAAGGGTAGAGGGAGGGAAAGGGGCAGTGGTGCCTCAGTCCTCAGTGAGGTGGTGAATGTATGAGCAGGAAGGGTAGAGAGAAGGAAAGGGGCAGTGGTGCCTCAGACCTCAGTGATGCTGTGAATTTGTGGGCAGGAAGGGTGGAGGGAGGGAAAGGAGCAGTGGTGCCTCAGTCCTCAGTGAGGCAGTGTATTTGTGGGCAGGAAGGGTAGTGAGCCGGAAAGGGGCAGTTGTGCCGCAGTCTTCAGTGAGGCAGTGAATGTGTGGGCAGGAAGGGTAGTGGGAGAGAAATGGGCAGTGGTGCCTCAGTCCTCAGTGAGGCAGTGAATGTGTGCGCAGGAAGGGTAGAGAGAGGGAAAGGGGCAGTGGTCCCTCAGTCCCCAGTGAGGCGGTGAATGTGTGGGCAGGAAGGGTACAGGGAGGGAAAGGGGCAGTGGTGCCTCAGTCCTCGGTGAGGTGGTGAATGTGTGGGCAGGAAGGGTACAGAGAGGGAAAGGGGTAATGGGGCTTCAGTCGTCAGTGAGGCGGAGAATGTGTGGGCAGTAAGGGTAGAGGGAGGGAAAGGGGCATTGGTGCCTCAGTCCTCAGTGAGGCAGTGAATGTGTGTGCAGGAAGGGTAGAGAGAGGGAAAGGGGCAGTGGTCCCTCAGTCCCCAGAGAGGCGGTGAATGTGTGGGCAGGAAGGGTACAGGGAGGGAAAGGGGCAGTGGTGCCTCAGCCCTCGGTGAGGTGGTGAATGTGTGGGCAGGAAGGGTACAGAGAGGGAAAGGGGTAATGGGGCTTCAGTCGTCAGTGAGGCGGAGAATGTGTGGGCAGTAAGGGTAGAGGGAGGGAAAGGGGCATTGGTGCCTCAGTCTTCAGTGAGGCAATGAATGTGTGGGCAAGAAGGGTAGAGAGAGGGAAAGGGGCAATGGGGCCTCAGTCCTCAGTGAGGTGGGGAATGTGTGGGCAGGAAGGGTAGAGGGAGGAAGGATAGAGAGAGGGAAGGGGGCAGTGGTGCCTCTGTCCTCAGTGAGGCAGTGAATATGTGGGCAGGAAGGATGGAGGGAGGGAACAGGACAGTGGTGCCTCAGTCCTCAGTGAGGCGGTGAATGTGTAGGCAGGAAGGGTAAAGAGAGGAAAAGGGGCAGTGGTGCCTCATTCCTCAGTGAGGCGGTGAATGTGTGGACAGGAAGGGTAGAGAGAGGGAAAGGGCAGTGGTTCCTCAGCCCTCAGTGAGGCAGTGAATGTGTGGGCAGGAAGGGTAGTGGGAGGGAAACGGGCAGTGGTGCCTCAGTCCTCAGTGAGATGGTGAATGTATGGGCAGGAAGGGTAGAGAGAGGAAAAGGGGCAGTGATGCCTCAGTCCTCAGGGAGGCAGTGAATATTTGGGCAGGAATGGTAGCGAGAAGCAAAGGGGCAGTGGTGCCTCAGTCCTCAGTGAGATGGCGAATGTGTGGGAAAGAATGGTAGAGAGAGGGAAAGGGTCAGGGCGGCCTCAGTTCGCAGTGAGGCAGAGCATGTGTGGGCAGGAATGGTAGAGGGAGGGACGGGTAGAGAGATGGAAAGGGCAATGGTGCCTCAGTCCTCAGTGAGGTGGTGAATGTGTGTACAGAAAGGGTAGTGGCAGGGAAAGGACCAGTGGTGCCTCAGTCCTCAGTGAAGCGGTGAATGTGTGGGCAAGAAGGGTAGAGGGAGGGAAAGAGGCAGCAGTGCCTCAGTCGTCAGTGAGGCGGTGCATGTGTGGGCAGGAAAGGTAGAGAGAGGGAAAGGGGCAGTGGTGCCTCAGTCCTCAGGGATGCAGTGAATGTATGGGCAGGAAGGGTAGAGAGAGGGAAAGGGGCATTGCTGCCTCAGTCATCAGTGAGGTGGTAAATGTGTGGGCAGGAAGGGTACAGAGAGGGAAAGAGGCAATGGGGCTTCAGTCATCAGTGATGTGGAGAATGGGTGGGCAGGAATGGTAGAGGGAGGGAAAGGGGCAGTGGTGCCTCAGTCCTCAGTGATGCAGTGAATGTGTGGGAAGAGAGGGGTGTAGTGGTGCCTCAGTACTCAGTGAGGCAGTGAATGTGTGGGCAGGATGGGTAGAGAGAGGGAAAGGGGCAGTGGTGCCTCAGTCCTCAGTGTGGTGGTGAATGTGTGGGCAGGAAGGGTAGAGAGAGGGAAAGGGGCAATGGGGCCTCAGTCGTCAGTGAGGTGGAGAAAGTGTGGGCAGGAAGGGTAGAGAGCAGAAAAGGGGCAGTGGTGCCTCAATCCTCAGTGAGGCAATGAATGTGTGGGCAGGAAGGTTAGAGGGAGAAAAGGGGCAGTGTTGATTCAGCCCTCAGCGAGGCAGTGAATGTGTGGGCAGGAAGGGCAGTGGGAGGAAGGATAGAGAGAGGGAAAGGGGCAGTGGTGCCCCAGTCCTCAGTGAGGCAGCAAATGTGTGGGCAGGAAGGGTGGAGGGACGGAAATGGAAAGTGGTGCCTCAGTCCTCAGTGAGGCAGTGAATGTGTGGGCAGGAAGGGTAGAGAGTCTGAAAGGTCCAGTGGTGCCTCAGTCCTCAGTGAGGCAGTGAATGTGTGGGCAGGAGGAGTAGAGAGAATATGTGTGCACGAAGGGTCTAGAAAGGGAAAGGGGCAGTGGTGCCTCAGTCCTCAGTGAGGTGTTGAATGTGTGGGCAGGAAGGGTAGAGAGTGTGAAAGGTCCAGTGGTGCCTCATTCCTCAGTGAGGCAGTGAATGTGTGGGTGGAGAGAGGTGTAGTGGTGCCTCAGACCTCAATGAGGCAGTGAATGTGTGGGCAGGAAGAGTAGAGAGAGAAAAGGGGGAAGTTGTGCCTCAGTCCTCAGTGAGGCAGTGCATTTTTGGGCAGCAAGGCTAGAGAGAGGGAATGGGGCAGTAGTGCCTCAATCCTCAGTGAGGCAGTAAATGTGTGGGCAGGAAGGGTAGAGAGAGGGAAAGGGGCAGTGGTGCCTCAGTCCTCAGTAAGGTGGTGAATGTGAGGGCACCAAAGGTAGAGGGCGTGAAAGGGGAAGTGGTGCCTCAGTCCTCAGTGAGGCGGTGAATGTGTGGGCAGGAAGGGTAGAGGGAGGGAAAGGGGCACTGGTGCCTCATTCCTCAGTGATGCAGTGAATGTGTGGGCGGAGAAGGTTGTAGTGGTGCCTCTGTACTCAGTGAGGCAGTGAATGTGTGGGCAGGAAGGGTAGAGGGAGGGAAAGGGGTCGTGGTGCCTCATTTGCCCCAGTCCTCAGTGAAGCAGTAAATGTGTGGGCAGGAAGGGTAGAGGGAGGGAAAGGGCAGTGGTGCCTCAGTCATCAGTGAGGTGGTGAATGTGTGGGCAGGAAGGGTAGAGAGGGGAAGGTAGAAGTGGTGCCTCAGTCCCCAGTGAGGCTGCAAATGTGTGGGCAGGAAGGGTAGATAAACGGAAAGGGACAGTGGTGCCTCAGTCCTCAGTGAGGTGGTGAATGTGTGGGCAGGAAGGGTAGAGAGCGTGAATGGTCCAGTGGTGCCTCAGTCCTCAGTGAGGTGGAGAATGTGTGGGCAGTGAGGTGTAGTGGTGCCTCAGTCCTCAGTGAGCCAGTGATTGTGTGGGCAGGAAGAGTAGAGAGAGAAAAGGGGGCAGTTGTGCCTCAGTCCTCAGTGAGGCAGTGAATTTATGGGCAGGAAGGGTAGAGAGAGGGAAAGGGGCAGTAGTGCCTCAGTCGTCAGTAAGGCAGTGAATGTGTGTGCACGAAGGGTAGAGAGAGAGGGAAAGGGGCAGTGGTGCTCAGTCCTCAGTGAGGCGGTGAATGTGAGGGCACCAAAGGTAGAGGGAAGGTAAAGGAGCAGTGTTTCCTCAGTCTTCAGTGAGGCAGTGAATGTGTGGGCAGGAGGGGTAGAGGGAGGAAAAGGGGCAGTGGTGCCTCAGTCCTCAGTGATGCAGTGAATGTGGGAAGAGAGGGGTGAAGTGGTTCCTCAGTACTCAGTGAGACAGTGAATGTGTGGGCAGGAAGGGTAGAGAGAGGGAAAGTGGCAGTGGTGCCTCAGTCCTTGGTGTGGCGGTGAATGTGTGGGCAGGAAGGGTAGAGACAGGGAAAGGGGCAATGGGGCCTCAGTCGTCAGTGAGGTGGAGAAAGTGTGGGCAGGAAGGGTAGAGCGGGAAAAAGGGGCAGTGGCGCCTCAGTCCTCAGTGAGGCATTGAATGTCTGGGAAGGAAGGGTAGAGAGAGAAAAGGGGTAGTGGTGATTCAGCCATCAGTGAGGCAGTGAATGTGTGGGCAGGAAGGGTAGCGGGAGGAAGGGTAGAGAGAGGGAAAGGGGCAGTGGTGCCCCAGTCTTCAGTGAGGCAGCGAATGTGTGGGCAGGAAGGGTAGAGAGAGGGAAAGGGGCAGTGGTGCCTCAGTCCTCAGAGAGACAGTGAATATGTGGGCAGAGAGGGGTATAGTGGTGCCTCAGTCCTCGGTGAGGTGGTGAATGTGTGGGTGTAATGTTCGTGAGGACGAATCATTCCTCTTCCTATTCCAAGATGGCCGCACCGGTTTATGACCGCGGCAGCCCTAGCGACGGTCTAGTTGTTTCCCTGCCTCGAGCCACGCAGGATGCGGAAGTCGATCTCTCTTCGGCATATCAGCCGGGAAGTCCTGGACACCGGTGCGTTGCTACTCTCATAGGAGTATACGGACGCTCAGTGAGTATAGCTAGTTCAGTCTTTACATCTCATTGTTTCCTCCTTTCTTCTATCCGTACCCTGTTTTCTTCCTATTGATGTATCTGTTCATTCTTAGAATCCGGAACACGATCGGATCGAGGGTCTCGTATTGGTAACCCTTAAGCCACGCCCCCACAGTACGCGGCTAATATCGACTTTATTTCGTGCTCCCCTGGAAGGTAGATTTCTTTCTCATACACTCCGACCCTTGCCATCCGACCTTCTTTGATTCTTAAATTCTTTATATGTTGCTTCCAGAACTCCCCGTTTCATACAAAGGAATCGTTCTTGAACGGACTCGGTTCTCAGGGTTCCTCAACTGCTAAACTCTAGACGTTTGAATGGTAATTCTGTTTTTCCTAATCCCACCATCATTCCTTATTGTGTTGTTTTCTCATCTTATAATTAAACCTTGTGTTTTCACCCTTATACCTCTCCAGCATTTAACCAACACATAACGTTATAAAGGAACCCGAGGTCCTTCAGTTTCCTCCTGTCTGCCTCACCTTTACCAACGCTCCCCAGCAGCTCTTCATAGGGTTTTCTCCCCCATGAGGGTTTCCCTGGTTTTCCCACGGTCGCCAAGTACTTAACTGGGCTCCGAAGGAGATGCCAGGGGGATTCCTATGTTCTGCTGGGACATATCTTTCCATCCTTTCTTGTGAAACCTGGAACTCCTTTGGAGCTACGATTTGGTCATTTCATCTATTACCAGGTAGGAGACTCGACGCTTTCTATGTTGCAATGCCTGAAGACTGATGAATTGCCGGAAACGGTTTGTAGTGAACATTACAGATAGCAACGCCCCGAAAACAAACTTTGCTCTTTAGTCATTGCAACTGGGAGCCTAGAAGATCCTCATTATGGATTCCCAACAACAACAGCAGATCCAACAGTTGATCGCTGCAGTACAATCCCTGACCACTGAGGTTCAACAACTTCAGCAGGAAAATACTGCCCTAAAGCAGAATCAACAACAGGCAGCTCAGCAGATGGCCCAACAATTAGCACAACATACTGCTGCCTCACGGGTTCCTCATTGCTCAGAGGTCCCTCCAGGGCCTCTTCCTGGAGGCCAATTCGATGGGAATCCCCATAAGGTGAAAGAATTCATAGATTCTTGTTACGTTCAGTTTTCTTTTAAGAACGCCTTTTTCCATACGGATCGGGATCGTGTGGGTTACATGGTGTCCCAAATGACTGGACCAGCTTTAGCCTGGGCCACACCCCTAATCACCAGTAATAACCCTATATTAGACTCCCATCCGGCCTTTTGTAATAGTGTTCGTGCGATGTTTGGCCGGCAGGAGATTCGAGTAGCTTCCCAAGAACACTTACTAGATTTAAAACAGGGAAATTCAGACATTCTGGCTTATATAACCAGATTTAAACAAATGGCCAGCGAAACTACTTGGTCTGATGACGCACAGATCACCATCTTTAGAAGAGGTCTGTCAGAAGAATTGAAAGATGAAATATCCAGGGTTCCTCGTTCTTCTTCTTTAACGGAGCTTATCGCACTAGTCCTTCAGATTGATTATCGAATGAAGGAACGCACCAGTGAAAAAAGGAAAGGACGGTTGCCCCGTTTTCCTGCTAATCTGCCTGCTACTCCACGGGTTCCATCCACCGAGGAACCCATGCAACTAGGTGCAACAGGCAGAGGACCTCTTTCCTTTGAGGAACGGAGTCGAAGACGAGCCCTTGGTTTATGTATGTATTGTGGTTCCAATACCCACACCGTACAGGAGTGTCCAATTGCACCACCAAGGAGATCGGGAAACGCAAACGCCCGACCGTAAGGGGAACCACGGCTCGGGATCCTATGACTAAACAAGGTTCCTCACAAGTTGTCCATACATCCACTTGTAACAATCCCTCGGATACTACCATGGTGGTTGTAAAGGTATCTCTAACCTTTGGGAAACAGGTCCTACAAGATATCCCGGTTCTTATTGATAGTGGTGCGGCCGGGAATTTTATCGACGATCACTGGGCCTCTTCTCATGGTATCCCACGGTCTTCTAAGATAGAATCCATTCCCGTGGAAAGTGTTGATGGCAGTCCGTTGACATCTGGACCCATTACGGATCATACTGGTCCCCTGCTTATGTCTATCTCTTCTCATCATGAACACATAATTCTAGACATCATCCGAGCAGCACACCATCCTATTATTTTGGGCATACCATGGCTCAGGAAGCATAACCCCTTTATTAATTGGACAGCTGGGTCCTTCTTTTTGGGTTCCGAATTTTGTCTTGGCCACTGCATAAAAGATCAACAAGAGGTTCTGTTGGACACCAGCTCATCCTCTTCTAAATTTCAGGGAATCACAACTCTCAATCAAATCACAGGTCTTCCCAACATGTACTATCAATATAAAGAAGTATTTTCTACCTCTGAGTACTCACAGTTACCACCTCATAGACGAGACGATTGTGCCATTGATCTAATACCTGACCAACCTTTACCCTTTGGTCGAATGTACATCCTGTCTCATAACGAAAAAGAGGTGTTACGAGAGTACCTTAGAGTAAATCTTATGAATGGGTTGATCACTGAATCTACTTCACCGGCAGCTGCTTCCCTATTTTTTATATCTAAACGGAACACAACGGAACTTCGCCCTTGCATAGATTTCCGGGGCCTCAATAAAATCACTATACCAGACAAATATCCGATGCCCCTGATACCGGATATTCTGGAAGCAGTCAGGGGGGCAAAATTATACACTAAATTGGATCTCAAGGGAGCATACCATCTGATAAGAATCAAGGCCGGAGATGAATGGAAGACGGCATTCCGGACACCATTTGGTCATTACCAATACCATGTTATGCCGTTCGGGCTCTCTAATGCCCCGGCGATATTTCAACGCTTTATGGACCATCTCTTCGCTGATCTACTCTTACATAATGTAATAGTATATCTGGACGATATTTTGGTCTTCTCCGATACTCTACAGGACCATGTTAAACATGTGGGAGAGGTTCTTCGTCGTCTACATCAAAATCACCTATTCTGCAAATTAGAGAAATGCTCCTTCCACCAACCACAAGTCACTTACCTGGGTTATGTCCTATCGGCAAAAGGGGTAGCTATGGACCCGGAGAAGGTTTCCGCCGTATTGGATTGGCCTATCCCGACCTCAGGGAAAGACATTCAGCGGTTTATCGGCCTTGCCAATTTTTACCGGCGGTTTATTCCGGGATTCTCAAGCCTGACTAAACCACTGACGAATCTGTTAAAAAAGGGGGTGTCCTTTTCTTGGCCTAAGAGTACAGATCAAGCCTTTAGGAGACTTAAAGATCGGTTCACGTCCGCCCCTGTTCTGCAGACACCTGATCAGAATCGCCAGTTTATCGTGGAGACTGATGCTTCTCAATATGCTTTGGGAGCTGTTCTTCTTCAGTCTGATAATGCCGAACAGGAACATCCGGTGGCATATCTATCTAAGACATTGGCACCTGCAGAATTAAATTACACGGTATTGGAGAAGGAGCTGTTAGCCATCAAAAGAGCTTTCGAAGAGTGGCGACATTTACTACTTGGAGCTAAGTACCCGGTGGAAGTTCGAACGGACCATCACAACCTTCGTATTCTACAGTACGCCCAGACTTGCAATAGTCGTCAGGCCCGGTGGGCTCATTTTTTTTCTCCTTTTAGGATCACTTTCTCCTTCATACCTGGGAAGGATAACGTAATCGCTGACGCCTTATCACGTAAAGAACAGCTCCCTAATGATTCCTTTAGTTCTGAACCGATTTTTCCCAAGATGGCGTTAGGGTTACATACCTCCCAAGACTTCCTGACACGTCTGAGGGGTCAATCCAAATCAGTTGGAAAACCAGGCATGTCACTAGGGACACTACCCACATTGGTCAAGGAGGATGGATGCTATTTCCTAGGTCATCGGGCCTTCATTCCTACAACCTCCCTCCAGAAGGAGGTATTGGATATGTGTCACAAATCTAAGGTAGCGGGACATCGTGGAATCACCTCCACACAAGAAATGGTTTCTCGCTGGTTCTGGTGGCCGACTCTACGAGAAGACATAAAACGATACATCGGATCTTGTCCGGATTGTCTTCAGAACAAGTCTCCCCGAAGGACTCCTGCAGGACTACTGGTCAAGATGCCCATTCCATCGCGTCCTTGGCAGATAATCTCAACGGATTTCATCGTTGATCTTCCCCCCTCAAAGGGGTGTTCGGCAATAATGGTGGTGATCGATTCCTTTACAAAGATGGCTCACTTCATACCTCTTGCCGGGGTTCCTACAGCGGCCGTTATGGCCCGTATCTTTACCAATAACATCTTTGCGTTACATGGCCTACCAGATACAATCATATCTGATCGTGGAACACAATATACCTCCCTCTACTGGAAGCACATCTGTCAACATCTCGGGATTTCCCGTGCCCTCAGTTCCGGTTACCACCCTCAATCCAATGGGCAGACGGAACGGCTCAATCAAACTCTAGAGGGATATCTAAGAAATTACATTTCGGCAGCTCAGGATAACTGGAAAGATCTACTTCCATTGGCAGAGTATGCTTACAATAACTCCTATCACTCCTCCATTCGCACTTCTCCTTTTTTCTGCTCCTACGGATTCAGTCCCTCAGCATTTCCGATACTAAAAAGATCGGAACACAAATTTCCTGATGTAGACCATTTAATGAATCAAATCAGACAAGGCCACAAGAGGGCTAAAGATACCCTAGTGCAAACCCAGGATAGAATGAAGAAATTTGCTGATCGTTCTCGTTCTCCTGCACCTATCATCAAATCAGAAGACAGGGTATGGTTGTCTTCACGGTTTCTCCCCAGACGCCTGGTACCGTCCAAACTGTCTCCAAGATACTTTGGTCCTTTCCGGGTGGATAAACCCATTGGCAGTGCTGCCTTTAGACTTATTCTTCCTAAAACCTGGTCCCGAATTCACCCTGTTTTCCATGTTTCTCAATTGAAACCGGACAATCGAAATTCATTTCACCCAACGATCACGACTCGTCCTCCCCCTATTTTGGCCTCATCTGGTCCTGAGTTTGAGGTGAAGGGAATTTGTGATTCCCGTATGCATCGAGGACATTTACAATATTTGATCGATTGGAAGGGTTATTCCCCTTCAGATCGTACCTGGGAGCCGGAAGACGCTGTACATGCTCCTCGTCTCGTAAAACTATTTCACGCCAGACATCCCGACAAGCCGGGAGGAGAAGGACCTAAGAAGGGGCATACTGTAATGTTCGTGAGGACGAATCATTCCTCTTCCTATTCCAAGATGGCCGCACCGGTTTATGACCGCGGCAGCCCTAGCGACGGTCTAGTTGTTTCCCTGCCTCGAGCCACGCAGGATGCGGAAGTCGATCTCTCTTCGGCATATCAGCCGGGAAGTCCTGGACACCGGTGCGTTGCTACTCTCATAGGAGTATACGGACGCTCAGTGAGTATAGCTAGTTCAGTCTTTACATCTCATTGTTTCCTCCTTTCTTCTATCCGTACCCTGTTTTCTTCCTATTGATGTATCTGTTCATTCTTAGAATCCGGAACACGATCGGATCGAGGGTCTCGTATTGGTAACCCTTAAGCCACGCCCCCACAGTACGCGGCTAATATCGACTTTATTTCGTGCTCCCCTGGAAGGTAGATTTCTTTCTCATACACTCCGACCCTTGCCATCCGACCTTCTTTGATTCTTAAATTCTTTATATGTTGCTTCCAGAACTCCCCGTTTCATACAAAGGAATCGTTCTTGAACGGACTCGGTTCTCAGGGTTCCTCAACTGCTAAACTCTAGACGTTTGAATGGTAATTCTGTTTTTCCTAATCCCACCATCATTCCTTATTGTGTTGTTTTCTCATCTTATAATTAAACCTTGTGTTTTCACCCTTATACCTCTCCAGCATTTAACCAACACATAACGTTATAAAGGAACCCGAGGTCCTTCAGTTTCCTCCTGTCTGCCTCACCTTTACCAACGCTCCCCAGCAGCTCTTCATAGGGTTTTCTCCCCCATGAGGGTTTCCCTGGTTTTCCCACGGTCGCCAAGTACTTAACTGGGCTCCGAAGGAGATGCCAGGGGGATTCCTATGTTCTGCTGGGACATATCTTTCCATCCTTTCTTGTGAAACCTGGAACTCCTTTGGAGCTACGATTTGGTCATTTCATCTATTACCAGGTAGGAGACTCGACGCTTTCTATGTTGCAATGCCTGAAGACTGATGAATTGCCGGAAACGGTTTGTAGTGAACATTACAGTGGGCAGGAAGGGTACAGAGAGGGAAAGGGGCAATGGGGCTTCAGTCAGTGAGGTGGAGAATGTGTGGGCAGGAAGGGTAGAGGGAGGGAAAGGGGCAGTGGTGCCTCAGTCCTCAGTGAGGCAGTGAATGTGTGTGCAGGAAGGGTGGAGGGAGGGAACGGGAGAATGGTGCCTCAGTCCTCAATGAGGTGTAGAATGTGTGGGCAGGAAAGGTAGAGAGAGGGAAAGGAACAGTGGTGCCCCAGTCCTCAGTGAGGCATTGAAAGTTTGGGCAGGAAGGGTAGAGAGCTGGAAAGGGGCAGTGGTGACTCAGTCCTCAGTGAGGTGGTGAATGTGTGGGCAAGAAGGGTAGAGGGAGCGAAAGGGGCAGTGGTGCCTCAGTCATCAGTGAGGTGGTGACTGTATGGGCAGGAAGGGTAGAGAGAAGGAAAGGGGCAGTGGTGCCTCAGTCCTCAGTGATGCTGTGAATTTGTGGGCAGGAAGGGTGGAGGGAGGGAAAGGAGCAGTGGTGCCTCAGTCCTCAGTGAGGCAGTGCATTTGTGGGCAGGAAGGGTAGTGAGCCGGAAAGGGGCAATGGTGTGGCAGTCTTCAGTGAGGCAGTGAATGTGTGGGCAGGAAGGGTAGTGGGAGGGAAAGGGGCAGTGATGCCTCAGTCCTCAGTGAGACAGTGAATGTGGGTGCAGGAAGGGTAGAGAGAGGAAAAGGGGCAGTGGTGCTCCAGTCCTCAGTGAGGCAGTGAATGTTTGGGCAGGAAGGGTAGAGATCTGGAAAGGGGCAGTGGTCCCTCAGTCCCCAGTGAGGCGGTGAATGTGTGGGCAGGAAGGGTAGAGGGAGGGAAAGGGGCAGTGGTGCCTCAGTCCTCAGTGATACAGTGAATGTGTGGGCAGAGAGGGGTGTAGTGGTGCCTCAGTACTCAGTGAGGCAGTGAATGTGTGGGCAGGAAGGGTAGAGAGAGGCAAAGGGAGAGTGGGGCCTCAGTCCTCAGTGAGATGGTGAATGTTTGGGCAGGAAGGGTAGAGAGAGAGGCCAAGGGGCAGTGGTGCCTCTGTCCTCAGTGAGGCAGTGAATGCGTGGGCAGGAAGGGAAGAGGGAGTGAAGGGTGCAGTGGTGCCTCAGTCCTCAGTGATGTGGTGAGTGTGTGGAGAGGAAGGATAGAAGGAGGGAAAGGGGCAGTGGTGCCTCATTCTTCAGTGAGGCGGTGAATGTGTGGACAGGAAGGGTAGAGAGAGGAAAGGGGCAGTGGTGCCTCAGCCCTCAGTGAGACAGTGAATGTGTGGGCAGGAAGGGTAGTGGGAGGGACAGGGGCAGTGGTGCCTCAGTCCTCAGTGAGATGGTGAATGTATGGGCAGGAAGGGTAGATAGAGGGAAAGGGGCAGTGATGCCTCAGTCCTCAGGGAGGCAGTGAATGTTTGGGCAGGAAGGGTAGTAGGAGGGACAGGGGCAGTGGTGACTCAGTCCTCAGTGAGGTGGTGAATGTGTGGGCAGGAAGGGTAGAGAGAGGCAAAGGGGCAGTGGTGCCTCAGTCCTCAGTGAGATGGTGAATGTGTGGGAAAAATGGTAGAGAGAGGGAAAGGGTCAGTGGGGCCTCTGTTCGCAGTGAGCAGAGAATGTGTGGGCAGGAATGGTAGAGGGAGGGACGGGTAGAGAGATCGAAAGGGGCAATGGTGCCTCAGCCCTCAGTGAGGTGGTGAATGTGTGGACAGGAAGGGTAGTGGCAGGGAAAGGACCAGTGGTGCCTCAGTCCTCAGTGAGGCAGAGAATGTGTGGGCAGGAAGGGTAGAGGGAGGGAAAAGGGCAGTGGTGCCTCAGCTGCCCCAGTCCTCAGTGAAGCGGTGAATGTGCGGGCAAGAAGGGTAGAGGGAGGGAAAGGGACAGCAGTGCCTCAAACGTCAGTGAGGCGGTGCATGTGTGGGCAGGAAAGGTAGAGAGAGGGAAAGGGGCAGTGGTGCCTCAGTCCTCAGTGAGGTGGTGAATGTGTGGGCAGGAAGGGTAGAGAGCGTGAAAGGTCCAGTGGTGCCTCAGTCCTCAGTGAGGTGGAGAATGTGTGGGCAGAGAGAGGTGTAGTGGTGCCTCAGTCCTCAGTGAGCCAGTGATTGTGTGGGCAGGAAGAGTAGAGAGAGAAAAGGGGGCAGTTGTGCCTCAGTCCTCAATGAGGCAGTGAATTTGTGGGCAGGAAGGGTAGAGAGAGGGAAAGGGGCAGTAGTGCCTCAGTCCTCAGTGAGGCAGTTAATATATGTGCATGAGGGGTAGAGAGAGAGGGAAAGGGGCAGTGGTGCTCAGTCCTCAGTGAGACGGTGAATGTGAGGGCACCAAAGATAGAGGGAGGGAAAGGAGCAGTGGTGCCTCAGTCTTCAGTGAGGTGGTGAATTTGTGGGCAGGAAGGGTAGAGAGAGGGAAAGGGGCAGTAGTGCCTCAGTCCTCAGTGAGGCAGTTAATATATGTGCATGAGGGGTAGAGAGAGAGGGAAAGGGGCAGTGGTGCTCAGTCCTCAGTGAGGCGGTGAATGTGAGGGCACCAAAGATAGAGGGAGGGAAAGGAGCAGTGGTGCCTCAGTCTTCAGTGAGACAGTGAATGTGTGGGCAGGAAGGGTAGAGAGAGGGAAAGGGGCAGTGGTGCCTCAGTCCTCGGTGTGGCGGTGAATGTGTGGGCAGGAAGGGTAGAGAGAGGAAAAGGGGCAGTGGTGCCTCAGTCCTCAGTGAGGCATTGAATGTCTGGGCAGGAAGGGTAGAGGGAGAAAAGGGGCAGTGGTGATTCAGCCCTCAGTGAGGCAGTGAATGTGTGGGCAGGAAGGGTAGCGGGAGGAAGGGTAGAGAGAGGGAAAGGGGCAGTGGTGCCCCAGTCTTCAGTGAGGCAGTGAATGTGTGGGCAGGAAGGGTAGAGAGAGGGAAAGGGGCAGTGGTGCCTCAGTCCTCAGTGAGACAGTGAATGTGTGGGCAGGAAGGGTACAGGGAGGCAAAGGGGCAGTGGTGACTCAGTCCTCAGTGATACAGTGAATATGTGGGCAGAGAGGGGTGTAGTGGTGCCTCAGTTCTCAGTGAGGCAGTGAATGTGTGGGGGGGAAGGGTAGAGAGAGGGAAAGGGGCAGTGGTGCCTCAGTCCTCGGTGAGGTGGTGAATGTGTGGGCAGGAAGGGTGGAGGGAGGGAAATGAGCAGTGGTGCCTCAGTCCTCAGTGAGGCAGTGCATTTGTGGGCAGGAAGGGTAGTGAGCCGGAAAGGGGCAGTGGTGCTGCAGTCTTCAGTGAGGCAGTGAATGTGTGGGCAGGAAGGGTAGTGGGAGGGAAAGGGGCAGTGGTGCCTCAGTACTCAGTGAGACAGTGAATGTGTGTGCAGGAAGGGTAGCGGAAGGAAGGGTAGAGAGAGGGAAAGGGGCAGTGGTGCCTCAGTCCTCAGTGAGGCAGTGAATGTGCGGGCAGGAAGGGTAGAGAGATGGAAAGGGGCAGTGGTGCCCCAGTCCTCAGTGAGGCAGTGAATGTTTGGGCAGGAAGGGTAGAGAGCTGGAAAGGGGCAGTGGTGACTCAGTCCTCAGTGAGGCGGTGAATGTGTGGACAAGAAGGGTAGAGGGAGGGAAAGGGGCAGTGGTGCCTCAGTCATCAGTGAGGTGGTGAATGTATGGGCAGGAAGGGTAGAGAGAAGGAAAGGGGCAGTGGTGCCTCAGACCTCAGTGATGCTGTGAATATGTGGGCAGGAAGGGTGGAGGGAGGGAAAGGAGCAGTGGTGCCTCAGTCCTCAGTGAGGGAGTTCATTTGTGGGCAGGAAGGGTAGTGAGCCGGAAAGGGGCAGTGGTGCCGCAGTCTTCAGTGAGGCAGTGAATGTGTGGGCAGGAAGGGTAGTGGGAGAGAAATGGGCAGTGGTGCCTCAGTCCTCAGTGAGGCAGTGAATGTGTGCGCAGGAAGGGTAGAGAGAGGGAAAGGGGCAGTGGTCCCTCAGTCCCCAGTGAGGCGGTGAATGTGTGGGCAGGAAGGGTACAGGGAGGGAAAGGGGCAGTGGTGCCTCAGTCCTCAGTGAGGTGGTGAATGTGTGGGCAGGAAGGGTACAGAGAGGGAAAGGAGTAATGGGGCTTCAGTCGTCAGTGAGGCGGAGAATGTGTGGGCAGTAAGGGTAGAGGGAGGGAAAGGGGCATTGGTGCCTCAGTCTTCAGTGAGGCAATGAATGTGTGGGCAAGAAGGGTAGAGAGAGGGAAAGGGGCAATGGGGCCTCAGTCCTCAGTGAGGTGGGGAATGTGTGGGCAGGAAGGGTAGAGGGAGGAAGGATAGAGAGAGGGAAGGGGGCAGTGGTGCCTCTGTCCTCAGTGAGGCAGTGAATATGTGGGCAGGAAGGATGGAGGGAGGGAACAGGACAGTGGTGCCTCAGTCCTCAGTGAGGCGGTGAATGTGTAGGCAGGAAGGGTAAAGAGAGGAAAAGGGGCAGTGGTGCCTCATTCCTCAGTGAGGCGGTGAATGTGTGGACAGGAAGGGTAGAGAGAGGGAAGGGGCAGTGGTTCCTCAGCCCTCAGTGAGGCAGTGAATGTGTGGGCAGGAAGGGTAGTGGGAGGGAAACGGGCAGTGGTGCCTCAGTCCTCAGTGAGATGGTGAATGTATGGGCAGGAAGGGTAGAGAGAGGAAAAGGGGCAGTGATGCCTCAGTCCTCAGGGAGGCAGTGAATGTTTGGGCAGGAAGGGTAGCGAGAAGCAAAGGGGCAGTGGTGCCTCAGTCCTCAGTGAGATGGTGAATGTGTGGGAAGGAATGGTAGAGAGAGGGAAAGGGTCAGTGGGGCCTCAGTTCGCAGTGAGGAGGAGAATGTGTGGGCAGGAATGGTAGAGGGAGTGACGGGTAGAGAGATGGAAAGGGGCAATAGTGCCTCAGCCCTCAGTGAGGTGGTGAATGTGTGGACAGGAAGGGTAGTGGCAGGGAAAGGACCAGTGGTGCCTCAGTCCTCAGTGAGGCAGAGAATGTGTGGGCAGGAAGGGTAGAGGGAGGGAAAAGGGCAGTGGTGCCTCAGCTGCCCCAGTACAAAGTGAAGCAGTGAATGTGTGGGCAAGAAGGGTAGAGGGAGGGAAAGGGGCAGCAGTGCCTCAGTCATCAGTGAGGCAGTGCATGTGTGAGCAGGAAAGGTAGAGAGAGGGAAAGGGGCAGTGGTGCCTCAGTCCTCAGTGATGCAGTGAATGTGTGGGCAGGAAGGGTAGAGAGAGGGAAAGGGGCATTGCTGCCTCAGTCATCAGTGAGGTGGTGAATGTGTGGGCAGGAAGGGTACAGAGAGGGAAAGGGGCAATGGGGCTTCAGTCACCAGTGATGTGGAGAATGTGTGGGCAGGAATGGTAGAGGGAGGGAAAGGGGCAGTGGTGCCTCAGTCCTCAGTGATGCAGTGAATGTGTGGGAAGAGGGGGGTATAGTGGTGCCTCAGTACTCAGTGAGGCAGTGAATGTGTGGGCAGGAAGGGTAGAGAGAGGGAAAAGGGCAGTGGTGCCTCAGTCCTCAGTGTGGTGGTGAATGTGTGGGCAGGAAGGGTAGAGAGAGGGAAAGGGGCAATGGGGCCTCAGTCGTCAGTGAGGTGGAGAAAGTGTGGGCAGGAAGCGTAGAGAGCAGAAAAGGGGCAGTGGTGCCTCAGTCCTCAGTGAGGCAGTGAATGTGTGGGCAGGAAGGGTAGAGGGAGAAAAGGGGCAGTGGTGATTCAGCCCTCAGCGAGACAGTGAATGTTTGGGCAGGAAGGGCAGCGGGAGGAAGGGTAGAGAGAGGGAAAGGGGCAGTTGTGCCCCAGTCCTCAGTGAGGCAGTGAATGTGCGGGCAGGAAGGATGGAGGGACGGAAAGGGAAAGTGGTGCCTCAGTCCTCAGTGAGGCAGTGAATGTGTGGGCAGGAAGGGTAGAGAGTGTGAAAGGTCCAGTGGTGCCTCAGTCCTCAGTGAGGCAGTGAATGTGTGGGCAGGAAGAGTAGAGAGAGAAAATGGGGAAGTTGTGCCTCAGTCCTCAGTGAGGCAGTGAATGTGTGGGCAGGAAGGGTAGAGAGCGTGAAAGGTCCAGTGGTGCCTCAGTCCTCAGTGAGGTGGAGAATGTGTGGGCAGAGAGAGGTGTAGTAGTGCTTCAGTCCTCAGTGAGCCAGTGAATATGTGGGCAGGAAGAATAGAGAGAGAAAAGGGGGCAGTTGTGCCTCAGTCCTCAGTGAGGCAGTTAAATTGTGGGCAGGAAGGGTAGAGAGAGGGAAAGGGGCAGTAGTGCCTCAGTCCTCAGTGAGGCAGTGAATGTGTGTGCACGAAGTGTCTAGAAAGGAAAAGGGGCAGTGGTGCCTCAGTCCTCAGTGAGGCGTTGAATGTGTGGACAGGAAGGGTAGAGAGAGGGAAAGGGGCAGTGGTGCCTCAGTCCTCAGTAAGGTGGTGAATGTGAGGGCACCAAAGGTAGAGGGCGGGAAAGGAGAAGTGGTGCCTCAGCCCTCAGTGAGGCGGTAAATGTGTGGGCAGGAAGGGTAGAGGGAGGGAAAGGGGCACTGGTGCCTCAGTCCTCAGTGATGCAGTGAATGTGTGGGCGGAGAAGGTTGTAGTGATGCCTCTGTACTCAGTGAGGCAGTGCATGTGTGGGCAGGAAGGGTAGCGGGAGGGAAAGGCGTCGTGGTGCCTCATTTGCCCCATTCCTCAGTGAAGCGGTAAATGTGTGGGCAGGAAGGGTAGAGGGAGGCAAAGGGCAGTGGTGCCTCAGTCCCTAGTGAGGCTGCAAATGTGTGGGCAGGAAGGGTAGAGAAAGGGAAAGGGACAGTGGTGCCTCAGTCCTCAGTGAGGTGGTGAATGTGTGGGCAGGAAGGGTAAAGGGAGGAAAAGGGGCAGTGGTGCCTCAGTCCTCAGTGAGGCATTGAATGTCTGGGCAGGAAGGGTAGAGGGAGAAAAGGGGCAGTGGTGATTCAGCCCTCAGTGAGGCAGTGAATGTGTGGGCAGGAAGGGTAGCGGGAGGAAGGGTAGAGAGAGGGAAAGGGGCAGTGGTGCCCCAGTCTTCAGTGAGGCAGTGAATGTGTGGGCAGGAAGGGTAGAGAGAGGGAAAGGGGCAGTGGTGCCTCAGTCCTCAGTGAGACAGTGAATGTGTGGGCAGGAAGGGTACAGGGAGGCAAAGGGGCAGTGGTGACTCAGTCCTCAGTGATACAGTGAATATGTGGGCAGAGAGGGGTGTAGTGGTGCCTCAGTTCTCAGTGAGGCAGTGAATGTGTGGGGGGGAAGGGTAGAGAGAGGGAAAGGGGCAGTGGTGCCTCAGTCCTCGGTGAGGTGGTGAATGTGTGGGCAGGAAGGGTGGAGGGAGGGAAATGAGCAGTGGTGCCTCAGTCCTCAGTGAGGCAGTGCATTTGTGGGCAGGAAGGGTAGTGAGCCGGAAAGGGGCAGTGGTGCTGCAGTCTTCAGTGAGGCAGTGAATGTGTGGGCAGGAAGGGTAGTGGGAGGGAAAGGGGCAGTGGTGCCTCAGTACTCAGTGAGACAGTGAATGTGTGTGCAGGAAGGGTAGCGGAAGGAAGGGTAGAGAGAGGGAAAGGGGCAGTGGTGCCTCAGTCCTCAGTGAGGCAGTGAATGTGCGGGCAGGAAGGGTAGAGAGATGGAAAGGGGCAGTGGTGCCCCAGTCCTCAGTGAGGCAGTGAATGTTTGGGCAGGAAGGGTAGAGAGCTGGAAAGGGGCAGTGGTGACTCAGTCCTCAGTGAGGCGGTGAATGTGTGGACAAGAAGGGTAGAGGGAGGGAAAGGGGCAGTGGTGCCTCAGTCATCAGTGAGGTGGTGAATGTATGGGCAGGAAGGGTAGAGAGAAGGAAAGGGGCAGTGGTGCCTCAGACCTCAGTGATGCTGTGAATATGTGGGCAGGAAGGGTGGAGGGAGGGAAAGGAGCAGTGGTGCCTCAGTCCTCAGTGAGGGAGTTCATTTGTGGGCAGGAAGGGTAGTGAGCCGGAAAGGGGCAGTGGTGCCGCAGTCTTCAGTGAGGCAGTGAATGTGTGGGCAGGAAGGGTAGTGGGAGAGAAATGGGCAGTGGTGCCTCAGTCCTCAGTGAGGCAGTGAATGTGTGCGCAGGAAGGGTAGAGAGAGGGAAAGGGGCAGTGGTCCCTCAGTCCCCAGTGAGGCGGTGAATGTGTGGGCAGGAAGGGTACAGGGAGGGAAAGGGGCAGTGGTGCCTCAGTCCTCAGTGAGGTGGTGAATGTGTGGGCAGGAAGGGTACAGAGAGGGAAAGGAGTAATGGGGCTTCAGTCGTCAGTGAGGCGGAGAATGTGTGGGCAGTAAGGGTAGAGGGAGGGAAAGGGGCATTGGTGCCTCAGTCTTCAGTGAGGCAATGAATGTGTGGGCAAGAAGGGTAGAGAGAGGGAAAGGGGCAATGGGGCCTCAGTCCTCAGTGAGGTGGGGAATGTGTGGGCAGGAAGGGTAGAGGGAGGAAGGATAGAGAGAGGGAAGGGGGCAGTGGTGCCTCTGTCCTCAGTGAGGCAGTGAATATGTGGGCAGGAAGGATGGAGGGAGGGAACAGGACAGTGGTGCCTCAGTCCTCAGTGAGGCGGTGAATGTGTAGGCAGGAAGGGTAAAGAGAGGAAAAGGGGCAGTGGTGCCTCATTCCTCAGTGAGGCGGTGAATGTGTGGACAGGAAGGGTAGAGAGAGGGAAGGGGCAGTGGTTCCTCAGCCCTCAGTGAGGCAGTGAATGTGTGGGCAGGAAGGGTAGTGGGAGGGAAACGGGCAGTGGTGCCTCAGTCCTCAGTGAGATGGTGAATGTATGGGCAGGAAGGGTAGAGAGAGGAAAAGGGGCAGTGATGCCTCAGTCCTCAGGGAGGCAGTGAATGTTTGGGCAGGAAGGGTAGCGAGAAGCAAAGGGGCAGTGGTGCCTCAGTCCTCAGTGAGATGGTGAATGTGTGGGAAGGAATGGTAGAGAGAGGGAAAGGGTCAGTGGGGCCTCAGTTCGCAGTGAGGAGGAGAATGTGTGGGCAGGAATGGTAGAGGGAGTGACGGGTAGAGAGATGGAAAGGGGCAATAGTGCCTCAGCCCTCAGTGAGGTGGTGAATGTGTGGACAGGAAGGGTAGTGGCAGGGAAAGGACCAGTGGTGCCTCAGTCCTCAGTGAGGCAGAGAATGTGTGGGCAGGAAGGGTAGAGGGAGGGAAAAGGGCAGTGGTGCCTCAGCTGCCCCAGTACAAAGTGAAGCAGTGAATGTGTGGGCAAGAAGGGTAGAGGGAGGGAAAGGGGCAGCAGTGCCTCAGTCATCAGTGAGGCAGTGCATGTGTGAGCAGGAAAGGTAGAGAGAGGGAAAGGGGCAGTGGTGCCTCAGTCCTCAGTGATGCAGTGAATGTGTGGGCAGGAAGGGTAGAGAGAGGGAAAGGGGCATTGCTGCCTCAGTCATCAGTGAGGTGGTGAATGTGTGGGCAGGAAGGGTACAGAGAGGGAAAGGGGCAATGGGGCTTCAGTCACCAGTGATGTGGAGAATGTGTGGGCAGGAATGGTAGAGGGAGGGAAAGGGGCAGTGGTGCCTCAGTCCTCAGTGATGCAGTGAATGTGTGGGAAGAGGGGGGTATAGTGGTGCCTCAGTACTCAGTGAGGCAGTGAATGTGTGGGCAGGAAGGGTAGAGAGAGGGAAAAGGGCAGTGGTGCCTCAGTCCTCAGTGTGGTGGTGAATGTGTGGGCAGGAAGGGTAGAGAGAGGGAAAGGGGCAATGGGGCCTCAGTCGTCAGTGAGGTGGAGAAAGTGTGGGCAGGAAGCGTAGAGAGCAGAAAAGGGGCAGTGGTGCCTCAGTCCTCAGTGAGGCAGTGAATGTGTGGGCAGGAAGGGTAGAGGGAGAAAAGGGGCAGTGGTGATTCAGCCCTCAGCGAGACAGTGAATGTTTGGGCAGGAAGGGCAGCGGGAGGAAGGGTAGAGAGAGGGAAAGGGGCAGTTGTGCCCCAGTCCTCAGTGAGGCAGTGAATGTGCGGGCAGGAAGGATGGAGGGACGGAAAGGGAAAGTGGTGCCTCAGTCCTCAGTGAGGCAGTGAATGTGTGGGCAGGAAGGGTAGAGAGTGTGAAAGGTCCAGTGGTGCCTCAGTCCTCAGTGAGGCAGTGAATGTGTGGGCAGGAAGAGTAGAGAGAGAAAATGGGGAAGTTGTGCCTCAGTCCTCAGTGAGGCAGTGAATGTGTGGGCAGGAAGGGTAGAGAGCGTGAAAGGTCCAGTGGTGCCTCAGTCCTCAGTGAGGTGGAGAATGTGTGGGCAGAGAGAGGTGTAGTAGTGCTTCAGTCCTCAGTGAGCCAGTGAATATGTGGGCAGGAAGAATAGAGAGAGAAAAGGGGGCAGTTGTGCCTCAGTCCTCAGTGAGGCAGTTAAATTGTGGGCAGGAAGGGTAGAGAGAGGGAAAGGGGCAGTAGTGCCTCAGTCCTCAGTGAGGCAGTGAATGTGTGTGCACGAAGTGTCTAGAAAGGAAAAGGGGCAGTGGTGCCTCAGTCCTCAGTGAGGCGTTGAATGTGTGGACAGGAAGGGTAGAGAGAGGGAAAGGGGCAGTGGTGCCTCAGTCCTCAGTAAGGTGGTGAATGTGAGGGCACCAAAGGTAGAGGGCGGGAAAGGAGAAGTGGTGCCTCAGCCCTCAGTGAGGCGGTAAATGTGTGGGCAGGAAGGGTAGAGGGAGGGAAAGGGGCACTGGTGCCTCAGTCCTCAGTGATGCAGTGAATGTGTGGGCGGAGAAGGTTGTAGTGATGCCTCTGTACTCAGTGAGGCAGTGCATGTGTGGGCAGGAAGGGTAGCGGGAGGGAAAGGCGTCGTGGTGCCTCATTTGCCCCATTCCTCAGTGAAGCGGTAAATGTGTGGGCAGGAAGGGTAGAGGGAGGCAAAGGGCAGTGGTGCCTCAGTCCCTAGTGAGGCTGCAAATGTGTGGGCAGGAAGGGTAGAGAAAGGGAAAGGGACAGTGGTGCCTCAGTCCTCAGTGAGGTGGTGAATGTGTGGGCAGGAAGGGTAAAGGGAGGAAAAGGGGCAGTGGCGCCCCAGTCCTCAGTGAGGCAGTTAATGTTTGGGCAGGAAGGATAGAGATCTGGAAAGAGGCAGTGGTGACTCAGTCCTCAGTGAGGCGGTGAATGTGTGGGCAGGAAGGGTAGAGAGAGGCAAAGGGGGAGTGGGGCCTCAGTCCTCAGTGAGATGGTGAATGTGTGGGCAGGAAGGGTAGAGAGAGAGGCAAAGGGGCAGTGGTGCATCCGTCCTCAGTGAGGCAGTGAATGCGTGGGCAGGAAGGGAAGAGGGAGTGAAGGGTGCAGTGGTGCCTCAGTCCTCAGTGAGGTGGTGAGTATGTGGACAGGAAGGGTAGAGGGAGGGAAAGGGGCAGTGGTGCCTCATTCCTCAGTGAGGCGGTGAATGTGTGGACAGGAAGGGTAGAGAGAGGGAAGGGGCAGTGGTGCCTCAGCCCTCAGTGAGGCAGTGAATGTGTGGGCAGGAAGGGTAGTGGGAGGGAAAGGGCAGTGGTGCCTCAGTCCTCAGTGAGATGGTGAATGTATGTGCAGGAAGGGTAGAGAGAATGAAAGGGGCAGTGATGCCTCAGTCCTCAGGGAGGCAGTGAATGTTTGGGCAGGAAGGGTAGCGAGAAGCAAAGGGGCAGTGGTGCCTCAGTCCTCAGTGAGATGGCGAATGTGTGGGAAATAATGGTAGAGAGAGGGAAAGGGTCAGTGCGGCCTCAGTTCGCAGTGAGGCAAAGCATGTGTGGGCAGGAATGGTAGAGGGAGGGACGGGTAGAGAGATGGAAAGGGCAATGGTGCCTCAGTCCTCAGTGAGGTGGTGAATGTGTGGACAGGAAGGGTAGTGGCAGGGAAAGGACCAGTGGTGCCTCAGTCCTCAGTGAAGCAGTGAATGTGTGGGCAAGAAGGGTAGAGGGAGGGAAAGGGGCAGCAGTGCCTCAGTCGTCAGTGAGGCGGTGCATGTGTGGGCAGGAAAGGTAGAGAGATGGAAAGGGGCAGTGGTGCCTCAGTCCTCAGGGATGCAGTGAATGTGTGGGCAGGAAGGGTAGAGAGAGGGTAAGGGGCATTGCTGCCTCAGTCATCAGTGAGGTGGTGAATGTGTGGGCAGGAAGGGTACAGAGAGGGAAAGAGGCAATGGGGCTTCAGTCATCAGTGATGTGGAGAATGTGTGGGCAGGAATGGTACAGGGAGGGAAAGGGGCAGTGGTGCCTCAGTCCTCAGTGATGCAGTGAATGTGTGGGAAGAGAGGGGTGTAGTGGTGCCTCAGTACTCAGTGAGGCAGTGAATGTGTGGGCAGGATGGGTAGAGAGAGAGGCAAAGGGGCAGTGGTGCATCTGTCCTCAGTGAGGCAGTGAATGCGTGGGCAGGAAGGGAAGAGGGAGTGAAGGGTGCAGTGGTGCCTCAGTCCTCAGTGAGGTGGTGAGTGTGTGGACAGGAAGGGTAGAGGGAGGGAAAGGGGCAGTGGTGCCTCATTCCTCAGTGAGGTGGTGAATGTGTGGACAGGAAGGGTAGAGAGAGAGAAGGGGCAGTGGCGCCTCAGCCCTCAGTGAGGCAGTGAATGTGTGGGCAGGAAGGGTAGTGGGAGGGAAAGGGCAGTGGTGCCTCAGTCCTCAGTGAGATGGTGAATGTATGTGCAGGAAGGGTAGAGAGAATGAAAGGGGCAGTGATGCCTCAGTCCTCAGGGAGGCAGTGAATGTTTGGGCAGGAAGGGTAGCGAGAAGCAAAGGGGCAGTGGTGCCTCAGTCCTCAGTGAGATGGCGAATGTGTGGGAAATAATGGTAGAGAGAGGGAAAGGGTCAGTGCGGCCTCAGTTCGCAGTGAGGCAAAGCATGTGTGGGCAGGAATGGTAGAGGGAGGGACGGGTAGAGAGATGGAAAGGGCAATGGTGCCTCAGTCCTCAGTGAGGTGGTGAATGTGTGGACAGGAAGGGTAGTGGCAGGGAAAGGACCAGTGGTGCCTCAGTCCTCAGTGAAGCAGTGAATGTGTGGGCAAGAAGGGTAGAGGGAGGGAAAGGGGCAGCAGTGCCTCAGTCGTCAGTGAGGCGGTGCATGTGTGGGCAGGAAAGGTAGAGAGAGGGAAAGGGGCAGTGGTGCCTCAGTCCTCAGGGATGCAGTGAATGTGTGGGCAGGAAGGGTAGAGAGAGGGTAAGGGGCATTGCTGCCTCAGTCATCAGTGAGGTGGTGAATGTGTGGGCAGGAAGGGTACAGAGAGGGAAAGAGGCAATGGGGCTTCAGTCATCAGTGATGTGGAGAATGTGTGGGCACGAATGGTACAGGGAGGGAAAGGGGCAGTGGTGCCTCAGTCCTCAGTGATGCAGTGAATGTGTGGGAAGAGAGGGGTGTAGTGGTGCCTCAGTACTCAGTGAGGCAGTGAATGTGTGGGCAGGATGGGTAGAGAGAGGGAAAGGGGCAGTGGTGCCTCAGTCCTCAGTGTGGTGGTGAATGTGTGGGCAGGAAGGGTAGAGAGAGGGAAAGGGGCAATGGGGCCTCAGTCGTCAGTGAGGTGGAGAAAGTGTGGGCAGGAAGGGTAGAGAGCAGAAAAGGGGCAGTGGTGCCTCAATCCTCAGTGAGGCAGTGAATGTGTGGGCAGGAAGGTTAGAGGGAGAAAAGGGGCAGTGTTGATTCAGCCCTCAGCGAGGCAGTGAATGTGTGGGCAGGAAGGGCAGCGGGAGGAAGGATAGAGAGAGGGAAAGGGGCAGTGGTGCCCCAGTCCTCAGTGAGGCAGTGAATGTGTGGGCAGGAAGGGTGGAGGGACGGAAATGGAAAGTGGTGCCTCAGTCCTCAGTGAGGCAGTGAATGTGTGGGCAGGAAGGGTAGAGAGTGTGAAAGGTCCAGTGGTACCTCAGTCCTCAGTGAGGCAGTGACTGTGTGGGCAGGAAGAGTAGAGAGAATATGTGTGCACAAAGGGTCTAGAAAGGGAAAGGGGCAATGGTGCCTCAGTCCTCAGTGAGGTGTTGAATGTGTGGGCAGGAAGGGTAGAGAGTGTGAAAGGTCCAGTGGTGCCTCATTCCTCAGTGAGGCAGTGAATGTGTGGGTGGAGAGAGGTGTAGTGGTGCCTCAGACCTCAATGAGGCAGTGAATGTGTGGGCAGGAAGGGTAGAGAGAGAAAAGGGGGAAGTTGTGCCTCAGTCCTCAGTGAGGCAGTGCATTTTTGGGCAGCAAGGCTAGAGAGAGGGAATGGGGCAGTAGTGCCTCAATCCTCAGTGAGGCAGTAAATGTGTGGGCAGGAAGGGTAGAGAGAGGGAATGGGGCAGTGGTGCCTCAGTCCTCAGTAAGGTGGTGAATGTGAGGGCACCAAAGGTAGAGGGCGGGAAAGGAGAAGTGGTGCCTCAGTCCTCAGTGAGGCGGTGAATGTGTGGGCAGGAAGGGTAGAGGGAGGGAAAGGGGTCGTGGTGCCTCATTTGCCCCAGTCCTCAGTGAAGCGGTAAATGTGTGGGCAGGAAGGGTAGAGGGACGGAAAGGGCAGTGGTGCCTCAGTCATCAGTGAGGTGGTGAATGTGTGGGCAGGAAGGGTAGAGAGGGGAAGGTAGAAGTGGTGCCTCAGTCCCCAGTGAGGCTGCAAATGTGTGGGCAGGAAGGGTAGATAAACGGAAAGGGACAGTGGTGCCTCAGTCCTCAGTGAGGTGGTGAATGTGTGGGCAGGAAGGGTAGAGAGCGTGAATGGTCCAGTGGTGCCTCAGTCCTCAGTGAGGTGGAGAATGTGTGGGCAGTGAGGTGTAGTGGTGCCTCAGTCCTCAGTGAGCCAGTGATTGTGTGGGCAGGAAGAGTAGAGAGAGAAAAGGGGGCAGTTGTGCCTCAGTCCTCAGTGAGGCAGTGAATTTATGGGCAGGAAGGGTAGAGAGAGGGAAAGGGGCAGTAGTGCCTCAGTCCTCAGTGAGGCAGTGAATGTGTGTGCACGAAGGGTAGAGAGAGAGGGAAAGGGGCAGTGGTGCTCAGTCCTCAGTGAGGCGGTGAATGTGAGGGCACCAAAGGTAGAGGGAAGGTAAAGGAGCAGTGTTTCCTCAGTCTTCAGTGAGGCAGTGAATGTGTGGGCAGGAAGGGTAGAGGGAGGAAAAGGGGCAGTGGTGCCTCAGTCCTCAGTGATGCAGTGAATGTGGGAAGAGAGGGGTGAAGTGGTTCCTCAGTACTCAGTGTGACAGTGAATGTGTGGGCAGGAAGGGTAGAGAGAGGGAAAGTGGCAGTGGTGCCTCAGTCCTTGGTGTGGCAGTGAATGTGTGGGCAGGAAGGGTAGAGACAGGGAAAGGGGCAATGGGGCCTCAGTCGTCAGTGAGGTGGAGAAAGTGTGGGCAGGAAGGGTAGAGCGGGAAAAAGGGGTAGTGGTGATTCAGCCCTCAGTGAGGCAGTGAATGCGTGGGCAGGAAGGGTAGCGGGAGGAAGGGTAGAGAAAGGGAAAGGGGCAGTGGTGCCCCAGTCTTCAGTGAGGCAGTGAATGTGTGGGCAGGAAGGGTAGAGAGAGGGAAAGGGGCAGTGGTGCCTCATTCCTCAGAGAGACAGTGAATGGGTGGGCAGAGAGGGGTGTAGTGGTGCCTCAGTACTCAGTGAGGCAGTGAATGTGTGGGCAGGAAGGGTCGAGAGAGGTAAAGGGGCAGTGGTGCCTCAGTCCTCGGTGAGGTGGTGAATGTGTGGGCAGGAAGGGTACAGAGAGGGAAAGGGGCAATGGGGCTTCAGTCAGTGAGGTGGAGAATGTGTGGGCAGGAAGGGTAGAGGGAGGGAAAGGGGCAGTGGTGCCTCAGTCCTCAGTGAGGCAGTGAATGTGTGTGCAGGAAGGGTGGAGGGAGGGAACGGGAGAATGGTGCCTCAGTCCTCAATGAGGTGTAGAATGTGTGGGCAGGAAAGGTAGAGAGAGGGAAAGGAACAGTGGTGCCCCAGTCCTCAGTGAGGCCTTGAAAGTTTGGGCACGAAGGGTAGAGAGCTGGAAAGGGGCAGTGGTGACTCAGTCCTCAGTGTGGTGGTGAATGTGTGGGCAAGAAGGGTAGAGGGAGGGAAAGGGGCAGTGGTGCCTCAGTCATCAGTGAGGTGGTGACTGTATGGGCAGGAAGGGTAGAGAGAAGGAAAGGGGCAGTGGTGCCTCAGTCCTCAGTGATGCTGTGAATTTGTGGGCAGGAAGGGTGGAGGGAGGGAAAGGAGCAGTGGTGCCCCAGTCCTCAGTGAGGCAGTGCATTTGTGGGCAGGAAGGGTAGTGAGCCGGAAAGGGGAAGTGGTGTGGCAGTCTTCAGTGAGGCAGTGAATGTGTGGGCAGGAAGGGTAGTGGGAGGGAAAGGGGCAGTGATGCCTCAGTCCTCAGTGAGGCAGTGAATGTGTGTGCAGGAAGGGTAGAGAGAGGAAAAGGGGCAGTGGTGCTCCAGTCCTCAGTGAGGCAGTGAATGTTTGGGCAGGAAGGGTAGAGATCTGGAAAGGGGCAGTGGTCCCTCAGTCCACAGTGAGGTGGTGAATGTGTGGGCAGGAAGGGTAGAGGGAGGGAAAGGGGCAGTGGTGCCTCAGTCCTCAGTGAGACAGTGAATGTGTGGGCAGAGAGGGGTGTAGTGGTGCCTCAGTACTCAGTGAGGCAGTGAATGTTTGGGCAGGAAGGGTAGAGAGAGGGAAAGAGGCAGTGGTGCCTCAGTCCTCGGTGAGGTGGTGATTGTGTGGGCAGGAAGGGTACAGAGAGGGAAAGGGGTAATGGGGCTTCAGTCGTCAGTGAGGCAGAGAATGTGTGGGCAGTAAGGGTAGAGGGAGGGAAAGGGGCAGTGGTGCCTCAGTCTTCAGTGAGGCAGTGAATGTGGGGCAAGAAGGGTAGAGAGAGGGAAAGGGGCAATGCAGCCTCAGTCCTCAGTGAGGGGGGGAATGTGTGGGCAAGAAGGGTAGAGGGAGGAAGGATAGAGAGAGGGAAAGGGGCAGTGGTGCCTCTGTCCTCAGTGAGGCAGTGAATATGTGGGCAGGAAGGGTGAAGGGAGGGAACAGGATAGTGGTGCCTCAGTCCTCAGTGAGGCGGTGAATGTGTGGGCAGGAAGGGTAAAGAGAGGAAAAGGGCCAGTGGTGCCCCAGTCCTCAGTGAGGCAGTGAATGTTTGGGCAGGAAGGGTAAAGAGAGGAAAAGGGGCAGTGGTGCCCCAGTCCTCAGTGAGGCAGTGAATGTTTGGGCAGGAAGGGTAGAGATCTGGAAAGGGGCAGTGGTGACTCAGTCCTCAGTGAGGCGGTGAATGTGCGGGCAGGAAGGGTAGAGAGAGGCAAAGGGGGAGTGGGGCCCCAGTCCTCAGTGAGGCAGTGAATGTTTGGGCAGGAAGGGTAAAGAGAGGAAAAGGGGCAATGGTGCCCCAGTCCTCAGTGAGGCAGTGAATGTTTGGGCAGGAAGGGTAGAGATCTGGAAAGGGGCAGTGGTGACTCAGTCCTCAGTGAGGCGGTGAATGTGCGGGCAGGAAGGGTAGAGAGAGGCAAAGGGGGAGTGGAGCCTCAGTCCTCAGTGAGATGGTGAATGTGTGGGCAGGAAGGGTAGAGAGAGAGGCAAAGGGGCAGTGGTGCCTCTGTCCTCAGTGAGGCAGTGAATGCGTGGGCAGGAAGGGAAGAGGGAGTGAAGGGTGCAGTGGTGCCTCAGTCCTCAGTGAGGTGGTGAGTGTGTGGACAGGAAGGGTAGAGGGAGGGAAAGGGGCAGTGGTGCCTCATTCCTCAGTGAGGCAGTGAATGTGTGGACAGGAAGGGTAGAGAGAGGGAAGGGGCAGTGGTGCCTCAGTCCTCAGCGAGGCAGTGAATGTGTGGGCAGGAAGGGTAGAGAGAGAGGGAAAGGGGCAGTGGTGCCCCAGTCTTCAGTGAGGCAGTGAATGTGCGGGCAGGAACGGTGGAGGGAGGGAAAGGTAAAGTGGTGCCTCAGTCCTCAGTGAGGTGGTGAATGTGTGGGTAGGAAGGGTAGAGAGTGTGAAAGGTCCAGTGGTGCCTCAGTCCTCAGTGAGGTGGTGAATGTGTGGGCAAGAAGGGTAGAGGGAGGGAAAGGGGCAGTGGTGCCTCGGTCATCAGTGAGGTGGTGAATGTATGGGCAGGAAGGGTAGAGAGAAGGAAAGGGGCAGTGGTGCCTCAGTCCTCAGTGATGCTGTGAATTTGTTGGCAGGAAGGGTGGAGGGAGGGAAAGGAGCAGTGGTGCCTCACTACTCAGTGAGGCAGTGAATGTGTGGGCAGGAAGGGTAGAGAGATGGAAAGGGGCAGTGGTGCCCCAGTCCTCAGTGAGGCAGTGAATGTTTGGGCAGGAAAGGTAGAGAGCTGGAAAGGGGCAGGGGTGACTCAGTCCTCAGTGAGGCGGTGAATGTATGGGCAAGAAGGGTAGAGGGAGGGAAAGGGGCAGTGGTGCCCCAGTCATCAGTGAGGTGGTGAATGTATGGGCAGGAAGGGTAGAGAGAAGGAAAGGGGCAGTGGTGCCTCAGTCCTCAGTGATGCTGTGAATTTGTGGGCAGGAAGGGTGGAGGGAGGGAAAGGAGCAGTGGTGCCTCAGTCCTCAGAGAGGCAGTGCATTTGTGGGCAGGAAGGGTAGTGAGCCGGAAAGGGGCAGTGGTGCCGCAGTCTTCAGTGAGGCAGTGAATGTGTGGGCAGGAAGGGTAGTGGGAGGGAAAGGGGCAGTGGTGCCTCAGTCCTCACTAAGGCAGTGAATGTGTGTGCAGGGAGGGTAGAGAGAGGGAAAGGGGCAGTGGTCCCTCAGTCCCGAGTGAGGCGGTGAATGTGTGGGCAGGAAGGGTACAGGGAGGGAAAGGGGCAGTGGTGACTCAGTCCTCAGTGATACAGTGAATGTGTGGGCAGAGAGGGGTGTAGTGGTGCCTCAGTACTCAGTGTGGCAGTGAATGCTTGGGCAGGAAGGGTAGAGGGAGGGAAAGGGGCAGTGGTGCCTCAGTCGTCAGTGAGGCAGTGAATGTGTGGGCAAGAAGGGTAGAGAGAGGGAAAGGGGCAATGGGGCCTCAGTCCTCAGTGAGGTGGGGAATGTGTAGGCAGGAAGGGTAGAGGGAGGAAGGATAGAGAGAGGGAAAGGAGCAGTGGTGCCTCTGTCCTCAGTGAGGCAGTGAATATGTGGGCAGGAAGGGTGGAGGGAGGGAACAGGACAGTGGTGCCTCAGTCCTCGGTGAGGCAGTGAATGTGTGGGCAGGAAGGGTAAAGAGAGGAAAAGGGCCAGTGGTGCCCCAGTCCTCAGTGAGGCAGTGAATGTTTGGGCAGGAAGGGTAAAGAGAGGAAAAGGGGCAGTGGTGCCCCAGTCCTCAGTGAGGCAGTGAATGTTTGGGCAGGAAGGGTAGAGATCTGGAAAGGGGCAGTGGTGACTCATTCCTCAGTGAGGCGGTGAATGTGCGGGCAGGAAGGGTAGAGAGAGGCAAAGGGGGAGTGGGGCCCCAGTCCTCAGTGAGGCAGTGAATGTGTGGGCAGGAAGGGTAAAGAGAGGAAAAGGGCCAGCGGTGCCCCAGTCCTCAGTGAGGCAGTGAATGTTTGGGCAGGAAGGGTAAAGAGAGGAAAAGGGGCAGTGGTGCCCCAGTCCTCAGTGAGGCAGTGAATGTTTGGGCAGGAAGGGTAGAGATCTGGAAAAGGGCAGTGGTGACTCAGTCCTCAGTGAGGCGGTGAATGTGCGGGCAGGAAGGGTAGAGAGAGGCAAAGGGGGAGTGGGGCCCCAGTCCTCAGTGAGGCAGTGAATGTTTGGGCAGGAAGGGTAAAGAGAGGAAAAGGGGCAATGGTGCCCCAGTCCTCAGTGAGGCAGTGAATGTTTGGGCAGGAAGGGTAGAGATCTGGAAAGGGGCAGTGGTGACTCAGTCCTCAGTGAGGCGGTGAATGTGCGGGCAGGAAGGGTAGAGAGAGGCAAAGGGGGAGTGGAGCCTCAGTCCTCAGTGAGATGGTGAATGTGTGGGCAGGAAGGGTAGAGAGAGAGGCAAAGGGGCAGTGGTGCCTCTGTCCTCAGTGAGGCAGTGAATGCGTGGGCAGGAAGGGAAGAGGGAGTGAAGGGTGCAGTGGTGCCTCAGTCCTCAGTGAGGTGGTGAGTGTGTGGACAGGAAGGGTAGAGGGAGGGAAAGGGGCAGTGGTGCCTCATTCCTCAGTGAGGCAGTGAATGTGTGGACAGGAAGGGTAGAGAGAGGGAAGGGGCAGTGGTGCCTCAGTCCTCAGCGAGGCAGTGAATGTGTGGGCAGGAAGGGTAGAGAGAGAGGGAAAGGGGCAGTGGGGCCCCAGTCTTCAGTGAGGCAGTGAATGTGCGGGCAGGAAGGGTGGAGGGAGGGAAAGGTAAAGTGGTGCCTCAGTCCTCAGTGAGGTGGTGAATGTGTGGGTAGGAAGGGTAGAGAGTGTGAAAGGTCCAGTGGTGCCTCAGTCCTCAGTGAGGTGGTGAATGTGTGGGCAAGAAGGGTAAAGGGAGGGAAAGGGGCAGTGGTGCCTCGGTCATCAGTGAGGTGGTGAATGTATGGGCAGGAAGGGTAGAGAGAAGGAAAGGGGCAGTGGTGCCTCAGTCCTCAGTGATGCTGTGAATTTGTTGGCAGGAAGGGTGGAGGGAGGGAAAGGAGCAGTGGTGCCTCAGTACTCAGTGAGGCAGTGAATGTGTGGGCATGAAGGGTAGTGGGAGGGAAAGGGGCAGTGGTGCCTCAGTCCTCAGTGAGGCAGTGAATGTGTGTGCAGAAAGGGTAGCGGGAGGAAGGGTAGAGAGAGGGAAAGGGGCAGTGGTGCCCCAGTCCTCAGTGAGGCAGTGAATGTGTGGGCAGGAAGGGTAGAGAGATGGAAAGGGGCAGTGGTGCCCCAGTCCTCAGTGAGGCAGTGAATGTTTGGGCAGGAAAGGTAGAGAGCTGGAAAGGGGCAGGGGTGACTCAGTCCTCAGTGAGGCGGTGAATGTATGGGCAAGAAGGGTAGAGGGAGGGAAAGGGGCAGTGGTGCCCCAGTCATCAGTGAGGTGGTGAATGTATGGGCAGGAAGGGTAGAGAGAAGGAAAGGGGCAGTGGTGCCTCAGTCCTCAGTGATGCTGTGAATTTGTGGGCAGGAAGGGTGGAGGGAGGGAAAGGAGCAGTGGTGCCTCAGTCCTCAGAGAGGCAGTGCATTTGTGGGCAGGAAGGGTAGTGAGCCGGAAAGGGGCAGTGGTGCCGCAGTCTTCAGTGAGGCAGTGAATTTGTGGGCAGGAAGGGTAGTGGGAGGGAAAGGGGCAGTGGTGCCTCAGTCCTCACTAAGGCAGTGAATGTGTGTGCAGGGAGGGTAGAGAGAGGGAAAGGGGCAGTGGTCCCTCAGTCCCGAGTGAGGCGGTGAATGTGTGGGCAGGAAGGGTACAGGGAGGGAAAGGGGTAGTGGTGACTCAGTCCTCAGTGATACAGTGAATGTGTGGGCAGAGAGGGGTGTAGTGGTGCCTCAGTACTCAGTGTGGCAGTGAATGCTTGGGCAGGAAGGGTAGAGGGAGGGAAAGGGGCAGTGGTGCCTCAGTCGTCAGTGAGGCAGTGAATGTGTGGGCAAGAAGGGTAGAGAGAGGGAAAGGGGCAATGGGGCCTCAGTCCTCAGTGAGGTGGAGAATGCGTGGGCAGGAAGGGTAGAGGGAGGAAGGATAGAGAGAGGGAAAGGAGCAGTGGTGCCTCTGTCCTCAGTGAGGCAGTGAATATGTGGGCAGGAAGGGTGGAGGGAGGGAACAGGACAGTGGTGCCTCAGTCCTCGGTGAGGCAGTGAATGTGTGGGCAGGAAGGGTAAAGAGAGGAAAAGGGGCAGTGGTGCCCCAGTCCTCAGTGAGGCAGTGAATGTTTGGGCAGGAAGGGTAGAGATCTGGAAAGGGGCAGTGGTGACTCATTGCTCAGTGAGGCGGTGAATGTGTGGGCAGGAAGGGTAGAGAGAGGCAAAGGGGCAGTGGTGCCTCTGTCCTCAGTGAGGCAGTGAATGCGTGGGCAAGAAGGGAAGAGGGAGTGAAGGGTGCAGTGGTGCCTCAGTCCTCAGTGAGATGGTGAATGTATGGGCAGGAAGGGTAGAGAGAGGGAAAGGGCCAGTGATGCCTCAGTCCTCAGGGAGGCAGTGAATGTTTGGGCAGGAAGGGTAGCGAGCGGGACTGGGGCAGTGGTGACTCAGTCCTCAGTGAGGTGGCGAATGTGTGGGAAGGAATGGTAGAGAGAGGGAAAGGGTCAGTGGGGCCTCAGTTCGCAGTGAGGCAGAGAATGTGTGGGCAGGAATGGTAGAGGGAGGGACGGGTAGAGAGATGGAAAGGGGCAATGGTGCCTCAGCCCTCAGTGAGGTGGTGAATGTGTGGACAGGAAGGGTAGTGACAGGGAAATGACCAGTGGTGCCTCAGTCCTCAGTGAAGCGGTGAATGTGTGGGCAAGAAGGGTAGAGGGACGGAAAGGGGCAGCAGTGCCTCAGTCGTCATTGAGGCGGTGCATGTGTGGGCAGGAAAGGTAGAGAGAGGGAAAGGGGCAGTGGTGCCTCAGTCCTCAGTGATGCAGTGAATGTGTGGGCAGGAAGGGTAGAGAGAGGGAAAGGGGCATTGCTGCCTCAGTCATCAGTGAGGTGGTGAATGTGTGGGCAGGAAGGGTACAGAGAGGGAAAGGGGCAATGGGGCTTCAGTCATCAGTGATGTGGAGAATGTGTGGGCAGGAATGGTAGAGGGAGGGAAAGGGGCAGTGGTGCCTCAGTCCTCAGTGATGCAGTGAATGTGTGAGCAGGAAGGTTAGAGAGAGGGAAAGGGGCATTGCTGCCTCAGTCATCAGTGAGGTGGTGAATGTGTGGGCAGGAAGGGTACAGAGAGGGAAAGGGGCAATGGAGCTTCAGTCATCAGTGATGTGGAGAATGTGTGGGCAGGAATAGTAGAGGGGGGAAGGGGCAGTGGTGCCTCAGACCTCAGTGATGCAGTGAATGTGTGGGAAGAGAGGGGTGTAGTGGTGCCTCAGTACTCAGTGAGGCAGTGAAGGGGAGAGAGAGGGAAAAGGGGCAGTGGTGCCTCAGTCCTCAGTGTGGGGGTGAATGTGTGGGCAGGAAGGGTAGAGAGAGGGAAAGGGGCAATGGGGCCTCAGTCATCAGTGAGGTGGAGAAAGTGTGGGCAGGAAGGGTAGAGAGGGGAAAAGGGGCAGTGGTGCCTCAGTCCTCAGTGAGGCAGTGAATGTGTGGGCAGGAAGGGTAGAGGGAGAAAAGGGGCAGTGGTGATTCAGCCCTCAGTGAGGCAGTGAATGTGTGGGCAGGAAGGGCAGCGGGAGGAAGGGTAGAGAGAGGAAAAGGGGCAGTGGTGCCCCAGTCCTCAGTGAGGGAGTGAATATGCGGGCAGGAAGGGTGGAGGGACGGAAAGGGAAAGTGGTGCCTCAGTCCTCAGTGAGGCAGTGAATGTGTGGGCAGGAAGGGTAGAGAGTGTGAAAGGTCCAGTGGTGCCTCAGTCCTCAGTGAGGCAGTGAATGTGTGGGCAGGAAGAGTAGAGTGAGAAAAGGGGGCAGTTGTGCCTCAGTCCTCAGTGAGGCAGTGAATTTGTGGGTAGGAAATATACAGAGAGGGAAAGGGGAAGTAGTGCCTCAGGCCTCAGTGAGGCAGTGAATGTGTGGGTAGGAAGGGTAGAGAGAGGGAAAGGGGCAGTGGTGCCTCAGTCCTCAATGAGGCGGTGAATGTGAGGGCACCAAAGGTAGAGGGAGGGAAAAGAGCAGTGTTGCCTCAGTCTTCAGTGAGGCGGTGAATGTGTGGGCAGGAAGGGTAGAGGGAGGGTAAGGGGCATTGGTGCCTCAGTCCTCAGTGATGCAGTGAATGTGTGGGCAGGAAGGGTAGAGGGAGGGCACAGGACAGTGGTGCCTCAGTCTTCAGTGAGGCGGTGAATGTGTGGGCAGGAAGGGTAAAGAGAGGAAAAGGGGCAGTGGTGCCCCAGTCCTCAGTGAGGCAGTGAATGTTTGGACAGGAAGGGTAGAGATCTGGAAAGGGGCAGTGGTGACTCAGTCCTCAGTGGGGCGGTGAATGTGTGGGCAGGAAGGGTAGAGAGAGGCAAAGGGGGAGTGGGGCCTCAGTCCTCAGTGAGATGGTGAATGTGTGGGCAGGAAGGGTAGAGAAAGAGGCAAAGGGGCAGTGGTGCCTCTGTCCTCAGTGAGGCAGTGAATGCGTGGGCAGGAAGGGAAGAGGGAGTGAAGGGTGCAGTGGTGCCTAAGTCCTCAGTGAAGTGCTGAGTGTGTGGACAGGAAGGGTAGAGGGAGGGAAAGGGGCACTGGTGCCTCATTCCTCAGTGAGGCGGTGAATGTGTGGACAGGAAGTGTAGAGAGAGGGAAGGGGTCAGTGGGGCCTCAGTTCGCAGTGAGGCAGAGAATGTGTGGGCAGGAATGGTAGAGGGAGGGACGGGTAGAGAGATGGAAAGGGGCAATGGTGCCTCAGCCCTCAGTGAGGTGGTGAATGTGTGGACAGGAAGGGTAGTGGCAGGGAAAGGACCAGTGGTGCCTCAGTCCTCAGTGAGGCAGAGAATGTGTGGGCAGGAAGGGTAGAGGGAGGCAAAAGGGCAGTGGTGCCTCAGCTGCCCCAGTCCTCAGTGAAGCAGTGAATGTGTGGGCAAGAAGGGTAGAGGGAGGGAAAGGGGCAGCAGTGCCTCAGTCATCAGTGAGGCGGTGCATGTGTGGGCAGGAAAGGTAGAGAGAGGGAAAGGGGCAGTGGTGCCTCAGTCCTCAGTGAGGCAGAGAATGTGTGGGCAGGAATGGTAGAGGGAGGGACGGGTAGAGAGATGGAAAGGGGCAATGGTGCCTCAGCCCTCAGTGAGGTGGTGAATGTGTGGACAGGAAGGGTAGTGACAGGGAAATGACCAGTGGTGCCTCAGTCCTCAGTGAAGCGGTGAATGTGTGGGCAAGAAGGGTAGAGGGACGGAAAGGGGCAGCAGTGCCTCAGTCGTCATTGAGGTGGTGCATGTGTGGGCAGGAAAGGTAGAGAGAGGGAAAGGGGCAGGGGTGCCTCAGTCCTCAGTGATGCAGTGAATGTGTGGGCAGGAAGGGTAGAGAGAGGGAAAGGGGCATTGCTGCCTCAGTCATCAGTGAGGTGGTGAATGTGTGGGCAGGAAGGGTACAGAGAGGGAAAGGGGCAATGGGGCTTCAGTCATCAGTGATGTGGAGAATGTGTGGGCAGGAATGGTAGAGGGAGGGAAAGGGACAGTGGTGCCTCAGTCCTCAGTGATGCAGTAAATGTGTGAGCAGGCAGGTTAGAGAGAGGGAAAGGGGCATTGCTGCCTCAGTCATCAGTGAGGTGGTGAATGTGTGGGCAGGAAGGGTACAGAGAGGGAAAGGGGCAATGGGGCTTCAGTCATCAGTGATGTGGAGAATGTGTGGGCAGGAATGGTAGAGGGGGGAAAGGGGCAGTGGTGCCTCAGTCCTCAGTGATGCAGTGAATGTGTGGGAAGAGAGGGGTGTAGTGGTGCCTCAGTACTCAGTGAGGCAGTGAAGGGTAGAGAGAGGGAAAGGGGCAGTGGTGCCTCAGTCCTCAGTGTGGGGGTAAATGTGTGGGCAGGAAGGGTAGAGAGAGGGAAAGGGGAAATGGGGCCTCAGTCATCAGTGAGGTGGAGAAAGTGTGGGCAGGAAGGGTAGAGAGGGGAAAAGGGGCAGTGGTGCCTCAGTCCTCAGTGAGGCAGTGAATGTGTGGGCAGGAAGGGTAGAGGGAGAAAAGGGGCAGTGGTGATTCAGCCCTCAGTGAGGCAGTGAATGTGTGGGCAGGAAGGGCAGCGGGAGGAAGGGTAGAGAGAGGAAAAGGGGCAGTGGTGCCCCAGTCCTCATTGAGGGATATGCGGGCAGGAAGGGTGGAGGGACGGAAAGGGAAAGTGGTGCCTCAGTCCTCAGTGAGGCAGTGAATGTGTGGGCAGGAAGGGTAGAGAGTGTGAAAGGTCCAGTGGTGCCTCAGTCCTCAGTGAGGCAGTGAATGTGTGGGCAGGAAGAGTAGAGTGAGAAAAGGGGGCAGTTGTGCCTCAGTCCTCAGTGATGCAGTGAATTTGTGGGTAGGAAATGTACAGAGAGGGAAAGGGGCAGTAGTGCCTCAGGCCTCAGTGAGGCAGTGAATGTGTGGGTAGGAAGGGTAGAGAGAGGGAAAGGGGCAGTGGTGCCTCAGTCCTCAGTGATGCAGTGAATGTGTGGGCATGAAGGGTAGAGGGAGGGCACAGGACAGTGGTGCCTCAGTCTTCAGTGAGGCGGTGAATGTGTGGGCAGGAAGGGTAGAGGGAGGGTAAGGGGCAGTGGTGCCTCAGTCCTCAGTGATGCAGTGAATGTGTGGGCAGGAAGGGTAGAGGGAGGGCACAGGACAGTGGTGCCTCAGTCTTCAGTGAGGTGGTGAATGTGTGGGCAGGAAGGGTAAAGAGAGGAAAAGGGGCAGTGGTGCCCCAGTCCTCAGTGAGGCAGTGAATGTTTGGGCAGGAAGGGTAGAGATCTGGAAAGGGGCAGTGGTGACTCAGTCCTCAGTGGGGTGGTGAATGTGTGGGCAGGAAGGGTAGAGAGAGGCAAAGGGGGAGTGGGGCCTCAGTCCTCAGTGAGATGGTGAATGTGTGGGCAGGAAGGGTAGAGAGAGAGGCAAAGGGGCAGTGGTGCCTCTGTCCTCAGTGAGGCAGTGAATGCGTGGGCAGGAAGGGAAGAGGGAGTGAAGGGTGCAGTGGTGCCTAAGTCCTCAGTGAAGTGCTGAGTGTGTGGACAGGAAGGGTAGAGGGAGGGAAAGGGGCAGTGGTGCCTCATTCCTCAGTGAGGCGGTGAATGTGTGGACAGGAAGTGTAGAGAGAGGGAAGGGGCAGTGGTGCCTCAGCCCTCAGTAAGGCAGTAAATGTGTTGGCAGGAAGGGTAGTGGGAGGGAAAGGGGCAGTAGTGCCTCCGTCCTCAGTGAGAGGGTGAATGTGTGGGAAGGAATGGTAGAGAGAGGGAAAGGGTCAGTGGGGCCTCAGTTCGCAGTGAGACAGAGAATGTGTGGGCAGGAATGGTAGACGGAGGGACGGGTAGAGAGATGGAAAGGGGCAATGGTGCCTCAGCCCTCAGTGAGGTGGTGAATGTGTGGACAGGAAGGGTAGTGGCAGGGAAAGGACCAGTGGTGCCTCAGTCCTCAGTGAGGCAGAGAATGTGTGGGCAGGAAGGGTAGAGGGAGGCAAAAGGGCAGTGGTGCCTCAGCTGCCCCAGTCCTCAGTGAAGCGGTGAATGTGTGGGCAAGAAGGGTAGAGGGAGGGAAAGGGGCAGCAGTGCCTCAGTCGTCAGTGAGGCGGTGCATGTGTGGGCAGGAAAGGTAGAGAGAGGGAAAGGGGCAGTAGTGCCTCAGTCCTCAGTGATGCAGTGAATGTGTGGGCAGGAAGGGTAGAGAGAGGGAAAAGGGCATTGCTGCCTCAGTCATCAGTGAGGTGGTGAATGTGTGGGCAGGAAGGGTACAGACAGGGAAAGGAGCAATGGGGCTTCAGTCATCAGTGATGTGGAGAATGTGTGTGCAGGAATGGTAGAGGGAGGGAAAGGGGCAGTGGTGCCTCAGTCCTCAGTGATGCAGTGAATGTGTGGGAAGAGAGGGGTGTAGTGGTGCCTCAGTACTCAGTGAGGCAGTGAATGTGTGGGCAGGAAGGGTAGAGAGAGGGAAAGGGCCAGTGGTGCCTCAGTCCTAAGTGATACTGGGAATGTGTGGGCAAGAAGGGTAGAGAGATGGAAAGGGGCAATGGGGCCTCAATCCTCATTGAGGTGGAGAATGTGTGGGCAGGAAGGGTAGAGGGAGGGAAAGGGGAAATGGGCCTCAGTCCTTAGTGAGGCAGTGAATGTGTGGGCAGGAAGGGTAGAGCATGGAAGGGTAGAGAGAGGGAAAGGGGCAGTGGTGCCTCTGTCCTCAGTGAGGCAGTGAATGTGTGTGCAGGAAGGGTGGAGGGAGGAAACAGGACAGTGGTGCCTTAGTCCTCAGTGAGGCAGTGAATGTGTCAGCAGGAAGGATAGAGAGAGGGAAAGGGGCAGTGGTGCCCCAGTCCTCAGTGAGAAAGTGAATGTTTGGGCAGGAAGTGTAGAGAGCTGGAAAGGGGCAGTGATGACTCAGTCCTCAGTGAGGCGGTGAATGTGTGGGCAAGAAGGGTAGAGGGAGGGAAAGGGTCAGTGGTGCCTCAGTCAACAGTGTGACAGTGAATGTGTGGGCACGAAGGGTAGAGAGAGGGAAAGGGTCAGTGATGCTTCAGTCCTCAGTGATGCAGTGTATTTGTGGATGGGAAGGGTACAGGGAGGGAAAGGGGCAGTGGTGCCTCAGTCCTAAGTGATACTGGGAATGTGTGGGCACAGAGGGGTGTAGTGGTGCCCCAGTCCTCAGTGAGGCAGTGCATTTGTGGGCAGGAAGCGTAGAGAGCCGGAAAGGGGCAGTGGTGCCTCAGTCTTCAGTGAGGCAGTGACTGTGTGGGCAGGAAGTGTAGAGAGAGGGAATGGGCCAGTGGTGCCTCAGTCCTCAGTGAGGCAGTGAATGTGTGTGCAGGAAGGGTAGAGAGAGGGAAAGGAGCAGTGGCCCCTCAGTCCTCAGTGAGGCGGTGAATGTGTGGTCAGGAAGGGTACATGGAAGGAAAGGTGCAGTTGTGCCTCAGTCCTCAGTGATACAGTGAATGTGTGGGCAGAGAGGGGTGTAGTGGCGCCTCAGTACTCAGTGAGGCAGTGAATGTGTGGGCAGGAAGGGTAGAAAGAGGGAAAGGAGCCGTGGTGCCTCAGTCGTCGGCGAGGTGGTGAATGTGTGGGCAGGAAGGGTACAGAGATGGAAAGGGGCAATGGGGCTTAAGTCGTCAGTGAGGTGGAGAATGTGTGGGCAGGAAAGGTAGAGGGAGAGGCAAAGGGGCAGTGGTGCCTCTGTCCTCACTGAGGCAGAGAATGCGTGGGAGGGAAGGGAAGAGTGAGTGAAAGGGGCAGTGGTGCCTCAGTCCTCAGTGAGGCGGTGAGTGTGTGGACAGGAAGGGTAGAGGGAGGGAAAGGGGCAGTGGTGCCTCATTCCTCAATGAGGTGGTGAATGTGTGAACAGGAAGGGTAGAGAGAGGGAAGGGGCAGTGGTGCCTCAGCCCTCAGTGAGGTGTTGATTGTGTGGGCAGGAAGAGTAGTGGGAGGGAAAGGGGCAGTGGTGCCTCAGTCCTCAGTGAGATGGTGAATGTATGGGCAGGAAGGGTAGAGAGAGGGAAAAGGGCAGTGGTGCCTCAGTCCTCCGGGAGGCAGTGAATGTTTGGGCAGGAAAGGTAGCGAGCAGGACTGGGGCAGTGGTGACTCAGTCCTCAGTGAGGTAGTGAATGTGTGGGCAGGAAGGATAGAGAGAGGCAAAGTGGCAGTGGTGCCTCAGTCCTCAGTGAGATGGCGAATGTGTGGGAAGGAAGGGTAGAGAGAGGGAAAGGGTCAGTGGGGCCTCAGTCTGCAGTGAGGCGGAGAATGTGTGGGCAGGAATGGTAGAGGGAGGGATGGGTAGAGAGATGGAAAGGGGCAGTGGTGCCTCAGCCCTCAGTGAGGTGGTGAATGTGTGGTCAGGAGGGGTAGTGGCAGGGAAAGGGGCAGTGGTGCCTCAGTCCTCAGTGAGGCAGTGAAAGTGTGGGCAGGAAGGGTAGAGGGAGGGAAAAGGGCAGTGGTGCCTCAGTCGTCAGTGATGTGGTGCATGTGTGGGCAGGAAAGGTAGAGAGAGGGAAAGGGGCAGTGGTGCCTTAGTCCTCAGTGATGCAGTGCATGTGTGGGCAGGAAGGGTAGAGAGAGGGAAAGGGGCAGTGGTGCCTCAGTCCTCATTGAGGTTGTGAATGTGTGGGCAGGAAGGGTACAGAGAGGGAAAGGGGCAATGGGGCTTCAGTCATCAGTGAGGCAGAGAATGTGTGGGCAGGAAGGGTAGAGTGAGGGAAAGCAGCAATGGGGCTCAGTCGTCAGTGAGGTGAAGAATGTGTAGGCAGGAAGGGTAGTGGGAGGGAAAGGCGAAATGGGGCCTCAATCCTCTGTGAGGTGGAGAGAAGGGTAGCAGGAGGGAAAGAGACAATGGGGATTCAGTCCTCAGTGAGGCAGTGAATGTGTGTACAGGAAGAGTAGAGGGTGGAAGGGTAGAGAGAGGGAAGGGGGCAGTGGTGCCTCTGCCCTCAGTGAGGCAGTGAATGTGTGTGCAGGAAGGGTGGAGGGAGGGAACAGGACAGTGGTGCCTCAGTCCTCAGTGAGGTGGTGAATGTGTGGACAGGAAGGGTAGAGAGAGGGAAAGGGGCAGTGGTGCCCCAGTCCTCAGTGAGGCAGTGAATGTTTGGGCAGGAAGGGTAGAGAGCTGGAAAGGCGGCAGTGGTGACTCAGTCCTCAGTGAGGCTGTGAATGTGTGGGCAGGAAAGGTAAAGAGAGGCAAAGGGGGCGTGGGGCCTCATTCCTCAGTGAGACGGTGAATGTGTGGGCAGGAAGGGTAGAGAGACAGGCAAAGGGGCAGTGGTGCCTCTGTCCTCAGTGATGCAGTGAATGTGTGGGCAGGAAGGGAAGAGGGAGTTAAGGGGGCAGTGGTGCCTCAATCCTCAGTGAGGCAGTGAGTGTGTGGACAGGAAGGGTAGAGGGAGGGAAAGGGGCAGTGGTGCCTCATTCCTCAGTGAGGTGGTGAATGTGTGGGCAGGAAGGGTAGAGAGTGGTAAAGGGCCAGTGGTGCCTCAGTCCTCAGTGAGGCATTGCATTTGTGGGCAGGAGAGGTAGAGAGCAGGAAAGGTACAGTGGTGCCTCAGTCCTCAGTGATGCAGTGAATGTGTGGGCAGGAAGGGTAGAGAGAGGAAAAGGGGCAGTGGTGCCTCAGTCCTCAGTGAGGCAATGCATTTGTGGGCAGGAAGGGTAGAGAGCCGGAATGGGGCAGTGGTGCTTCAGTATTCAGTGAGGCAGTGAATGTGTGGGCAAGAAGGGTAGAAAGAGGGAAAGGTGCAGTGGTGCCTAAGGCCTCAGTGATGCAGTGAATGTGTGGGCAGGAAGGGTAGAGAGCCGGAAAGGGGCAGTGGTGCCTCAGTCCTCAGTGATACAGTGAATGTGTGGGCAGAGAGGGGTGTAGTGGCGCCTCAGTACTCAGTAAGGCAATGAATGTGTGGGCAGGAAGGGTAGAGAGAGGGAAAGGGACAGTGGTGCCTCACACCTTGGTGAGGTGGTGAATGTGTGGGCAGGAAGGGTACAGAGAGGGAAAGGGGCAATGGGCCTTTAGTCGTCAGTGAGGCAGAGCATGTGTGGGCAGAGAGGGGTGTAGTGGCGCCTCAGTACTCAGTGAGGCACTGAATGTGTGGGCAGGAAGGGTAGAGAGAGAAGGAAAGGGACAGTGGTGCCTCAGTCCTCGGTGAGGTGGTGAATGTGTGTGCAGGAAGGGTACAGAGAGGGAAAGGGGCAGTGGTGCCTCTGTCCTCAGTGAGGCAGTGAATATGTGGGCAGGAAGGGTGGAGGGAGGGAACAGGACAGTGGTGCCTCAGTCCTCAGTGAGGCAGTGAATGTGTGGGCAGGAAGGGTAAAGAGAGGAAAAGGGGCAGTGGTGCCCCAGTCTTCAGTGAGGCAGTGAATGTTTGGGCAGGAAGGGTAGAGATCTGGAAAGGGGCAGTGGTGACTCATTGCTCAGTGAGGCGGTGAATGTGTGGGCAGGAAGGGTAGAGAGAGGCAAAGGGGCAGTGGTGCCTCTGTCCTCAGTGAGGCAGTGAATGCATGGGCAAGAAGGGAAGAGGGAGTGAAGGGTGCAGTGGTGCCTCAGTCCTCAGTGAGGTGGTGAGTGTGTGGACAGGAAGGGTAGAGGGAGGGAAAGGGGCAGTGGTGCCTCATTCCTCAGTGAGGCGGTGAATGTGTGAACAGGAAGGGTAGAGAGAGGGAAGGGGCAGTGGTGCCTCAGCCCTCAGTGAGGCAGTGAATGTGTGGGCAGGAAGCGTAGTGGGAGGGAAAGGGGCAGTGGTGCCTCAGTCCTCAGTGAGATGGTGAATGTATGGGCAGGAAGGGTAGAGAGAGGGAAAGGGCCAGTGATGCCTCAGTCCTCAGGGAGGCAGTGAATGTTTGGGCAGGAAGGGTAGCGAGCGGGACTGGGGCAGTGGTGACTCAGTCCTCAGTGAGGTGGTGAATGTGTGGGCAGGAAGGGTAGAGAGAGGCAAAGTGGCAGTGGTGCCTCAGTCCTCAGTGAGATGGCGAATGTGTGGGAAGGAATGATAGAGAGAGGGAAACGGTCAGTGGGGCCTCAGTTCGCAGTGAGGCAGAGAATGTGTGGGCAGGAATGGTAGAGGGAGAGACGGGTAGAGAGATGGAAAGGGGCAATGGTGCCTCAGCCCTCAGTGAGGTGGTGAATGTGTGTGACAGGGAAATGACCAGTGGTGCCTCAGTCCTCAGTGAGGCAGAGAATGTGTGGGCAGGAAGGGTAGAGGGAGGGAAAAGGGCAGTGGCCCTCAGCTGCCCCATTCCTCAGTGAAGCGGTGAATGTGTGGGCAAGAAGGGTAGAGGGAGGGAAAGGGGCAGCAGTGCCTCAGTCGTCATTGAGGCGGTGCATGTGTGGGCAGGAAAGGTAGAGAGAGGAAAAGGGGCAGTGGTGCCTCAGTCCTCAGTGATGCAGTGAATGTGTGGGCAGGAAGGGTAGAGAGAGGGAAAGGGGCATTGCTGCCTCAGTCATCAGTGAGGTGGTGAATGTGTGGGCAGGAAGGGTACAGAGAGGGAAAGGGGCAATGGGGCTTCAGTCATCAGCGATGTGGAGAATGTGTGGGCAGGAATGGTAGAGGGAGGGAAAGGGGCAGTGGTTCCTCAGTCCTCAGTGATGCAGTGAATGTGTGAGCAGGAAGGTTAGAGAGAGGGAAAGTGGCATTGCTGCCTCAGTCATCAGTGAGGTGGTGAATGTGTGGGCAGGAAGGGTACAGAGAGGGAAAGGGGCAATGGGGCTTCAGTCATCAGTGATGTGGAGAATGTGTGGGCAGGAATGGTAGAGGGGGGAAGGGGCAGTGGTGCCTCAGTCCTCAGTGATGCAGTGAATGTGTGGGAAGAGAGGGGTGTAGTGGTGCCTCAGTACTCAGTGAGGCAGTGAAGGGTAGAGAGAGGGAAAGGGGCAGTGGTGCCTCAGTCCTCAGTGTGGGGGTGAATGTGTGGGCAGGAAGGGTAGAGAGAGGGAAAGGGGCAATGGGGCCTCAGTCATCAGTGAGGTGGAGAAAGTGTGGGCAGGAAGGGTAGAGAGGGGAAAAGGGGCAGTGGTGCCTCAGTCCTCAGTGAGGCAGTGAATGTATGGGCAGGAAGGGTAGAGGGAGAAAAGGGGCAGTGGTGATTCAGCCCTCAGCGAGGCAGTGAATGTGTGGGCAGGAAGGGCAGCGGGAGGAAGGGTAGAGAGAGGAAAAGGGGCAGTGGTGCCCCAGTCCTCAGTGAGGGAGTGAATGTGCGGGCAGGAAGGGTGGAGGGACGGAAAGGGAAAGTGGTGCCTCAGTCCTCAGTGAGGCAGTGAATGTGTGGGCAGGAAGGGTAGAGAGTGTGAAAGGTCCAGTGGTGCCTCAGTCCCCAGTGAGGCAGTGAATGTGTGGGCAGGAAGAGTAGAGTGAGAAAAAGGGGCAGTGGTGACTCAGTCCTCAGTGGGGCGGTGAATGTGTGGGCAGGAAGGGTAGATAGAGGCAAAGGGGGAGTGGGGCCTCAGTCCTCAGTGAGATGGTGAATGTGTGGGCAGGAAGGGTAGAGAGAGAGGCAAAGGGGCAGTGGTGCCTCTGTCCTCAGTGAGGCAGTGAATGCGTGGGCAGGAAGGGAAGAGGGAGTGAAGGGTGGAGTGGTGCCTCAGCCCTCAGTAAGGCAGTAAACGTGTGGGCAGGAATGGTAGAGGGAGGGTAAGGGGCAGTGGTGCCTCAGTCCTCAGTGATGCAGTGAATGTGTGGGCAGGAAGGGTAGAGGGAGGGCACAGGACAGTGGTGCCTCAGTCCTCAGTGAGGCGGTGAATGTGTGGGCAGGAAGGGTAAAGAGAGGAAAAGGGGCAGTGGTGCCCCAGTCCTCAGTGAGGCAGTGAATGTTTGGGCAGGAAGGGTAGAGATCTGGAAAGGGGCAGTGGTGACTCAGTCCTCAGTGGGGCGGTGAATGTGTGGGCAGGAAGGGTAGAGAGAGGCAAAGGGGGAGTGGGGCCTCAGTCCTCAGTGAGATGGTGAATGTGTGGGCAGGAAGGGAAGAGGGAGTGAAGGGTGCAGTGGTGCCTAAGTCCTCAGTGAAGTGGTGAGTGTGTGGACAGGAAGGGTAGAGGGAGGGAAAGGGGCAGTGGTGCCTCATTCCTCAGTGAGATGGTGAATGTGTGGGAAGGAATGGTAGAGAGAGGGCAAGGGTCAGTGGGGCCTCAGTTCGCAGTGAGGCAGAGAATGTGTGGGCAGGAATGGTAGAGGGAGGGACGGGTAGAGAGATGGAAAGGGGCAATGGTGCCTCAGCCCTCAGTGAGGTGGTGAATGTGTGGACAGGAAGGGTAGTGGCAGGGAAAGGACCAGTGGTGCCTCAGTCCTCAGTGAGGCAGAGAATGTGTGGGCAGGAAGGGTAGAGGGAGGCAAAAGAGCAGTGGTGCCTCAGCTGCCCCAGTCCTCAGTGAAGCGGTGAATGTGTGGGCAAGAAGGGTAGAGGGAGGGAAAGGGGCAGCAGTGCCTCAGTCGTCAGTGAGGTGGTGAATGTGTGGGCAGGAAGGGTGCAGACAGGGAAAGGAGCAATGGGGCTTCAGTCATCAGTGATGTGGAGAATGTGTGGGCAGGAATGGTAGAGGGAGGGAAAGGGGCAGTGGTGCCTCAGCCCTCAGTGATGCAGTGAATGTGTGGGAAGAGAGGGGTGTAGTGGTGCCTCAGTACTCAGTGAGGCAGTGAATGTGTGGGCAGGAAGGGTAGAGAGAGGGAAAGGGGCAGTGGTGCCTCAGTCCTAAGTGATACTGGGAATGTGTGGGCAAGAAGGGTAGAGAGATGGAAAGGGGCAATGGGGCCTCAATCCTCAGTGAGGTGGAGAATGTGTGGGCAGGAAGGGTAGAGGGAGGGAAAGGGGAAATGGGCCTCAGTCCATAGTGAGGCAGTGAATGTGTGGGCAGGAAGGGTAGAGCATGGAAGGGTAGAGAGAGGGAAAGGGGCAGTGGTGCCTCTGTCCTCAGTGAGGCAGTGAATGTGTGTGCAGGAAGGGTGGAGGGAGGAAACAGGACAGTGGTGTCTTAGTCCTCAGTGAAAACAAAGAGGTGATGGCTGGAAGGTTTAGACTGAATCTTAACCACTGGCATTGCTCGTGGCAACCCTCCAGACCATCGTTCTTCACCTGCCAAGCCATTACAGAAGGGGAAAGACCATATGCAAATCAGGCTTGGCCCCACCCCAAAAGGGGCAGTCCAGCCCGAACTGCTAGGTCACATCCCTTCTGCACGAGACCACAAGCATCCCCAAACATGTTTCACCCTTGTTGGGGCTCATCAGTGAGGAGTAGCTTGGGTCTCTAGGCCCAGCAGGCACGGGACCCACGTCTGGGCATACCCGTCCCACTCGGGGTGACAAAGCAAAAACAAAGAGGTGATGGCTGGAAGGTTTAGACTGAATCTTAACCACTGGCATTGCTCGGGGCAACCCTCCAGACCATCGTTCTTCGCCTGCCAAGCCATTACAGAAGGGGAAAGACCATATGCAAATCAGGCTTGGCCCCACCCCAAAAGGGGCAGTCCAGCCCGAACTGCTAGGTCACATCCCTTTTGCCCGTGGTTATGATAAATTCAAAACCTTCCATCCATCAACTTTCTGTTTTGCTAAAGTCACCCCGAGTGGGACGGGTATGCCCAGACGTGGGTCCCGAGTCTGCCGGGCCTAGAGACCCAAGCTACTCCTCACTGATGACGCCCAACAAGGCTGAAACATGTCTGGGGATGCTTGTGGTCTCGTGCAGAAGGGATGTGACCTAGCAGTTCGGGCTGGACTGCCCCTTTTGGGGTAGGACCAAGCCTGATTTGCATATGGTTTTTCCCCTTCTGTAATGGCTTGGCAGGCTGAAAAACGATGGTCTGGAGGGTTGCCCAGAGCTTTGCCCGTGGTTATGATGAATTCAAAACCTTCCATCCATCAACTTTCTGTTTTGCTAAAGTCACCCCGAGTGGGACGGGTATGCCCAGACGTGGGTCCCGAGTCTGCCGGGCCTAGAGACCCAAGCTACTCCTCACTGATGACGCCCAACAAGGCTGAAACATGTCTGGGGATGCTTGTGGTCTCGTGCAGAAGGGATGTGACCTAGCAGTTCGGGCTGGACTGCCCCTTTTGGGGTAGGACCAAGCCTGATTTGCATATGGTTTTTCCCCTTCTGTAATGGCTTGGCAGGCTGAAAAACGATGGTCTGGAGGGTTGCCCAGAGCTTTGCCCGTGGTTATGATGAATTCAAAACCTTCCATCCATCAACTTTCTGTTTTGCTAAAGTCACCCCGAGTGGGACGGGTATACCCAGACGTGGGTCCCGAGTCTGCCGGGCCTAGAGACCCAAGCTACTCCTCACTGATGACGCCCAACAAGGCTGAAACATGTCTGGGGATGCTTGTGGTCTCGTGCAGAAGGGATGTGACCTAGCAGTTCGGGCTGGACTGCTCCTTTTGGGGTAGGACCAAGCCTGATTTGCATATGGTTTTTCCCCTTCTGTAATGGCTTGGCAGGCAGAAAAACGATGGTCTGGAGGGTTGCCCAGAGCTTTGCCCGTGGTTATGATGAATTCAAAACCTTCCATCCATCAACTTTCTGTTTTGCTAAAGTCACCCCGAGTGGGACGGGTATGCCCAGACGTGGGTCCCGAGTCTGCCGGGCCTAGAGACCCAAGCTACTCCTCACTGATGACGCCCAACAAGGCTGAAACATGTCTGGGGATGCTTGTGGTCTCGTGCAGAAGGGATGTGACCTAGCAGTTCGGGCTGGACTGCCCCTTTTGGGGTAGGACCAAGCCTGATTTGCATATGGTTTTTCCCCTTCTGTAATGGCTTGGCAGGCTGAAAAACGATGGTCTGGAGGGTTGCCCAGAGCTTTTCCCATGGTTATGATGAATTCAAAACCTTCCATCCATCAACTTTCTGTTTTGCTTTAGTCCTCAGTGAGGCAGTGAATGTGTCAGCAGGAAGGATAGAGAGAGGGAAAGGGGCAGTGGTGCCCCAGTCCTCAGTGAGAAAGTGAATATTTGGGCAGGAAGTGTAGAGAGCTGGAAAGGGGCAGTGATGACTCAGTCCTCAGTGAGGCGGTGAATGTGTGGGCAAGAAGGGTAGAGGGAGGGAAAGGGGCAGTGGTGCCTCAGTCATCAGTGAGACAGTGAATGTGTGGGCACGAAGGGTAGAGAGAGGGAAAGGGTCAGTGATGCTTCAGTCCTCAGTGATGCAGTGCATTTGTGGGCAGGAAGGGTAGAGAGCCATAAAGGGGCAGTGGTGCCTCAGTCTTCAGTGAGGCAGTGACTGTGTGGGCAGGAAGTGTAGAGAGAGGGAATGGGCCAGTGGTGCCTCAGTCCTCAGTGAGGCAGTGAATGTGTTTGCAGGAAGGGTAGAGAGAGGGAAAGGGGCAGTGGCACCACAGTCCTCAGTGAGGCGGTGAATGTGTGGGCAGGAAGGGTACAGGGAAGGAAAGGTGCAGTTGTGCCTCAGTCCTCAGTTATACAGTGAATGTGTGGGCAGAGAGGGGTGTAGTGGCACCTCAGTACTCAGTGAGGCAGTGAATGTGTGGGCAGGAAGGGTAGAAAGAGGGAAGGGAGCCATGGTGCCTTAGTCGTCGGTGAGGTGGTGAATGTGTGGGCAGGAAGGGTACAGAGATGGAAAGGGGCAATGGGGCTTAAGTCGTCAGTGAGGCGGAGAATGTGTGGGCAGGAAAGGTAGAGGGAGAGGCAAAGGGGCAGTGGTGCCTCTGTCCTCACTGAGGCAGTGAATGCGTGGGAGGGAAGGGAAGAGGGAGTGAAGGGGGCAGTGGTGCCTCAGTCCTCAGTGAGGCGGTGAGTGTGTGGGCAGGAAGGGTATAGGGAGGGAAAGGGGCAGTGGTGCCTCATTCCTCAATGAGGTGGTGAATGTGTGAACAGGAAGGGTAGAGAGAGGGAAGGGGCAGTGGTGCCTCAGCCCTCAGTGAGGTGGTGATTGTGTGGGCAGGAAGGGTAGTAGGAGGGAAAGGGGCAGTGGTGCCTCAGTCCTCAGTGAGATGGTGAATGTATGGGCAGGAAGGGTAGAGAGAGGGAAAGGGGCAGTGGTGCCTCAGTCCTCAGGGAGGCAGTGAATGTTTGGGCAGGAAAGGTAGCGAGCGGGACTGGGGCAGTGGTGTCTCAGTCCTCAGTGAGGTAGTGAATGTGTGGGCAGGAAGGATAGAGAGAGGCAAAGGGGCAGTGGTGCTTCAGTCCTCAGTGAGATGGCGAATGTGTGGGAAGGAAGGGTAGAGAGAGGGAAAGGGTCAGTGGGGCCTCAGTCTGCAGTGAGGCGGAGAATGTGTGGGCAGGAATGGTAGAGGGAGGGATGGGTAGAGAGATGGAAAGGGGCAGTGGTGCCTCAGCCCTCAGTGAGGTGGTGAATGTGTGGTCAGGAAGGGTAGTGGCAGGGAAAGGGGCAGTGGTGCCTCAGTCGTCAGTGATGTGGTGCATGTGTGGGCAGGAAAGGTAGAGAGAGAGAAAAAGGCAGTGGTGCCTTAGTCCTCAGTGATGCAGTGAATGTGTGGGCAAGAAGGGTAGAGAGAGGGAAAGGGGCAGTGGTGCCTCAGTCCTCAGTGAGGTGGTGAATGTGTGGGCAGGAAGGGTACAGAGAGGGAAAAGGACAATGGGGCTTCAGTCATCAGTGAGGCAGAGAATGTGTGGGCAGGAAGGGTAGAGGGAGGGAAAGCAGCAGTGGGGCTCAGTCGTCAGTGAGGTGAAGAATGTGTAGGCAGGAAGGGTAGAGGGAGGGAAAGGGGAAATGGGGCCTCAATCCTCAGTGAGGTGGAGAGAAGGGTAGCAGGAGGGAAAGAGACAATGGGGATGCAGTCCTCAGTGAGACAGTGAATGTGTGTACAGGAAGAGTAGAGGGTGGAAGGGTAGAGAGAGGGAAAGGGGCAGTGGTGCCTCTGCCCTCAGTGAGGCAGTGAATGTGTGTGCAGGAAGGCTGGAGGGAGGGAACAGGACAGTGGCGCCTCAGTCCTCAGTGAGGTGGTGAATGTGGGGACAGGAAGGGTAGAGAGAGGGAAAGGGGCAGTGGTGCCCCAGTCCTCAGTGAGGCAGTGAATGTTTGGGCAGGAAGGGTAGAGAGCTGGAAAGGGGCAGTGGTGACTCAGTCCTCAGTGAGGCTGTGAATGTGTGGGCAGGAGGGGTAAAGAGAGGCAAAGGGGGGGTGGGACCTCATTCCTCAGTGAGACGGTGAATGTGTGGGCAGGAAGGGTAGAGAGACAGGCAAAGGGGCAGTGGTGCCTCTGTCCTCAGTAACGCAGTGAATGTGTGGGCAGGAAGGGAAGAGGGAGTTAAGGGGGCAGTGGTGCCTCAATCCTCAGTGAGGCAGTGAGTGTGTGGACAGGAAGGGTAGAGGGAGGGAAAGGGGCAGTGGTGCCTCATTCCTCAGTGAGGTGGTGAATGTGTGGGCAGGAAGGGTAGAGAGTGGTAAAGGGCCAGTGGTGCCTCAGTCCTCAGTGAGGCATTGCATTTGTGGGCAGGAGAGGTAGAGAGCAGGAAAGGTACAGTGGTGCCTCAGTCCTCAGTGATGCAGTGAATGTGTGGGCAGGAAGGGTAGAGAGAGGAAAAGGGGCAGTGGTGCCTCAGTCCTCAGTGAGGCAATGCATTTGTGGGCAGGAAGGGTAGAGAGCCGGAAAGGGGCAGTGGTGCTTCAGTATTCAGTGAGGCAGTGAATGTGTGGGCAAGAAGGGTAGAAAGAGGGAAAGGTGCAGTGGTGCCTAAGTCCTCAGTGATGCAGTGAATGTGTGGGCAGGAAGGGTAGAGAGCCGGAAAGGGGCAGTGGTGCCTCAGTCCTTGGTGAGGTGGTGAATGTGTGGGCAAGAAGGGTACAGAAAGGGGAAAGGGGCAATGGGGCTTTAGTCGTCAGTGAGGCAGAGCATGTGTGGGCAGAGAGGGGTGTAGTGGCGCCTCAGTACTCAGAGAGGCACTGAATGTGTGGGCAGGAAGGGTAGAGAGAGAAGGAAAGGGACAGTGGTGCCTCAGTACTCGGTGAGGTGGTGAATGTGTGGGCAGGAAGGGTAGAGAGAGGGAAAGGGGCAATGGGGCCTCAGTCGTCAGTGAGGTGGAGAAAGTGTGGGCAGGAAGGGTAGAGAGCAGAAAAGGGGCAGTGGTGCCTCAATCCTCAGTGAGGCAGTGAATGTGTGGGCAGGAAGGTTAGAGGGAGAAAAGGGGCAGTGTTGATTCAGCCCTCAGCGAGGCAGTGAATGTGCGGGCATGAAGGGCTGCGGGAGGAAGGATAGAGAGAGGGAAAGGGGCAGTGGTGCCCCAGTCCTCAGTGAGGGAGTGAATGTGTGGGCAGGAAGGGTGGAGGGACGGAAATGGAAAGTGGTGCCTCAGTCCTCAGTGAGGCAGTGAATGTGTGGGCAGGAAGGGTAGAGAGTGTGAAAGGTCCAGTGGTACCTCAGTCCTCAGTGAGGCAGTGAATGTGTGGGCAGGAAGAGTAGAGAGAATATGTGTGCAAGAAGGGTCTAGAAAGGGAAAGGGGCAGTGGTGCCTCAGTCCTCAGTGAGGTGTTGAATGTGTGGGCAGGAAGGGTAGAGAGTGTGAAAGGTCCAGTGGTGCCTCATTCCTCAGTGAGGCAGTGAATGTGTAGGTGGAGAGAGGTGTAGTGGTGCCTCAGACCTCAATGAGGCAGTGAATGTGTGGGCAGGAAGAGCAGAGAGAGAAAAGGGGGAAGTTGTGCCTCAGTCCTCAGTGAGGCAGTGCATTTTTGGGCAGCAAGGCTAGAGAGAGGGAATGGGGCAGTAGTGCCTCAATCCTCAGTGAGGCAGTAAATGTGTGGGCAGGAAGGGTAGAGAGAGGGAAAGGGGCAGTGGTGCCTCAGTCCTCAGTAAGGTGGTGAATGTGAGGGCACCAAAGGTAGAGGGCGGGAAAGGAGAAGTGGTGCCTCAGTCCTCAGTGAGGCGGTGAATGTGTGGGCAGGAAGGGTAGAGGGAGGGAAAGGGGCACTGGTGCCTCATTCCTCAGTGATGCAGTGAATGTGTGGGCGGAGAAGGTTGTAGTGGTGCCTCTGTACTCAGTGAAGCAGTGAATGTGTGGGCAGGAAGGGTAGAGGGAGGGAAAGGGGTCGTGGTGCCTCATTTGCCCCAGTCCTCAGTGAAGCGGTAAATGTGTGGGCAGGAAGGGTAGAGGGAGGGAAAGGGCAGTGGTGCCTCAGTCATCAGTGAGGTGGTGAATGTGTGGGCAGGAAGGGTAGAGAGGGGAAGGTAGAAGTGGTGCCTCAGTCCCCAGTGAGGCTGCAAATGTGTGGGCAGGAAGGGTAGATAAACGGAAAGGGACAGTGGTGCCTCAGTCCTCAGTGAGGTGGTGAATGTGTGGGCAGGAAGGGTAGAGAGCGTGAATGGTCCAGTGGTGCCTCAGTCCTCAGTGAGGTGGAGAATGTGTGGGCAGTGAGGTGTAGTGGTGCCTCAGTCCTCAGTGAGCCAGTGATTGTATGGGCAGGAAGAGTAGAGAGAGAAAAGGGGGCAGTTGTGCCTCAGTCCTCAGTGAGGCAGTGAATTTATGGGCAGGAAGGGTAGAGAGAGGGAAAGGGGCAGTAGTGCCTCAGTCCTCAGTGAGGCAGTGAATGTGTGTGCACGAAGGGTAGAGAGAGAGGGAAAGGGGCAGTGGTGCTCAGTCCTCAGTGAGGCGGTGAATGTGAGGGCACCAAAGGTAGAGGGAAGGTAAAGGAGCAGTGTTTCCTCAGTCTTCAGTGAGGCAGTGAATGTGTGGGCAGGAAGGGTAGAGGGAGGAAAAGGGGCAGTGGTGCCTCAGTCCTCAGTGATGCAGTGAATGTGGGAAGAGAGGGGTGAAGTGGTTCCTCAGTACTCAGTGAGACAGTGAATGTGTGGGCAGGAAGGGTAGAGAGAGGGAAAGTGGCAGTGGTGCCTCAGTCCTTGGTGTAGCAGTGAATGTGTGGGCAGGAAGGGTAGAGACAGGGAAAGGGGCAATGGGGCCTCAGTCGTCAGTGAGGTGGAGAAAGTGTGGGCAGGAAGGGTAGAGCGGGAAAAAGGGGTAGTGGTGATTCAGCCCTCAGTGAGGCAGTGAATGTGTGGGCAGGAAGGGTAGCGGGAGGAAGGGTAGAGAGAGGGAAAGGGGCAGTGGTGCCCCAGTCTTCAGTGAGGCAGTGAATGTGTGGGCAGGAAGGGTAGAGAGAGGGAAAGGGGCAGTGGTGCCTCAGTCCTCAGAGAGACAGTGAATGTGTGGGCAGAGAGGGGTGTAGTGGTGCCTCAGTACTCAGTGAGGCAGTGAATGTGTGGGCAGGAAGGGTCGAGAGAGGTAAAGGGGCAGTGGTGCCTCAGTCCTCAGTGAGGTGGTGAATGTGTGGGCAGGAAGGGTACAGAGAGGGAAAGGGGCAATGGGGCTTCAGTCAGTGAGGTGGAGAATGTGTGGGCAGGAAGGGTAGAGGGAGGGAAAGGGGCAGTGGTGCCTCAGTCCTCAGTGAGGCAGTGAATGTGTGTGCAGGAAGGGTGGAGGGAGGGAACGGGAGAATGGTGCCTCAGTCCTCAATGAGGTGTAGAATGTGTGGGCAGGAAAGGTAGAGAGAGGGAAAGGAACAGTGGTGCCCCAGTCCTCAGTGAGGCATTGAAAGTTTGGGCAGGAAGGGTAGAGAGCTGGAAAGGGGCAGTGGTGACTCAGTCCTCAGTGTGGTGGTGAATGTGTGGGCAAGAAGGGTAGAGGGAGGGAAAGGGGCAGTGGTGCCTCAGTCATCAGTGAGGTGGTGACTGTATGGGCAGGAAGGGTAGAGAGAAGGAAAGGGGCAGTGGTGCTCAGTCCTCAGTGAGGCGGTGAATGTGAGGGCACCAAAGGTAGAGGGAAGGTAAAGGAGCAGTGTTTCCTCAGTCTTCAGTGAGGCAGTGAATGTGTGGGCAGGAAGGGTAGAGTCCTCAGTGATGCTGTGAATTTGTGGGCAGGAAGGGTGGAGGGAGGGAAAGAAGCAGTGGTGCCTCAGTCCTCAGTGAGGCAGTGCATTTGTGGGCAGGAAGGGTAGTGAGCCGGAAAGGGGCAGTGGTGTGGCAGTCTTCAGTGAGGCAGTGAGTGTGTGGGCAGGAAGGGTAGTGGGAGGGAAAGGGGCAGTGATGCCTCAGTCCTCAGTGAGGCAGTGAATGTGTGTGCAGGAAGGGTAGAGAGAGGAAAAAGGGCAGTGGTGCTCCAGTCCTCAGTGAGGCAGTGAATGTTTGGGCAGGAAGGGTAGAGATCTGGAAAGTTGCAGTGGTCCCTCAGTCCCCAGTGAGGTGGTGAATGTGTGGGCAGGAAGGGTAGAGGGAGGGAAAGGGGCAGTGGTGCCTCAGTCCTCAGTGATACAGTGAATGTGTGGGCAGAGAGGGGTGTAGTGGTGCCTCAGTACTCAGTGAGGCAGTGAATGTTTGGGCAGGAAGGGTAGAGAGAGGGAAAGAGGCAGTGGTGCCTCAGTCCTCGGTGAGGTGGTGATTGTGTGGGCAGGAAGGGTACAGAGAGGGAAAGGGGTAATGGGGCTTCAGTCGTCAGTGAGGCGGAGAATGTGTGGGCAGTAAGGGTAGAGGGAGGGAAAGGGGCAGTGGTGCCTCAGTCTTCAGTGAGGCAGTGAATGTGGGGCAAGAAGGGTAGAGAGAGGGAAAGGGGCAATGCAGCCTCAGTCCTCAGTGAGGGGGGGAATGTGTGGGCAAGAAGGGTAGAGGGAGGAAGGATAGAGAGAGGGAAAGGGGCAGTGGTGCCTCTGTCCTCAGTGAGGCAGTGAATATGTGGGCAGGAAGGGTGAAGGGAGGGAACAGGATAGTGGTGCCTCAGTCCTCAGTGAGGCGGTGAATGTGTGGGCAGGAAGGGTAAAGAGAGGAAAAGGGGCAGTGGTGCCCCAGTCCTCAGTGAGGCAGTGAATGTTTGGGCAGGAAGGGTAAAGAGAGGAAAAGGGGCAGTGGTGCCCCAGTCCTCAGTGAGGCAGTGAATGTTTGGGCAGGAAGGGTAGAGATCTGGAATGGGGCAGTGGTGACTCAGTCCTCAGTGAGGCGGTGAATGTGCGGGCAGGAAGGGTAGAGAGAGGCAAAGGGGGAGTGGGGCCCCAGTCCTCAGTGAGGCAGTGAATGTTTGAGCAGGAAGGGTAAAGAGAGGAAAAGGGGCAATGGTGCCCCAGTCCTCAGTGAGGCAGTGAATGTTTGGGCAGGAAGGGTAGAGATCTGGAAAGGGGCAGTGGTGACTCAGTCCTCAGTGAGGCGGTGAATGTGCGGGCAGGAAGGGTAGAGAGAGGCAAAGGGGGAGTGGGGCCTCAGTCCTCAGTGAGATGGTGAATGTGTGGGCAGGAAGGGTAGAGAGAGAGGCAAAGGGGCAGTGGTGCCTCTGTCCTCAGTGAGGCAGTGAATGCGTGGGCAGGAAGGGAAGAGGGAGTGAAGGGTGCAGTGGTGCCTCAGTCCTCAGTGAGGTGGTGAGTGTGTGGACAGGAAGGGTAGAGGGAGGGAAAGGGGCAGTGGTGCCTCATTCCTCAGTGAGGCGGTGAATGTGTGGACAGGAAGGGTAGAGAGAGGGAAGGGGCAGTGGTGCCTCAGCCCTCAGTGAGGCAGTGAATGTGTGGGCAGGAAGGGTAGTGGGAGGGAAAGGGGCAGTGGTGCCTCAGTCCTCAGTGAGGCAGTGAATGTGTGGGCAGGAAGGGTAGAGAGAGAGGGAAAGGGGCAGTGGTGCCCCAGTCTTCAGTGAGGCAGTGAATGTGTGGGCAGGAAGGGTAGAGGGAGGGAAAGGTAAAGTGGTGCCTCAGTCCTCAGTGAGGCGGTGAATGTGTGGGTAGGAAGGGTAGAGAGTGTGAAAGGTCCAGTGGTGCCTCAGTCCTCAGTGAGGTGGTGAATGTGTGGGCAAGAAGGGTAGAGGGAGGGAAAGGGGCAGTGGTGCCTCAGTCCTCAGTGATACAGTGAATGTGTGGGCAGAGAGGGGTGTAGTGGTGCCTCAGTACTCAGTGAGGCAGTGAATGTTTGGGCAGGAAGGGTAGAGAGAGGGAAAGAGGCAGTGGTGCCTCAGTCCTCGGTGAGGTGGTGATTGTGTGGGCAGGAAGGGTACAGAGAGGGAAAGGGGTAATGGGGCTTCAGTCGTCAGTGAGGCGGAGAATGTGTGGTCAGTAAGGGTAGAGGGAGGGAAAGGGGCAGTGGTGCCTCAGTCTTCAGTGAGGCAGTGAATGTGGGGCAAGAAGGGTAGAGAGAGGGAAAGGGGCAATGCAGCCTCAGTCCTCAGTGAGGGGGGGAATGTGTGGGCAAGAAGGGTAGAGGGAGGAAGGATAGAGAGAGGGAAAGGGGCAGTGGTGCCTCTGTCCTCAGTGAGGCAGTGAATATGTGGGCAGGAAGGGTGAAGGGAGGGAACAGGATAGTGGTGCCTCAGTCCTCAGTGAGGCGGTGAATGTGTGGGCAGGAAGTGTAAAGAGAGGAAAAGGGGCAGTGGTGCCCCAGTCCTCAGTGAGGCAGTGAATGTTTGGGCAGGAAGGGTAAAGAGAGGAAAAGGGGCAGTGGTGCCCCAGTCCTCAGTGAGGCAGTGAATGTTTGGGCAGGAAGGGTAGAGATCTGGAAAGGGGCAGTGGTGACTCAGTCCTCAGTGAGGCGGTGAATGTGCGGGCAGGAAGGGTAGAGAGAGGCAAAGGAGGAGTGGGGCCCAGTCCTCAGTGAGGCAGTGAATGTTTGGGCAGGAAGAGTAAAGAGAGGAAAAGGGGCAATGGTGCCCCAGTCCTCAGTGAGGCAGTGAATGTTTGGGCAGGAAGGGTAGAGATCTGGAAAGGGGCAGTGGTGACTCAGTCCTCAGTGAGGCAGTGAATGTGCGGGCAGGAAGGGTAGAGAGAGGCAAAGGGGGAGTGGGGCCTCAGTCCTCAGTGAGATGGTGAATGTGTGGGCAGGAAGGGTAGAGAGAGAGGCAAAGGGGCAGTGGTGCCTCTGTCCTCAGTGAGGCAGTGAATGCGTGGGCAGGAAGGGAAGAGGGAGTGAAGGGTGCAGTGGTGCCTCAGTCCTCAGTGAGGTGGTGAGTGTGTGGACAGGAAGGGTAGAGGGAGGGAAAGGGGCAGTGGTGCCTCATTCCTCAGTGAGGCGGTGAATGTGTGGACAGGAAGGGTAGAGAGAGGGAAGGGGCAGTGGTGCCTCAGCCCTCAGTGAGGCAGTGAATGTGTGGGCAGGAAGGGTAGTGGGAGGGAAAGGGGCAGTGGTGCCTCAGTCCTCAGCGAGGCAGTGAATGTGTGGGCAGGAAGGGTAGAGAGAGAGGGAAAGGGGCAGTGGTGCCCCAGTCTTCAGTGAGGCAGTGAATGTGTGGGCAGGAAGGGTAGAGGGAGGGAAAGGTAAAGTGGTGCCTCAGTCCTCAGTGAGGCGGTGAATGTGTGGGTAGGAAGGGTAGAGAGTGTGAAAGGTCCAGTGGTGCCTCAGTCCTCAGTGAGGTGGTGAATGTGTGGGCAAGAAGGGTAGAGGGAGGGAAAGGGGCAGTGGTGCCTCGGTCATCAGTGAGGTGGTGAATGTATGGGCAGGAAGGGTAGAGAGAAGGAAAGGGGCAGTGGTGCCTCAGTCCTCAGTGATGCTGTGAATTTGTTGGCAGGAAGGGTGGAGGGAGGGAAAGGAGCAGTGGTGCCTCAGTACTCAGTGAGGCAGTGAAAGTGTTTGGGCAGGACGGGTAGTGGGAGGGAAAAACGGCAGTGGTGCCTCAGTCCTCAGTGAGGCAGTGAATGTGTGTGCAGAAAGGGTAGCGGGAGGAAGGGTAGCGAGAGGGAAAGGGGCAGTGGTGCCCCAGTCCTCAGTGAGGCAGTGAATGTGTGGGCAGGAAGGGTAGAGAGATGGAAAGGGGCAGTGGTGCCCCAGTCCTCAGTGAGGCAGTGAATGTTTGGGCAGGAAAGGTAGAGAGCTGGAAAGGGGCAGTGGTGACTCAGTCCTCAGTGAGGCGGTGAATGTATGGGCAAGAAGGGTAGAGGGAGGGAAAGGGGCAGTGGTGCCCCAGTCATCAGTGAGGTGGTGAATGTATGGGCAGGAAGGGTAAAGAGAAGGAAAGGGGCAGTGGTGCCTCAGTCCTCAGTGATGCTGTGAATTTGTGGGCAGGAAGGGTGGAGGGAGGGAAAGGAGCAGTGGTGCCTCAGTCCTCAGAGAGGCAGTGCATTTTTGGGCAGGAAGGGTAGTGAGCCGGAAAGGGGCAGTGGTGCCGCAGTCTTCAGTGAGGCAGTGAATGTGTGGGCAGGAAGGGTAGTGGGAGGGAAAGGGGCAGTGGTGCCTCAGTCCTCAGTAAGGCAGTGAATGTGTGTGCAGGGAGGGTAGAGAGAGGGAAAGGGGCAGTGGTCCCTCAGTCCCGAGTGAGGCGGTGAATGTGTGGGCAGGAAGGGTACAGGGAGGGAAAGGGGCAGTGGTGACTCAGTCCTCAGTGATACAGTGAATGTGTGGGCAGAGAGGGGTGTAGTGGTGCCTCAGTACTCAGTGTGGCAGTGAATGCTTGGGCAGGAAGGGTAGAGGGAGGGAAAGGGGCAGTGGTGCCTCAGTCGTCAGTGAGGCAGTGAATGTGTGGGCAAGAAGGGTAGAGAGAGGGAAAGGGGCAATGGGGCCTCAGTCCTCAGTGAGGTGGGGAATGTGTAGGCAGGAAGGGTAGAGGGAGGAAGGATAGAGAGAGGGAAAGGAGCAGTGGTGCGTCTGTCCTCAGTGAGGCAGTGAATATGTGGGCAGGAAGGGTGGAGGGAGGGAACAGGACAGTGGTGCCTCAGTCCTCGGTGAGGCAGTGAATGTGTGGGCAGGAAGGGTAAAGAGAGGAAAAGGGGCAGTGGTGCCCCAGTCCTCAGTGAGGCAGTGAATGTTTGGGCAGGAAGGGTAGAGATCTGGAAAGGGGCAGTGGTGACTCATTGCTCAGTGAGGCGGTGAATGTGTGGGCAGGAAGGGTAGAGAGAGGCAAAGGGGCAGTGGTGCCTCTGTCCTCAGTGAGCAGTGAATGCGTGGGCAAGAAAGGAAGAGGGAGTGAAGGGTGCAGTGGTGCCTCAGTCCTCAGTGAGGTGGTGAGTGTGTGGACAGGAAGGGTAGAGGGAGGGAAAGGGGCAGTGGTGCCTCAGTCATCAGTGAGGTGGTGACTGTATGGGCAGGAAGGGTAGAGAGAAGGAAAGGGGCAGTGGTGCCTCAGTCCTCAGTGATGCTGTGAATTTGTGGGCAGGAAGGGTGGAGGGAGGGAAAGGAGCAGTGGTGCCTCAGTCCTCAGTGAGGCAGTGCATTTGTGGGCAGGAAGGGTAGTGAGCCGGAAAGGGGCAGTGGTGTGGCAGTCTTCAGTGAGGCAGTGAGTGTGTGGGCAGGAAGGGTAGTGGGAGGGAAAGGGGCAGTGATGCCTCAGTCCTCAGTGAGGCAGTGAATGTGTGTGCAGGAAGGGTAGAGAGAGGAAAAAGGGCAGTGGTGCTCCAGTCCTCAGTGAGGCAGTGAATGTTTGGGCAGGAAGGGTAGAGATCTGGAAAGTTGCAGTGGTCCCTCAGTCCCCAGTGAGGTGGTGAATGTGTGGGCAGGAAGGGTAGAGGGAGGGAAAGGGGCAGTGGTGCCTCAGTCCTCAGTGATACAGTGAATGTGTGGGCAGAGAGGGGTGTAGTGGTGCCTCAGTACTCAGTGAGGCAGTGAATGTTTGGGCAGGAAGGGTAGAGAGAGGGAAAGAGGCAGTGGTGCCTCAGTCCTCGGTGAGGTGGTGATTGTGTGGGCAGGAAGGGTACAGAGAGGGAAAGGGGTAATGGGGCTTCAGTCGTCAGTGAGGCGGAGAATGTGTGGGCAGTAAGGGTAGAGGGAGGGAAAGGGGCAGTGGTGCCTCAGTCTTCAGTGAGGCAGTGAATGTGGGGCAAGAAGGGTAGAGAGAGGGAAAGGGGCAATGCAGCCTCAGTCCTCAGTGAGGGGGGGAATGTGTGGGCAAGAAGGGTAGAGGGAGGAAGGATAGAGAGAGGGAAAGGGGCAGTGGTGCCTCTGTCCTCAGTGAGGCAGTGAATATGTGGGCAGGAAGGGTGAAGGGAGGGAACAGGATAGTGGTGCCTCAGTCCTCAGTGAGGCGGTGAATGTGTGGGCAGGAAGGGTAAAGAGAGGAAAAGGGGCAGTGGTGCCCCAGTCCTCAGTGAGGCAGTGAATGTTTGGGCAGGAAGGGTAAAGAGAGGAAAAGGGGCAGTGGTGCCCCAGTCCTCAGTGAGGCAGTGAATGTTTGGGCAGGAAGGGTAGAGATCTGGAAAGGGGCAGTGGTGACTCAGTCCTCAGTGAGGCGGTGAATGTGCGGGCAGGAAGGGTAGAGAGAGGCAAAGGGGGAGTGGGGCCCCAGTCCTCAGTGAGGCAGTGAATGTTTGGGCAGGAAGGGTAAAGAGAGGAAAAGGGGCAATGGTGCCCCAGTCCTCAGTGAGGCAGTGAATGTTTGGGCAGGAAGGGTAGAGATCTGGAAAGGGGCAGTGGTGACTCAGTCCTCAGTGAGGCGGTGAATGTGCGGGCAGGAAGGGTAGAGAGAGGCAAAGGGGGAGTGGGGCCTCAGTCCTCAGTGAGATGGTGAATGTGTGGGCAGGAAGGGTAGAGAGAGAGGCAAAGGAGCAGTGGTGCCTCTGTCCTCAGTGAGGCAGTGAATGCGTGGGCAGGAAGGGAAGAGGGAGTGAAGGGTGCAGTGGTGCCTCAGTCCTCAGTGAGGTGGTGAGTGTGTGGACAGGAAGGGTAGAGGGAGGGAAAGGGGCAGTGGTGCCTCATTCCTCAGTGAGGCGGTGAATGTGTGGACAGGAAGGGTAGAGAGAGGGAAGGGGCAGTGGTGCCTCAGCCCTCAGTGAGGCAGTGAATGTGTGGGCAGGAAGGGTAGTGGGAGGGAAAGGGGCAGTGGTGCCTCAGTCCTCAGTGAGGCAGTGAATGTGTGGGCAGGAAGGGTAGAGAGAGAGGGAAAGGGGCAGTGGTGCCCCAGTCCTCAGTGAGGCAGTGAATGTTTGGGCAGGAAGGGTAAAGAGAGGAAAAGGGGCAGTGGTGCCCCAGTCCTCAGTGAGGCAGTGAATGTTTGGGCAGGAAGGGTAGAGATCTGGAAAGGGGCAGTGGTGACTCAGTCCTCAGTGAGGCGGTGAATGTGCGGGCAGGAAGGGTAGAGAGAGGCAAAGGGGTAGTGGGGCCCCAGTCCTCAGTGAGGCAGTGAATGTTTGGGCAGGAAGGGTAAAGAGAGGAAAAGGGGCAATGGTGCCCCAGTCCTCAGTGAGGCAGTGAATGTTTGGGCAGGAAGGGTAGAGATCTGGAAAGGGGCAGTGGTGACTCAGTCCTCAGTGAGGCGGTGAATGTGCGGGCAGGAAGGGTAGAGAGAGGCAAAGGGGGAGTGGGGCCTCAGTCCTCAGTGAGATGGTGAATGTGTGGGCAGGAAGGGTAGAGAGAGAGGCAAAGGGGCAGTGGTGCCTCTGTCCTCAGTGAGGCAGTGAATGCGTGGGCAGGAAGGGAAGAGGGAGTGAAGGGTGCAGTGGTGCCTCAGTCCTCAGTGAGGTGGTGAGTGTGTGGACAGGAAGGGTAGAGGGAGGGAAAGGGGCAGTGATGCCTCATTCCTCAGTGAGGCGGTGAATGTGTGGACAGGAAGGGTAGAGAGAGGGAAGGGGCAGTGGTGCCTCAGCCCTCAGTGAGGCAGTGAATGTGTGGGCAGGAAGGGTAGTGGGAGGGAAAGGGGCAGTGGTGCCTCAGTCCTCAGTGAGGCAGTGAATGTGTGGGCAGGAAGGGTAGAGAGAGAGGGAAAGGGGCAGTGGTGCCCCAGTCTTCAGTGAGGCAGTGAATGTGTGGGCAGGAAGGGTAGAGGGAGGGAAAGGTAAAGTGGTGCCTCAGTCCTCAGTGAGGCGGTGAATGTGTGGGTAGGAAGGGTAGAGAGTGTGAAAGGTCCAGTGGTGCCTCAGTCCTCAGTGAGGTGGTGAATGTGTGGGCAAGAAGGGTAGAGGGAGGGAAAGGGGCAGTGGTGCCTCAGTCCTCAGTGATACAGTGAATGTGTGGGCAGAGAGGGGTGTAGTGGTGCCTCAGTACTCAGTGAGGCACTGAATGTTTGGGCAGGAAGGGTAGAGAGAAGGAAAGAGGCAGTGGTGCCTCAGTCCTCGGTGAGGTGGTGATTGTGTGGGCAGGAAGGGTACAGAGAGGGAAAGGGGTAATGGGGCTTCAGTCGTCAGTGAGGCGGAGAATGTGTGGGCAGTAAGGGTAGAGGGAGGGAAAGGGGCAGTGGTGCCTCAGTCTTCAGTGAGGCAGTGAATGTGGGGCAAGAAGGGTAGAGAGAGGGAAAGGGGCAATGCAGCCTCAGTCCTCAGTGAGGGGGGGAATGTGTGGGCAAGAAGGGTAGAGGGAGGAAGGATAGAGAGAGGGAAAGGGGCAGTGGTGCCTCTGTCCTCAGTGAGGCAGTGAATATGTGGGCAGGAAGGGTGAAGGGAGGGAACAGGATAGTGGTGCCTCAGTCCTCAGTGAGGCGGTGAATGTGTGGGCAGGAAGGGTAAAGAGAGGAAAAGGGGCAGTGGTGCCCCAGTCCTCAGTGAGGCAGTGAATGTTTGGGCAGGAAGGGTAAAGAGAGGAAAAGGGGCAGTGGTGCCCCAGTCCTCAGTGAGGCAGTGAATGTTTGGGCAGGAAGGGTAGAGATCTGGAAAGGGGCAGTGGTGACTCAGTCCTCAGTGAGGCGGTGAATGTGCGGGCAGGAAGGGTAGAGAGAGGCAAAGGGGGAGTGGGGCCCCAGTCCTCAGTGAGGCAGTGAATGTTTGGGCAGGAAGGGTAAAGAGAGGAAAAGGGGCAATGGTGCCCCAGTCCTCAGTGAGGCAGTGAATGTTTGGGCAGGAAGGGTAGAGATCTGGAAAGGGGCAGTGGTGACTCAGTCCTCAGTGAGGCGGTGAATGTGCGGGCAGGAAGGGTAGAGAGAGAGGCAAAGGGGCAGTGGTGCCTCAGTCCTCAGTGAGGCGGTGAATGTGTGGGCAGGAAGGGTAAAGAGAGGAAAAGGGGCAGTGGTGCCCCAGTCCTCAGTGAGGCAGTGAATGTTTGGGCAGGAAGGGTAAAGAGAGGAAAAGGGGCAGTGGTGCCCCAGTCCTCAGTGAGGCAGTGAATGTTTGGGCAGGAAGGGTAGAGATCTGGAAAGGGGCAGTGGTGACTCAGTCCTCAGTGAGGCGGTGAATGTGCGGGCAGGAAGGGTAGAGAGAGAGGCAAAGGGGCAGTGGTGCCTCTGTCCTCAGTGAGGCAGTGAATGCGTGGGCAGGAAGGGAAGAGGGAGTGAAGGGTGCAGTGGTGCCTCAGTCCTCAGTGAGGTGGTGAGTGTGTGGACAGGAAGGGTAGAGGGAGGGAAAGGGGCAGTGGTGCCTCATTCCTCAGTGAGGCGGTGAATGTGTGGACAGGAAGGGTAGAGAGAGGGAAGGGGCAGTGGTGCCTCAGCCCTCAGTGAGGCAGTGAATGTGTGGGCAGGAAGGGTAGTGGGAGGGAAAGGGGCAGTGGTGCCTCAGTCCTCAGCGAGGCAGTGAATGTGTGGGCAGGAAGGGTAGAGAGAGAGGGAAAGGGGCAGTGGTGCCCCAGTCTTCAGTGAGGCAGTGAATGTGTGGGCAGGAAGGGTAGAGGGAGGGAAAGGTAAAGTGGTGCCTCAGTCCTCAGTGAGGCGGTGAATGTGTGGGTAGGAAGGGTAGAGAGTGTGAAAGGTCCAGTGGTGCCTCAGTCCTCAGTGAGGTGGTGAATGTGTGGGCAAGAAGGGTAGAGGGAGGGAAAGGGGCAGTGGTGCCTCGGTCATCAGTGAGGTGGTGAATGTATGGGCAGGAAGGGTAGAGAGAAGGAAAGGGGCAGTGGTGCCTCAGTTCGCAGTGAGGCAGAGAATGTGTGGGCAGGAATGGTAGAGGGAGGGACGGGTAGAGAGATGGAAAGGGGCAATGGTGCCTCAGCCCTCAGTGAGGTGGTGAATGTGTGGACAGGAAGGGTAGTGGCAGGGAAAGGACCAGTGGTGCCTCAGTCCTCAGTGAGGCAGAGAATGTGTGGGCAGGAAGGGTAGAGGGAGGCAAAAGGCCAGTGGTGCCTCAGCTGCCCCAGTCCTCAGTGAAGCGGTGAATGTGTGGGCAAGAAGGGTAGAGGGAGGGAAAGGGGCAGCAGTGCCTCAGTCGTTAGTGATGCAGTGAATGTGTGGGCAGGAAGGGTAGAGGGAGGGAAAAGGGCAGTGGGCCTCAGCTGCCCCATTCCTCAGTGAAGCGGTGAATGTGTGGGCAAGAAGGGTAGAGGGAGGGAAAGGGGCAGCAGTGCCTCAGTCGTCATTGAGGCGGTGCATGTGTGGGCAGGAAAGGTAGAGAGAGGGAAAGGGGCAGTGGTGCCTCAGTCCTCAGTGATGCAGTGAATGTGTGGGCAGGAAGGGTAGAGAGAGGGAAAGGGGCATTGCTGCCTCAGTCATCAGTGAGGTGGTGAATGTGTGGGCAGGAAGGGTACAGAGAGGGAAAGGGGCAATGGGGCTTCAGTCATCAGCGATGTGGAGAATGTGTGGGCAGGAATGGTAGAGGGAGGGAAAGGGGCAGTGGTTCCTCAGTCCTCAGTGATGCAGTGAATGTGTGAGCAGGAAGGTTAGAGAGAGGGAATGGGGCATTGCTGCCTCAGTCATCAGTGAGGTGGTGAATGTGTGGGCAGGAAGGGTACAGAGAGGGAAAGGGGCAATGGGGCTTCAGTCATCAGTGATGTGGAGAATGTGTGGGCAGGAATGGTAGAGGGGGAAGGGGCAGTGGTGCCTCAGTCCTCAGTGATGCAGTGAATGTGTGGGAAGAGAGGGGTGTAGTGGTGCCTCAGTACTCAGTGAGGCAGTGAAGGGTAGAGAGAGGGAAAGGGGCAGTGGTGCCTCAGTCCTCAGTGTGGGGGTGAATGTGTGGGCAGGAAGGGTAGAGAGAGGGAAAGGGGCAATGGAGCCTCAGTCATCAGTGAGGTGGAGAAAGTGTGGGCAGGAAGGGTAGAGAGGGGAAAAGGGGCAGTGGTGCCTCAGTCCTCAGTGAGGCAGTGAATGTATGGGCAGGAAGGGTAGAGGGAGAAAAGGGGCAGTGGTGATTCAGCCCTCAGCGAGGCAGTGAATGTGTGGGCAGGAAGGGCAGCGGGGGGAAGGGTAGAGAGAGGAAAAGGGGCAGTGGTGCCCCAGTCCTCAGTGAGGGAGTGAATGTGCGGGCAGGAAGGGTGGAGGGACGGAAAGGGAAAGTGGTGCCTCAGTCCTCAGTGAGGCAGTGAATGTGTGGGCAGGAAGGGTAGAGAGTGTGAAAGGTCCAGTGGTGCCTCAGTCCCCAGTGAGGCAGTGAATGTGTGGGCAGGAAGAGTAGAGTGAGAAAAAGGGGCAGTGGTGACTCAGTCCTCAGTGGGGCGGTGAATGTGTGGGCAGGAAGGGTAGATAGAGGCAAAGGGGGAGTGGGGCCTCAGTCCTCAGTGAGATGGTGAATGTGTGGGCAGGAAGGGTAGAGAGAGAGGCAAAGGGGCAGTGGTGCCTCTGTCCTCAGTGAGGCAGTGAATGCGTGGGCAGGAAGGGAAGAGGGAGTGAAGGGTGGAGTGGTGCCTCAGCCCTCAGTAAGGCAGTAAACGTGTGGGCAGGAATGGTAGAGGGAGGGTAAGGGGCAGTGGTGCCTCAGTCCTCAGTGATGCAGTGAATGTGTGGGCAGGAAGGGTAGAGGGAGGGCACAGGACAGTGGTGCCTCAGTCCTCAGTGAGGCGGTGAATGTGTGGGCAGGAAGGGTAAAGAGAGGAAAAGGGGCAGTGGTGCCCCAGTCCTCAGTGAGGCAGTGAATGTTTGGGCAGGAAGGGTAGAGATCTGGAAAGGGGCAGTGGTGACTCAGTCCTCAGTGGGGCAGTGAATGTGTGGGCAGGAAGGGTAGAGAGAGGCAAAGGGGGAGTGGGGCCTCAGTCCTCAGTGAGATGGTGAATGTGTGGGCAGGAAGGGAAGAGGGAGTGAAGGGTGCAGTGGTGCCTAAGTCCTCAGTGAAGTGGTGAGTGTGTGGACAGGAAGGGTAGAGGGAGGGAAAGGGGCAGTGGTGCCTCATTCCTCAGTGAGATGGTGAATGTGTGGGAAGGAATGGTAGAGAGACGGCAAGGGTCAGTGGGGCCTCAGTTCGCAGTGAGGCAGAGAATGTGTGGGCAGGAATGGTAGAGGGAGTGACGGGTAGAGAGATGGAAAGGGGCAATGGTGCCTCAGCCCTCAGTGAGGTGGTGAATGTGTGGACAGGAAGGGTAGTGGCAGGGAAAGGACCAGTGGTGCCTCAGTCCTCAGTGAGGCAGAGAATGTGTGGGCAGGAAGGGTAGAGGGAGGCAAAAGGGCAGTGGTGCCTCAGCTGCCCCAGTCCTCAGTGAAGCGGTGAATGTGTGGGCAAGAAGGGTAGAGGGAGGGAAAGGGGCAGCAGTGCCTCAGTCGTCAGTGAGGCGGTGCATGTGTGGGCAGGAAAGGTAGAGAGAGGGAAAGAGGCAGTGGTGCCTCAGTCCTCAGTGATGCAGTGAATGTGTGGGCAGGAAGTGTAGAGAGAGGGAAAAGGGCATTGCTGCCTCAGTCATCAGTGAGGTGGTGAATGTGTGGGCAGGAAGGGTGCAGACAGGGAAAGGAGCAATGGGGCTTCAGTCATCAGTGATGTGGAGAATGTGTGGGCAGGAATGGTAGAGGGAGGGAAAGGGGCAGTGGTGCCTCAGCCCTCAGTGATGCAGTGAATGTGTGGGAAGAGAGGGGTGTAGTGGTGCCTCAGTACTCAGTGAGGCAGTGAATGTGTGGGCAGGAAGGGTAGAGAGAGGGAAAGGGGCAGTGGTGCCTCAGTCCTAAGTGATACTGGGAATGTGTGGGCAAGAAGGGTAGAGAGATGGAAAGGGGCAATGGGGCCTCAATCCTCAGTGAGGTGGAGAATGTGTGGGCAGGAAGGGTAGAGGGAGGGAAAGGGGAAATGGGCCTCAGTCCATAGTGAGGCAGTGAATGTGTGGGCAGGAAGGGTAGAGCATGGAAGGGTAGAGAGAGGGAAAGGGGCAGTGGTGCCTCTGTCCTCAGTGAGGCAGTGAATGTGTGTGCAGGAAGGGTGGAGGGAGGAAACAGGACAGTGGTGTCTTAGCCCTCAGTGAAAACAAAGAGGTGATGGCTGGAAGGTTTAGACTGAATCTTAACCACTGGCATTGCTCGTGGCAACCCTCCAGACCATCGTTCTTCGCCTGCCAAGCCATTACAGAAGGGGAAAGACCATATGCAAATCAGGCTTGGCCCCACCCCAAAAGGGGCAGTCCAGCCCGAACTGCTAGGTCACATCCCTTCTGCACGAGACCACAGGCATCCCCAAACATGTTTCACCCTTGTTGGGGCTCATCAGTGAGGAGTAGCTTGGGTCTCTAGGCCCAGCAGGCACGGGACCCACGTCTGGGCATACCCGTCCCACTCGGGGTGACAAAGCAAAAACAGAGAGGTGATGGCTGGAAGGTTTAGACTGAATCTTAACCACTGGCATTGCTCGGGGCAACCCTCCAGACCATCGTTCTTCGCCTGCCAAGCCATTACAGAAGGGGAAAGACCATATGCAAATCAGGCTTGGCCCCACCCCAAAAGGGGCAGTCCAGCCCGAACTGCTAGGTCACATCCCTTTTGCCCGTGGTTATGATGAATTCAAAACCTTCCATCCATCAACTTTCTGTTTTGCTAAAGTCACCCCGAGTGGGACGGGTATGCCCAGACGTGGGTCCCGAGTCTGCCGGGCCTAGAGACCCAAGCTACTCCTCACTGATGACGCCCAACAAGGCTGAAACATGTCTGGGGATGCTTGTGGTCTCGTGCAGAAGGGATGTGACCTAGCAGTTCGGGCTGGACTGCCCCTTTTGGGGTAGGACCAAGCCTGATTTGCATATGGTTTTTCCCCTTCTGTAATGGCTTGGCAGGCTGAAAAACGATGGTCTGGAGGGTTGCCCAGAGCTTTGCCCGTGGTTATGATGAATTCAAAACCTTCCATCCATCAACTTTCTGTTTTGCTAAAGTCACCCCGAGTGGGACGGGTATGCCCAGACGTGGGTCCCGAGTCTGCCGGGCCTAGAGACCCAAGCTACTCCTCACTGATGACGCCCAACAAGGCTGAAACATGTCTGGGGATGCTTGTGGTCTCGTGCAGAAGGGATGTGACCTAGCAGTTCGGGCTGGACTGCCCCTTTTGGGGTAGGACCAAGCCTGATTTGCATATGGTTTTTCCCCTTCTGTAATGGCTTGGCAGGCTGAAAAACGATGGTCTGGAGGGTTGCCCAGAGCTTTGCCCGTGGTTATGATGAATTCAAAACCTTCCATCCATCAACTTTCTGTTTTGCTAAAGTCACCCCGAGTGGGACGGGTATGCCCAGACGTGGGTCCCGAGTCTGCCGGGCCTAGAGACCCAAGCTACTCCTCACTGATGACGCCCAACAAGGCTGAAACATGTCTGGGGATGCTTGTGGTCTCGTGCAGAAGGGATGTGACCTAGCAGTTCGGGCTGGACTGCCCCTTTTGGGGTAGGACCAAGCCTGATTTGCATATGGTTTTTCCCCTTCTGTAATGGCTTGGCAGGCAGAAAAACGATGGTCTGGAGGGTTGCCCAGAGCTTTGCCCGTGGTTATGATGAATTCATAACCTTCCATCCATCAACTTTCTATTTTGCTAAAGTCACCCCGAGTGGGACGGGTATGCCCAGACGTGGGTCCCGAGTCTGCCGGGCCTAGAGACCCAAGCTACTCCTCACTGATGACGCCCAACAAGGCTGAAACATGTCTGGGGATGCTTGTTGTCTCGTGCAGAAGGGATGTGACCTAGCAGTTCGGGCTGGACTGCCCCTTTTGGGGTAGGACCAAGCCTGATTTGCATATGGTTTTTCCCCTTCTGTAATGGCTTGGCAGGCTGAAAAACGATGGTCTGGAGGGTTGCCCAGAGCTTTGCCCGTGGTTATGATGAATTCAAAACCTTCCATCCATCAACTTTCTGTTTTGCTAAAGTCACCCCGAGTGGGACGGGTATGCCCAGACGTGGGTCCCGAGTCTGCCGGGCCTAGAGACCCAAGCTACTCCTCACTGATGACGCCCAACAAGGCTGAAACATGTCTGGGGATGCTTGTGGTCTCGTGCAGAAGGGATGTGACCTAGCAGTTCGGGCTGGACTGCCCCTTTTGGGGTAGGACCAAGCCTGATTTGCATATGGTTTTTCCCCTTCTGTAATGGCTTGGCAGGCTGAAAAACGATGGTCTGGAGGGTTGCCCAGAGCTTTTCCCATGGTTATGATGAATTCAAAACCTTCCATCCATCAACTTTCTGTTTTGCTTTAGTCCTCAGTGAGGCAGTGAATGTGTCAGCAGGAAGGATAGAGAGAGGGAAAGGGGCAGTGGTGCCCCAGTCCTCAGTGAGAAAGTGAATTTTAGGGCAGGAAGTGTAGAGAGCTGGAAAGGGGCAGTGATGACTCAGTCCTCAGTGAGGCGGTGAATGTGTGGGCAAGAAGGGTAGAGGGAGGGAAAGGGGCAGTGGTGCCTCAGTCATCAGTGAGACAGTGAATGTGTGGGCACGAAGGGTAGAGAGAGGGAAAGGGTCAGTGATGCTTCAGTCCTCAGTGATGCAGTGCATTTGTGGGCAGGAAGGGTAGAGAGCCATAAAGGGGCAGTGGTGCCTCAGTCTTCAGTGAGGCAGTGACTGTGTGGGCAGGAAGTGTAGAGAGAGGGAATGGGCCAGTAGTGCCTCAGTCCTCAGTGAGGCAGTGAATGTGTTTGCAGGAAGGGTAGAGAGAGGGAAAGGGGCAGTGGCACCACAGTCCTCAGTGAGGCGGTGAATGTGTGGGCAGGAAGGGTACAGGGAAGGAAAGGTGCAGTTGTGCCTCAGTCCTCAGTTATACAGTGAATGTGTGGGCAGAGAGGGGTGTAGTGGCACCTCAGTACTCAGTGAGGCAGTGAATGTGTGGGCAGGAAGGGTAGAAAGAGGGAAGGGAGCCATGGTGCCTCAGTCGTCGGTGAGGTGGTGAATGTGTGGGCAGGAAGGGTACAGAGATGGAAAGGGGCAATGGGGCTTAAGTCGTCAGTGAGGCGGAGAATGTGTGGGCAGGAAAGGTAGAGGGAGAGGCAAAGGGGCAGTGGTGCCTCTGTCCTCACTGAGGCAGTGAATGCGTGGGAGGGAAGGGAAGAGGGAGTGAAGGGGGCAGTGGTGCCTCAGTCCTCAGTGAGGCGGTGAGTGTGTGGGCAGGAAGGGTATAGGGAGGGAAAGGGGCAGTGGTGCCTCATTCCTCAATGAGGTGGTGAATGTGTGAACAGGAAGGGTAGAGAGAGGGAAGGGGCAGTGGTGCCTCAGCCCTCAGTGAGGTGGTGATTGTGTGGGCAGGAAGGGTAGTAGGAGGGAAAGGGGCAGTGGTGCCTCAGTCCTCAGTGAGATGGTGAATGTATGGGCAGGAAGGGTAGAGAGAGGGAAAGGGGCAGTGGTGCCTCAGTCCTCAGGGAGGCAGTGAATGCGTGGGCAGGAAGGGAAGAGGGAGTGAAGGGTGGAGTGGTGCCTCAGCCCTCAGTAAGGCAGTAAACGTGTGGGCAGGAATGGTAGAGGGAGGGTAAGGGGCAGTGGTGCCTCAGTCCTCAGTGATGCAGTGAATGTGTGGGCAGGAAGGGTAGAGGGAGGGCACAGGACAGTGGTGCCTCAGTCCTCAGTGAGGCGGTGAATGTGTGGGCAGGAAGGGTAAAGAGAGGAAAAGGGGCAGTGGTGCCCCAGTCCTCAGTGAGGCAGTGAATGTTTGGGCAGGAAGGGTAGAGATCTGGAAAGGGGCAGTGGTGACTCAGTCCTCAGTGGGGCAGTGAATGTGTGGGCAGGAAGGGTAGAGAGAGGCAAAGGGGGAGTGGGGCCTCAGTCCTCAGTGAGATGGTGAATGTGTGGGCAGGAAGGGAAGAGGGAGTGAAGGGTGCAGTGGTGCCTAAGTCCTCAGTGAAGTGGTGAGTGTGTGGACAGGAAGGGTAGAGGGAGGGAAAGGGGCAGTGGTGCCTCATTCCTCAGTGAGATGGTGAATGTGTGGGAAGGAATGGTAGAGAGAGGGCAAGGGTCAGTGGGGCCTCAGTTCGCAGTGAGGCAGAGAATGTGTGGGCAGGAATGGTAGAGGGAGGGACGGGTAGAGAGATGGAAAGGGGCAATGGTGCCTCAGCCCTCAGTGAGGTGGTGAATGTGTGGACAGGAAGGGTAGTGGCAGGGAAAGGACCAGTGGTGCCTCAGTCCTCAGTGAGGCAGAGAATGTGTGGGCAGGAAGGGTAGAGGGAGGCAAAAGGGCAGTGGTGCCTCAGCTGCCCCAGTCCTCAGTGAAGCGGTGAATGTGTGGGCAAGAAGGGTAGAGGGAGGGAAAGGGGCAGCAGTGCCTCAGTCGTCAGTGAGGCGGTGCATGTGTGGGCAGGAAAGGTAGAGAGAGGGAAAGAGGCAGTGGTGCCTCAGTCCTCAGTGATGCAGTGAATGTGTGGGCAGGAAGGGTAGAGAGAGGGAAAAGGGCATTGCTGCCTCAGTCATCAGTGAGGTGGTGAATGTGTGGGCAGGAAGGGTGCAGACAGGGAAAGGAGCAATGGGGCTTCAGTCATCAGTGATGTGGAGAATGTGTGGGCAGGAATGGTAGAGGGAGGGAAAGGGGCAGTGGTGCCTCAGCCCTCAGTGATGCAGTGAATGTGTGGGAAGAGAGGGGTGTAGTGGTGCCTCAGTACTCAGTGAGGCAGTGAATGTGTGGGCAGGAAGGGTAGAGAGAGGGAAAGGGGCAGTGGTGCCTCAGTCCTAAGTGATACTGGGAATGTGTGGGCAAGAAGGGTAGAGAGATGGAAAGGGGCAATGGGGCCTCAATCCTCAGTGAGGTGGAGAATGTGTGGGCAGGAAGGGTAGAGGGAGGGAAAGGGGAAATGGGCCTCAGTCCATAGTGAGGCAGTGAATGTGTGGGCAGGAAGGGTAGAGCATGGAAGGGTAGAGAGAGGGAAAGGGGCAGTGGTGCCTCTGTCCTCAGTGAGGCAGTGAATGTGTGTGCAGGAAGGGTGGAGGGAGGAAACAGGACAGTGGTGTCTTAGTCCTCAGTGAAAACAAAGAGGTGATGGCTGGAAGGTTTAGACTGAATCTTAACCACTGGCATTGCTCGTGGCAACCCTCCAGACCATCGTTCTTCGCCTGCCAAGCCATTACAGAAGGGGAAAGACCATATGCAAATCAGGCTTGGCCCCACCCCAAAAGGGGCAGTCCAGCCCGAACTGCTAGGTCACATCCCTTCTGCACGAGACCACAGGCATCCCCAAACATGTTTCACCCTTGTTGGGGCTCATCAGTGAGGAGTAGCTTGGGTCTCTAGGCCCAGCAGGCACGGGACCCACGTCTGGGCATACCCGTCCCACTCGGGGTGACAAAGCAAAAACAAAGAGGTGATGGCTGGAAGGTTTAGACTGAATCTTAACCACTGGCATTGCTCGGGGCAACCCTCCAGACCATCGTTCTTCGCCTGCCAAGCCATTACAGAAGGGGAAAGACCATATGCAAATCAGGCTTGGCCCCACCCCAAAAGGGGCAGTCCAGCCCGAACTGCTAGGTCACATCCCTTTTGCCCGTGGTTATGATGAATTCAAAACCTTCCATCCATCAACTTTCTGTTTTGCTAAAGTCACCCCGAGTGGGACGGGTATGCCCAGACGTGGGTCCCGAGTCTGCCGGGCCTAGAGACCCAAGCTACTCCTCACTGATGACGCCCAACAAGGCTGAAACATGTCTGGGGATGCTTGTGGTCTCGTGCAGAAGGGATGTGACCTAGCAGTTCGGGCTGGACTGCCCCTTTTGGGGTAGGACCAAGCCTGATTTGCATATGGTTTTTCCCCTTCTGTAATGGCTTGGCAGGCTGAAAAACGATGGTCTGGAGGGTTGCCCAGAGCTTTGCCCGTGGTTATGATGAATTCAAAACCTTCCATCCATCAACTTTCTGTTTTGCTAAAGTCACCCCGAGTGGGACGGGTATGCCCAGACGTGGGTCCCGAGTCTGCCGGGCCTAGAGACCCAAGCTACTCCTCACTGATGACGCCCAACAAGGCTGAAACATGTCTGGGGATGCTTGTGGTCTCGTGCAGAAGGGATGTGACCTAGCAGTTCGGGCTGGACTGCCCCTTTTGGGGTAGGACCAAGCCTGATTTGCATATGGTTTTTCCCCTTCTGTAATGGCTTGGCAGGCTGAAAAACGATGGTCTGGAGGGTTGCCCAGAGCTTTGCCCGTGGTTATGATGAATTCAAAACCTTCCATCCATCAACTTTCTGTTTTGCTAAAGTCACCCCGAGTGGGACGGGTATGCCCAGACGTGGGTCCCGAGTCTGCCGGGCCTAGAGACCCAAGCTACTCCTCACTGATGACGCCCAACAAGGCTGAAACATGTCTGGGGATGCTTGTGGTCTCGTGCAGAAGGGATGTGACCTAGCAGTTCGGGCTGGACTGCCCCTTTTGGGGTAGGACCAAGCCTGATTTGCATATGGTTTTTCCCCTTCTGTAATGGCTTGGCAGGCAGAAAAACGATGGTCTGGAGGGTTGCCCAGAGCTTTGCCCGTGGTTATGATGAATTCATAACCTTCCATCCATCAACTTTCTATTTTGCTAAAGTCACCCCGAGTGGGACGGGTATGCCCAGACGTGGGTCCCGAGTCTGCCGGGCCTAGAGACCCAAGCTACTCCTCACTGATGACGCCCAACAAGGCTGAAACATGTCTGGGGATGCTTGTTGTCTCGTGCAGAAGGGATGTGACCTAGCAGTTCGGGCTGGACTGCCCCTTTTGGGGTAGGACCAAGCCTGATTTGCATATGGTTTTTCCCCTTCTGTAATGGCTTGGCAGGCTGAAAAACGATGGTCTGGAGGGTTGCCCAGAGCTTTGCCCGTGGTTATGATGAATTCAAAACCTTCCATCCATCAACTTTCTGTTTTGCTAAAGTCACCCCGAGTGGGACGGGTATGCCCAGACGTGGGTCCCGAGTCTGCCGGGCCTAGAGACCCAAGCTACTCCTCACTGATGACGCCCAACAAGGCTGAAACATGTCTGGGGATGCTTGTGGTCTCGTGCAGAAGGGATGTGACCTAGCAGTTCGGGCTGGACTGCCCCTTTTGGGGTAGGACCAAGCCTGATTTGCATATGGTTTTTCCCCTTCTGTAATGGCTTGGCAGGCTGAAAAACGATGGTCTGGAGGGTTGCCCAGAGCTTTTCCCATGGTTATGATGAATTCAAAACCTTCCATCCATCAACTTTCTGTTTTGCTTTAGTCCTCAGTGAGGCAGTGAATGTGTCAGCAGGAAGGATAGAGAGAGGGAAAGGGGCAGTGGTGCCCCAGTCCTCAGTGAGAAAGTGAATTTTTGGGCAGGAAGTGTAGAGAGCTGGAAAGGGGCAGTGATGACTCAGTCCTCAGTGAGGCGGTGAATGTGTGGGCAAGAAGGGTAGAGGGAGGGAAAGGGGCAGTGGTGCCTCAGTCATCAGTGAGACAGTGAATGTGTGGGCACGAAGGGTAGAGAGAGGGAAAGGGTCAGTGATGCTTCAGTCCTCAGTGATGCAGTGCATTTGTGGGCAGGAAGGGTAGAGAGCCATAAAGGGGCAGTGGTGCCTCAGTCTTCAGTGAGGCAGTGACTGTGTGGGCAGGAAGTGTAGAGACAGGGAATGGGCCAGTGGTGCCTCAGTCCTCAGTGAGGCAGTGAATGTGTTTGCAGGAAGGGTAGAGAGAGGGAAAGGGGCAGTGGCACCACAGTCCTCAGTGAGGCGGTGAATATGTGGGCAGGAAGGGTACAGGGAAGGAAAGGTGCAGTTGTGCCTCAGTCCTCAGTTATACAGTGAATGTGTGGGCAGAGAGGGGTGTAGTGGCACCTCAGTACTCAGTGAGGCAGTGAATGTGTGGGCAGGAAGGGTAGAAAGAGGGAAGGGAGCCATGGTGCCTCAGTCGTCGGTGAGGTGGTGAATGTGTGGGCAGGAAGGGTACAGAGATGGAAAGGGGCAATGGGGCTTAAGTCGTCAGTGAGGCGGAGAATGTGTGGGCAGGAAAGGTAGAGGGAGAGGCAAAGGGGCAGTGGTGCCTCTGTCCTCACTGAGGCAGTGAATGCGTGGGAGGGAAGGGAAGAGGGAGTGAAGGGGGCAGTGGTGCCTCAGTCCTCAGTGAGGCGGTGAGTGTGTGGGCAGGAAGGGTATAGGGAGGGAAAGGGGCAGTGGTGCCTCATTCCTCAATGAGGTGGTGAATGTGTGAACAGGAAGGGTAGAGAGAGGGAAGGGGCAGTGGTGCCTCAGCCCTCAGTGAGGTGGTGATTGTGTGGGCAGGAAGGGTAGTAGGAGGGAAAGGGGCAGTGGTGCCTCAGTCCTCAGTGAGATGGTGAATGTATGGGCAGGAAGGGTAGAGAGAGGGAAAGGGGCAGTGGTGCCTCAGTCCTCAGGGAGGCAGTGAATGTTTGGGCAGGAAAGGTAGCGAGCGGGACTGGGGCAGTGGTGTCTCAGTCCTCAGTGAGGTAGTGAATGTGTGGGCAGGAAGGATAGAGAGAGGCAAAGGGGCAGTGGTGCTTCAGTCCTCAGTGAGATGGCGAATGTGTGGGAAGGAAGGGTAGAGAGAGGGAAAGGGTCAGTGGGGCCTCAGTCTGCAGTGAGGCGGAGAATGTGTGGGCAGGAATGGTAGAGGGAGGGATGGGTAGAGAGATGGAAAGGGGCAGTGGTGCCTCAGCCCTCAGTGAGGTGGTGAATGTGTGGTCAGGAAGGGTAGTGGCAGGGAAAGGGGCAGTGGTGCCTCAGTCCTCAGTGAGGCAGTGAAAGTGTGGGCAGGAAGGGTAGAGGGAGGGAAAAGGGCAGTGGTGCCTCAGTCGTCAGTGATGTGGTGCATGTGTGGGCAGGAAAGGTAGAGAGAGAGAAAGGGGCAGTGGTGCCTTAGTCCTCAGTGATGCAGTGAATGTGTGGGCAAGAAGGGTAGAGAGAGGGAAAGGGGCAGTGGTGCCTCAGTCCTCAGTGAGGTGGTGAATGTGTGGGCAGGAAGGGTACAGAGAGGGAAAAGGACAATGGGGCTTCAGTCATCAGTGAGGCAGAGAATGTGTGGGCAGGAAGGGTAGAGGGAGGGAAAGCAGCAGTGGGGCTCAGTCGTCAGTGAGGTGAAGAATGTGTAGGCAGGAAGGGTAGAGGGAGGGAAAGGGGAAATGGGGCCTCAATCCTCAGTGAGGTGGAGAGAAGGGTAGCAGGAGGGAAAGAGACAATGGGGATGCAGTCCTCAGTGAGACAGTGAATGTGTGTACAGGAAGAGTAGAGGGTGGAAGGGTAGAGAGAGGGAAAGGGGCAGTGGTGCCTCTGCCCTCAGTGAGGCAGTGAATGTGTGTGCAGGAAGGCTGGAGGGAGGGAACAGGACAGTGGCGCCTCAGTCCTCAGTGAGGTGGTGAATGTGGGGACAGGAAGGGTAGAGAGAGGGAAAGGGGCAGTGGTGCCCCAGTCCTCAGTGAGGCAGTGAATGTTTGGGCAGGAAGGGTAGAGAGCTGGAAAGGGGCAGTGGTGACTCAGTCCTCAGTGAGGCTGTGAATGTGTGGGCAGGAGGGGTAAAGAGAGGCAAAGGGGGGGTGGGGCCTCATTCCTCAGTGAGACGGTGAATGTGTGGGCAGGAAGGGTAGAGAGACAGGCAAAGGGGCAGTGGTGCCTCTGTCCTCAGTAACGCAGTGAATGTGTGGGCAGGAAGGGAAGAGGGAGTTAAGGGGGCAGTGGTGCCTCAATCCTCAGTGAGGCAGTGAGTGTGTGGACAGGAAGGGTAGAGGGAGGGAAAGGGGCAGTGGTGCCTCATTCCTCATTGCGGTGGTGGATTTGTGGGCAGGAAGGGTAGAGAGTGGTAAAGGGCCAGTGGTGCCTCAGTCCTCAGTGAGGCATTGCATTTGTGGGCAGGAGTGGTAGAGAGCAGGAAAGGTACAGTGGTGCCTCAGTCCTCAGTGATGCAGTGAATGTGTGGGCAGGAAGGGTAGAGAGAGGAAAAGGGGCAGTGGTGCCTCAGTCCTCAGTGAGGCAATGCATTTGTGGGCAGGAAGGGTAGAGAGCCGGAAAGGGGCAGTGGTGCTTCAGTATTCAGTGAGGCAGTGAATGTGTGGGCAAGAAGGGTAGAAAGAGGGAAAGGTGCAGTGGTGCCTAAGTCCTCAGTGATGCAGTGAATGTGTGGGCAGGAAGGGTAGAGAGCCGGAAAGGGGCATTGGTGCCTCAGTCCTTGGTGAGGTGGTGAATGTGTGGGCAAGAAGGGTACAGAAAGGGGAAAGGGGCAATGGGGCTTTAGTCGTCAGTGAGGCAGAGCATGTGTGGGCAGAGAGGGGTGTAGTGGCGCCTCAGTACTCAGTGAGGCACTGAATGTGTGGGCAGGAAGGGTAGAGAGAGAAGGAAAGGGACAGTGGTGCCTCAGTACTCGGTGAGGTGGTGAATGTGTGGGCAGGAAGGGTAGAGAGAGGGAAAGGGGCAATGGGGCCTCAGTCGTCAGTGAGGTGGAGAAAGTGTGGGCAGGAAGGGTAGAGAGCAGAAAAGGGGCAGTGGTGCCTCAATCCTCAGTGAGGCAGTGAATGTGTGGGCAGGAAGGTTAGAGGGAGAAAAGGGGCAGTGTTGATTCAGCCCTCAGCGAGGCAGGGAATGTGCGGGCATGAAGGGCTGCGGGAGGAAGGATAGAGAGAGGGAAAGGGGCAGTGGTGCCCCAGTCCTCAGTGAGGGAGTGAATGTGTGGGCAGGAAGGGTGGAGGGACGGAAATGGAAAGTGGTGCCTCAGTCCTCAGTGAGGCAGTGAATGTGTGGGCAGGAAGGGTAGAGAGTGTGAAAGGTCCAGTGGTACCTCAGTCCTCAGTGAGGCAGTGAATGTGTGGGCAGGAAGAGTAGAGAGAATATGTGTGCAAGAAGGGTCTAGAAAGGGAAAGGGGCAGTGGTGCCTCAGTCCTCAGTGAGGTGTTGAATGTGTGGGCAGGAAGGGTAGAGAGTGTGAAAGGTCCAGTGGTGCCTCATTCCTCAGTGAGGCAGTGAATGTGTGGGTGGAGAGAGGTGTAGTGGTGCCTCAGACCTCAATGAGGCAGTGAATGTGTGGGCAGGAAGAGCAGAGAGAGAAAAGGGGGAAGTTGTGCCTCAGTCCTCAGTGAGGCAGTGCATTTTTGGGCAGCAAGGCTAGAGAGAGGGAATGGGGCAGTAGTGCCTCAATCCTCAGTGAGGCAGTAAATGTGTGGGCAGGAAGGGTAGAGAGAGGGAAAGGGGCAGTGGTGCCTCAGTCCTCAGTAAGGTGGTGAATGTGAGGGCACCAAAGGTAGAGGGCGGGAAAGGAGAAGTGGTGCCTCAGTCCTGAGTGAGGCGGTGAATGTGTGGGCAGGAAGGGTAGAGGGAGGGAAAGGGGCACTGGTGCCTCATTCCTCAGTGATGCAGTGAATGTGTGGGCGGAGAAGGTTGTAGTGGTGCCTCTGTACTCAGTGAAGCAGTGAATGTGTGGGCAGGAAGGGTAGAGGGAGGGAAAGGGGTCGTGGTGCCTCATTTGCCCCAGCCCTCAGTGAAGCGGTAAATGTGTGGGCAGGAAGGGTAGAGGGAGGGAAAGGGCAGTGGTGCCTCAGTCATCAGTGAGGTGGTGAATGTGTGGGCAGGAAGGGTAGAGAGGGGAAGGTAGAAGTGGTGCCTCAGTCCCCAGTGAGGCTGCAAATGTGTGGGCAGGAAGGGTAGATAAACGGAAAGGGACAGTGGTGCCTCAGTCCTCAGTGAGGTGGTGAATGTGTGGGCAGGAAGGGTAGAGAGCGTGAATGGTCCAGTGGTGCCTCAGTCCTCAGTGAGGTGGAGAATGTGTGGGCAGTGAGGTGTAGTGGTGCCTCAGTCCTCAGTGAGCCAGTGATTGTATGGGCAGGAAGAGTAGAGAGAGAAAAGGGGGCAGTTGTGCCTCAGTCCTCAGTGAGGCAGTGAATTTATGGGCAGGAAGGGTGGAGAGAGGGAAAGGGGCAGTAGTGCCTCAGTCCTCAGTGAGGCAGTGAATGTGTGTGCACGAAGGGTAGAGAGAGAGGGAAAGGGGCAGTGGTGCTCAGTCCTCAGTGAGGCGGTGAATGTGAGGGCACCAAAGGTAGAGGGAAGGTAAAGGAGCAGTGTTTCCTCAGTCTTCAGTGAGGCAGTGAATGTGTGGGCAGGAAGGGTAGAGGGAGGAAAAGGGGCAGTGGTGCCTCAGTCCTCAGTGATGCAGTGAATGTGGGAAGAGAGGGGTGAAGTGGTTCCTCAGTACTCAGTGAGACAGTGAATGTGTGGGCAGGAAGGGTAGAGAGAGGGAAAGTGGCAGTGGTGCCTCAGTCCTTGGTGTAGCAGTGAATGTGTGGGCAGGAAGGGTAGAGACAGGGAAAGGGGCAATGGGGCCTCAGTCGTCAGTGAGGTGGAGAAAGTGTGGGCAGGAAGGGTAGAGCGGGAAAAAGGGGTAGTGGTGATTCAGCCCTCAGTGAGGCAGTGAATGTGTGGGCAGGAAGGGTAGCGGGAGGAAGGGTAGAGAGAGGGAAAGGGGCAGTGGTGCCCCAGTCTTCAGTGAGGCAGTGAATGTGTGGGCAGGAAGGGTAGAGAGAGGGAAAGGGGCAGTGGTGCCTCAGTCCTCAGAGAGACAGTGAATGTGTGGGCAGAGAGGGGTGTAGTGGTGCCTCAGTACTCAGTGAGGCAGTGAATGTGTGGGCAGGAAGGGTCGAGAGAGGTAAAGGGGCAGTGGTGCCTCAGTCCTCAGTGAGGTGGTGAATGTGTGGGCAGGAAGGGTACAGAGAGGGAAAGGGGCAATGGGGCTTCAGTCAGTGAGGTGGAGAATGTGTGGGCAGGAAGGGTAGAGGGAGGGAAAGGGGCAGTGGTGCCTCAGTCCTCAGTGAGGCAGTGAATGTGTGTGCAGGAAGTGTGGAGGGAGGGAACGGGAGAATGGTGCCTCAGTCCTCAATGAGGTGTAGAATGTGTGGGCAGGAAAGGTAGAGAGAGGGAAAGGAACAGTGGTGCCCCAGTCCTCAGTGAGGCATTGAAAGTTTGGGCAGGAAGGGTAGAGAGCTGGAAATGGGCAGTGGTGACTCAGTCCTCAGTGTGGTGGTGAATGTGTGGGCAAGAAGGGTAGAGGGAGGGAAAGGGGCAGTGGTGCCTCAGTCATCAGTGAGGTGGTGACTGTATGGGCAGGAAGGGTAGAGAGAAGGAAAGGGGCAGTGGTGCTCAGTCCTCAGTGAGGCGGTGAATGTGAGGGCACCAAAGGTAGAGGGAAGGTAAAGGAGCAGTGTTTCCTCAGTCTTCAGTGAGGCAGTGAATGTGTGGGCAGGAAGGGTAGAGTCCTCAGTGATGCTGTGAATTTGTGGGCAGGAAGGGTGGAGGGAGGGAAAGGAGCAGTGGTGCCTCAGTCCTCAGTGAGGCAGTGCATTTGTGGGCAGGAAGGGTAGTGAGCCGGAAAGGGGCAGTGGTGTGGCAGTCTTCAGTGAGGCAGTGAGTGTGTGGGCAGGAAGGGTAGTGGGAGGGAAAGGGGCAGTGATGCCTCAGTCCTCAGTGAGGCAGTGAATGTGTGTGCAGGAAGGGTAGAGAGAGGAAAAAGGGCAGTGGTGCTCCAGTCCTCAGTGAGGCAGTGAATGTTTGGGCAGGAAGGGTAGAGATCTGGAAAGTTGCAGTGGTCCCTCAGTCCCCAGTGAGGTGGTGAATGTGTGGGCAGGAAGGGTAGAGGGAGGGAAAGGGGCAGTGGTGCCTCAGTCCTCAGTGATACAGTGAATGTGTGGGCAGAGAGGGGTGTAGTGGTGCCTCAGTACTCAGTGAGGCAGTGAATGTTTGGGCAGGAAGGGTAGAGAGAGGGAAAGAGGCAGTGGTGCCTCAGTCCTCGGTGAGGTGGTGATTGTGTGGGCAGGAAGGGTACAGAGAGGGAAAGGGGTAATGGGGCTTCAGTCGTCAGTGAGGCGGAGAATGTGTGGGCAGTAAGGGTAGAGGGAGGGAAAGGGGCAGTGGTGCCTCAGTCTTCAGTGAGGCAGTGAATGTGGGGCAAGAAGGGTAGAGAGAGGGAAAGGGGCAATGCAGCCTCAGTCCTCAGTGAGGGGGGGAATGTGTGGGCAAGAAGGGTAGAGGGAGGAAGGATAGAGAGAGGGAAAGGGGCAGTGGTGCCTCTGTCCTCAGTGAGGCAGTGAATATGTGGGCAGGAAGGGTGAAGGGAGGGAACAGGATAGTGGTGCCTCAGTCCTCAGTGAGGCGGTGAATGTGTGGGCAGGAAGGGTAAAGAGAGGAAAAGGGGCAGTGGTGCCCCAGTCCTCAGTGAGGCAGTGAATGTTTGGGCAGGAAGGGTAAAGAGAGGAAAAGGGGCAGTGGTGCCCCAGTCCTCAGTGAGGCAGTGAATGTTTGGGCAGGAAGGGTAGAGATCTGGAAAGGGGCAGTGGTGACTCAGTCCTCAGTGAGGCGGTGAATGTGCGGGCAGGAAGGGTAGAGAGAGGCAAAGGGGGAGTGGGGCCCCAGTCCTCAGTGAGGCAGTGAATGTTTGGGCAGGAAGGGTAAAGAGAGGAAAAGGGGCAATGGTGCCCCAGTCCTCAGTGAGGCAGTGAATGTTTGGGCAGGAAGGGTAGAGATCTGGAAAGGGGCAGTGGTGACTCAGTCCTCAGTGAGGCGGTGAATGTGCGGGCAGGAAGGGTAGAGAGAGGCAAAGGGGGAGTGGGGCCTCAGTCCTCAGTGAGATGGTGAATGTGTGGGCAGGAAGGGTAGAGAGAGAGGCAAAGGGGCAGTGGTGCCTCTGTCCTCAGTGAGGCAGTGAATGCGTGGGCAGGAAGGGAAGAGGGAGTGAAGGGTGCAGTGGTGCCTCAGTCCTCAGTGAGGTGGTGAGTGTGTGGACAGGAAGGGTAGAGGGAGGGAAAGGGGCAGTGGTGCCTCATTCCTCAGTGAGGCGGTGAATGTGTGGACAGGAAGGGTAGAGAGAGGGAAGGGGCAGTGGTGCCTCAGCCCTCAGTGAGGCAGTGAATGTGTGGGCAGGAAGGGTAGTGGGAGGGAAAGGGGCAGTGGTGCCTCAGTCCGCAGTGAGGCAGTGAATGTGTGGGCAGGAAGGGTAGAGAGAGAGGGAAAGGGGCAGTGGTGCCCCAGTCTTCAGTGAGGCAGTGAATGTGTGGGCAGGAAGGGTAGAGGGAGGGAAAGGTAAAGTGGTGCCTCAGTCCTCAGTGAGGCGGTGAATGTGTGGGTAGGAAGGGTAGAGAGTGTGAAAGGTCCAGTGGTGCCTCAGTCCTCAGTGAGGTGGTGAATGTGTGGGCAAGAAGGGTAGAGGGAGGGAAAGGGGCAGTGGTGCCTCAGTCCTCAGTGATACAGTGAATGTGTGGGCAGAGAGGGGTGTAGTTGTGCCTCAGTACTCAGTGAGGCAGTGAATGTTTGGGCAGGAAGGGTAGAGAGAGGGAAAGAGGCAGTGGTGCCTCAGTCCTCGGTGAGGTGGTGATTGTGTGGGCAGGAAGGGTACAGAGAGGGAAAGGGGTAATGGGGCTTCAGTCGTCAGTGAGGCGGAGAATGTGTGGTCAGTAAGGGTAGAGGGAGGGAAAGGGGCAGTGGTGCCTCAGTCTTCAGTGAGGCAGTGAATGTGGGGCAAGAAGGGTAGAGAGAGGGAAAGGGGCAATGCAGCCTCAGTCCTCAGTGAGGGGGGGAATGTGTGGGCAAGAAGGGTAGAGGGAGGAAGGATAGAGAGAGGGAAAGGGGCAGTGGTGCCTCTGTCCTCAGTGAGGCAGTGAATATGTGGGCAGGAAGGGTGAAGGGAGGGAACAGGATAGTGGTGCCTCAGTCCTCAGTGAGGCGGTGAATGTGTGGGCAGGAAGTGTAAAGAGAGGAAAAGGGGCAGTGGTGCCCCAGTCCTCAGTGAGGCAGTGAATGTTTGGGGAGGAAGGGTAAAGAGAGGAAAAGGGGCAGTGGTTCCCCAGTCCTCAGTGAGGCAGTGAATGTTTGGGCAGGAAGGGTAGAGATCTGGAAAGGGGCAGTGGTGACTCAGTCCTCAGTGAGGCGGTGAATGTGCAGGCAGGAAGGGTAGAGAGAGGCAAAGGGGGAGTGGGGCCCCAGTCCTCAGTGAGGCAGTGAATGTTTGGGCAGGAAGGGTAGAGATCTGGAAAGGGGCAGTGGTGACTCAGTCCTCAGTGAGGCAGTGAATGTGCGGGCAGGAAGGGTAGAGAGAGGCAAAGGGGGAGTGGGGCCTCAGTCCTCAGTGAGATGGTGAATGTGTGGGCAGGAAGGGTAGAGAGAGAGGCAAAGGGGCAGTGGTGCCTCTGTCCTCAGTGAGGCAGTGAATGCGTGGGCAGGAAGGGAAGAGGGAGTGAAGGGTGCAGTGGTGCCTCAGTCCTCAGTGAGGTGGTGAGTGTGTGGACAGGAAGGGTAGAGGGAGGGAAAGGGGCAGTGGTGCCTCATTCCTCAGTGAGGCGGTGAATGTGTGGACAGGAAGGGTAGAGAGAGGGAAGGGGCAGTGGTGCCTCAGCCCTCAGTGAGGCAGTGAATGTGTGGGCAGGAAGGGTAGTGGGAGGGAAAGGGGCAGTGGTGCCTCAGTCCTCAGCGAGGCAGTGAATGTGTGGGCAGGAAGGGTAGAGAGAGAGGGAAAGGGGCAGTGGTGCCCCAGTCTTCAGTGAGGCAGTGAATGTGTGGGCAGGAAGGGTAGAGGGAGGGAAAGGTAAAGTGGTGCCTCAGTCCTCAGTGAGGCGGTGAATGTGTGAGTAGGAAGGGTAGAGAGTGTGAAAGGTCCAGTGGTGCCTCAGTCCTCAGTGAGGTGGTGAATGTGTGGGCAAGAAGGGTAGAGGGAGGGAAAGGGGCAGTGGTGCCTCGGTCATCAGTGAGGTGGTGAATGTATGGGCAGGAAGGGTAGAGAGAAGGAAAGGGGCAGTGGTGCCTCAGTCCTCAGTGATGCTGTGAATTTGTTGGCAGGAAGGGTGGAGGGAGGGAAAGGAGCAGTGGTGCCTCAGTACTCAGTGAGGCAGTGAATGTGTGGGCAGGAAGGGTAGTGGGAGGGAAAGGGCAGTGGTGCCTCAGTCCTCAGTGAGGCAGTGAATGTGTGTGCAGAAAGGGTAGCGGGAGGAAGGGTAGCGAGAGGGAAAGGGGCAGTGGTGCCTCAGCCCTCAGTGAGGCAGTGAATGTGTGGGCAGGAAGGGTAGTGGGAGGGAAAGGGGCAGTGGTGCCTCAGTCCTCAGTGAGGCAGTGAATGTGTGGGCAGGAAGGGTAGAGAGAGAGGGAAAGGGGCAGTGGTGCCCCAGTCTTCAGTGAGGCAGTGAATGTGTGGGCAGGAAGGGTAGAGGGAGGGAAAGGTAAAGTGGTGCCTCAGTCCTCAGTGAGGCGGTGAATGTGTGGGTAGGAAGGGTAGAGAGTGTGAAAGGTCCAGTGGTGCCTCAGTCCTCAGTGAGGTGGTGAATGTGTGGGCAAGAAGGGTAGAGGGAGGGAAAGGGGCAGTGGTGCCTCAGTCCTCAGTGATACAGTGAATGTGTGGGCAGAGAGGGGTGTAGTTGTGCCTCAGTACTAAGTGAGGCAGTGAATGTTTGGGCAGGAAGGGTAGAGAGAGGGAAAGAGGCAGTGGTGCCTCAGTCCTCGGTGAGGTGGTGATTGTGTGGGCAGGAAGGGTACAGAGAGGGAAAGGGGTAATGGGGCTTCAGTCGTCAGTGAGGCGGAGAATGTGTGGTCAGTAAGGGTAGAGGGAGGGAAAGGGGCAGTGGTGCCTCAGTCTTCAGTGAGGCAGTGAATGTGGGGCAAGAAGGGTAGAGAGAGGGAAAGGGGCAATGCAGCCTCAGTCCTCAGTGAGGGGGGGAATGTGTGGGCAAGAAAGGTAGAGGGAGGAAGGATAGAGAGAGGGAAAGGGGCAGTGGTGCCTCTGTCCTCAGTGAGGCAGTGAATATGTGGGCAGGAAGGGTGAAGGGAGGGAACAGGATAGTGGTGCCTCAGTCCTCAGTGAGGCGGTGAATGTGTGGGCAGGAAGTGTAAAGAGAGGAAAAGGGGCAGTGGTGCCCCAGTCCTCAGTGAGGCAGTGAATGTTTGGGGAGGAAGGGTAAAGAGAGGAAAAGGGGCAGTGGTTCCCCAGTCCTCAGTGAGGCAGTGAATGTTTGGGCAGGAAGGGTAGAGATCTGGAAAGGGGCAGTGGTGACTCAGTCCTCAGTGAGGCGGTGAATGTGCAGGCAGGAAGGGTAGAGAGAGGCAAAGGGGGAGTGGGGCCCCAGTCCTCAGTGAGGCAGTGAATGTTTGGGCAGGAAGGGTAGAGATCTGGAAAGGGCAGTGGTGACTCAGTCCTCAGTGAGGCAGTGAATGTGCGGGCAGGAAGGGTAGAGAGAGGCAAAGGGGGAGTGGGGCCTCAGTCCTCAGTGAGATGGTGAATGTGTGGGCAGGAAGGGTAGAGAGAGAGGCAAAGGGGCAGTGGTGCCTCTGTCCTCAGTGAGGCAGTGAATGCGTGGGCAGGAAGGGAAGAGGGAGTGAAGGGTGCAGTGGTGCCTCAGTCCTCAGTGAGGTGGTGAGTGTGTGGACAGGAAGGGTAGAGGGAGGGAAAGGGGCAGTGGTGCCTCATTCCTCAGTGAGGCGGTGAATGTGTGGACAGGAAGGGTAGAGAGAGGGAAGGGGCAGTGGTGCCTCAGCCCTCAGTGAGGCAGTGAATGTGTGGGCAGGAAGGGTAGTGGGAGGGAAAGGGGCAGTGGTGCCTCAGTCCTCAGCGAGGCAGTGAATGTGTGGGCAGGAAGGGTAGAGAGAGAGGGAAAGGGGCAGTGGTGCCCCAGTCTTCAGTGAGGCAGTGAATGTGTGGGCAGGAAGGGTAGAGGGAGGGAAAGGTAAAGTGGTGCCTCAGTCCTCAGTGAGGCGGTGAATGTGTGAGTAGGAAGGGTAGAGAGTGTGAAAGGTCCAGTGGTGCCTCAGTCCTCAGTGAGGTGGTGAATGTGTGGGCAAGAAGGGTAGAGGGAGGGAAAGGGGCAGTGGTGCCTCGGTCATCAGTGAGGTGGTGAATGTATGGGCAGGAAGGGTAGAGAGAAGGAAAGGGGCAGTGGTGCCTCAGTCCTCAGTGATGCTGTGAATTTGTTGGCAGGAAGGGTGGAGGGAGGGAAAGGAGCAGTGGTGCCTCAGTACTCAGTGAGGCAGTGAATGTGTGGGCAGGAAGGGTAGTGGGAGGGAAAGGGCAGTGGTGCCTCAGTCCTCAGTGAGGCAGTGAATGTGTGTGCAGAAAGGGTAGCGGGAGGAAGGGTAGCGAGAGGGAAAGGGGCAGTGGTGCCCCAGTCCTCAGTGAGGCAGTGAATGTGTGGGCAGGAAGGGTAGAGAGATGGAAAGGGGCAGTGGTGCCCCAGTCCTCAGTGAGGCAGTGAATGTTTGGGCAGGAAAGGTAGAGAGCTGGAAAGGGGCAGTGGTGACTCAGTCCTCAGTGAGGCGGTGAATGTATGGGCAAGAAGGGTAGAGGGAGGGAAAGGGGCAGTGGTGCCCCAGTCATCAGTGAGGTGGTGAATGTATGGGCAGGAAGGGTAGAGAGAAGGAAAGGGGCAGTGGTGCCTCAGTCCTCAGTGATGCTGTGAATTTGTGGGCAGGAAGGGTGGAGGGAGGGAAAGGAGCAGTGGTGCCTCAGTCCTCAGAGAGGCAGTGCATTTTTGGGCAGGAAGGGTAGTGAGCCGGAAAGGGGCAGTGGTGCCGCAGTCTTCAGTGAGGCAGTGAATGTGTGGGCAGGAAGGGTAGTGGGAGGGAAAGGGGCAGTGGTGCCTCAGTCCTCAGTAAGGCAGTGAATGTGTGTGCAGGGAGGGTAGAGAGAGGGAAAGGGGCAGTGGTCCCTCAGTCCCGAGTGAGGCGGTGAATGTGTGGGCAGGAAGGGTACAGGGAGGGAAAGGGGCAGTGGTGACTCAGTCCTCAGTGATACAGTGAATGTGTGGGCAGAGAGGGGTGTAGTGGTGCCTCAGTACTCAGTGTGGCAGTGAATGCTTGGGCAGGAAGGGTAGAGGGAGGGAAAGGGGCAGTGGTGCCTCAGTCGTCAGTGAGGCAGTGAATGTGTGGGCAAGAAGGGTAGAGAGAGGGAAAGGGGCAATGGGGCCTCAGTCCTCAGTGAGGTGGGGAATGTGTAGGCAGGAAGGGTAGAGGGAGGAAGGATAGAGAGAGGGAAAGGAGCAGTGGTGCCTCTGTCCTCAGTGAGGCAGTGAATATGTGGGCAGGAAGGGTGGAGGGAGGGAACAGGACAGTGGTGCCTCAGTCCTCGGTGAGGCAGTGAATGTGTGGGCAGGAAGGGTAAAGAGAGGAAAAGGGGCAGTGGTGCCCCAGTCCTCAGTGAGGCAGTGAATGTTTGGGCAGGAAGGGTAGAGATCTGGAAAGGGGCAGTGGTGACTCATTGCTCAGTGAGGCGGTGAATGTGTGGGTAGGAAGGGTAGAGAGAGGCAAAGGGGCAGTGGTGCCTCTGTCCTCAGTGAGCAGTGAATGCGTGGGCAAGAAAGGAAGAAGGAGTGAAGGGTGCAGTGGTGCCTCAGTCCTCAGTGAGGTGGTGAGTGTGTGGACAGGAAGGGTAGAGGGAGGGAAAGGGGCAGTGGTGCCTCAGTCATCAGTGAGGTGGTGACTGTATGGGCAGGAAGGGTAGAGAGAAGGAAAGGGGCAGTGGTGACTCATTGCTCAGTGAGGCGGTGAATGTGTGGGTAGGAAGGGTAGAGAGAGGCAAAGGGGCAGTGGTGCCTCTGTCCTCAGTGAGCAGTGAATGCGTGGGCAAGAAAGGAAGAAGGAGTGAAGGGTGCAGTGGTGCCTCAGTCCTCAGTGATGCTGTGAATTTGTGGGCAGGAAGGGTGGAGGGAGGGAAAGGAGCAGTGGTGCCTCAGTCCTCAGTGAGGCAGTGCATTTGTGGGCAGGAAGGGTAGTGAGCCGGAAAGGGGCAGTGGTGTGGCAGTCTTCAGTGAGGCAGTGAGTGTGTGGGCAGGAAGGGTAGTGGGAGGGAAAGGGGCAGTGCTGCCTCAGTCCTCAGTGAGGCAGTGAATGTGTGTGCAGGAAGGGTAGAGAGAGGAAAAAGGGCAGTGGTGCTCCAGTCCTCAGTGAGGCAGTGAATGTGTGTGCAGGAAGGGTGGAGGGAGGAAACAGGACAGTGGTGTCTTAGTCCTCAGTGAAAACAAAGAGGTGATGGCTGGAAGGTTTAGACTGAATCTTAACCACTGGCATTGCTCGTGGCAACCCTCCAGACCATCGTTCTTCGCCTGCCAAGCCATTACAGAAGGGGAAAGACCATATGCAAATCAGGCTTGGCCCCACCCCAAAAGGGGCAGTCCAGCCCGAACTGCTAGGTCACATCCCTTCTGCACGAGACCACAAGCATCCCCAAACATGTTTCACCCTTGTTGGGGCTCATCAGTGAGGAGTAGCTTGGGTCTCTAGGCCCAGCAGGCACGGGACCCACGTCTGGGCATACCCGTCCCACTCGGGGTGACAAAGCAAAAACAAAGAGGTGATGGCTGGAAGGTTTAGACTGAATCTTAACCACTGGCATTGCTCGGGGCAACCCTCCAGACCATCGTTCTTCGCCTGCCAAGCCATTACAGAAGGGGAAAGACCATATGCAAATCAGGCTTGGCCCCACCCCAAAAGGGGCAGTCCAGCCCGAACTGCTAGGTCACATCCCTTTTGCCCGTGGTTATGATAAATTCAAAACCTTCCATCCATCAACTTTCTGTCTTGCTAAAGTCACCCCGAGTGGGACGGGTATGCCCAGACGTGGGTCCCGAGTCTGCCGGGCCTAGAGACCCAAGCTACTCCTCACTGATGACGCCCAACAAGGCTGAAACATGTCTGGGGATGCTTGTGGTCTCGTGCAGAAGGGATGTGACCTAGCAGTTCGGGCTGGACTGCCCCTTTTGGGGTAGGTCCAAGCCTGATTTGCATATGGTTTTTCCCCTTCTGTAATGGCTTGGCAGGCTGAAAAACGATGGTCTGGAGGGTTGCCCAGAGCTTTGCCCGTGGTTATGATGAATTCAAAACCTTCCATCCATCAACTTTCTGTTTTGCTAAAGTCACCCCGAGTGGGACGGGTATGCCCAGACGTGGGTCCCGAGTCTGCCGGGCCTAGAGACCCAAGCTACTCCTCACTGATGACGCCCAACAAGGCTGAAACATGTCTGGGGATGCTTGTGGTCTCGTGCAGAAGGGATGTGACCTAGCAGTTCGGGCTGGACTGCCCCTTTTGGGGTAGGACCAAGCCTGATTTGCATATGGTTTTTCCCCTTCTGTAATGGCTTGGCAGGCTGAAAAACGATGGTCTGGAGGGTTGCCCAGAGCTTTGCCCGTGGTTATGATGAATTCAAAACCTTCCATCCATCAACTTTCTGTTTTGCTAAAGTCACCCCGAGTGGGACGGGTATACCCAGACGTGGGTCCCGAGTCTGCCGGGCCTAGAGACCCAAGCTACTCCTCACTGATGACGCCCAACAAGGCTGAAACATGTCTGGGGATGCTTGTGGTCTCGTGCAGAAGGGATGTGACCTAGCAGTTCGGGCTGGACTGCCCCTTTTGGGGTAGGACCAAGCCTGATTTGCATATGGTTTTTCCCCTTCTGTAATGGCTTGGCAGGCAGAAAAACGATGGTCTGGAGGGTTGCCCAGAGCTTTGCCCGTGGTTATGATGAATTCAAAACCTTCCATCCATCAACTTTCTGTTTTGCTAAAGTCACCCCGAGTGGGACGGGTATGCCCAGACGTGGGTCCCGAGTCTGCCGGGCCTAGAGACCCAAGCTACTCCTCACTGATGACGCCCAACAAGGCTGAAACATGTCTGGGGATGCTTGTGGTCTCGTGCAGAAGGGATGTGACCTAGCAGTTCGGGCTGGACTGCCCCTTTTGGGGTAGGACCAAGCCTGATTTGCATATGGTTTTTCCCCTTCTGTAATGGCTTGGCAGGCTGATAAACGATGGTCTGGAGGGTTGCCCAGAGCTTTTCCCATGGTTATGATGAATTCAAAACCTTCCATCCATCAACTTTCTGTTTTGCTTTAGTCCTCAGTGAGGCAGTGAATGTGTCAGCAGGAAGGATAGAGAGAGGGAAAGGGGCAGTGGTGCCCCAGTCCTCAGTGAGAAAGTGAATTTTTGGGCAGGAAGTGTAGAGAGCTGGAAAGGGGCAGTGATGACTCAGTCCTCAGTGAGGCGGTGAATGTGTGGGCAAGAAGGGTAGAGGGAGGGAAAGGGGCAGTGGTGCCTCAGTCATCAGTGAGACAGTGAATGTGTGGGCACGAAGGGTAGAGAGAGGGAAAGGGTCAGTGATGCTTCAGTCCTCAGTGATGCAGTGCATTTGTGGGCAGGAAGGGTAGAGAGCCATAAAGGGGCAGTGGTGCCTCAGTCTTCAGTGAGGCAGTGACTGTGTGGGCAGGAAGTGTAGAGAGAGGGAATGGGCCAGTGGTGCCTCAGTCCTCAGTGAGGCAGTGAATGTGTTTGCAGGAAGGGTAGAGAGAGGGAAAGGGGCAGTGGCACCACAGTCCTCAGTGAGGCGGTGAATGTGTGGGCAGGAAGGGTACAGGGAAGGAAAGGTGCAGTTGTGCCTCAGTCCTCAGTTATACAGTGAATGTGTGGGCAGAGAGGGGTGTAGTGGCACCTCAGTACTCAGTGAGGCAGTGAATGTGTGGGCAGGAAGGGTAGAAAGAGGGAAGGGAGCCATGGTGCCTTAGTCGTCGGTGAGGTGGTGAATGTGTGGGCAGGAAGGGTACAGAGATGGAAAGGGGCAATGGGGCTTAAGTCGTCAGTGAGGCGGAGAATGTGTGGGCAGGAAAGGTAGAGGGAGAGGCAAAGGGGCAGTGGTGCCTCTGTCCTCACTGAGGCAGTGAATGCGTGGGAGGGAAGGGAAGAGGGAGTGAAGGGGGCAGTGGTGCCTCAGTCCTCAGTGAGGCGGTGAGTGTGTGGGCAGGAAGGGTATAGGGAGGGAAAGGGGCAGTGGTGCCTCATTCCTCAATGAGGTGGTGAATGTGTGAACAGGAAGGGTAGAGAGAGGGAAGGGGCAGTGGTGCCTCAGCCCTCAGTGAGGTGGTGATTGTGTGGGCAGGAAGGGTAGTAGGAGGGAAAGGGGCAGTGGTGCCTCAGTCCTCAGTGAGATGGTGAATGTATGGGCAGGAAGGGTAGAGAGAGGGAAAGGGGCAGTGGTGCCTCAGTCCTCAGGGAGGCAGTGAATGTTTGGGCAGGAAAGGTAGCGAGCGGGACTGGGGCAGTGGTGTCTCAGTCCTCAGTGAGGTAGTGAATGTGTGGGCAGGAAGGATAGAGAGAGGCAAAGGGGCAGTGGTGCTTCAGTCCTCAGTGAGATGGCGAATGTGTGGGAAGGAAGGGTAGAGAGAGGGAAAGGGTCAGTGGGGCCTCAGTCTGCAGTGAGGCGGAGAATGTGTGGGCAGGAATGGTAGAGGGAGGGATGGGTAGAGAGATGGAAAGGGGCAGTGGTGCCTCAGCCCTCAGAGAGGTGGTGAATGTGTGGTCAGGAAGGGTAGTGGCAGGGAAAGGGGCAGTGGTGCCTCAGTCGTCAGTGATGTGGTGCATGTGTGGGCAGGAAAGGTAGAGAGAGAGAAAAAGGCAGTGGTGCCTTAGTCCTCAGTGATGCAGTGAATGTGTGGGCAAGAAGGGTAGAGAGAGGGAAAGGGGCAGTGGTGCCTCAGTCCTCAGTGAGGTGGTGAATGTGTGGGCAGGAAGGGTACAGAGAGGGAAAAGGACAATGGGGCTTCAGTCATCAGTGAGGCAGAGAATGTGTGGGCAGGAAGGGTAGAGGGAGGGAAAGCAGCAGTGGGGCTCAGTCGTCAGTGAGGTGAAGAATGTGTAGGCAGGAAGGGTAGAGGGAGGGAAAGGGGAAATGGGGCCTCAATCCTCAGTGAGGTGGAGAGAAGGGTAGCAGGAGGGAAAGAGACAATGGGGATGCAGTCCTCAGTGAGACAGTGAATGTGTGTACAGGAAGAGTAGAGGGTGGAAGGGTAGAGAGAGGGAAAGGGGCAGTGGTGCCTCTGCCCTCAGTGAGGCAGTGAATGTGTGTGCAGGAAGGCTGGAGGGAGGGAACAGGACAGTGGCGCCTCAGTCCTCAGTGAGGTGGTGAATGTGGGGACAGGAAGGGTAGAGAGAGGGAAAGGGGCAGTGGTGCCCCAGTCCTCAGTGAGGCAGTGAATGTTTGGGCAGGAAGGGTAGAGAGCTGGAAAGGGGCAGTGGTGACTCAGTCCTCAGTGAGGCTGTGAATGTGTGGGCAGGAGGGGTAAAGAGAGGCAAAGGGGGGGTGGGGCCTCATTCCTCAGTGAGACGGTGAATGTGTGGGCAGGAAGGGTAGAGAGACAGGCAAAGGGGCAGTGGTGCCTCTGTCCTCAGTAACGCAGTGAATGTGTGGGCAGGAAGGGAAGAGGGAGTTAAGGGGGCAGTGGTGCCTCAATCCTCAGTGAGGCAGTGAGTGTGTGGACAGGAAGGGTAGAGGGAGGGAAAGGGGCAGTGGTGCCTCATTCCTCAGTGAGGTGGTGAATGTGTGGGCAGGAAGGGTAGAGAGTGGTAAAGGGCCAGTGGTGCCTCAGTCCTCAGTGAGGCATTGCATTTGTGGGCAGGAGAGGTAGAGAGCAGGAAAGGTACAGTGGTGCCTCAGTCCTCAGTGATGCAGTGAATGTGTGGGCAGGAAGGGTAGAGAGAGGAAAAGGGGCAGTGGTGCCTCAGTCCTCAGTGAGGCAATGCATTTGTGGGCAGGAAGGGTAGAGAGCCGGAAAGGGGCAGTGGTGCTTCAGTATTCAGTGAGGCAGTGAATGTGTGGGCAAGAAGGGTAGAAAGAGGGAAAGGTGCAGTGGTGCCTAAGTCCTCAGTGATGCAGTGAATGTGTGGGCAGGAAGGGTAGAGAGCCGGAAAGGGGCAGTGGTGCCTCAGTCCTTGGTGAGGTGGTGAATGTGTGGGCAAGAAGGGTACAGAAAGGGGAAAGGGGCAATGGGGCTTTAGTCGTCAGTGAGGCAGAGCATGTGTGGGCAGAGAGGGGTGTAGTGGTGCCTCAGTACTCAGTGAGGCACTGAATGTGTGGGCAGGAAGGGTAGAGAGAGAAGGAAAGGGACAGTGGTGCCTCAGTACTCGGTGAGGTGGTGAATGTGTGGGCAGGAAGGGTAGAGAGAGGGAAAGGGGCAATGGGGCCTCAGTCGTCAGTGAGGTGGAGAAAGTGTGGGCAGGAAGGGTAGAGAGCAGAAAAGGGGCAGTGGTGCCTCAATCCTCAGTGAGGCAGTGAATGTGTGGGCAGGAAGGTTAGAGGGAGAAAAGGGGCAGTGTTGATTCAGCCCTCAGCGAGGCAGTGAATGTGCGGGCATGAAGGGCTGCGGGAGGAAGGATAGAGAGAGGGAAAGGGGCAGTGGTGCCCCAGTCCTCAGTGAGGGAGTGAATGTGTGGGCAGGAAGGGTGGAGGGACGGAAATGGAAAGTGGTGCCTCAGTCCTCAGTGAGGCAGTGAATGTGTGGGCAGGAAGGGTAGAGAGTGTGAAAGGTCCAGTGGTACCTCAGTCCTCAGTGAGGCAGTGAATGTGTGGGCAGGAAGAGTAGAGAGAATATGTGTGCAAGAAGGGTCTAGAAAGGGAAAGGGGCAGTGGTGCCTCAGTCCTCAGTGAGGTGTTGAATGTGTGGGCAGGAAGGTTAGAGAGTGTGAAAGGTCCAGTGGTGCCTCATTCCTCAGTGAGGCAGTGAATGTGTAGGTGGAGAGAGGTGTAGTGGTGCCTCAGACCTCAATGAGGCAGTGAATGTGTGGGCAGGAAGAGCAGAGAGAGAAAAGGGGGAAGTTGTGCCTCAGTCCTCAGTGAGGCAGTGCATTTTTGGGCAGCAAGGCTAGAGAGAGGGAATGGGGCAGTAGTGCCTCAATCCTCAGTGAGGCAGTAAATGTGTGGGCAGGAAGGGTAGAGAGAGGGAAAGGGGCAGTGGTGCCTCAGTCCTCAGTAAGGTGGTGAATGTGAGGGCACCAAAGGTAGAGGGCGGGAAAGGAGAAGTGGTGCCTCAGTCCTCAGTGAGGCGGTGAATGTGTGGGCAGGAAGGGTAGAGGGAGGGAAAGGGGCACTGGTGCCTCATTCCTCAGTGATGCAGTGAATGTGTGGGCGGAGAAGGTTGTAGTGGTGCCTCTGTACTCAGTGAAGCAGTGAATGTGTGGGCAGGAAGGGTAGAGGGAGGGAAAGGGGTCGTGGTGCCTCATTTGCCCCAGTCCTCAGTGAAGCGGTAAATGTGTGGGCAGGAAGGGTAGAGGGAGGGAAAGGGCAGTGGTGCCTCAGTCATCAGTGAGGTGGTGAATGTGTGGGCAGGAAGGGTAGAGAGGGGAAGGTAGAAGTGGTGCCTCAGTCCCCAGTGAGGCTGCAAATGTGTGGGCAGGAAGGGTAGATAAACGGAAAGGGACAGTGGTGCCTCAGTCCTCAGTGAGGTGGTGAATGTGTGGGCAGGAAGGGTAGAGAGCGTGAATGGTCCAGTGGTGCCTCAGTCCTCAGTGAGGTGGAGAATGTGTGGGCAGTGAGGTGTAGTGGTGCCTCAGTCCTCAGTGAGCCAGTGATTGTATGGGCAGGAAGAGTAGAGAGAGAAAAGGGGGCAGTTGTGCCTCAGTCCTCAGTGAGGCAGTGAATTTATGGGCAGGAAGGGTAGAGAGAGGGAAAGGGGCAGTAGTGCCTCAGTCCTCAGTGAGGCAGTGAATGTGTGTGCACGAAGGGTAGAGAGAGAGGGAAAGGGGCAGTGGTGCTCAGTCCTCAGTGAGGCGGTGAATGTGAGGGCACCAAAGGTAGAGGGAAGGTAAAGGAGCAGTGTTTCCTCAGTCTTCAGTGAGGCAGTGAATGTGTGGGCAGGAAGGGTAGAGGGAGGAAAAGGGGCAGTGGTGCCTCAGTCCTCAGTGATGCAGTGAATGTGGGAAGAGAGGGATGAAGTGGTTCCTCAGTACTCAGTGAGACAGTGAATGTGTGGGCAGGAAGGGTAGAGAGAGGGAAAGTGGCAGTGGTGCCTCAGTCCTTGGTGTAGCAGTGAATGTGTGGGCAGGAAGGGTAGAGACAGGGAAAGGGGCAATGGGGCCTCAGTCGTCAGTGAGGTGGAGAAAGTGTGGGCAGGAAGGGTAGAGCGGGAAAAAGGGGTAGTGGTGATTCAGCCCTCAGTGAGGCAGTGAATGTGTGGGCAGGAAGGGTAGCGGGAGGAAGGGTAGAGAGAGGGAAAGGGGCAGTGGTGCCCCAGTCTTCAGTGAGGCAGTGAATGTGTGGGCAGGAAGGGTAGAGAGAGGGAAAGGGGCAGTGGTGCCTCAGTCCTCAGAGAGACAGTGAATGTGTGGGCAGAGAGGGGTGTAGTGGTGCCTCAGTACTCAGTGAGGCAGTGAATGTGTGGGCAGGAAGGGTCAAGAGAGGTAAAGGGGCAGTGGTGCCTCAGTCCTCAGTGAGGTGGTGAATGTGTGGGCAGGAAGGGTACAGAGAGGGAAAGGGGCAATGGGGCTTCAGTCAGTGAGGTGGAGAATGTGTGGGCAGGAAGGGTAGAGGGAGGGAAAGGGGCAGTGGTGCCTCAGTCCTCAGTGAGGCAGTGAATGTGTGTGCAGGAAGGGTGGAGGGAGGGAACGGGAGAATGGTGCCTCAGTCCTCAATGAGGTGTAGAATGTGTGGGCAGGAAAGGTAGAGAGAGGGAAAGGAACAGTGGTGCCCCAGTCCTCAGTGAGGCATTGAAAGTTTGGGCAGGAAGGGTAGAGAGCTGGAAAGGGGCAGTGGTGACTCAGTCCTCAGTGTGGTGGTGAATGTGTGGGCAAGAAGGGTAGAGGGAGGGAAAGGGGCAGTGGTGCCTCAGTCATCAGTGAGGTGGTGACTGTATGGGCAGGAAGGGTAGAGAGAAGGAAAGGGGCAGTGGTGCTCAGTCCTCAGTGAGGCGGTGAATGTGAGGGCACCAAAGGTAGAGGGAAGGTAAAGGAGCAGTGTTTCCTCAGTCTTCAGTGAGGCAGTGAATGTGTGGGCAGGAAGGGTAGAGTCCTCAGTGATGCTGTGAATTTGTGGGCAGGAAGGGTGGAGGGAGGGAAAGGAGCAGTGGTGCCTCAGTCCTCAGTGAGGCAGTGCATTTGTGGGCAGGAAGGGTAGTGAGCCGGAAAGGGGCAGTGGTGTGGCAGTCTTCAGTGAGGCAGTGAGTGTGTGGGCAGGAAGGGTAGTGGGAGGGAAAGGGGCAGTGATGCCTCAGTCCTCAGTGAGGCAGTGAATGTGTGTGCAGGAAGGGTAGAGAGAGGAAAAAGGGCAGTGGTGCTCCAGTCCTCAGTGAGGCAGTGAATGTTTGGGCAGGAAGGGTAGAGATCTGGAAAGTTGCAGTGGTCCCTCAGTCCCCAGTGAGGTGGTGAATGTGTGGGCAGGAAGGGTAGAGGGAGGGAAAGGGGCAGTGGTGCCTCAGTCCTCAGTGATACAGTGAATGTGTGGGCAGAGAGGGGTGTAGTGGTGCCTCAGTACTCAGTGAGGCAGTGAATGTTTGGGCAGGAAGGGTAGAGAGAGGGAAAGAGGCAGTGGTGCCTCAGTCCTCGGTGAGGTGGTGATTGTGTGGGCAGGAAGGGTACAGAGAGGGAAAGGGGTAATGGGGCTTCAGTCGTCAGTGAGGCGGAGAATGTGTGGGCAGTAAGGGTAGAGGGAGGGAAAGGGGCAGTGGTGCCTCAGTCTTCAGTGAGGCAGTGAATGTGGGGCAAGAAGGGTAGAGAGAGGGAAAGGGGCAATGCAGCCTCAGTCCTCAGTGAGGGGGGGAATGTGTGGGCAAGAAGGGTAGAGGGAGAAAGGATAGAGAGAGGGAAAGGGGCAGTGGTGCCTCTGTCCTCAGTGAGGCAGTGAATATGTGGGCAGGAAGGGTGAAGGGAGGGAACAGGATAGTGGTGCCTCAGTCCTCAGTGAGGCGGTGAATGTGTGGGCAGGAAGGGTAAAGAGAGGAAAAGGGGCAGTGGTGCCCCAGTCCTCAGTGAGGCAGTGAATGTTTGGGCAGGAAGGGTAAAGAGAGGAAAAGGGGCAGTGGTGCCCCAGTCCTCAGTGAGGCAGTGAATGTTTGGGCAGGAAGGGTAGAGATCTGGAAAGGGGCAGTGGTGACTCAGTCCTCAGTGAGGCGGTGAATGTGCGGGCAGGAAGGGTAGAGAGAGGCAAAGGGGGAGTGGGGCCCCAGTCCTCAGTGAGGCAGTGAATGTTTGAGCAGGAAGGGTAAAGAGAGGAAAAGGGGCAATGGTGCCCCAGTCCTCAGTGAGGCAGTGAATGTTTGGGCAGGAAGGGTAGAGATCTGGAAAGGGGCAGTGGTGACTCAGTCCTCAGTGAGGCGGTGAATGTGCGGGCAGGAAGGGTAGAGAGAGGCAAAGGGGGAGTGGGGCCTCAGTCCTCAGTGAGATGGTGAATGTGTGGGCAGGAAGGGTAGAGAGAGAGGCAAAGGGGCAGTGGTGCCTCTGTCCTCAGTGAGGCAGTGAATGCGTGGGCAGGAAGGGAAGAGGGAGTGAAGGGTGCAGTGGTGCCTCAGTCCTCAGTGAGGTGGTGAGTGTGTGGACAGGAAGGGTAGAGGGAGGGAAAGGGGCAGTGGTGCCTCATTCCTCAGAGAGGCGGTGAATGTGTGGACAGGAAGGGTAGAGAGAGGGAAGGGGCAGTGGTGCCTCAGCCCTCAGTGAGGCAGTGAATGTGTGGGCAGGAAGGGTAGTGGGAGGGAAAGGGGCAGTGGTGCCTCAGTCCTCAGTGAGGCAGTGAATGTGTGGGCAGGAAGGGTAGAGAGAGAGGGAAAGGGGCAGTGGTGCCCCAGTCTTCAGTGAGGCAGTGAATGTGTGGGCAGGAAGGGTAGAGGGAGGGAAAGGTAAAGTGGTGCCTCAGTCCTCAGTGAGGCGGTGAATGTGTGGGTAGGAAGGGTAGAGAGTGTGAAAGGTCCAGTGGTGCCTCAGTCCTCAGTGAGGTGGTGAATGTGTGGGCAAGAAGGGTAGAGGGAGGGAAAGGGGCAGTGGTGCCTCAGTCCTCAGTGATACAGTGAATGTGTGGGCAGAGAGGGGTGTAGTGGTGCCTCAGTACTCAGTGAGGCAGTGAATGTTTGGGCAGGAAGGGTAGAGAGAGGGAAAGAGGCAGTGGTGCCTCAGTCCTCGGTGAGGTGGTGATTGTGTGGGCAGGAAGGGTACAGAGAGGGAAAGGGGTAATGGGGCTTCAGTCGTCAGTGAGGCGGAGAATGTGTGGTCAGTAAGGGTAGAGGGAGGGAAAGGGGCAGTGGTGCCTCAGTCTTCAGTGAGGCAGTGAATGTGGGGCAAGAAGGGTAGAGAGAGGGAAAGGGGCAATGCAGCCTCAGTCCTCAGTGAGGGGGGGAATGTGTGGGCAAGAAGGGTAGAGGGAGGAAGGATAGAGAGAGGGAAAGGGGCAGTGGTGCCTCTGTCCTCAGTGAGGCAGTGAATATGTGGGCAGGAAGGGTGAAGGGAGGGAACAGGATAGTGGTGCCTCAGTCCTCAGTGAGGCGGTGAATGTGTGGGCAGGAAGTGTAAAGAGAGGAAAAGGGGCAGTGGTGCCCCAGTCCTCAGTGAGGCAGTGAATGTTTGGGCAGGAAGGGTAAAGAGAGGAAAAGGGGCAGTGGTGCCCCAGTCCTCAGTGAGGCAGTGAATGTTTGGGCAGGAAGGGTAGAGATCTGGAAAGGGGCAGTGGTGACTCAGTCCTCAGTGAGGCGGTGAATGTGCGGGCAGGAAGGGTAGAGAGAGGCAAAGGAGGAGTGGGGCCCCAGTCCTCAGTGAGGCAGTGAATGTTTGGGCAGGAAGAGTAAAGAGAGGAAAAGGGGCAATGGTGCCCCAGTCCTCAGTGAGGCAGTGAATGTTTGGGCAGGAAGGGTAGAGATCTGGAAAGGGGCAGTGGTGACTCAGTCCTCAGTGAGGCAGTGAATGTGCGGGCAGGAAGGGTAGAGAGAGGCAAAGGGGGAGTGGGGCCTCAGTCCTCAGTGAGATGGTGAATGTGTGGGCAGGAAGGGTAGAGAGAGAGGCAAAGGGGCAGTGGTGCCTCTGTCCTCAGTGAGGCAGTGAATGCGTGGGCAGGAAGGGAAGAGGGAGTGAAGGGTGCAGTGGTGCCTCAGTCCTCAGTGAGGTGGTGAGTGTGTGGACAGGAAGGGTAGAGGGAGGGAAAGGGGCAGTGGTGCCTCATTCCTCAGTGAGGCGGTGAATGTGTGCACAGGAAGGGTAGAGAGAGGGAAGGGGCAGTGGTGCCTCAGCCCTCAGTGAGGCAGTGAATGTGTGGGCAGGAAGGGTAGTGGGAGGGAAAGGGACAGTGGTGCCTCAGTCCTCAGCGAGGCAGTGAATGTGTGGGCAGGAAGGGTAGAGAGAGAGGGAAAGGGGCAGTGGTGCCCCAGTCTTCAGTGAGGCAGTGAATGTGTGGGCAGGAAGGGTAGAGGGAGGGAAAGGTAAAGTGGTGCCTCAGTCCTCAGTGAGGCGGTGAATGTGTGGGTAGGAAGGGTAGAGAGTGTGAAAGGTCCAGTGGTGCCTCAGTCCTCAGTGAGGTGGTGAATGTGTGGGCAAGAAGGGTAGAGGGAGGGAAAGGGGCAGTGGTGCCTCGGTCATCAGTGAGGTGGTGAATGTATGGGCAGGAAGGGTAGAGAGAAGGAAAGGGGCAGTGGTGCCTCAGTCCTCAGTGATGCTGTGAATTTGTTGGCAGGAAGGGTGGAGGGAGGGAAAGGAGCAGTGGTGCCTCAGTACTCAGTGAGGCAGTGAATGTGTGGGCAGGAAGGGTAGTGGGAGGGAAAGGGCAGTGGTGCCTCAGTCCTCAGTGAGGCAGTGAATGTGTGTGCAGAAAGGGTAGCGGGAGGAAGGGTAGCGAGAGGGAAAGGGGCAGTGGTGCCCCAGTCCTCAGTGAGGCAGTGAATGTGTGGGCAGGAAGGGTAGAGAGATGGAAAGGGGCAGTGGTGCCCCAGTCCTCAGTGAGGCAGTGAATGTTTGGGCAGGAAAGGTAGAGAGCTGGAAAGGGGCAGTGGTGACTCAGTCCTCAGTGAGGCGGTGAATGTATGGGCAAGAAGGGTAGAGGGAGGGAAAGGGGCAGTGGTGCCCCAGTCATCAGTGAGGTGGTGAATGTATGGGCAGGAAGGGTAAAGAGAAGGAAAGGGGCAGTGGTGCCTCAGTCCTCAGTGATGCTGTGAATTTGTGGGCAGGAAGGGTGGAGGGAGGGAAAGGAGCAGTGGTGCCTCAGTCCTCAGAGAGGCAGTGCATTTTTGGGCAGGAAGGGTAGTGAGCCGGAAAGGGGCAGTGGTGCCGCAGTCTTCAGTGAGGCAGTGAATGTGTGGGCAGGAAGGGTAGTGGGAGGGAAAGGGGCAGTGGTGCCTCAGTCCTCAGTAAGGCAGTGAATGTGTGTGCAGGGAGGGTAGAGAGAGGGAAAGGGGCAGTGGTCCCTCAGTCCCGAGTGAGGCGGTGAATGTGTGGGCAGGAAGGGTACAGGGAGGGAAAGGGGCAGTGGTGACTCAGTCCTCAGTGATACAGTGAATGTGTGGGCAGAGAGGGGTGTAGTGGTGCCTCAGTACTCAGTGTGGCAGTGAATGCTTGGGCAGGAAGGGTAGAGGGAGGGAAAGGGGCAGTGGTGCCTCAGTCGTCAGTGAGGCAGTGAATGTGTGGGCAAGAAGGGTAGAGAGAGGGAAAGGGGCAATGGGGCCTCAGTCCTCAGTGAGGTGGGGAATGTGTAGGCAGGAAGGGTAGAGGGAGGAAGGATAGAGAGAGGGAAAGGAGCAGTGGTGCCTCTGTCCTCAGTGAGGCAGTGAATATGTGGGCAGGAAGGGTGGAGGGAGGGAACAGGACAGTGGTGCCTCAGTCCTCGGTGAGGCAGTGAATGTGTGGGCAGGAAGGGTAAAGAGAGGAAAAGGGGCAGTGGTGCCCCAGTCCTCAGTGAGGCAGTGAATGTTTGGGCAGGAAGGGTAGAGATCTGGAAAGGGGCAGTGGTGACTCATTGCTCAGTGAGGCGGTAAATGTGTGGGCAGGAAGGGTAGAGAGAGGCAAAGGGTCAGTGGTGCCTCTGTCCTCAGTGAGCAGTGAATGCGTGGGCAAGAAAGGAAGAGGGAGTGAAGGGTGCAGTGGTGCCTCAGTCCTCAGTGAGGTGGTGAGTGTGTGGACAGGAAGGGTAGAGGGAGGGAAAGGGGCAGTGGTGCCTCAGTCATCAGTGAGGTGGTGACTGTATGGGCAGGAAGGGTAGAGAGAAGGAAAGGGGCAGTGGTGCCTCAGTCCTCAGTGATGCTGTGAATTTGTGGGCAGGAAGGGTGGAGGGAGGGAAAGGAGCAGTGGTGCCTCAGTCCTCAGTGAGGCAGTGCATTTGTGGGCAGGAAGGGTAGTGAGCCGGAAAGGGGCAGTGGTGTGGCAGTCTTCAGTGAGGCAGTGAGTGTGTGGGCAGGAAGGGTAGTGGGAGGGAAAGGGGCAGTGATGCCTCAGTCCTCAGTGAGGCAGTGAATGTGTGTGCAGGAAGGGTAGAGAGAGGAAAAAGGGCAGTGGTGCTCCAGTCCTCAGTGAGGCAGTGAATGTTTGGGCAGGAAGGGTAGAGATCTGGAAAGTTGCAGTGGTCCCTCAGTCCCCAGTGAGGTGGTGAATGTGTGGGCAGGAAGGGTAGAGGGAGGGAAAGGGGCAGTGGTGCCTCAGTCCTCAGTGATACAGTGAATGTGTGGGCAGAGAGGGGTGTAGTGGTGCCTCAGTACTCAGTGAGGCAGTGAATGTTTGGGCAGGAAGGGTAGAGAGAGGGAAAGATGTAGTGGTGCCTCAGTCCTCGGTGAGGTGGTGATTGTGTGGGCAGGAAGGGTACAGAGAGGGAAAGGGGTAATGGGGCTTCAGTCGTCAGTGAGGCGGAGAATGTGTGGGCAGTAAGGGTAGAGGGAGGGAAAGGGGCAGTGGTGCCTCAGTCTTCAGTGAGGCAGTGAATGTGGGGCAAGAAGGGTAGAGAGAGGGAAAGGGGCAATGCAGCCTCAGTCCTCAGTGAGGGGGGGAATGTGTGGGCAAGAAGGGTAGAGGGAGGAAGGATAGAGAGAGGGAAAGGGGCAGTGGTGCCTCTGTCCTCAGTGAGGCAGTGAATATGTGGGCAGGAAGGGTGAAGGGAGGGAACAGGATAGTGGTGCCTCAGTCCTCAGTGAGGCGGTGAATGTGTGGGCAGGAAGGGTAAAGAGAGGAAAAGGGGCAGTGGTGCCCCAGTCCTCAGTGAGGCAGTGAATGTTTGGGCAGGAAGGGTAAAGAGAGGAAAAGGGGCAGTGGTGCCCCAGTCCTCAGTGAGGCAGTGAATGTTTGGGCAGGAAGGGTAGAGATCTGGAAAGGGGCAGTGGTGACTCAGTCCTCAGTGAGGCGGTGAATGTGCGGGCAGGAAGGGTAGAGAGAGGCAAAGGGGGAGTGGGGCCCCAGTCCTCAGTGAGGCAGTGAATGTTTGGGCAGGAAGGGTAAAGAGAGGAAAAGGGGCAATGGTGCCCCAGTCCTCAGTGAGGCAGTGAATGTTTGGGCAGGAAGGGTAGAGATCTGGAAAGGGGCAGTGGTGACTCAGTCCTCAGTGAGGCGGTGAATGTGCGGGCAGTAAGGGTAGAGAGAGGCAAAGGGGGAGTGGGGCCTCAGTCCTCAGTGAGATGGTGAATGTGTGGGCAGGAAGGGTAGAGAGAGAGGCAAAGGAGCAGTGGTGCCTCTGTCCTCAGTGAGGCAGTGAATGCGTGGGCAGGAAGGGAAGAGGGAGTGAAGGGTGCAGTGGTGCCTCAGTCCTCAGTGAGGTGGTGAGTGTGTGGACAGGAAGGGTAGAGGGAGGGAAAGGGGCAGTGGTGCCTCATTCCTCAGTGAGGCGGTGAATGTGTGGACAGGAAGGGTAGAGAGAGGGAAGGGGCAGTGGTGCCTCAGCCCTCAGTGAGGCAGTGAATGTGTGGGCAGGAAGGGTAGTGGGAGGGAAAGGGGCAGTGGTGCCTCAGTCCTCAGTGAGGCAGTGAATGTGTGGGCAGGAAGGGTAGAGAGAGAGGGAAAGGGGCAGTGGTGCCCCAGTCCTCAGTGAGGCAGTGAATGTTTGGGCAGGAAGGGTAAAGAGAGGAAAAGGGGCAGTGGTGCCCCAGTCCTCAGTGAGGCAGTGAATGTTTGGGCAGGAAGGGTAGAGATCTGGAAAGGGGCAGTGGTGACTCAGTCCTCAGTGAGGCGGTGAATGTGCGGGCAGGAAGGGTAGAGAGAGGCAAAGGGGTAGTGGGGCCCCAGTCCTCAGTGAGGCAGTGAATGTTTGGGAAGGAAGGGTAAAGAGAGGAAAAGGGGCAATGGTGCCCCAGTCCTCAGTGAGGCAGTGAATGTTTGGGCAGGAAGGGTAGAGATCTGGAAAGGGGCAGTGGTGACTCAGTCCTCAGTGAGGCGGTGAATGTGCGGGCAGGAAGGGTAGAGAGAGGCAAAGGGGGAGTGGGGCCTCAGTCCTCAGTGAGATGGTGAATGTGTGGGCAGGAAGGGTAGAGAGAGAGGCAAAGGGGCAGTGGTGCCTCTGTCCTCAGTGAGGCAGTGAATGCGTGGGCAGGAAGGGAAGAGGGAGTGAAGGGTGCAGTGGTGCCTCAGTCCTCAGTGAGGTGGTGAGTGTGTGGACAGGAAGGGTAGAGGGAGGGAAAGGGGCAGTGGTGCCTCATTCCTCAGTGAGGCGGTGAATGTGTGGACAGGAAGGGTAGAGAGAGGGAAGGGGCAGTGGTGCCTCAGCCCTCAGTGAGGCAGTGAATGTGTGGGCAGGAAGGGTAGTGGGAGGGAAAGGGGCAGTGGTGCCTCAGTCCTCAGTGAGGCAGTGAATGTGTGGGCAGGAAGGGTAGAGAGAGAGGGAAAGGGGCAGTGGTGCCCCAGTCTTCAGTGAGGCAGTGAATGTGTGGGCAGGAAGGGTAGAGGGAGGGAACGGTAAAGTGGTGCCTCAGTCCTCAGTGAGGCGGTGAATGTGTGGGTAGGAAGGGTAGAGAGTGTGAAAGGTCCAGTGGTGCCTCAGTCCTCAGTGAGGTGGTGAATGTGTGGGCAAGAAGGGTAGAGGGAGGGAAAGGGGCAGTGGTGCCTCAGTCCTCAGTGATACAGTGAATGTGTGGGCAGAGAGGGGTGTAGTGGTGCCTCAGTACTCAGTGAGGCAGTGAATGTTTGGGCAGGAAGGGTAGAGAGAGGGAAAGAGGCAGTGGTGCCTCAGTCCTCGGTGAGGTGGTGATTGTGTGGGCAGGAAGGGTACAGAGAGGGAAAGGGGTAATGGGGCTTCAGTCGTCAGTGAGGCGGAGAATGTGTGGGCAGTAAGGGTAGAGGGAGGGAAAGGGGCAGTGGTGCCTCAGTCTTCAGTGAGGCAGTGAATGTGGGGCAAGAAGGGTAGAGAGAGGGAAAGGGGCAATGCAGCCTCAGTCCTCAGTGAGGGGGGAATGTGTGGGCAAGAAGGGTAGAGGGAGGAAGGATAGAGAGAGGGAAAGGGGCAGTGGTGCCTCTGTCCTCAGTGAGGCAGTGAATATGTGGGCAGGAAGGGTGAAGGGAGGGAACAGGATAGTGGTGCCTCAGTCCTCAGTGAGGCAGTGAATGTGTGGGCAGGAAGGGTAAAGAGAGGAAAAGGGGCAGTGGTGCCCCAGTCCTCAGTGAGGCAGTGAATGTTTGGGCAGGAAGGGTAAAGAGAGGAAAAGGGGCAGTGGTGCCCCAGTCCTCAGTGAGGCAGTGAATGTTTGGGCAGGAAGGGTAGAGATCTGGAAAGGGGCAGTGGTGACTCAGTCCTCAGTGAGGCGGTGAATGTGCGGGCAGGAAGGGTAGAGAGAGGCAAAGGGGGAGTGGGGCCCCAGTCCTCAGTGAGGCAGTGAATGTTTGGGCAGGAAGGGTAAAGAGAGGAAAAGGGGCAATGGTGCCCCAGTCCTCAGTGAGGCAGTGAATGTTTGGGCAGGAAGGGTAGAGATCTGGAAAGGGGCAGTGGTGACTCAGTCCTCAGTGAGGCAGTGAATGTGCGGGCAGGAAGGGTAGAGAGAGGCAAAGGGGGAGTGGGGCCTCAGTCCTCAGTGAGATGGTGAATGTGTGGGCAGGAAGGGTAGAGAGAGAGGCAAAGGGGCAGTGGTGCCTCTGTCCTCAGTGAGGCAGTGAATGCGTGGGCAGGAAGGGAAGAGGGAGTGAAGGGTGCAGTGGTGCCTCAGTCCTCAGTGAGGTGGTGAGTGTGTGGACAGGAAGGGTAGAGGGAGGGAAAGGGGCAGTGGTGCCTCATTCCTCAGTGAGGCGGTGAATGTGTGGACAGGAAGGGTAGAGAGAGGGAAGGGGCAGTGGTGCCTCAGCCCTCAGTGAGGCAGTGAATGTGTGGGCAGGAAGGGTAGTGGGAGGGAAAGGGGCAGTGGTGCCTCAGTCCTCAGCGAGGCAGTGAATGTGTGGGCAGGAAGGGTAGAGAGAGAGGGAAAGGGGCAGTGGTGCCCCAGTCTTCAGTGAGGCAGTGAATGTGTGGGCAGGAAGGGTAGAGGGAGGGAAAGGTAAAGTGGTGCCTCAGTCCTCAGTGAGGCGGTGAATGTGTGGGTAGGAAGGGTAGAGAGTGTGAAAGGTCCAGTGGTGCCTCAGTCCTCAGTGAGGTGGTGAATGTGTGGGCAAGAAGGGTAGAGGGAGGGAAAGGGGCAGTGGTGCCTCGGTCATCAGTGAGGTGGTGAATGTATGGGCAGGAAGGGTAGAGAGAAGGAAAGGGGCAGTGGTGCCTCAGTCCTCAGTGATGCTGTGAATTTGTTGGCAGGAAGGGTGGAGGGAGGGAAAGGAGCAGTGGTGCCTCAGTACTCAGTGAGGCAGTGAATGTGTGGGCAGGAAGGGTAGTGGGAGGGAAAGGGCAGTGGTGCCTCAGTCCTCAGTGAGGCAGTGAATGTGTGTGCAGAAAGGGTAGCGGGAGGAAGGGTAGCAAGAGGGAAAGGGGCAGTGGTGCCCCAGTCCTCAGTGAGGCAGTGAATGTGTGGGCAGGAAGGGTAGAGAGATGGAAAGGGGCAGTGGTGCCCCAGTCCTCAGTGAGGCAGTGAATGTTTGGGCAGGAAAGGTAGAGAGCTGGAAAGGGGCAGTGGTGACTCAGTCCTCAGTGAGGCGGTGAATGTATGGGCAAGAAGGGTAGAGGGAGGGAAAGGGGCAGTGGTGCCCCAGTCATCAGTGAGGTGGTGAATGTATGGGCAGGAAGGGTAGAGAGAAGGAAAGGGGCAGTGGTGCCTCAGTCCTCAGTGATGCTGTGAATTTGTGGGCAGGAAGGGTGGAGGGAGGGAAAGGAGCAGTGGTGCCTCAGTCCTCAGAGAGGCAGTGCATTTTTGGGCAGGAAGGGTAGTGAGCCGGAAAGGGGCAGTGGTGCCGCAGTCTTCAGTGAGGCAGTGAATGTGTGGGCAGAAAGGGTAGTGGGAGGGAAAGGGGCAGTGGTGCCTCAGTCCTCAGTAAGGCAGTGAATGTGTGTGCAGGGAGGGTAGAGAGAGGGAAAGGGGCAGTGGTCCCTCAGTCCCGAGTGAGGCGGTGAATGTGTGGGCAGGAAGGGTACAGGGAGGGAAAGGGGCAGTGGTGACTCAGTCCTCAGTGATACAGTGAATGTGTGGGCAAGAAGGGTAGAGAGAGGGAAAGGGGCAATGGGGCCTCAGTCCTCAGTGAGGTTGGGAATGTGTAGGCAGGAAGGGTAGAGGGAGGAAGGATAGAGAGAGGGAAAGGAGCAGTGGTGCCTCTGTCCTCAGTGAGGCAGTGAATATGTGGGCAGGAAGGGTGGAGGGAGGGAACAGGACAGTGGTGCCTCAGTCCTCGTTGAGGCAGTGAATGTGTGGGCAGGAAGGGTAAAGAGAGGAAAAGGGGCAGTGGTGCCCCAGTCCTCAGTGAGGCAGTGAATGTTTGGGCAGGAAGGGTAGAGATCTGGAAAGGGGCAGTGGTGACTCATTGCTCAGTGAGGCGGTGAATGTGTGGGCAGGAAGGGTAGAGAGAGGCAAAGGGGCAGTGGTGCCTCTGTCCTCAGTGAGCAGTGAATGCGTGGGCAAGAAAGGAAGAGGGAGTGAAGGGTGCAGTGGTGCCTCAGTCCTCAGTGAGGTGGTGAGTGTGTGGACAGGAAGGGTAGAGGGAGGGAAAGGGGCAGTGGTGCCTCATTCATCAGTGAGGTGGTGACTGTATGGGCAGGAAGGGTAGAGAGAAGGAAAGGGGCAGTGGTGCCTCAGTCCTCAGTGATGCTGTGAATTTGTGGGCAGGAAGGGTGGAGGGAGGGAAAGGAGCAGTGGTGCCTCAGTCCTCAGTGAGGCAGTGCATTTGTGGGCAGGAAGGGTAGTGAGCCGGAAAGGGGCAGTGGTGTGGCAGTCTTCAGTGAGGCAGTGAGTGTGTGGGCAGGAAGGGTAGTGGGAGGGAAAGGGGCAGTGATGCCTCAGTCCTCAGTGAGGCAGTGAATGTGTGTGCAGGAAGGGTAGAGAGAGGAAAAAGGGCAGTGGTGCTCCAGTCCTCAGTGAGGCAGTGAATGTTTGGGCAGGAAGGGTAGAGATCTGGAAAGTTGCAGTGGTCCCTCAGTCCCCAGTGAGGTGGTGAATGTGTGGGCAGGAAGGGTACAGAGAGGGAAAGGGGTAATGGAGCTTCAGTCGTCAGTGAGGCGGAGAATGTGTGGGCAGTAAGGGTAGAGGGAGGGAAAGGGGCAGTGGTGCCTCAGTCTTCAGTGAGGCAGTGAATGTGGGGCAAGAAGGGTAGAGAGAGGGAAAGGGGCAATGCAGCCTCAGTCCTCAGTGAGGGGGGGAATGTGTGGGCAAGAAGGGTAGAGGGAGGAAGGATAGAGAGATGGAAAGGGGCAGTGGTGCCTCTGTCCTCAGTGAGGCAGTGAATATGTGGGCAGGAAGGGTGAAGGGAGGGAACAGGTTAGTGGTGCCTCAGTCCTCAGTGAGGCGGTGAATGTGTGGGCAGGAAGGGTAAAGAGAGGAAAAGGGGCAGTGGTGCCCCAGTCCTCAGTGAGGCAGTGGATGTTTGGGCAGGAAGGGTAAAGAGAGGAAAAGGGGCAGTGGTGCCCCAGTCCTCAGTGAGGCAGTGAATGTTTGGGCAGGAAGGGTAGAGATCTGGAAAGGGGCAGTGGTGACTCAGTCCTCAGTGAGGCGGTGAATGTGCGGGCAGGAAGGGTAGAGAGAGGCAAAGGGGGAGTGGGGCCCCAGTCCTCAGTGAGGCAGTGAATGTTTGGGCAGGAAGGGTAAAGAGAGGAAAAGGGGCAATGGTGCCCCAGTCCTCAGTGAGGCAGTGAATGTTTGGGCAGGAAGGGTAGAGATCTGGAAAGGGGCAGTGGTGACTCAGTCCTCAGTGAGGCGGTGAATGTGCGGGCAGGAAGGGTAGAGAGAGGCAAAGGGGGAGTGGGGCCTCAGTCCTCAGTGAGATGGTGAATGTGTGGGCAGGAAGGGTAGAGAGAGAGGCAAAGGGGCAGTGGTGCCTCTGTCCTCAGTGAGGCAGTGAATGCGTGGGCAGGAAGGGAAGAGGGAGTGAAGGGTGCAGTGGTGCCTCAGTCCTCAGTGAGGTGGTGAGTGTGTGGACAGGAAGGGTAGAGGGAGGGAAAGGGGCAGTGGTGCCTCATTCCTCAATGAGGCGGTGAATGTGTGGACTAGAAGGGTAGAGAGAGGGAAGGGGCAGTGGTGCCTCAGCCCTCAGTGAGGCAGTGAATGTGTGGGCAGGAAGGGTAGTGGGAGGGAAAGGGGCAGTGGTGCCTCAGTCCTCAGTGAGGCAGTGAATGTGTGGGCAGGAAGGGTAGAGAGAGAGGGAAAGGGGCAGTGGTGCCCCAGTCTTCAGTGAGGCAGTGAATGTGTGGGCAGGAAGGGTAGAGGGAGGGAAAGGTAAAGTGGTGCCTCAGTCCTCAGTGAGGCGGTGAATGTGTGGGTAGGAAGGGTAGAGAGTGTGAAAGGTCCAGTGGTGCCTCAGTCCTCAGTGAGGTGGTGAATGTGTGGGCAAGAAGGGTAGAGGGAGGGAAAGGGGCAGTGGTGCCTCAGTCCTCAGTGATACAGTGAATGTGTGGGCAGAGAGGGGTGTAGTGGTGCCTCAGTACTCAGTGAGGCAGTGAATGTTTGGGCAGGAAGGGTAGAGAGAGGGAAAGAGGCAGTGGTGCCTCAGTCCTCGGTGAGGTGGTGATTGTGTGGGCAGGAAGGGTACAGAGAGGGAAAGGGGTAATGGGGCTTCAGTCGTCAGTGAGGCGGAGAATGTGTGGGCAGTAAGGGTAGAGGGAGGGAAAGGGGCAGTGGTGCCTCAGTCTTCAGTGAGGCAGTGAATGTGGGTCAAGAAGGGTAGAGAGAGGGAAAGGGGCAATCCAGCCTCAGTCCTCAGTGAGGGGGGAATGTGTGGGCAAGAAGGGTAGAGGGAGGAAGGATAGAGAGAGGGAAAGGGGCAGTGGTGCCTCTGTCCTCAGTGAGGCAGTGAATATGTGGGCAGGAAGGGTGAAGGGAGGGAACAGGATAGTGGTGCCTCAGTCCTCAGTGAGGCGGTGAATGTGTGGGCAGGAAGGGTAAAGAGAGGAAAAGGGGCAGTGGTGCCCCAGTCCTCAGTGAGGCAGTGAATGTTTGGGCAGGAAGGGTAAAGAGAGGAAAAGGGGCAGTGGTGCCCCAGTCCTCAGTGAGGCAGTGAATGTTTGGGCAGGAAGGGTAGAGATCTGGAAAGGGGCAGTGGTGACTCAGTCCTCAGTGAGGCGGTGAATGTGCGGGCAGGAAGGGTAGAGAGAGGCAAAGGGGGAGTGGGGCCCCAGTCCTCAGTGAGGCAGTGAATGTTTGGGCAGGAAGGGTAAAGAGAGGAAAAGGGGCAATGGTGCCCCAGTCCTCAGTGAGGCAGTGAATGTTTGGGCAGGAAGGGTAGAGATCTGGAAAGGGGCAGTGGTGACTCAGTCCTCAGTGAGGCGGTGAATGTGCGGGCAGGAAGGGTAGAGAGAGGCAAAGGGGGAGTGGGGCCTCAGTCCTCAGTGAGATGGTGAATGTGTGGGCAGGAAGGGTAGAGAGAGAGGCAAAGGGGCAGTGCTGCCTCTGTCCTCAGTGAGGCAGTGAATGCGTGGGCAGGAAGGGAAGAGGGAGTGAAGGGTGCAGTGGTGCCTCAGTCCTCAGTGAGGTGGTGAGTGTGTGGACAGGAAGGGTAGAGGGAGGGAAAGGGGCAGTGGTGCCTCATTCCTCAGTGAGGCGGTGAATGTGTGGACAGGAAGGGTAGAGAGAGGGAAGGGGCAGTGGTGCCTCAGCCCTCTGTGAGGCAGTGAATGTGTGGGCAGGAAGGGTAGTGGGAGGGAAAGGGGCAGTGGTGCCTCAGTCCTCAGTGAGGCAGTGAATGTGTGGGCAGGAAGGGTAGAGAGAGAGGGAAAGGGGCAGTGGTGCCCCAGTCTTCAGTGAGGCAGTGAATGTGTGGGCAGGAAGGGTAGAGGGAGGGAAAGGTAAAGTGGTGCCTCAGTCCTCAGTGAGGCGGTGAATGTGTGGGTAGGAAGGGTAGAGAGTGTGAAAGGTCCAGTGGTGCCTCAGTCCTCAGTGAGGTGGTGAATGTGTGGGCAAGAAGGGTAGAGGGAGGGAAAGGGGCAGTGGTGCCTCAGTCCTCAGTGATACAGTGAATGTGTGGGCAGAGAGGGGTGTAGTGGTGCCTCAGTACTCAGTGAGGCAGTGAATGTTTGGGCAGGAAGGGTAAAGAGAGGAAAAGGGGCAATGGTGCCCCAGTCCTCAGTGAGGCAGTGAATGTTTGGGCAGGAAGGGTAGAGATCTGGAAAGGGGCAGTGGTGACTCAGTCCTCAGTGAGGCGGTGAATGTGCGGGCAGGAAGGGTAGAGAGAGGCAAAGGGGGAGTGGGGCCTCAGTCCTCAGTGAGATGGTGAATGTGTGGGCAGGAAGGGTAGAGAGAGAGGCAAAGGGGCAGTGCTGCCTCTGTCCTCAGTGAGGCAGTGAATGCGTGGGCAGGAAGGGAAGAGGGAGTGAAGGGTGCAGTGGTGCCTCAGTCCTCAGTGAGGTGGTGAGTGTGTGGACAGGAAGGGTAGAGGGAGGGAAAGGGGCAGTGGTGCCTCATTCCTCAGTGAGGCGGTGAATGTGTGGACAGGAAGGGTAGAGAGAGGGAAGGGGCAGTGGTGCCTCAGCCCTCAGTGAGGCAGTGAATGTGTGGGCAGGAAGGGTAGTGGGAGGGAAAGGGGCAGTGGTGCCTCAGTCCTCAGTGAGGCAGTGAATGTGTGGGCAGGAAGGGTAGAGAGAGAGGGAAAGGGGCAGTGGTGCCCCAGTCTTCAGTGAGGCAGTGAATGTGTGGGCAGGAAGGGTAGAGGGAGGGAAAGGTAAAGTGGTGCCTCAGTCCTCAGTGAGGCGGTGAATGTGTGGGTAGGAAGGGTAGAGAGTGTGAAAGGTCCAGTGGTGCCTCAGTCCTCAGTGAGGTGGTGAATGTGTGGGCAAGAAGGGTAGAGGGAGGGAAAGGGGCAGTGGTGCCTCAGTCCTCAGTGATACAGTGAATGTGTGGGCAGAGAGGGGTGTAGTGGTGCCTCAGTACTCAGTGAGGCAGTGAATGTTTGGGCAGGAAGGGTAGAGAGAGGGAAAGAGGCAGTGGTGCCTCAGTCCTCGGTGAGGTGGTGATTGTGTGGGCAGGAAGGGTACAGAGAGGGAAAGGGGTAATGGGGCTTCAGTCGTCAGTGAGGCGGAGAATGTGTGGGCAGTAAGGGTAGAGGGAGGGAAAGGGGCAGTGGTGCCTCAGTCTTCAGTGAGGCAGTGAATGTGGGGCAAGAAGGGTAGAGAGAGGGAAAGGGGCAATGCAGCCTCAGTCCTCAGTGAGGGGGGAATGTGTGGGCAAGAAGGGTAGAGGGAGGAAGGATAGAGAGAGGGAAAGGGGCAGTGGTGCCTCTGTCCTCAGTGAGGCAGTGAATATGTGGGCAGGAAGGGTGAAGGGAGGGAACAGGATAGTGGTGCCTCAGTCCTCAGTGAGGCGGTGAATGTGTGGGCAGGAAGGGTAAAGAGAGGAAAAGGGGCAGTGGTGCCCCAGTCCTCAGTGAGGCAGTGAATGTTTGGGCAGGAAGGGTAAAGAGAGGAAAAGGGGCAGTGGTGCCCCAGTCCTCAGTGAGGCAGTGAATGTTTGGGCAGGAAGGGTAGAGATCTGGAAAGGGGCAGTGGTGACTCAGTCCTCAGTGAGGCGGTGAATGTGCGGGCAGGAAGGGTAGAGAGAGGCAAAGGGGGAGTGGGGCCCCAGTCCTCAGTGAGGCAGTGAATGTTTGGGCAGGAAGGGTAAAGAGAGGAAAAGGGGCAATGGTGCCCCAGTCCTCAGTGAGGCAGTGAATGTTTGGGCAGGAAGGGTAGAGATCTGGAAAGGGGCAGTGGTGACTCAGTCCTCAGTGAGGCGGTGAATGTGCGGGCAGGAAGGGTAGAGAGAGGCAAAGGGGGAGTGGGGCCTCAGTCCTCAGTGAGATGGTGAATGTGTGGGCAGGAAGGGTAGAGAGAGAGGCAAAGGGGCAGTGGTGCCTCTGTCCTCAGTGAGGCAGTGAATGCGTGGGCAGGAAGGGAAGAGGGAGTGAAGGGTGCAGTGGTGCCTCAGTCCTCAGTGAGGTGGTGAGTGTGTGGACAGGAAGGGTAGAGGGAGGGAAAGGGGCAGTGGTGCCTCATTCCTCAGTGAGGCGGTGAATGTGTGGACAGGAAGGGTAGAGAGAGGGAAGGGGCAGTGGTGCCTCAGCCCTCAGTGAGGCAGTGAATGTGTGGGCAGGAAGGGTAGTGGGAGGGAAAGGGGCAGTGGTGCCTCAGTCCTCAGCGAGGCAGTGAATGTGTGGGCAGGAAGGGTAGAGAGAGAGGGAAAGGGGCAGTGGTGCCCCAGTCTTCAGTGAGGCAGTGAATGTGTGGGCAGGAAGGGTAGAGGGAGGGAAAGGTAAAGTGGTGCCTCAGTCCTCAGTGAGGCGGTGAATGTGTGGGTAGGAAGGGTAGAGAGTGTGAAAGGTCCAGTGGTGCCTCAGTCCTCAGTGAGGTGGTGAATGTGTGGGCAAGAAGGGTAGAGGGAGGGAAAGGGGCAGTGGTGCCTCGGTCATCAGTGAGGTGGTGAATGTATGGGCAGGAAGGGTAGAGAGAAGGAAAGGGGCAGTGGTGCCTCAGTCCTCAGTGATGCTGTGAATTTGTTGGCAGGAAGGGTGGAGGGAGGGAAAGGAGCAGTGGTGCCTCAGTACTCAGTGAGGCAGTGAATGTGTGGGCAGGAAGGGTAGTGGGAGGGAAAGGGCAGTGGTGCCTCAGTCCTCAGTGAGGCAGTGAATGTGTGTGCAGAAAGGGTAGCGGGAGGAAGGGTAGCGAGAGGGAAAGGGGCAGTGGTGCCCCAGTCCTCAGTGAGGCAGTGAATGTGTGGGCAGGAAGGGTAGAGAGATGGAAAGGGGCAGTGGTGCCCCAGTCCTCAGTGAGGCAGTGAATGTTTGGGCAGGAAAGGTAGAGAGCTGGAAAGGGGCAGTGGTGACTCAGTCCTCAGTGAGGCGGTGAATGTATGGGCAAGAAGGGTAGAGGGAGGGAAAGGGGCAGTGGTGCCCCAGTCATCAGTGAGGTGGTGAATGTATGGGCAGGAAGGGTAGAGAGAAGGAAAGGGGCAGTGGTGCCTCAGTCCTCAGTGATGCTGTGAATTTGTGGGCAGGAAGGGTGGAGGGAGGGAAAGGAGCAGTGGTGCCTCAGTCCTCAGAGAGGCAGTGCATTTTTGGGCAGGAAGGGTAGTGAGCCGGAAAGGGGCAGTGGTGCCGCAGTCTTCAGTGAGGCAGTGAATGTGTGGGCAGGAAGGGTAGTGGGAGGGAAAGGGGCAGTGGTGCCTCAGTCCTCAGTAAGGCAGTGAATGTGTGTGCAGGGAGGGTAGAGAGAGGGAAAGGGGCAGTGGTCCCTCAGTCCCGAGTGAGGCGGTGAATGTGTGGGCAGGAAGGGTACAGGGAGGGAAAGGGGCAGTGGTGACTCAGTCCTCAGTGATACAGTGAATGTGTGGACAGAGAGGGGTGTAGTGGTGCCTCAGTACTCAGTGTGGCAGTGAATGCTTGGGCAGGAAGGGTAGAGGGAGGGAAAGGGGCAGTGGTGCCTCAGTCGTCAGTGAGGCAGTGAATGTGTGGGCAAGAAGGGTAGAGAGAGGGAAAGGGGCAATGGGGCCTCAGTCCTCAGTGAGGTGGGGAATGTGTAGGCAGGAAGGGTAGAGGGAGGAAGGATAGAGAGAGGGAAAGGAGCAGTGGTGCCTCTGTCCTCAGTGAGGCAGTGAATATGTGGGCAGGAAGGGTGGAGGGAGGGAACAGGACAGTGGTGCCTCAGTCCTCGGTGAGGCAGTGAATGTGTGGGCAGGAAGGGTAAAGAGAGGAAAAGGGGCAGTGGTGCCCCAGTCCTCAGTGAGGCAGTGAATGTTTGGGCAGGAAGGGTAGAGATCTGGAAAGGGGCAGTGGTGACTCATTGCTCAGTGAGGCGGTGAATGTGTGGGCAGGAAGGGTAGAGAGAGGCAAAGGGGCAGTGGTGCCTCTGTCCTCAGTGAGCAGTGAATGCGTGGGCAAGAAAGGAAGAGGGAGTGAAGGGTGCAGTGGTGCCTCAGTCCTCAGTGAGGTGGTGAGTGTGTGGACAGGAAGGGTAGAGGGAGGGAAAGGGGCAGTGGTGCCTCATTCCTCAGTGAGGCGGTGAATGTGTGACCAGGAAGGGTAGAGAGAGGGAAGGGGCAGTGGTGCCTCAGCCCTCAGTGAGGCAGTGAATGTGTGGGCAGGAAGCGTAGTGGGAGGGAAAGGGGCAGTGGTGCCTCAGTCCTCAGTGAGATGGTGAATGTATGGGCAGGAAGGGTAGAGAGAGGGAAAGGGCCAGTGATGCCTCAGTCCTCAGGGAGGCAGTGAATGTTTGGGCAGGAAGGGTAGCGAGCGGGACTGGGGCAGTGGTGACTCAGTCCTCAGTGAGGTGGTGAATGTGTGGGCAGGAAGGGTAGAGAGAGGCAAAGTGGCAGTGGTGCCTCAGTACTCAGTGTGGCAGTGAATGTGTGGGAAGGAATGGTAGAGAGAGGGAAAGGGTCAGTGGGGCCTCAGTTCGCAGTGAGGCAGAGAATGTGTGGGCAGGAATGGTAGAGGGAGGGACGGGTAGAGAGATGGAAAGGGGCAATGGTGCCTCAGCCCTCAGTGAGGTGGTGAATGTGTGGACAGGAAGGGTAGTGACAGGGAAATGACCAGTGGTGCCTCAGTCCTCAGTGAAGCGGTGAATGTGTGGGCAAGAAGGGTAGAGGGACGGAAAGGGGCAGCAGTGCCTCAGTCGTCATTGAGGCGGTGCATGTGTGGGCAGGAAAGGTAGAGAGAGGGAAAGGGACAGTGGTGCCTCAGTCCTCAGTGATGCAGTGAATGTGTGGGCAGGAAGGGTAGAGAGAGGGAAAGGGGCATTGCTGCCTCAGTCATCAGTGAGGTGGTGAATGTGTGGGCAGGAAGGGTACAGAGAGGGAAAGGGGCAATGGGGCTTCAGTCATCAGTGATGTGGAGAATGTGTGGGCAGGAATGGTAGAGGGAGGGAAAGGGGCAGTGGTGCCTCAGTCCTCAGTGATGCAGTGAATGTGTGAGCAGGAAGGTTAGAGAGAGGGAAAGGGGCATTGCTGCCTCAGTCATCAGTGAGGTGGTGAATGTGTGGGCAGGAAGGGTACATAGAGGGAAAGGGGCAATGGGGCTTCAGTCATCAGTGATGTGGAGAATGTGTGGGCAGGAATGGTAGAGGGGGAAAGGGGCAGTGGTGCCTCAGTCCTCAGTGATGCAGTGAATGTGTGGGAAGAGAGGGGTGTAGTGGTGCCTCAGTACTCAGTGAGGCAGTGAAGGGTAGAGAGAGGGAAAGGGGCAGTGGTGCCTCAGTCCTCAGTGTGGGGGTGAATGTGTGGGCAGGAAGGGTAGAGAGAGGGAAAGGGGCAATGGGGCCTCAGTCATCAGTGAGGTGGAGAAAGTGTGGGCAGGAAGGGTAGAGAGGGGAAAAGGGGCAGTAGTGCCTTAGTCCTCAGTGAGGCAGTGAATGTGTGGGCAGGAAGGGTAGAGGGAGAAAAGGGGCAGTGGTGATTCAGCCCTCAGTGAGGCAGTGAATGTGTGGGCAGGAAGGGCAGCGGGAGGAAGTGTAGAGAGAGGAAAAGGGGCAGTGGTGCCCCAGTCCTCAGTGAGGGAGTGAATATGCGGGCAGGAATGGTGGAGGGACGGAAAGGGAAAGTGGTGCCTCAGTCCTCAGTGAGGCAGTGAATGTGTGGGCAGGAAGGGTAGAGAGTGTGAAAGGTCCAGTGGTGCCTCAGTCCTCAGTGAGGCAGTGAATGTGTGGGCAGGAAGAGTAGAGTGAGAAAAGGGGGCAGTTGTGCCTCAGTCCTCAGTGAGGCAGTGAATTTGTGGTTAGGAAATGTACAGAGAGGGAAAGGGGCAGTAGTGTCTCAGGCCTCAGTGAGGCAGTGAATGTGTGGGTAGGAAGGGTAGAGAGAGGGAAAGGGGCAGTGGTGCCTCAGTCCTCAATGAGGCGGTGAATGTGAGGGCACCAAAGGTAGAGGGAGGGAAAAGAGCAGTGTTGCCTCAGTCTTCAGTGAGGCGGTGAATGTGTGGGCAGGAAGGGTAGAGGGAGGGTAAGGGGCAGTAGTGCCTCAGTCCTCAGTGATGCAGTGAATGTGTGGGCAGGAAGGGTAGAGGGAGGGCACAGGACAGTGGTGCCTCAGTCTTCAGTGAGGCGGTGAATGTGTGGGCAGGAAGGGTAAAGAGAGGAAAAGGGGCAGTGGTGCCCCAGTCCTCAGTGAGGCAGTGAATGTTTGGGCAGGAATGGTAGAGATCTGGAAAGGGGCAGTGGTGACTCAGTCCTCAGTGGGGCGGTGAATGTGTGGGCAGGAAGGGTAGAGAGAGGCAAAGGGGGGGTGGGGCCTCAGTCCTCAGTGAGATGGTGAATGTGTGGGCAGGAAGGGTAGAGAGAGAGGCAAAGGGGCAGTGGTGCCTCTGTCCTCAGTGAGGCAGTGAATGCGTGGGCAGGAAGGGAAGAGGGAGTGAAGGGTGCAGTGGTGCCTAAGTCCTCAGTGAAGTGCTGAGTGTGTGGACAGGAAGGGTAGAGAGAGGGAAGGGGCAGTGGTGCCTCAGCCCTCAGTAAGGCAGTAAATGTGTGGGCAGGAAGGGTAGTGGCAGGGAAAGGGGCAGTAGTGCCTCAGTCCTCAGTGAGATGGTGAATGTGTTGGAAGGAATGGTAGAGAGAGGGAAAGGGTCAGTGGGGCCTCAGTTCGCAGTGAGGCAGAGAATGTGTGGGCAGGAATGGTAGAGGGAGGGACGGGTAGAGAGATGGAAAGGGGCAATGGTGCCTCAGCCTTCAGTGAGGTGGTGAATGTGTGGACAGGAAGGGTAGTGGCAGGGAAAGGACCAGTGGTGCCTCAGTCCTCAGTGAGGCAGAGAATGTGTGGGCAGGAAGGGTAGAGGGAGGCAAAAGGGCAGTGGTGCCTCAGCTGCCCCAGTCCTCAGTGAAGCGGTGAATGTGTGGGCAAGAAGGGTAGAGGGAGGGAAAGGGGCAGCAGTGCCTCAGTCGTCAGTGAGGCGGTGCATGTGTGGGCAGGAAAGGTAGAGAGAGGGAAAGGGGCAGTGGTGCCTCAGTCCTCAGTGAGGCAGAGAATGTGTGGGCAGGAATGGTAGAGGGAGGGACGGGTAGAGAGATGGAAAGGGGCAATGGTGCCTCAGCCCTCAGTGAGGTGGTGAATGTGTGGACAGGAAGGGTAGTGACAGGGAAATGACCAGTGGTGCCTCAGTCCTCAGTGAAGCGGTGAATGTGTGGGCAAGAAGGGTAGAGGGACGGAAAGGGGTAGCAGTGCCTCAGTCGTCATTGAGGCGGTGCATGTGTGGGCAGGAAAGGTAGAGAGAGGGAAAGGGACAGTGGTGCCTCAGTCCTCAGTGATGCAGTGAATGTGTGGGCAGGAAGGGTAGAGAGAGAGAAAGGGGCATTGCTGCCTCAGTCATCAGTGAGGTGGTGAATGTGTGGGCAGGAAGGGTACAGAGAGGGAAAGGGGCAATGGGGCTTCAGTCATCAGTGATGTGGAGAATGTGTGGGCAGGAATGGTAGAGGGAGGGAAAGGGGCAGTGGTGCCTCAGTCCTCAGTGATGCAGTGAATGTGTGAGCAGGAAGGTTAGAGAGAGGGAAAGGGGCATTGCTGCCTCAGTCATCAGTGAGGTGGTGAATGTGTGGGCAGGAAGGGTACAGAGAGGGAAAGGGGCAATGGGGCTTCAGTCATCAGTGATGTGGAGAATGTGTGGGCAGGAATGGTAGAGGGGGGAAAGGGGCAGTGGTGCCTCAGTCCTCAGTGATGCAGTGAATGTGTGGGAAGAGAGGGGTGTAGTGGTGCCTCAGTACTCAGTGAGGCAGTGAAGGGTAGAGAGAGGGAACGGGGCAGTGGTGCCTCAGTCCTCAGTGTGGGGGTGAATGTGTGGGCAGGAAGGGTAGAGAGAGGGAAAGGGGCAATGGGGCCTCAGTCATCAGTGAGGTGGAGAAAGTGTGGGCAGGAAGGGTAGAGAGGGGAAAAGGGGCAGTGGTGCCTTAGTCCTCAGTGAGGCAGTGAATGTGTGGGCAGGAAGGGTAGAGGGAGAAAAGGGGCAGTGGTGATTCAGCCCTTAGTGAGGCAGTGAATGTGTGGGCAGGAAGGGCAGCGGGAGGAAGGGTAGAGAGAGGAAAAGGGGCAGTGGTGCCCCAGTCCTCAGTGAGGGAGTGAATATTCGGGCAGGAATGGTGGAGGGACGGAAAGGGAAAGTGGTGCCTCAGTCCTCAGTGAGGCAGTGAATGTGTGGGCAGGAAAGGTAGAGAGTGTGAAAGGTCCAGTGGTGCCTCAGTCCTCAGTGAGGCAGTGAATGTGTGGGCAGGAAGAGTAGAGTGAGAAAAGGGGGCAGTTGTGCCTCAGTCCTCAGTGAGGCAGTGAATTTGTGGGTAGGAAATGTACAGAGAGGGAAAGGGGCAGTAATGTCTCAGGCCTCAGTGAGGCAGTGAATGTGTGGGTAGGAAGGGTAGAGAGAGGGAAAGGGGCAGTGGTGCCTCAGTCCTCAATGAGGCGGTGAATGTGAGGGCACCAAAGGTAGAGGGAGGGAAAAGAGCAGTGTTGCCTCAGTCTTCAGTGAGGCGGTGAATGTGTGGGCAGGAAGGGTAGAGGGAGGGTAAGGGGCAGTGGTGCCTCAGTCCTCAGTGATGCAGTGAATGTGTGAGCAGGAAGGGTAGAGGGAGGGCACAGGACAGTGGTGCCTCAGTCTTCAGTGAGGCGGTGAATGTGTGGGCAGGAAGGGTAAAGAGAGGAAAAGGGGCAGTGGTGCCCCAGTCCTCAGTGAGGCAGTGAATGTTTGGGCAGGAAGGGTAGAGAGCTGGAAAGGGGCAGTGGTGACTCAGTCCTCAGTGGGGCGGTGAATGTGTGGGCAGGAAGGGTAGAGAGAGGTAAAGGGGGGGTGGGGCCTCAGTCCTCAGTGAGATGGTGAATGTGTGGGCAGGAAGGGTAGAGAGAGAGGCAAAGGGGCAGTGGTGCCTCTGTCCTCAGTGAGGCAGTGAATGCATGGGCAGGAAGGGAAGAGGGAGTGAAGGGTGCAGTGGTGCCTAAGTCCTCAGTGAAGTGCTGAGTGTGTGGACAGGAAGGGTAGAGGGAGGGAAAGGGGCAGTGGTGCCTCATTCCTCAGTGAGGCGGTGAATGTGTGGACAGGAAGTGTAGAGAGAGGGAAGGGGCAGTGGTGCCTCAGCCCTCAGTAAGGCAGTAAATGTGTGGGCAGGAAGGGTAGTGGGAGGGAAAGGGGCAGTAGTGCCTCAGTCCTCAGTGAGATGGTGAATGTGTGGGAAGGAATAGTAGAGAGAGGGAAAGGGTCAGTGGGGCCTCAGTTCGCAGTGAGGCAGAGAATGTGTGGGCAGGAATGGAAGAGGGAGGGACGGGTAGAGAGATGGAAAGGGGCAATGGTGCCTCAGCCCTCAGTGAGGTGGTGAATGTGTGGACAGGAAGGGTAGTGGCAGGGAAAGGACCAGTGGTGCCTCAGTCCTCAGTGAGGCAGAGAATGTGTGGGCAGGAAGGGTAGAGGGAGGCAAAAGGGCAGTGGTGCCTCAGCTGCCCCAGTCCTCAGTGAAGCGGTGAATGTGTGGGCAAGAAGGGTAGAGGGAGGGAAAGGGGCAGCAGTGCCTCAGTCGTCAGTGAGGCGGTGCATGTGTGGGCAGGAAAGGTAGAGAGAGGGAAAGGGGCAGTGGTGCCTCAGTCCTCAGTGAGGCAGAGAATGTGTGGGCAGGAATGGTAGAGGGAGGGACGGGTAGAGAGATGGAAAGGGGCAATGGTGCCTCAGCCCTCAGTGAGGTGGTGAATGTGTGGACAGGAAGGGTAGTGGCAGGGAAAGGACCAGTGGTGCCTCAGTCCTCAGTGAGGCAGAGAATGTGTGGGCAGGAAGGGTAGAGGGAGGCAAAAGGGCAGTGGTGCCTCAGCTGCCCCAGTCCTCAGTGAAGCGGTGAATGTGTGGGCAAGAAGGGTAGAGGGAGGGAAAGGGGCAGCAGTGCCTCAGTCGTCAGTGAGGCGGTGCATGTGTGGGCAGGAAAGGTAGAGAGAGGGAAAGGGGCAGTGGTGCCTCAGTCCTCAGTGAGGCAGAGAATGTGTGGGCAGGAATGGTAGAGGGAGGGACGGGTAGAGAGATGGAAAGGGGCAATGGTGCCTCAGCCCTCAGTGAGGTGGTGAATGTGTGGACAGGAAGGGTAGTGACAGGGAAATGACCAGTGGTGCCTCAGTCCTCAGTGAAGCGGTGAATGTGTGGGCAAGAAGGGTAGAGGGACGGAAAGGGGCAGCAGTGCCTCAGTCGTCATTGAGGCGGTGCATGTGTTGGCTGGAAAGGTAGAGAGAGGGAAAGGGGCAGTGGTGCCTCAGTCCTCAGTGATGCAGTGAATGTGTGGGCAGGAAGGGTAGAGAGAGGGAAAGGGGCATTGCTGCCTCAGTCATCAGTGAGGTGGTGAATGTGTGGGCAGGAAGGGTACAGAGAGGGAAAGGGGCAATGGGGCTTCAGTCATCAGTGATGTGGAGAATGTGTGGGCAGGAATGGTAGAGGGAGGGAAAGGGGCAGTGGTGCCTCAGTCCTCAGTGATGCAGTAAATGTGTGAGCAGGCAGGTTAGAGAGAGGGAAAGGGGCATTGCTGCCTCAGTCATCAGTGAGGTGGTGAATGTGTGGGCAGGAAGGGTACAGAGAGGGAAAGGGGCAATGGGGCTTCAGTCATCAGTGATGTGGAGAATGTGTGGGCAGGAAGGGTACAGAGAGGGAAAGGGGCAGTGGTGCCTCAGTCCTCAGTGATGCAGTGAATGTGTGGGAAGAGAGGGGTGTAGTGGTGCCTCAGTACTCAGTGAGGCAGTGAAGGGTAGAGAGAGGGAAAGGGGCAGTGGTGCCTCAGTCCTCAGTGTGGGGGTGAATGTGTGGGCAGGAAGGGTAGAGAGAGGGAAAGGGGCAATGGGGCCTCAGTCATCAGTGAGGTGGAGAAAGTGTGGGCAGGAAGGGTAGAGAGGGGAAAAGGGGCAGTGGTGCCTCAGTCCTCAGTGAGGCAGTGAATGTGTGGGCAGGAAGGGTAGAGGGAGAAAAGGGGCAGTGGTGATTCAGCCCTCAGTGAGGCAGTGAATGTGTGGGCAGGAAGGGCAGCGGGAGGAAGGGTAGAGAGAGGAAAAGGGGCAGTGGTGCCCCAGTCCTCAGTGAGGGAGTGAATATGCGGGCAGGAAGGGTGGAGGGACGGAAAGGGAACGTGGTGCCTCAGTCCTCAGTGATGCAGTGAATGTGTGGGCAGGAAGGGTAGAGAGTGTGAAAGGTCCAGTGGTGCCTCAGTCCTCAGTGAGGCAGTGAATGTGTGGGCAGGAAGAGTAGAGTGAGAAAAGGGGGCAGTTGTGCCTCAGTCCTCAGTGAGGCAGTGAATTTGTGGGTAGGAAATGTACAGAGAGGGAAAGGGGCAGTAGTGCCTCAGGCCTCAGTGAGGCAGTGAATGTGTGGGTAGGAAGGGTAGAGAGAGGGAAAGGGGCAGTGGTGCCTCAGTCCTCAATGAGGCGGTGAATGTGAGGGCACCAAAGGTAAAGGGAGGGAAAAGAGCAGTGTTGCCTCAGTCTTCAGTGAGGCGGTGAATGTGTGGGCAGGAAGGGTAGAGGGAGGGTAAGGGGACGTGGTGCCTCAGTCCTCAGTGATGCAGTGAATGTGTGGGCAGGAAGGGTAGAGGGAGGGCACAGGACAGTGGTGCCTCAGTCTTCAGTGAGGCGGTGAATGTGTGGGCAGGAAGGGTAAAGAGAGGAAAAGGGGCAGTGGTGCCCCAGTCCTCAGTGAGGCAGTGAATGTTTGGGCAGGAAGGGTAGAGATCTGGAAAGGGGCAGTGGTGACTCAGTCCTCAGTGGGGCGGTGAATGTGTGGGCAGGAAGGGTAGAGAGAGGCAAAGGGGGAGTGGGGCCTCAGTCCTCAGTGAGATGGTAAATGTGTGGGCAGGAAGGGTAGAGAGAGAGGCAAAGGGGCAGTGGTGCCTCTGTCCTCAGTGAGGCAGTGAATGCGTGGGCAGGAAGGGAAGAGGGAGTGAAGGTTGCAGTGGTGCCTAAGACCTCAGTGAAGTGCTGAGTGTGTGGACAGGAAGGGTAGAGGGAGGGAAAGGGGCAGTGGTGCCTCATTCCTCAGTGAGGCGGTGAATGTGTGGACAGGAAGTGTAGAGAGAGGGAAGGGGCAGTGGTGCCTCAGCCCTCAGTAAGGCAGTAAATGTGTGGGCAGGAAGGGTAGTGGGAGGGAAAGGGGCAGTAGTGCCTCAGTCCTCAGTGAGATGGTGAATGTGTGGGAAGGAATGGTAGAGAGAGGGAAAGGGTCAGTGGGGCCTCAGTTCGCAGTGAGGCAGAGAATGTGTGGGCAGGAATGGTAGAGGGAGGGACGGGTAGAGAGATGGAAAGGGGCAATGGTGCCTCAGCCCTCAGTGAGGTGGTGAATGTGTGGACAGGAAGGGTAGTGGCAGGGAAAGGACCAGTGGTGCCTCAGTCCTCAGTGAGGCAGAGAATGTGTGGGCAGGAAGGGTAGAGGGAGGCAAAAGGGCAGTGGTGCCTCAGCTGCCCCAGTCCTCAGTGAAGCGGTGAATGTGTGGGCAAGAAGGGTAGAGGGAGGGAAAGGGGCAGCAGTGCCTCAGTCGTCAGTGAGGAGGTGCATGTGTGGGCAGGAAAGGTAGAGAGAGAGAAAGGGGCAGTGGTGCCTCAGTCCTCAGTGATGCAGTGAATGTGTGGGCAGGAAGGGTAGAGAGAGGGAAAAGGGCATTGCTGCCTCAGTCATCAGTGAGGTGGTGAATGTGTGGGCAGGAAGGGTACAGACAGGGAAAGGAGCAATGGGGCTTCAGTCATCAGTGATGTGGAGAATGTGTGGGCAGGAATGGTAGAGGGAGGGAAAGGGGCAGTGGTGCCTCAGTCCTCAGTGAGGTGGTGAGTGTGTGGACAGGAAGGGTAGAGGGAGGGAAAGGGGCAGTGGTGCCTCATTCCTCAGTGAGGCGGTGAATGTGTGGACAGGAAGGGTAGAGAGAGGGAAGGGGCAGTGGTGCCTCAGCCCTCAGTGAGGCAGTGAATGTGTGGGCAGGAAGGGTAGTGGGAGGGAAAGGGGCAGTGGTGCCTCAGTCCTCAGTGAGGCAGTGAATGTGTGGGCAGGAAGGGTAGAGAGAGAGGGAAAGGGGCAGTGGTGCCCCAGTCTTCAGTGAGGCAGTGAATGTGTGGGCAGGAAGGGTAGAGGGAGGGAAAGGTAAAGTGGTGCCTCAGTCCTCAGTGAGGCGGTGAATGTGTGGGTAGGAAGGGTAGAGAGTGTGAAAGGTCCAGTGGTGCCTCAGTCCTCAGTGAGGTGGTGAATGTGTGGGCAAGAATGGTAGAGGGAGGGAAAGGGGCAGTGGTGCCTCAGTCCTCAGTGATACAGTGAATGTGTGGGCAGAGAGGGGTGTAGTGGTGCCTCAGTACTCAGTGAGGCAGTGAATGTTTGGGCAGGAAGGGTAGAGATCTGGAAAGGGGCAGTGGTGACTCAGTCCTCAGTGAGGCGGTGAATGTGCGGGCAGGAAGGGTAGAGAGAGGCAAAGGGGGAGTGGGGCCTCAGTCCTCAGTGAGATGGTGAATGTGTGGGCAGGAAGGGTAGAGAGAGAGGCAAAGGGGCAGTGGTGCCTCTGTCCTCAGTGAGGCAGTGAATGCGTGGGCAGGAAGGGAAGAGGGAGTGAAGGGTGCAGTGGTGCCTCAGTCCTCAGTGAGGTGGTGAGTGTGTGGACAGGAAGGGTAGAGGGAGGGAAAGGGGCAGTGGTGCCTCATTCCTCAGTGAGGCGGTGAATGTGTGGACAGGAAGGGTAGAGAGAGGGAAGGGGCAGTGGTGCCTCAGCCCTCAGTGAGGCAGTGAATGTGTGGGCAGGAAGGGTAGTGGGAGGGAAAGGGGCAGTGGTGCCTCAGTCCTCAGCGAGGCAGTGAATGTGTGGGCAGGAAGGGTAGAGAGAGAGGGAAAGGGGCAGTGGTGCCCCAGTCTTCAGTGAGGCAGTGAATGTGTGGGCAGGAAGGGTAGAGGGAGGGAAAGGTAAAGTGGTGCCTCAGTCCTCAGTGAGGCGGTGAATGTGTGGGTAGGAAGGGTAGAGAGTGTGAAAGGTCCAGTGGTGCCTCAGTCCTCAGTGAGGTGGTGAATGTGTGGGCAAGAAGGGTAGAGGGAGGGAAAGGGGCAGTGGTGCCTCGGTCATCAGTGAGGTGGTGAATGTATGGGCAGGAAGGGTAGAGAGAAGGAAAGGGGCAGTGGTGCCTCAGTCCTCAGTGATGCTGTGAATTTGTTGGCAGGAAGGGTGGAGGGAGGGAAAGGAGCAGTGGTGCCTCAGTACTCAGTGAGGCAGTGAATGTGTGGGCAGGAAGGGTAGTGGGAGGGAAAGGGCAGTGGTGCCTCAGTCCTCAGTGAGGCAGTGAATGTGTGTGCAGAAAGGGTAGCGGGAGGAAGGGTAGCGAGAGGGAAAGGGGCAGTGGTGCCCCAGTCCTCAGTGAGGCAGTAAATGTGTGGGCAGGAAGGGTAGAGAGATGGAAAGGGGCAGTGGTGCCCCAGTCCTCAGTGAGGCAGTGAATGTTTGGGCAGGAAAGGTAGAGAGCTGGAAAGGGGCAGTGGTGACTCAGTCCTCAGTGAGGCGGTGAATGTATGGGCAAGAAGGGTAGAGGGAGGGAAAGGGGCAGTGGTGCCCCAGTCATCAGTGAGGTGGTGAATGTATGGGCAGGAAGGGTAGAGAGAAGGAAAGGGGCAGTGGTGCCTCAGTCCTCAGTGATGCTGTGAATTTGTGGGCAGGAAGGGTGGAGGGAGGGAAAGGAGCAGTGGTGCCTCAGTCCTCAGAGAGGCAGTGCATTTTTGGGCAGGAAGGGTAGTGAGCCGGAAAGGGGCAGTGGTGCCGCAGTCTTCAGTGAGGCAGTGAATGTGTGGGCAGGAAGGGTAGTGGGAGGGAAAGGGGCAGTGGTGCCTCAGTCCTCAGTAAGGCAGTGAATGTGTGTGCAGGGAGGGTAGAGAGAGGGAAAGGGGCAGTGGTCCCTCAGTCCCGAGTGAGGCGGTGAATGTGTGGGCAGGAAGGGTACAGGGAGGGAAAGGGGCAGTGGTGACTCAGTCCTCAGTGATACAGTGAATGTGTGGACAGAGAGGGGTGTAGTGGTGCCTCAGTACTCAGTGTGGCAGTGAATGCTTGGGCAGGAAGGGTAGAGGGAGGGAAAGGGGCAGTGGTGCCTCAGTCGTCAGTGAGGCAGTGAATGTGTGGGCAAGAAGGGTAGAGAGAGGGAAAGGGGCAATGGGGCCTCAGTCCTCAGTGAGGTGGGGAATGTGTAGGCAGGAAGGGTAGAGGGAGGAAGGATAGAGAGAGGGAAAGGAGCAGTGGTGCCTCTGTCCTCAGTGAGGCAGTGAATATGTGGGCAGGAAGGGTGGAGGGAGGGAACAGGACAGTGGTGCCTCAGTCCTCGGTGAGGCAGTGAATGTGTGGGCAGGAAGGGTAAAGAGAGGAAAAGGGGCAGTGGTGCCCCAGTCCTCAGTGAGGCAGTGAATGTTTGGGCAGGAAGGGTAGAGATCTGGAAAGGGGCAGTGGTGACTCATTGCTCAGTGAGGCAGTGAATGTGTGGGCAGGAAGGGTAGAGAGAGGCAAAGGGGCAGTGGTGCCTCTGTCCTCAGTGAGCAGTGAATGCGTGGGCAAGAAAGGAAGAGGGAGTGAAGGGTGCAGTGGTGCCTCAGTCCTCAGTGAGGTGGTGAGTGTGTGGACAGGAAGGGTAGAGGGAGGGAAAGGGGCAGTGGTGCCTCATTCCTCAGTGAGGCGGTGAATGTGTGACCAGGAAGGGTAGAGAGAGGGAAGGGGCAGTGGTGCCTCAGCCCTCAGTGAGGCAGTGAATGTGTGGGCAGGAAGCGTAGTGGGAGGGAAAGGGGCAGTGGTGCCTCAGTCCTCAGTGAGATGGTGAATGTATGGGCAGGAAGGGTAGAGAGAGGGAAAGGGCCAGTGATGCCTCAGTCCTCAGGGAGGCAGTGAATGTTTGGGCAGGAAGGGTAGCGAGCGGGACTGGGGCAGTGGTGACTCAGTCCTCAGTGAGGTGGTGAATGTGTGGGCAGGAAGGGTAGAGAGAGGCAAAGTGGCAGTGGTGCCTCAGTACTCAGTGTGGCAGTGAATGTGTGGGAAGGAATGGTAGAGAGAGGGAAAGGGTCAGTGGGGCCTCAGTTCGCAGTGAGGCAGAGAATGTGTGGGCAGGAATGGTAGAGGGAGGGACGGGTAGAGAGATGGAAAGGGGCAATGGTGCCTCAGCCCTCAGTGAGGTGGTGAATGTGTGGACAGGAAGGGTAGTGACAGGGAAATGACCAGTGGTGCCTCAGTCCTCAGTGAAGCGGTGAATGTGTGGGCAAGAAGGGTAGAGGGACGGAAAGGGGCAGCAGTGCCTCAGTCGTCATTGAGGCGGTGCATGTGTGGGCAGGAAAGGTAGAGAGAGGGAAAGGGACAGTGGTGCCTCAGTCCTCAGTGATGCAGTGAATGTGTGGGCAGGAAGGGTAGAGAGAGGGAAAGGGGCATTGCTGCCTCAGTCATCAGTGAGGTGGTGAATGTGTGGGCAGGAAGGGTACAGAGAGGGAAAGGGGCAATGGGGCTTCAGTCATCAGTGATGTGGAGAATGTGTGGGCAGGAATGGTAGAGGGAGGGAAAGGGGCAGTGGTGCCTCAGTCCTCAGTGATGCAGTGAATGTGTGAGCAGGAAGGTTAGAGAGAGGGAAAGGGGCATTGCTGCCTCAGTCATCAGTGAGGTGGTGAATGTGTGGGCAGGAAGGGTACATAGAGGGAAAGGGGCAATGGGGCTTCAGTCATCAGTGATGTGGAGAATGTGTGGGCAGGAATGGTAGAGGGGGAAAGGGGCAGTGGTGCCTCAGTCCTCAGTGATGCAGTGAATGTGTGGGAAGAGAGGGGTGTAGTGGTGCCTCAGTACTCAGTGAGGCAGTGAAGGGTAGAGAGAGGGAAAGGGGCAGTGGTGCCTCAGTCCTCAGTGTGGGGGTGAATGTGTGGGCAGGAAGGGTAGAGAGAGGGAAAGGGGCAATGGGGCCTCAGTCATCAGTGAGGTGGAGAAAGTGTGGGCAGGAAGGGTAGAGAGGGGAAAAGGGGCAGTAGTGCCTTAGTCCTCAGTGAGGCAGTGAATGTGTGGGCAGGAAGGGTAGAGGGAGAAAAGGGGCAGTGGTGATTCAGCCCTCAGTGAGGCAGTGAATGTGTGGGCAGGAAGGGCAGCGGGAGGAAGTGTAGAGAGAGGAAAAGGGGCAGTGGTGCCCCAGTCCTCAGTGAGGGAGTGAATATGCGGGCAGGAATGGTGGAGGGACGGAAAGGGAAAGTGGTGCCTCAGTCCTCAGTGAGGCAGTGAATGTGTGGGCAGGAAGGGTAGAGAGTGTGAAAGGTCCAGTGGTGCCTCAGTCCTCAGTGAGGCAGTGAATGTGTGGGCAGGAAGAGTAGAGTGAGAAAAGGGGGCAGTTGTGCCTCAGTCCTCAGTGAGGCAGTGAATTTGTGGTTAGGAAATGTACAGAGAGGGAAAGGGGCAGTAGTGTCTCAGGCCTCAGTGAGGCAGTGAATGTGTGGGTAGGAAGGGTAGAGAGAGGGAAAGGGGCAGTGGTGCCTCAGTCCTCAATGAGGCGGTGAATGTGAGGGCACCAAAGGTAGAGGGAGGGAAAAGAGCAGTGTTGCCTCAGTCTTCAGTGAGGCGGTGAATGTGTGGGCAGGAAGGGTAGAGAGAGGCAAAGGGGGGGGTGGGGCCTCAGTCCTCAGTGAGATGGTGAATGTGTGGGCAGGAAGGGTAGAGAGAGAGGCAAAGGGGTAGTGGTGCCTCTGTCCTCAGTGAGGCAGTGAATGCGTGGGCAGGAAGGGAAGAGGGAGTGAAGGGTGCAGTGGTGCCTAAGTCCTCAGTGAAGTGCTGAGTGTGTGGACAGGAAGGGTAGAGGGAGGGAAAGGGGCAGTGGTGCCTCATTCCTCAGTGAGGCGGTGAATGTGTGGACAGGAAGTGTAGAGAGAGGGAAGGGGCAGTGGTGCCTCAGCCCTCAGTAAGGCAGTAAATGTGTGGGCAGGAAGGGTAGTGGCAGGGAAAGGGGCAGTAGTGCCTCAGTCCTCAGTGAGATGGTGAATGTGTTGGAAGGAATGGTAGAGAGAGGGAAAGGGTCAGTGGGGCCTCAGTTCGCAGTGAGGCAGAGAATGTGTGGGCAGGAATGGTAGAGGGAGGGACGGGTAGAGAGATGGAAAGGGGCAATGGTGCCTCAGCCTTCAGTGAGGTGGTGAATGTGTGGACAGGAAGGGTAGTGGCAGGGAAAGGACCAGTGGTGCCTCAGTCCTCAGTGAGGCAGAGAATGTGTGGGCAGGAAGGGTAGAGGGAGGCAAAAGGGCAGTGGTGCCTCAGCTGCCCCAGTCCTCAGTGAAGCGGTGAATGTGTGGGCAAGAAGGGTAGAGGGAGGGAAAGGGGCAGCAGTGCCTCAGTCGTCAGTGAGGCGGTGCATGTGTGGGCAGGAAAGGTAGAGAGAGGGAAAGGGGCAGTGGTGCCTCAGTCCTCAGTGAGGCAGAGAATGTGTGGGCAGGAATGGTAGAGGGAGGGACGGGTAGAGAGATGGAAAGGGGCAATGGTGCCTCAGCCCTCAGTGAGGTGGTGAATGTGTGGACAGGAAGGGTAGTGACAGGGAAATGACCAGTGGTGCCTCAGTCCTCAGTGAAGCGGTGAATGTGTGGGCAAGAAGGGTAGAGGGACGGAAAGGGGTAGCAGTGCCTCAGTCGTCATTGAGGCGGTGCATGTGTGGGCAGGAAAGGTAGAGAGAGGGAAAGGGACAGTGGTGCCTCAGTCCTCAGTGATGCAGTGAATGTGTGGGCAGGAAGGGTAGAGAGAGAGAAAGGGGCATTGCTGCCTCAGTCATCAGTGAGGTGGTGAATGTGTGGGCAGGAAGGGTACAGAGAGGGAAAGGGGCAATGGGGCTTCAGTCATCAGTGATGTGGAGAATGTGTGGGCAGGAATGGTAGAGGGAGGGAAAGGGGCAGTGGTGCCTCAGTCCTCAGTGATGCAGTGAATGTGTGAGCAGGAAGGTTAGAGAGAGGGAAAGGGGCATTGCTGCCTCAGTCATCAGTGAGGTGGTGAATGTGTGGGCAGGAAGGGTACAGAGAGGGAAAGGGGCAATGGGGCTTCAGTCATCAGTGATGTGGAGAATGTGTGGGCAGGAATGGTAGAGGGGGGAAAGGGGCAGTGGTGCCTCAGTCCTCAGTGATGCAGTGAATGTGTGGGAAGAGAGGGGTGTAGTGGTGCCTCAGTACTCAGTGAGGCAGTGAAGGGTAGAGAGAGGGAACGGGGCAGTGGTGCCTCAGTCCTCAGTGTGGGGGTGAATGTGTGGGCAGGAAGGGTAGAGAGAGGGAAAGGGGCAATGGGGCCTCAGTCATCAGTGAGGTGGAGAAAGTGTGGGCAGGAAGGGTAGAGAGGGGAAAAGGGGCAGTGGTGCCTTAGTCCTCAGTGAGGCAGTGAATGTGTGGGCAGGAAGGGTAGAGGGAGAAAAGGGGCAGTGGTGATTCAGCCCTCAGTGAGGCAGTGAATGTGTGGGCAGGAAGGGCAGAGGGAGGAAGGGTAGAGAAAGGAAAAGGGGCAGTGGTGCCCCAGTCCTCAGTGAGGGAGTGAATATTCGGGCAGGAATGGTGGAGGGACGGAAAGGGAAAGTGGTGCCTCAGTCCTCAGTGAGGCAGTGAATGTGTGGGCAGGAAGGGTAGAGAGTGTGAAAGGTCCAGTGGTGCCTCAGTCCTCAGTGAGGCAGTGAATGTGTGGGCAGGAAGAGTAGAGTGAGAAAAGGGGGCAGTTGTGCCTCAGTCCTCAGTGAGGCAGTGAATTTGTGGGTAGGAAATGTACAGAGAGGGAAAGGGGCAGTAATGTCTCAGGCCTCAGTGAGGCAGTGAATGTGTGGGTAGGAAGGGTAGAGAGAGGGAAAGGGGCAGTGGTGCCTCAGTCCTCAATGAGGCGGTGAATGTGAGGGCACCAAAGGTAGAGGGAGGGAAAAGAGCAGTGTTGCCTCAGTCTTCAGTGAGGCGGTGAATGTGTGGGCAGGAAGGGTAGAGGGAGGGTAAGGGGCAGTGGTGCCTCAGTCCTCAGTGATGCAGTGAATGTGTGAGCAGGAAGGGTAGAGGGAGGGCACAGGACAGTGGTGCCTCAGTCTTCAGTGAGGCGGTGAATGTGTGGGCAGGAAGGGTAAAGAGAGGAAAAGGGGCAGTGGTGCCCCAGTCCTCAGTGAGGCAGTGAATGTTTGGGCAGGAAGGGTAGAGAGCTGGAAAGGGGCAGTGGTGACTCAGTCCTCAGTGGGGCGGTGAATGTGTGGGCAGGAAGGGTAGAGAGAGGTAAAGGGGGGGTGGGGCCTCAGTCCTCAGTGAGATGGTGAATGTGTGGGCAGGAAGGGTAGAGAGAGAGGCAAAGGGGCAGTGGTGCCTCTGTCCTCAGTGAGGCAGTGAATGCATGGGCAGGAAGGGAAGAGGGAGTGAAGGGTGCAGTGGTGCCTAAGTCCTCAGTGAAGTGCTGAGTGTGTGGACAGGAAGGGTAGAGGGAGGGAAAGGGGCAGTGGTGCCTCATTCCTCAGTGAGGCGGTGAATGTGTGGACAGGAAGTGTAGAGAGAGGGAAGGGGCAGTGGTGCCTCAGCCCTCAGTAAGGCAGTAAATGTGTGGGCAGGAAGGGTAGTGGGAGGGAAAGGGGCAGTAGTGCCTCAGTCCTCAGTGAGATGGTGAATGTGTGGGAAGGAATAGTAGAGAGAGGGAAAGGGTCAGTGGGGCCTCAGTTCGCAGTGAGGCAGAGAATGTGTGGGCAGGAATGGAAGAGGGAGGGACGGGTAGAGAGATGGAAAGGGGCAATGGTGCCTCAGCCCTCAGTGAGGTGGTGAATGTGTGGACAGGAAGGGTAGTGGCAGGGAAAGGACCAGTGGTGCCTCAGTCCTCAGTGAGGCAGAGAATGTGTGGGCAGGAAGGGTAGAGGGAGGCAAAAGGGCAGTGGTGCCTCAGCTGCCCCAGTCCTCAGTGAAGTGGTGAATGTGTGGGCAAGAAGGGTAGAGGGAGGGAAAGGGGCAGCAGTGCCTCAGTCGTCAGTGAGGCGGTGCATGTGTGGGCAGGAAAGGTAGAGAGAGGGAAAGGGGCAGTGGTGCCTCAGTCCTCAGTGAGGCAGAGAATGTGTGGGCAGGAATGGTAGAGGGAGGGACGGGTAGAGAGATGGAAAGGGGCAATGGTGCCTCAGCCCTCAGTGAGGTGGTGAATGTGTGGACAGGAAGGGTAGTGGCAGGGAAAGGACCAGTGGTGCCTCAGTCCTCAGTGAGGCAGAGAATGTGTGGGCAGGAAGGGTAGAGGGAGGCAAAAGGGCAGTGGTGCCTCAGCTGCCCCAGTCCTCAGTGAAGCGGTGAATGTGTGGGCAAGAAGGGTAGAGGGAGGGAAAGGGGCAGCAGTGCCTCAGTCGTCAGTGAGGCGGTGCATGTGTGGGCAGGAAAGGTAGAGAGAGGGAAAGGGGCAGTGGTGCCTCAGTCCTCAGTGAGGCAGAGAATGTGTGGGCAGGAATGGTAGAGGGAGGGACGGGTAGAGAGATGGAAAGGGGCAATGGTGCCTCAGCCCTCAGTGAGGTGGTGAATGTGTGGACAGGAAGGGTAGTGACAGGGAAATGACCAGTGGTGCCTCAGTCCTCAGTGAAGCGGTGAATGTGTGGGCAAGAAGGGTAGAGGGACGGAAAGGGGCAGCAGTGCCTCAGTCGTCATTGAGGCGGTGCATGTGTTGGCTGGAAAGGTAGAGAGAGGGAAAGGGGCAGTGGTGCCTCAGTCCTCAGTGATGCAGTGAATGTGTGGGCAGGAAGGGTAGAGAGAGGGAAAGGGGCATTGCTGCCTCAGTCATCAGTGAGGTGGTGAATGTGTGGGCAGGAAGGGTACAGAGAGGGAAAGGGGCAATGGGGCTTCAGTCATCAGTGATGTGGAGAATGTGTGGGCAGGAATGGTAGAGGGAGGGAAAGGGGCAGTGGTGCCTCAGTCCTCAGTGATGCAGTAAATGTGTGAGCAGGCAGGTTAGAGAGAGGGAAAGGGGCATTGCTGCCTCAGTCATCAGTGAGGTGGTGAATGTGTGGGCAGGAAGGGTACAGAGAGGGAAAGGGGCAATGGGGCTTCAGTCATCAGTGATGTGGAGAATGTGTGGGCAGGAAGGGTACAGAGAGGGAAAGGGGCAGTGGTGCCTCAGTCCTCAGTGATGCAGTGAATGTGTGGGAAGAGAGGGGTGTAGTGGTGCCTCAGTACTCAGTGAGGCAGTGAAGGGTAGAGAGAGGGAAAGGGGCAGTGGTGCCTCAGTCCTCAGTGTGGGGGTGAATGTGTGGGCAGGAAGGGTAGAGAGAGGGAAAGGGGCAATGGGGCCTCAGTCATCAGTGAGGTGGAGAAAGTGTGGGCAGGAAGGGTAGAGAGGGGAAAAGGGGCAGTGGTGCCTCAGTCCTCAGTGAGGCAGTGAATGTGTGGGCAGGAAGGGTAGAGGGAGAAAAGGGGCAGTGGTGATTCAGCCCTCAGTGAGGCAGTGAATGTGTGGGCAGGAAGGGCAGCGGGAGGAAGGGTAGAGAGAGGAAAAGGGGCAGTGGTGCCCCAGTCCTCAGTGAGGGAGTGAATATGCGGGCAGGAAGGGTGGAGGGACGGAAAGGGAACGTGGTGCCTCAGTCCTCAGTGATGCAGTGAATGTGTGGGCAGGAAGGGTAGAGAGTGTGAAAGGTCCAGTGGTGCCTCAGTCCTCAGTGAGGCAGTGAATGTGTGGGCAGGAAGAGTAGAGTGAGAAAAGGGGGCAGTTGTGCCTCAGTCCTCAGTGAGGCAGTGAATTTGTGGGTAGGAAATGTACAGAGAGGGAAAGGGGCAGTAGTGCCTCAGGCCTCAGTGAGGCAGTGAATGTGTGGGTAGGAAGGGTAGAGAGAGGGAAAGGGGCAGTGGTGCCTCAGTCCTCAATGAGGCGGTGAATGTGAGGGCACCAAAGGTAGAGGGAGGGAAAAGAGCAGTGTTGCCTCAGTCTTCAGTGAGGCGGTGAATGTGTGGGCAGGAAGGGTAGAGGGAGGGTAAGGGGACGTGGTGCCTCAGTCCTCAGTGATGCAGTGAATGTGTGGGCAGGAAGGGTAGAGGGAGGGCACAGGACAGTGGTGCCTCAGTCTTCAGTGAGGCGGTGAATGTGTGGGCAGGAAGGGTAAAGAGAGGAAAAGGGGCAGTGGTGCCCCAGTCCTCAGTGAGGCAGTGAATGTTTGGGCAGGAAGGGTAGAGATCTGGAAAGGGGCAGTGGTGACTCAGTCCTCAGTGGGGCGGTGAATGTGTGGGCAGGAAGGGTAGAGAGAGGCAAAGGGGGAGTGGGGCCTCAGTCCTCAGTGAGATGGTAAATGTGTGGGCAGGAAGGGTAGAGAGAGAGGCAAAGGGGCAGTGGTGCCTCTGTCCTCAGTGAGGCAGTGAATGCGTGGGCAGGAAGGGAAGAGGGAGTGAAGGTTGCAGTGGTGCCTAAGACCTCAGTGAAGTGCTGAGTGTGTGGACAGGAAGGGTAGAGGGAGGGAAAGGGGCAGTGGTGCCTCATTCCTCAGTGAGGCGGTGAATGTGTGGACAGGAAGTGTAGAGAGAGGGAAGGGGCAGTGGTGCCTCAGCCCTCAGTAAGGCAGTAAATGTGTGGGCAGGAAGGGTAGTGGGAGGGAAAGGGGCAGTAGTGCCTCAGTCCTCAGTGAGATGGTGAATGTGTGGGAAGGAATGGTAGAGAGAGGGAAAGGGTCAGTGGGGCCTCAGTTCGCAGTGAGGCAGAGAATGTGTGGGCAGGAATGGTAGAGGGAGGGACGGGTAGAGAGATGGAAAGGGGCAATGGTGCCTCAGCCCTCAGTGAGGTGGTGAATGTGTGGACAGGAAGGGTAGTGGCAGGGAAAGGACCAGTGGTGCCTCAGTCCTCAGTGAGGCAGAGAATGTGTGGGCAGGAAGGGTAGAGGGAGGCAAAAGGGCAGTGGTGCCTCAGCTGCCCCAGTCCTCAGTGAAGCGGTGAATGTGTGGGCAAGAAGGGTAGAGGGAGGGAAAGGGGCAGCAGTGCCTCAGTCGTCAGTGAGGAGGTGCATGTGTGGGCAGGAAAGGTAGAGAGAGAAAAAGGGGCAGTGGTGCCTCAGTCCTCAGTGATGCAGTGAATGTGTGGGCAGGAAGGGTAGAGAGAGGGAAAAGGGCATTGCTGCCTCAGTCATCAGTGAGGTGGTGAATGTGTGGGCAGGAAGGGTACAGACAGGGAAAGGAGCAATGGGGCTTCAGTCATCAGTGATGTGGAGAATGTGTGGGCAGGAATGGTAGAGGGAGGGAAAGGGGCAGTGGTGCCTCAGTCCTCAGTGAGGTGGTGAGTGTGTGGACAGGAAGGGTAGAGGGAGGGAAAGGGGCAGTGGTGCCTCATTCCTCAGTGAGGCGGTGAATGTGTGGACAGGAAGGGTAGAGAGAGGGAAGGGGCAGTGGTGCCTCAGCCCTCAGTGAGGCAGTGAATGTGTGGGCAGGAAGGGTAGTGGGAGGGAAAGGGGCAGTGGTGCCTCAGTCCTCAGTGAGGCAGTGAATGTGTGGGCAGGAAGGGTAGAGAGAGAGGGAAAGGGGCAGTGGTGCCCCAGTCTTCAGTGAGGCAGTGAATGTGTGGGCAGGAAGGGTAGAGGGAGGGAAAGGTAAAGTGGTGCCTCAGTCCTCAGTGAGGCGGTGAATGTGTGGGTAGGAAGGGTAGAGAGTGTGAAAGGTCCAGTGGTGCCTCAGTCCTCAGTGAGGTGGTGAATGTGTGGGCAAGAATGGTAGAGGGAGGGAAAGGGGCAGTGGTGCCTCAGTCCTCAGTGATACAGTGAATGTGTGGGCAGAGAGGGGTGTAGTGGTGCCTCAGTACTCAGTGAGGCAGTGAATGTTTGGGCAGGAAGGGTAGAGAGAGGGAAAGAGGCAGTGGTGCCTCAGTCCTCGGTGAGGTGGTGATTGTGTGGGCAGGAAGGGTACAGAGAGGGAAAGGGGTAATGGGGCTTCAGTCGTCAGTGAGGCGGAGAATGTGTGGGCAGTAAGGGTAGAGGGAGGGAAAGGGGCAGTGGTGCCTCAGTCTTCAGTGAGGCAGTGAATGTGGGGCAAGAAGGGTAGAGAGAGGGAAAGGGGCAATGCAGCCTCAGTCCTCAGTGAGGGGGGGAATGTGTGGGCAAGAAGGGTAGAGGGAGGAAGGATAGAGAGAGGGAAAGGGGCAGTGGTGCCTCTGTCCTCAGTGAGGCAGTGAATATGTGGGCAGGAAGGGTGAAGGGAGGGAACAGGATAGTGGTGCCTCAGTCCTCAGTGAGGCGGTGAATGTGTGGGCAGGAAGGGTAAAGAGAGGAAAAGGGGCAGTGGTGCCCCAGTCCTCAGTGAGGCAGTGAATGTTTGGGCAGGAAGGGTAAAGAGAGGAAAAGGGGCAATGGTGCCCCAGTCCTCAGTGAGGCAGTGAATGTTTGGGCAGGAAGGGTAGAGATCTGGAAAGGGGCAGTGGTGACTCAGTCCTCAGTGAGGCGGTGAATGTGCGGGCAGGAAGGGTAGAGAGAGGCAAAGGGGGAGTGGGGCCTCAGTCCTCAGTGAGATGGTGAATGTGTGGGCTGGAAGGGTAGAGAGAGAGGCAAAGGGGCAGTGGTGCCTCTGTCCTCAGTGAGGCAGTGAATGCGTGGGCAGGAAGGGAAGAGGGAGTGAAGGGTGCAGTGGTGCCTCAGTCCTCAGTGAGGTGGTGAGTGTGTGGACAGGAAGGGTAGAGGGAGGGAAAGGGGCAGTGGTGCCTCATTCCTCAGTGAGGCGGTGAATGTGTGGACAGGAAGGGTAGAGAGAGGGAAGGGGCAGTGGTGCCTCAGCCCTCAGTGAGGCAGTGAATGTGTGGGCAGGAAGGGTAGTGGGAGGGAAAGGGGCAGTGGTGCCTCAGTCCTCAGCGAGGCAGTGAATGTGTGGGCAGGAAGGGTAGAGAGAGAGGGAAAGGGGCAGTGGTGCCCCAGTCTTCAGTGAGGCAGTGAATGTGTGGGCAGGAAGGGTAGAGGGAGGGAAAGGTAAAGTGGTGCCTCAGTCCTCAGTGAGGCGGTGAATGTGTGGGTAGGAAGGGTAGAGAGTGTGAAAGGTCCAGTGGTGCCTCAGTCCTCAGTGAGGTGGTGAATGTGTGGGCAAGAAGGGTAGAGGGAGGGAAAGGGGCAGTGGTGCCTCGGTCATCAGTGAGGTGGTGAATGTATGGGCAGGAAGGGTAGAGAGAAGGAAAGGGGCAGTGGTGCCTCAGTCCTCAGTGATGCTGTGAATTTGTTGGCAGGAAGGGTGGAGGGAGGGAAAGGAGCAGTGGTGCCTCAGTACTCAGTGAGGCAGTGAATGTGTGGGCAGGAAGGGTAGTGGGAGGGAAAGGGGCAGTGGTGCCTCAGTCCTCAGTGAGGCAGTGAATGTGTGTGCAGAAAGGGTAGCGGGAGGAAGGGTAGCGAGAGGGAAAGGGGCAGTGGTGCCCCAGTCCTCAGTGAGGCAGTGAATGTGTGGGCAGGAAGGGTAGAGAGATGGAAAGGGGCAGTGGTGCCCCAGTCCTCAGTGAGGCAGTGAATGTTTGGGCAGGAAAGGTAGAGAGCTGGAAAGGGGCAGTGGTGACTCAGTCCTCAGTGAGGCGGTGAATGTATGGGCAAGAAGGGTAGAGGGAGGGAAAGGGGCAGTGGTGCCCCAGTCATCAGTGAGGTGGTGAATGTATGGGCAGGAAGGGTAGAGAGAAGGAAAGGGGCAGTGGTGCCTCAGTCCTCAGTGATGCTGTGAATTTGTGGGCAGGAAGGGTGGAGGGAGGGAAAGGAGCAGTGGTGCCTCAGTCCTCAGAGAGGCAGTGCATTTTTGGGCAGGAAGGGTAGTGAGCCGGAAAGGGGCAGTGGTGCCGCAGTCTTCAGTGAGGCAGTGAATGTGTGGGCAGGAAGGGTAGTGGGAGGGAAAGGGGCAGTGGTGCCTCAGTCCTCAGTAAGGCAGTGAATGTGTGTGCAGGGAGGGTAGAGAGAGGGAAAGGGGCAGTGGTCCCTCAGTCCCGAGTGAGGCGGTGAATGTGTGGGCAGGAAGGGTACAGGGAGGGAAAGGGGCAGTGGTGACTCAGTCCTCAGTGATACAGTGAATGTGTGGGCAGAGAGGGGTGTAGTGGTGCCTCAGTACTCAGTGTGGCAGTGAATGCTTGGGCAGGAAGGGTAGAGGGAGGGAAAGGGGCAGTGGTGCCTCAGTCGTCAGTGAGGCAGTGAATGTGTGGGCAAGAAGGGTAGAGAGAGGGAAAGGGGCAATGGGGCCTCAGTCCTCAGTGAGGTGGGGAATGTGTAGGCAGGAAGGGTAGAGGGAGGAAGGATAGAGAGAGGGAAAGGAGCAGTGGTGCCTCTGTCCTCAGTGAGGCAGTGAATATGTGGGCAGGAAGGGTGGAGGGAGGGAACAGGACAGTGGTGCCTCAGTCCTCGGTGAGGCAGTGAATGTGTGGGCAGGAAGGGTAAAGAGAGGAAAAGGGGCAGTGGTGCCCCAGTCCTCAGTGAGGCAGTGAATGTTTGGGCAGGAAGGGTAGAGATCTGGAAAGGGGCAGTGGTGACTCATTGCTCAGTGAGGCGGTGAATGTGTGGGCAGGAAGGGTAGAGAGAGGCAAAGGGGCAGTGGTGCCTCTGTCCTCAGTGAGCAGTGAATGCGTGGGCAAGAAAGGAAGAGGGAGTGAAGGGTGCAGTGGTGCCTCAGTCCTCAGTGAGGTGGTGAGTGTGTGGACAGGAAGGGTAGAGGGAGGGAAAGGGGCAGTGGTGCCTCATTCCTCAGTGAGGCGGTGAATGTGTGAACAGGAAGGGTAGAGAGAGGGAAGGGGCAGTGGTGCCTCAGCCCTCAGTGAGGCAGTGAATGTGTGGGCAGGAAGCGTAGTGGGAGGGAAAGGGGCAGTGGTGCCTCAGTCCTCAGTGAGATGGTGAATGTATGGGCAGGAAGGGTAGAGAGAGGGAAAGGGCCAGTGATGCCTCAGTCCTCAGGGAGGCAGTGAATGTTTGGGCAGGAAGGGTAGCGAGCGGGACTGGGGCAGTGGTGACTCAGTCCTCAGTGAGGTGGTGAATGTGTGGGCAGGAAGGGTAGAGAGAGGCAAAGTGGCAGTGGTGCCTCAGTCCTCAGTGAGATGGCGAATGTGTGGGAAGGAATGGTAGAGAGAGGGAAAGGGTCAGTGGGGCCTCAGTTCGCAGTGAGGCAGAGAATGTGTGGGCAGGAATGGTAGAGGGAGGGACGGGTAGAGAGATGGAAAGGGGCAATGGTGCCTCAGCCCTCAGTGAGGTGGTGAATGTGTGGACAGGAAGGGTAGTGACAGGGAAATGACCAGTGGTGCCTCAGTCCTCAATGAAGCGGTGAATGTGTGGGCAAGAAGGGTAGAGGGACGGAAAGGGGCAGCAGTGCCTCAGTCATCAGTGAGGTGGTGAATGTGTGGGCAGGAAATGTACAGAGAGGGAAAGGGGCAGTAATGTCTCAGGCCTCAGTGAGGCAGTGAATGTGTGGGTAGGAAGGGTAGAGAGAGGGAAAGGGACAGTGGTGCCTCAGTCCTCAGTGATGCAGTGAATGTGTGGGCAGGAAGGGTAGAGAGAGGGAAAGGGGCATTGCTGCCTCAGTCATCAGTGAGGTGGTGAATGTGTGGGCAGGAAGGGTACAGAGAGGGAAAGGGGCAATGGGGCTTCAGTCATCAGTGATGTGGAGAATGTGTGGGCAGGAATGGTAGAGGGAGGGAAAGGGGCAGTGGTGCCTCAGTCCTCAGTGATGCAGTGAATGTGTGAGCAGGAAGGTTAGAGAGAGGGAAAGGGGCATTGCTGCCTCAGTCATCAGTGAGGTGGTGAATGTGTGGGCAAGAAGGGTACAGAGAGGGAAAGGGGCAATGGGGCTTCAGTCATCAGTGATGTGGAGAATGTGTGTGCAGGAATGGTAGAGGGGGGAAAGGGGCAGTGGTGCCTCAGTCCTCAGTGATGCAGTGAATGTGTGGGAAGAGAGGGGTGTAGTGGTGCCTCAGTACTCAGTGAGGCAGTGAAGGGTAGAGAGAGGGAAAGGGGCAGTGGTGCCTCAGTCCTCAGTGTGGGGGTGAATGTGTGGGCAGGAAGGGTAGAGAGAGGGAAAGGGGCAATGGGGCCTCAGTCATCAGTGAGGTGGAGAAAGTGTGGGCAGGAAGGGTAGAGAGGGGAAAAGGGGCAGTGGTGCCTTAGTCCTCAGTGAGGCAGTGAATGTGTGGGCAGGAAGGGTAGAGGGAGAAAAGGGGCAGTGGTGATTCAGCCCTCAGTGAGGCAGTGAATGTGTGGGCAGGAAGGGCAGCGGGAGGAAGTGTAGAGAGAGGAAAAGGGGCAGTGGTGCCCCAGTCCTCAGTGAGGGAGTGAATATGCGGGCAGGAATGGTGGAGGGACGGAAAGGGAAAGTGGTGCCTCAGTCCTCAGTGAGGCAGTGAATGTGTGGGCAGGAAGGGTAGAGAGTGTGAAAGGTCCAGTGGTGCCTCAGTCCTCAGTGAGGCAGTGAATGTGTGGGCAGGAAGAGTAGAGTGAGAAAAGGGGGCAGTTGTGCCTCAGTCCTCAGTGAGGCAGTGAATTTGTGGTTAGGAAATTTACAGAGAGGGAAAGGGGCAGTAGTGTCTCAGGCCTCAGTGAGGCAGTGAATGTGTGGGTAGGAAGGGTAGAGAGAGGGAAAGGGGCAGTGGTGCCTCAGTCCTCAATGAGGCGGTGAATGTGAGGGCACCAAAGGTAGAGGGAGGGAAAAGAGCAGTGTTGCCTCAGTCTTCAGTGAGGCGGTGAATGTGTGGGCAGGAAGGGTAGAGGGAGGGTAAGGGGCAGTAGTGCCTCAGTCCTCAGTGATGCAGTGAATGTGTGGGCAGGAAGGGTAGAGGGAGGGCACAGGACAGTGGTGCCTCAGTCTTCAGTGAGGCGGTGAATGTGTGGGCAGGAAGGATAAAGAGAGGAAAAGGGGCAGTGGTGCCCCAGTCCTCAGTGAGGCAGTGAATGTTTGGGCAGGAATGGTAGAGATCTGGAAAGGGGCAGTGGTGACTCAGTCCTCAGTGGGGCGGTGAATGTGTGGGCAGGAAGGGTAGAGAGAGGCAAAGGGGGGGTGGGGCCTCAGTCCTCAGTGAGATGGTGAATGTGTGGGCAGGAAGGGTAGAGAGAGAGGCAAAGGGGCAGTGGTGCCTCTGTCCTCAGTGAGGCAGTGAATGCGTGGGCAGGAAGGGAAGAGGGAGTGAAGGGTGCAGTGGTGCCTAAGTCCTCAGTGAAGTGCTGAGTGTGTGGACAGGAAGGGTAGAGGGAGGGAAAGGGGCAGTGGTGCCTCATTCCTTAGTGAGGCGGTGAATGTGTGGACAGGAAGTGTAGAGAGAGGGAAGGGGCAGTGGTGCCTCAGCCCTCAGTAAGGCAGTAAATGTGTGGGCAGGAAGGGTAGTGGGAGGGAAAGGGGCAGTAGTGCCTCAGTCCTCAGTGAGATGGTGAATGTGTGGGAAGGAATGGTAGAGAGAGGGAAAGGGTCAGTGGGGCCTCAGTTCGCAGTGAGGCAGAGAATGTGTGGGCAGGAATGGTAGAGGGAGGGACGGGTAGAGAGATGGAAAGGGGCAATGGTGCCTCAGCCTTCAGTGAGGTGGTGAATGTGTGGACAGGAAGGGTAGTGGCAGGGAAAGGACCAGTGGTGCCTCAGTCCTCAGTGAGGCAGAGAATGTGTGGGCAGGAAGGGTAGAGGGAGGCAAAAGGGCAGTGGTGCCTCAGCTGCCCCAGTCCTCAGTGAAGCGGTGAATGTGTGGGCAAGAAGGGTAGAGGGAGGGAAAGGGGCAGCAGTGCCTCAGTCGTCAGTGAGGCGGTGCATGTGTGGGCAGGAAAGGTAGAGAGAGGGAAAGGGGCAGTGGTGCCTCAGTCCTCAGTGAGGCAGAGAATGTGTGGGCAGGAATGGTAGAGGGAGGGACGGGTAGAGAGATGGAAAAGGGCAATGGTGCCTCAGCCCTCAGTGAGGTGGTGAATGTGTGGACAGGAAGGGTAGTGACAGAGAAATGACCAGTGGTGCCTCAGTCCTCAGTGAAGCGGTGAATGTGTGGGCAAGAAGGGTAGAGGGACGGAAAGGGGTAGCAGTGCCTCAGTCGTCATTGAGGCGGTGCATGTGTGGGCAGGAAAGGTAGAGAGAGGGAAAGGGACAGTGGTGCCTCAGTCCTCAGTGATGCAGTGAATGTGTGGGCAGGAAGGGTAGAGAGAGAGAAAGGGGCATTGCTGCCTCAGTCATCAGTGAGGTGGTGAATGTGTGGGCACGAAGGGTACAGAGAGGGAAAGGGGCAATGGGGCTTCAGTCATCAGTGATGTGGAGAATGTGTGGGCAGGAATGGTAGAGGGAGGGAAAGGGGCAGTGGTGCCTCAGTCCTCAGTGATGCAGTGAATGTGTGAGCAGGAAGGTTAGAGAGAGGGAAAGGGGCATTGCTGCCTCAGTCATCAGTGAGGTGGTGAATGTGTGGGCAGGAAGGGTACAGAGAGGGAAAGGGGCAATGGGGCTTCAGTCATCAGTGATGTGGAGAATGTGTGGGCAGGAATGGTAGAGGGGGGGAAGGGGCAGTGGTGCCTCAGTCCTCAGTGATGCAGTGAATGTGTGGGAAGAGAGGGGTGTAGTGGTGCCTCAGTACTCAGTGAGGCAGTGAAGGGTAGAGAGAGGGAAAGGGGCAGTGGTGCCTCAGTCCTCAGTGTGGGGGTGAATGTGTGGGCAGGAAGGGTAGAGAGAGGGAAAGGGGCAATGGGGCCTCAGTCATCAGTGAGGTGGAGAAAGTGTGGGCAGGAAGGGTAGAGAGGGGAAAAGGGGCAGTGGTGCCTTAGTCCTCAGTGAGGCAGTGAATGTGTGGGCAGGAAGGGTAGAGGGAGAAAAGGGGCAGTGGTGATTCAGCCCTCAGTGAGGCAGTGAATGTGTGGGCAGGAAGGGCAGCGGGAGGAAGGGTAGAGAGAGGAAAAGGGGCAGTGGTGCCCCAGTCCTCAGTGAGGGAGTGAATATTCGGGCAGGAATGGTGGAGGGACGGAAAGGGAAAGTGGTGCCTCAGTCCTCAGTGAGGCAGTGAATGTGTGGGCAGGAAGGGTAGAGAGTGTGAAAGGTCCAGTGGTGCCTCAGTCCTCAGTGAGGCAGTGAATGTGTGGGCAGGAAGAGTAGAGTGAGAAAAGGGGGCAGTTGTGCCTCAGTCCTCAGTGAGGCAGTGAATTTGTGGGTAGGAAATGTACAGAGAGGGAAAGGGGCAGTAATGTCTCAGGCCTCAGTGAGGCAGTGAATGTGTGGGTAGGAAGGGTAGAGAGAGGGAAAGGGGCAGTGGTGCCTCAGTCTTCAGTGAGGCGGTGAATGTGTGGGCAGGAAGGGTAGAGGGAGGGTAAGGGGCAGTGGTGCCTCAGTCCTCAGTGATGCAGTGAATGTGTGGGCAGGAAGGGTAGAGGGAGGGCACAGGACAGTGGTGCCTCAGTCTTCAGTGAGGCGGTGAATGTGTGGGCAGGAAGGGTAAAGAGAGGAAAAGGGGCAGTGGTGCCCCAGTCCTCAGTGAGGCAGTGAATGTTTGGGCAGGAAGGGTAGAGAGCTGGAAAGGGGCAGTGGTGACTCAGTCCTCAGTGGGGCGGTGAATGTGTGGGCAGGAAGGGTAGAGAGAGGTAAAGGGGGGGTGGGGCCTCAGTCCTCAGTGAGATGGTGAATGTGTGGGCAGGAAGGGTAGAGAGAGAGGCAAAGGGGCAGTGGTGCCTCTGTCCTCAGTGAGGCAGTGAATGCGTGGGCAGGAAGGGAAGAGGGAGTGAAGGGTGCAGTGGTGCCTAAGTCCTCAGTGAAGTGCTGAGTGTGTGGACAGGAAGGGTAGAGGGAGGGAAAGGGGCAGTGGTGCCTCATTCCTCAGTGAGGCAGTGAATGTGTGGACAGGAAGTGTAGAGAGAGGGAAGGAGCAGTGGTGCCTCAGCCCTCAGTAAGGCAGTAAATGTGTGGGCAGGAAGGGTAGTGGGAGGGAAAGGGGAGTAGTGCCTCAGTCCTCAGTGAGATGGTGAATGTGTGGGAAGGAATAGTAGAGAGAGGGAAAGGGTCAGTGGGGCCTCAGTTCGCAGTGAGGCAGAGAATGTGTGGGCAGGAATGGAAGAGGGAGGGACGGGTAGAGAGATGGAAAGGGGCAATGGTGCCTCAGCCCTCAGTGAGGTGGTGAATGTGTGGACAGGAAGGGTAGTGGCAGGGAAAGGACCAGTGGTGCCTCAGTCCTCAGTGAGGCAGAGAATGTGTGGGCAGGAAGGGTAGAGGGAGGCAAAAGGGCAGTGGTGCCTCAGCTGCCCCAGTCCTCAGTGAAGCGGTGAATGTGTGGGCAAGAAGGGTAGAGGGAGGGAAAGGGGCAGCAGTGCCTCAGTCGTCAGTGAGGCGGTGCATGTGTGGGCAGGAAAGGTAGAGAGAGGGAAAGGGGCAGTGGTGCCTCAGTCCTCAGTGAGGCAGAGAATGTGTGGGCAGGAATGGTAGAGGGAGGGACGGGTAGAGAGATGGAAAGGGGCAATGGTGCCTCAGCCCTCAGTGAGGTGGTGAATGTGTGGACAGGAAGGGTAGTGGCAGGGAAAGGACCAGTGGTGCCTCAGTCCTCAGTGAGGCAGAGAATGTGTGGGCAGGAAGGGTAGAGGGAGGCAAAAGGGCAGTGGTGCCTCAGCTGCCCCAGTCCTCAGTGAAGCGGTGAATGTGTGGGCAAGAAGGGTAGAGGGAGGGAAAGGGGCAGTGGTGCCTCAGTCCTCAGTGAGGCAGAGAATGTGTGGGCAGGAATGGTAGAGGGAGGGACGGGTAGAGAGATGGAAAGGGGCAATGGTGCCTCAGCCCTCAGTGAGGTGGTGAATGTGTGGACAGGAAGGGTAGTGACAGGGAAATGACCAGTGGTGCCTCAGTCCTCAGTGAAGCGGTGAATGTGTGGGCAAGAAGGGTAGAGGGACGGAAAGGGGCAGCAGTGCCTCAGTCGTCATTGAGGCGGTGCATGTGTTGGCTGGAAAGGTAGAGAGAGGGAAAGGGGCAGTGGTGCCTCAGTCCTCAGTGATGCAGTGAATGTGTGGGCAGGAAGGGTAGAGAGAGGGAAAGGGGCATTGCTGCCTCAGTCATCAGTGAGGTGGTGAATGTGTGGGCAGGAAGGGTACAGAGAGGGAAAGGGGCAATGGGGCTTCAGTCATCAGTGATGTGGAGAATGTGTGGGCAGGAATGGTAGAGGGAGGGAAAGGGGCAGTGGTGCCTCAGTCCTCAGTGATGCAGTAAATGTGTGAGCAGGCAGGTTAGAGAGAGGGAAAGGGGCATTGCTGCCTCAGTCATCAGTGAGGTGGTGAATGTGTGGGCAGGAAGGGTACAGAGAGGGAAAGGGGCAATGGGGCTTCAGTCATAAGTGATGTGGAGAATGTGTGGGCAGGAATGGTAGAGGGGGAAAGGGGCAGTGGTGCCTCAGTCCTCAGTGATGCAGTGAATGTGTGGGAAGAGAGGGGTGTAGTGGTGCCTCAGTACTCAGTGAGGCAGTGAAGGGTAGAGAGAGGTAAAAGGGGCAGTGGTGCCTCAGTCCTCAGTGTGGGGGTGAATGTGTGGGCAGGAAGGGTAGAGAGAGGGAAAGGGGCAATGGGGCCTCAGTCATCAGTGAGGTGGAGAAAGTGTGGGCAGGAAGGGTAGAGAGGGGAAAAGGGGCATTGGTGCCTCAGTCCTCAGTGAGGCAGTGAATGTGTGGGCAGGAAGGGTAGAGGGAGAAAAGGGGCAGTGGTGATTCAGCCCTCAGTGAGGCAGTGAATGTGTGGGCAGGAAGGGCAGCGGGAGGAAGGGTAGAGAGAGGAAAAGGGGCAGTGGTGCCCCAGTCCTCAGTGAGGGAGTAAATATGCGGGCAGGAAGGGTGGAGGGACGGAAAGGGAACGTGGTGCCTCAGTCCTCAGTGAGGCAGTGAATGTGTGGGCAGGAAGGGTAGAGAGTGTGAAAGGTCCAGTGGTGCCTCAGTCCTCAGTGAGGCAGTGAATGTGTGGGCAGGAAGAGTAGAGTGAGAAAAGGGGGCAGTTGTGCCTCAGTCCTCAGTGAGGCAGTGAATTCGTGGGTAGGAAATGTACAGAGAGGGAAAGGGGCAGTAGTGCCTCAGGCCTCAGTGAGGCAGTGAATGTGTGGGTAGGAAGGGTAGAGAGAGGGAAAGGGGCAGTGGTGCCTCAGTCCTCAATGAGGCGGTGAATGTGAGGGCACCAAAGGTAGAGGGAGGGAAAAGAGCAGTGTTGCCTCAGTCTTCAGTGAGGCGGTGAATGTGTGGGCAGGAAGGGTAGAGGGAGGGAAAGGGGCAGTGGTGCCTCAGTCCTCAGTGAGGCAGAGAATGTGTGGGCAGGAATGGTAGAGGGAGGGACGGGTAGAGAGATGGAAAGGGGCAATGGTGCCTCAGCCCTCAGTGAGGTGGTGAATGTGTGGAGAGGAAGGGTAGTGACAGGGAAATGACCAGTGGTGCCTCAGTCCTCAGTGAAGCGGTGAATGTGTGGGCAAGAAGGGTAGAGGGACGGAAAGGGGCAGCAGTGCCTCAGTCGTCATTGAGGCGGTGCATAAGTTGGCTGGAAAGGTAGAGAGAGGGAAAGGGGCAGTGGTGCCTCAGTCCTCAGTGATGCAGTGAATGTGTGGGCAGGAAGGGTAGAGAGAGGGAAAGGGGTATTGCTGCCTCAGTCATCAGTGAGGTGGTGAATGTGTGGGCAGGAAGGGTACAGAGAGGGAAAGGGGCAATGGGGCTTCAGTCATCAGTGATGTGGAGAATGTGTGGGCAGGAATGGTAGAGGGAGGGAAAGGGGCAGTGGTGCCTCAGTCCTCAGTGATGCAGTAAATGTGTGAGCAGGCAGGTTAGAGAGAGGGAAAGGGGCATTGCTGCCTCAGTCATCAGTGAGGTGGTGAATGTGTGGGCAGGAAGGGTACAGAGAGGGAAAGGGGCAATGGGGCTTCAGTCATCAGTGATGTGGAGAATGTGTGGGCAGGAATGGTAGAGGGGGAAAGGGGCAGTGGTGCCTCAGTCCTTAGTGATGCAGTGAATGTGTGGGAAGAGAGGGGTGTAGTGGTGCCTCAGTACTCAGTGAGGCAGTGAAGGGTAGAGAGAGGGAAAGGGGCAGTGGTGCCTCAGTCCTCAGTGTGGGGGTGAATGTGTGGGCAGGAAGGGTAGAGAGAGGGAAAGGGGCAATGGGGCCTCAGTCATCAATGAGGTGGAGAAAGTGTGGGGAGGAAGGGTAGAGAGGGGAAAAGGGGCAGTGGTGCCTCAGTCCTCAGTGAGGCAGTGAATGTGTGGGCAGGAAGGGTAGAGGGAGAAAAGGGGCAGTGGTGATTCAGCCCTCAGTGAGGCAGTGAATGTGTGGGCAGGAGGGGCAGCGGGAGGAAGGGTAGAGAGAGGAAAAGGGGCAGTGGTGCTCCAGTCCTCAGTGAGGGAGTGAATATGCGGGCAGGAAGGGTGGAGGGACGGAAAGGGAACGTGGTGCCTCAGTCCTCAGTGAGGCAGTGAATGTGTGGGCAGGAAGGGTAGAGAGTGTGAAAGGTCCAGTGGTGCCTCAGTCCTCAGTGAGGCAGTGAATGTGTGGGCAGGAAGAGTAGAGTGAGAAAAGGGGGCAGTTGTGCCTCAGTCCTCAGTGAGGCAGTGAATTCGTGGGTAGGAAATGTACAGAGAGGGAAAGGGGCAGTAGTGCCTCAGGCCTCAGTGAGGCAGTGAATGTGTGGGTAGGAAGGGTAGAGAGAGGGAAAGGGGCAGTGGTGCCTCAGTCCTCAATGAGGCGGTGAATGTGAGGGCACCAAAGGTAGAGGGAGGGAAAAGAGCAGTGTTGCCTCAGTCTTCAGTGAGGCGGTGAATGTGTGGGCAGGAAGGGTAGAGGGAGGGTAAGGGGACGTGGTGCCTCAGTCCTCAGTGATGCAGTGAATGTGTGGGCAGGAAGGGTAGAGGGAGGGCACAGGACAGTGGTGCATCAGTCTTCAGTGAGGCGGTGAATGTGTGGGCAGGAAGGGTAAAGAGAGGAAAAGGGGCAGTGGTGCCCCAGTCCTCAGTGAGGCAGTGAATGTTTGGGCAGGAAGGGTAGAGATCTGGAAAGGGGCAGTGGTGACTCAGTCCTCAGTGGGGCGGTGAATGTGTGGGCAGGAAGGGTAGAGAGAGGCAAAGGGGGAGTGGGGCCTCAGTCCTCAGTGAGATGGTAAATGTGTGGGCAGGAAGGGTAGAGAGAGAGGCAAAGGGGCAGTGGTGCCTCTGTCCTCAGTGAGGCAGTGAATGCGTGGGCAGGAAGGGAAGAGGGAGTGAAGGTTGCAGTGGTGCCTAAGTCCTCAGTGAAGTGCTGAGTGTGTGGACAGGAAGGGTAGAGGGAGGGAAAGGGGCAGTGGTGCCTCATTCCTCAGTGAGGCGGTGAATGTGTGGACAGGAAGTGTAGAGAGAGGGAAGGGGCAGTGGTGCCTCAGCCCTCAGTAAGGCAGTAAATGTGTGGGCAGGAAGGGTAGTGGGAGGGAAAGGGGCAGTGGTGCCTCAGTCCTCAGTGTGGGGGTGAATGTGTGGGCAGGAAGGGTAGAGAGAGGGAAAGGGGCAATGGGGCCTCAGTCATCAGTGAGGTGGAGAAAGTGTGGGCAGGAAGGGTAGAGAGGGGAAAAGGGGCAGTGGTGCCTCAGTCCTCAGTGAGGCAGTGAATGTGTGGGCAGGAAGGGTAGAGGGAGAAAAGGGGCAGTGGTGATTCAGCCCTCAGTGAGGCAGTGAATGTGTGGGCAGGAGGGGCAGCGGGAGGAAGGGTAGAGAGAGGAAAAGGGGCAGTGGTGCTCCAGTCCTCAGTGAGGGAGTGAATATGCGGGCAGGAAGGGTGGAGGGACGGAAAGGGAACGTGGTGCCTCAGTCCTCAGTGAGGCAGTGAATGTGTGGGCAGGAAGGGTAGAGAGTGTGAAAGGTCCAGTGGTGCCTCAGTCCTCAGTGAGGCAGTGAATGTGTGGGCAGGAAGAGTAGAGTGAGAAAAGGGGGCAGTTGTGCCTCAGTCCTCAGTGAGGCAGTGAATTCGTGGGTAGGAAATGTACAGAGAGGGAAAGGGGCAGTAGTGCCTCAGGCCTCAGTGAGGCAGTGAATGTGTGGGTAGGAAGGGTAGAGAGAGGGAAAGGGGCAGTGGTGCCTCAGTCCTCAATGAGGCGGTGAATGTGAGGGCACCAAAGGTAGAGGGAGGGAAAAGAGCAGTGTTGCCTCAGTCTTCAGTGAGGCGGTGAATGTGTGGGCAGGAAGGGTAGAGGGAGGGTAAGGGGACGTGGTGCCTCAGTCCTCAGTGATGCAGTGAATGTGTGGGCAGGAAGGGTAGAGGGAGGGCACAGGACAGTGGTGCATCAGTCTTCAGTGAGGCGGTGAATGTGTGGGCAGGAAGGGTAAAGAGAGGAAAAGGGGCAGTGGTGCCCCAGTCCTCAGTGAGGCAGTGAATGTTTGGGCAGGAAGGGTAGAGATCTGGAAAGGGGCAGTGGTGACTCAGTCCTCAGTGGGGCGGTGAATGTGTGGGCAGGAAGGGTAGAGAGAGGCAAAGGGGGAGTGGGGCCTCAGTCCTCAGTGAGATGGTAAATGTGTGGGCAGGAAGGGTAGAGAGAGAGGCAAAGGGGCAGTGGTGCCTCTGTCCTCAGTGAGGCAGTGAATGCGTGGGCAGGAAGGGAAGAGGGAGTGAAGGTTGCAGTGGTGCCTAAGTCCTCAGTGAAGTGCTGAGTGTGTGGACAGGAAGGGTAGAGGGAGGGAAAGGGGCAGTGGTGCCTCATTCCTCAGTGAGGCGGTGAATGTGTGGACAGGAAGTGTAGAGAGAGGGAAGGGGCAGTGGTGCCTCAGCCCTCAGTAAGGCAGTAAATGTGTGGGCAGGAAGGGTAGTGGGAGGGAAAGGGGCAGTAGTGCCTCAGTCCTCAGTGAGATGGTGAATGTGTGGGAAGGAATGGTAGAGAGAGGGAAAGGGTCAGTGGGGCCTCAGTTCGCAGTGAGGCAGAGAATGTGTGGGCAGGAATGGTAGAGGGAGGGACGGGTAGAGAGATGGAAAGGGGCAATGGTGCCTCAGCCCTCAGTGAGGTGGTGAATGTGTGGACAGGAAGGGTAGTGGCAGGGAAAGGACCAGTGGTGCCTCAGTCCTCAGTGAGGCAGAGAATGTGTGGGCAGGAAGGGTAGAGGGAGGCAAAAGGGCAGTGGTGCCTCAGCTGCCCCAGTCCTCAGTGAAGCGGTGAATGTGTGGGCAAGAAGGGTAGAGGGAGGGAAAGGGGCAGCAGTGCCTCAGTCGTCAGTGAGGAGGTGCATGTGTGGGCAGGAAAGGTAGAGAGCGAGAAAGGGGCAGTGGTGCCTCAGTCCTCAGTGATGCAGTGAATGTGTGGGCAGGAAGGGTAGAGAGAGGGAAAAGGGCATTGCTGCCTCAGTCATCAGTGAGGTGGTGAATGTGTGGGCAGGAAGGGTACAGACAGGGAAAGGAGCAATGGGGCTTCAGTCATCAGTGATGTGGAGAATGTGTGGGCAGGAATGGTAGAGGGAGGGAAAGGGGCAGTGGTGCCTCAGTCCTCAGCGATGCAGTGAATGTGTGGGAAGAGAGGGGTGTAGTGGTGCCTCAGTACTCAGTGAGGCAGTGAATGTGTGGGCAGGAAGGGTAGAGAGAGGGAAAGGGCCAGTGGTGCCTCAGTCCTAAGTGATACTGGGAATGTGTGGGCAAGAAGGGTAGAGAGATGGAAAGGGGCAATGGGGCCTCAATCCTCAGTGAGGTGGAGAATGTGTGGGCAGGAAGGGTAGAGGGAGGGAAAGGGGAAATGGGCCTCAGTCCTTAGTGAGGCAGTGAATGTGTGGGCAGGAAGGGTAGAGCATGGAAGGGTAGAGAGAGGGAAAGGGGCAGTGGTGCCTCTGTCCTCAGTGAGGCAGTGAATGTGTCAGTAGGAAGGATAGAGAGAGGGAAAGGGGCAGCGGTGCCCCAGTCCTCAGTGAGAAAGTGAATGTTTGGGCAGGAAGTGTAGAGAGCTGGAAAGGGGCAGTGATGACTCAGTCCTCAGTGAGGCGGTGAATGTGTGGGCAAGAAGGGTAGAGGGAGGGAAAGGGGCAGTGGTGCCTCAGTCATCAGTGAGACAGTGAATGTGTGGGCACGAAGGGTAGAGAGAGGGAAAGGGTCAGTGATGCTTCAGTCCTCAGTGATGCAGTGCATTTGTGGGCAGGAAGGGTAGAGAGCCGGAATGGGACAGTGGTGCCTCAGTCTTCAGCGAGGCAGTGAATGTGTGGGCAGGAAGGGTAGAGAAAGGGAAAGGGGCAATGGTGCCTCAGTCCTCAGTGAGGCAGTGTATGTGTGGGCAGGAAGGGTAGAGCACGGGAAAGGGGCACTGGTCCGTCAGCCCTCAGTGAGGCAGTGAATGTGTGGGTGGGAAGGGTACAGGGAGGGAAAGGGGCAGTGGTGCCTCAGTCCTAAGTGATACTGGGAATGTGTGGGCACAGAGGGGTGTAGTGGTGCCCCAGTCCCCAGTGAGGCAGTGCATTTGTGGGCAGGAAGCATAGAGAGCCGGAAAGGGGCAGTGGTGCCTCAGTCTTCAGTGAGGCAGTGACTGTGTGGGCAGGAAGTGTAGAGAGAGGGAATGGGCCAGTGGTGCCTCAGTCCTCAGTGAGGCAGTGAATGTGTGTGCAGGAAGGGTAGAGAGAGGGAAAGGAGCAGTGGCCCCTCAGTCCTCAGTGAGGCGGTGAATGTGTGGGCAGGAAGGGTACATGGAAGGAAAGGTGCAGTTGTGCCTCAGTCCTCAGTGATACAGTGAATGTGTGGGCAGAGAGGGGTGTAGTGGCGCCTCAGTACTCAGTGAGGCAGTGAATGTGTGGGCAGGAAGGGTAGAAAGAGGGAAAGGAGCCGTGGTGCCTCAGTCATCGGCGAGGTGGTGAATGTGTGGGCAGGAAGGGTACAGAGATGGAAAGGGGCAATGGGGCTTAAGTCGTCAGTGAGGTGGAGAATGTGTGGGCAGGAAAGGTAGAGGGAGAGGCAAAATGGCAGTGGTGCCTCTGTCCTCACTGAGGCAGAGAATGCGTGGGAGGGAAGGGAAGAGGGAGTGAAGGGGACAGTGGTGCCTCAGTCCTCAGTGAGGCGGTGAGTGTGTGGACAGGAAGGGTAGAGGGAGGGAAAGGGGCAGTGGTGCCTCATTCCTCAATGAGGTGGTGAATGTGTGAACAGGAAGGGTAGAGAGAGGGAAGGGGCAGTGGTGCCTCAGCCCTCAGTGAGGTGGTGATAGTGTGGGCAGGAAGAGTAGTGGGAGGGAAAGGGGCAGTGGTGCCTCAGTCCTCAGTGAGATGGTGAATGTATGGGCAGGAAGGGTAGAGAGAGGGAAAGGGGCAGTGGCGCCTCAGTCCTCCGGGAGGCAGTGAATGTTTGGGCAGGAAAGGTAGCGAGCGGGACTGGGGCAGTGGTGACTCAGTCCTCAGTGAGTTAGTGAATGTGTGGGCAGGAAGGATAGAGAGAGGCAAAGTGGCAGTGGTGCCTCAGTCCTCAGTGAGATGGCGAATGTGTGGGAAGGAAGGGTAGAGAGAGGGAAAGGGTCAGTGGGGCCTCAGTCTGCAGTGAGGCGGAGAATGTGTGGGCAGGAATGGTAGAGGGAGGGATGGGTAGAGAGATGGAAAGGGGCAGTGGTGCCTCAGCCCTCAGTGAGGTGGTGAATGTGTGGTCAGGAGGGGTAGTGGCAGGGGAAGGGGCAGTGGTGCCTCAGTCCTCAGTGAGGCAGTGAAAGTGTGGGCAGGAAGGGTAGAGGGAGGGAAAAGGGCAGTGGTGCCTCAGTCGTCAGTGATGTGGTGCATGTGTGGGCAGGAAAGGTAGAGAGAGGGAAAGGGGCAGTGGTGCCTTAGTCCTCAGTGATGCAGTGAATGTGTGGGCAGGAAGGGTAGAGAGAGGGAAAGGGGCAGTGGTGCCTCAGTCCTCAGTGAGGTGGTGAATGTGTGGGCAGGAAGGGTACAGAGAGGGAAAGGGGCAATGGGGCTTCAGTCATCAGTGAGGCAGAGAATGTGTGGGCAGGAAGGGTAGAGTCAGGGAAAGCGGCAGTGGGGCTCAGTCGTCAGTGAGGTGAAGAATGTGTAGGCAGGAAGGGTAGAGGGAGGGAAAGGGGAAATGGGGCCTCAATCCTCAGTGAGGTGGAGAGAAGGGTAGCAGGAGGGAAAGAGACAATGGGGATTCAGTCCTCAGTGAGGCAGTGAATGTGTGTACAGGAAGAGTAGAGGGTGGAAGGGTAGAGAGAGGGAAAGGGGCAGTGGTGCCTCTGCCCTCAGTGAGGCAGTGAATGTGTGTGCAGGAAGGGTGGAGGGAGGGAACAGGACAGTGGTGCCTCAGTCCTCAGTGAGGTGGTGAATGTGTGGACAGGAAGGGTAGAGAGAGGGAAAGGGGCAGTGGTGCCCCAGTCCTCAGTGAGGCAGTGAATGTTTGGGCAGGAAGGGTAGAGAGCTGGAAAGGGGCAGTGGTGACTCAGTCCTCAGTGAGGCTGTGAATGTGTGGGCAGGAAGGGTAAAGAGAGGCAAAGGGGGAGTGGGGCCTCATTCCTCAGTGAGACGGTGAATGTGTGGGCAGGAAGGGTAGAGAGACAGGCAAAGGGGCAGTGGTGCCTCTGTCCTCAGTGACGCAGTGAATGTGTGGGCAGGAAGGGAAGAGGGAGTTAAGGGGGCAGTGGTGCCTCAATCCTCAGTGAGGCAGTGAGTGTGTGGACAGGAAGGGTAGAGGGAGGGAAAGGGGCAGTGGTGCCTCATTCCTCAGTGAGGTGGTGAATGTGTGGGCAGGAAGGGTAGAGAGTGGTAAAGGGCCAGTGGTGCCTCAGTCCTTAGTGAGGCATTGCATTTGTGGGCAGGCAGGAGAGGTAGAGAGCAGGAAAGGTACAGTGGTGCCTCAGTCCTCAGTGATGCAGTGAATGTGTGGGCAGGAAGGGTAGTGAGAGGAAAAGGGGCAGTGGTGCCTCAGTCCTCAGTGAGGCAATGCATTTGTGGGCAGGAAGGGTAGAGAGCCGGGAAGGGGCAGTGGTGCTTCAGTATTCAGTGAGGCAGTGAATGTGTGGGCAAGAAGGGTAGAAAGAGGGAAAGGTGCAGTGGTGCCTAAGGCCTCAGTGAATGTGTGGGCAGGAAGGGTAGAGAGCCGGAAAGGGGCAGTGGTCCCTCAGTCCTCAGTGATACAGTGAATGTGTGGGCAGAGAGGGGTGTAGTGGCGCCTCAGTACTCAGTAAGGCAATGAATGTGTGGGCAGGAAGGGTAGAGAGAGGGAAAGGGAAAGTGGTGCCTCACACCTTGGTGAGATGGTGAATGTGTGGGCAGGAAGGGTACAGAGAGGGAAAGGGGCAATGGGGCTTTAGTCGTCAGTGAGGCAGAGCATGTGTGGGCAGAGAGGGGTGTAGTGGCGCCTCAGTGCTCAGTGAGGCACTGAATGTGTGGGCAGGAAGGGTAGAGAGAGAAGGAAAGGGACAGTGGTGCCTCAGTCCTCTGTGAGGTGGTGAATGTGTGTGCAGGAAGGGTACAGAGAGGGAAAGGGGCAGTGGTGCCTCTGTCCTCAGTGAGGCAGTGAATATGTGGGCAGGAAGGGTGGAGGGAGGGAACAGGACAGTGGTGCCTCAGTCCTCAGTGAGGCAGTGAATGTGTGGGCAGGAAGGGTAAAGAGAGGAAAAGGGGCAGTGGTGCCCCAGTCTTCAGTGAGGCAGTGAATGTTTGGGCAGGAAGGGTAGAGATCTGGAAAGGGGCAGTGGTGACTCATTGCTCAGTGAGGCGGTGAATGTGTCGGCAGGAAGGGTAGAGAGAGGCAAAGGGGCAGTGGTGCCTCTGTCCTCAGTGAGGCAGTGAATGCGTGGGCAAGAAGGGAAGAGGGAGTGAAGGGTGCAGTGGTGCCTCAGTCCTCAGTGAGGTGTTGAGTGTGTGGACAGGAAGGGTAGAGGGAGGGAAAGGGGCAGTGGTGCCTCATTCCTCAGTGAGGCGGTGAATGTGTGAACAGGAAGGGTAGAGAGAATGAAGGGGCAGTGGTGCCTCAGCCCTCAGTGAGGCAGTGAATGTGTGGGCAGGAAGCGTAGTGGGAGGGAAAGGGGCAGTGGTGCCTCAGTCCTCAGTGAGATGGTGAATGTATGGGCAGGAAGGGTAGAGAGAGGGAAAGGGCCAGTGATGCCTCAGTCCTCAGGGAGGCAGTGAATGTTGGGCAGGAAGGGTAGCGAGCGGGACTGGGGCAGTGGTGACTCAGTCCTCAGTGAGGTGGTGAATGTGTGGGCAGGAAGGGTAGAGAGAGGCAAAGTGGCAGTGGTGCCTCAGTCCTCAGTGAGATGGCGAATGTGTGGGAAGGAATGATAGAGAGAGGGAAAGGGTCAGTGGGGCCTCAGTTCGCAGTGAGGCAGAGAATGTGTGGGCAGGAATGGTAGAGGGAGGGACGGGTAGAGAGATGGAAAGGGGCAATGGTGCCTCAGCCCTCAGTGAGGTGGTGAATGTGTGTGACAGGGAAATGACCAGTGGTGCCTCAGTCCTCAGTGAGGCAGAGAATGTGTGGGCAGGAAGGGTAGAGGGAGGGAAAAGGGCAGTGGGCCTCAGCTGCCCCAGTCCTCAGTGAAGCGTGAATGTGTGGGCAAGAAGGGTAGAGGGAGGGAAAGGGGCAGCAGTGCCTCAGTCGTCATTGAGGCGGTGCATGTGTGGGCAGGAAAGGTAGAGAGAGGGAAAGGGGCAGTGGTGCCTCAGTCCTCAGTGATGCAGTGAATGTGTGGGCAGGAAGGGCACAGAGAGGGTAAGGGGCAATGGGGCTTCAGTCATCAGTGATGTGGAGAATGTGTGGGCAGGAATGGTAGAGGGAGGGAAAGGGGCAGTGGTGCCTCAGTCCTCAGTGATGCAGTGAATGTGTGAGCAGGAAGGATAGAGAGAGGAAAAGGGGCATTGCTGCCTCAGTCATCAGTGAGGTGGTGAATGTGTGGGCAGGAAGGGTACAGAGAGGGAAAGGGGCAATGGGGCTTCAGTCATCAGTGATGTGGAGAATGTGTGGGCAGGAATGGTAGAGGGGGAAAGGGGCAGTGGTGCCTCAGTCCTCAGTGATGCAGTGAATGTGTGGGAAGAGAGGGGTGTAGTGGTGCCTCAGTACTCAGTGAGGCAGTGAAGGGTAGAGAGAGGGAAAGGGGCAGTGGTGCCTCAGTCCTCAGTGTGCGGGTGAATGTGTGGGCAGGAAGGGTAGAGAGAGGGAAAGGGGCAATGGGGCCTCAGTCATCAGTGAGGTGGAGAAAGTGTGGGCAGGAAGGGTAGAGAGGGGAAAAGGGGCAGTGGTGCCTCAGTCCTCAGTGAGGCAGTGAATGTGTGGGCAGGAAGGGTAGAGGGAGAAAAGGGGCAGTGGTGATTCAGCCCTCAGCGAGGCAGTGAATGTGTGGGCAGGAAGGGCAGCGGGAGGAAGGGTAGAGAGAGGAAAAGGGGCAGTGGTGCCCCAGTCCTCAGTGAGGGAGTGAATGTGCGGGCAGGAAGGGTGGAGGGACGGAAAGGGAAAGTGGTGCCTCAGTCCTCATTGAGGCAGTGAATGTGTGGGCAGGAAGGGTAGAGAGTGTGAAAGGTCCAGTGGTGCCCCAGTCCTCAGTGAGGCAGTGAATGTGTGGGCAGGAAGAGTAGAGTGAGAAAAAGGGGCAGTGGTGACTCAGTCCTCAGTGGGGCGGTGAATGTGTGGGCAGGAAGGGTAGATAGAGGCAAAGGGGGAGTGGGGCTTCAGTCCTCAGTGAGATGGTGAATGTGTGGGCAGGAAGGGTAGAGAGAGAGGCAAAGGGGCAGTGGTGCCTCTGTCCTCAGTGAGGCAGTGAATGCGTGGGCAGGAAGGGAAGAGGGAGTGAAGGGTGGAGTGGTGCCTAAGTCCTCAGTGAAGTGGTGAGTGTGTGGACAGGAAGGCTAGAGGGAGGGAAAGGGGCAGTGGTGCCTCATTCCTCAGTGAGGCGGTGAATGTGTGGACAGGAAGGGTAGAGAGAGGGAAGGGGCAGTGGTGCCTCAGCCCTCAGTAAGGCAGTAAACGTGTGGGCAGGAATGGTAGAGGGAGGGTAAGGGGCAGTGGTGCCTCAGTCCTCAGTGATGCAGTGAATGTGTGGGCAGGAAGGGTAGAGGGAGGGCACAGGACAGTGGTGTCTCAGTCCTCAGTGAGGCGGTGAATGTGTGGGCAGGAAGGGTAAAGAGAGGAAAAGGGGCAGTGGTGCCCCAGTCCTCAGTGAGGCAGTGAATGTTTGGGCAGGAAGGGTAGAGATCTGGAAAGGGGCAGTGGTGACTCAGTCCGCAGTGGGGCGGTGAATGTGTGGGAAAGAAGGGTAGAGAGAGGCAAAGGGGGAGTGGGGCCTCAGTCCTCAGTGAGATGGTGAATGTGTGGGCAGGAAGGGAAGAGGGAGTGAAGGGTGCAGTGGTGCCTAAGTCCTCAGTGAAGTGGTGAGTGTGTGGACAGGAAGGGTAGAGGGAGGGAAAGGGGCAGTGGTGCCTCATTCCTCAGTGAGATGGTGAATGTGTGGGAAGGAATGGTAGAGAGAGGGCAAGGGTCAGTGGGGCCTCACTTCGCAGTGAGGCAGAGAATGTGTGGGCAGGAATGGTAGAGGGAGGGACGGGTAGAGAGATGGAAAGGGGCAATGGTGCCTCAGCCCTCAGTGAGGTGGTGAATGTGTGGACAGGAAGGGTAGTGGCAGGGAAAGGACCAGTGGTGCCTCAGTCCTCAGTGAGGCAGAGAATGTGTGGGCAGGAAGGGTAGAGGGAGGCAAAAGGGCAGTGGTGCCTCAGCTGCTCCAGTCCTCAGTGAAGCGGTGAATGTGTGGGCAAGAAGGGTAGAGGGAGGGAAAGGGGCAGCAGTGCCTCAGTCGTCAGTGAGGCGGTGCATGTGTGGGCAGGAAAGGTAGAGAGAGGGAAAGGGGCAGTGGTGCCTCAGTCCTCAGTGATGCAGTGAATGTGTGGGCAGGAAGGGTAGAGAGAGGGAAAAGGGCATTGCTGCCTCAGTCATCAGTGAGGTGGTGAATGTGTGGGCAGGAAGGGTACAGACAGGGAAAGGAGCAATGGGGCTTCAGTCATCAGTGATGTGGAGAATGTGTGGGCAGGAATGGTAGAGGGAGGGAAAGGGGCAGTGGTGCCTCAGCCCTCAGTGATGCAGTGAATGTGTGGGACGAGAGGGGTGTAGTGGTGCCTCAGTACTCAGTGAGGCAGTGAACGTGTGGGCAGGAAGGGTAGAGAGAGGGAAAGGGGCAGTGGTGCCTCAGTCCTAAGTGATACTGGGAATGTGTGGGCAAGAAGGGTAGAGAGATGGAAAGGGACAATGGGGCCTCAATCCTCAGTGAGGTGGAGAATGTGTGGGCAGGAAGGGTAGAGGGAGGGAAAGGGGAAATGGGCCTCAGTCCTTAGTGAGGCAGTGAATGTGTGGGCAGGAAGGGTAGAGCATGGAAGGGTAGAGAGAGGGAAAGGGGCAGTGGTGCCTCTGTCCTCAGTGAGGCAGTGAATGTGTGTGCAGGAAGGGTGGAGGGAGGAAACAGGACAGTGGTGTCTTAGTCCTCAGTGAGGCAGTGAATGTGTCAGCAGGAAGGATAGAGAGAGGGAAAGGGGCAGTGGTGCCCCAGTCCTCAGTGAGAAAGTGAATGTTTGGGCAGGAAGTGTAGAGAGCTGGAAAGGGGCAGTGATGACTCAGTCCTCAGTGAGGCGGTGAATGTGTGGGCAAGAAGGGTAGAGGGAGGGAAAGGGGCAGTGGTGCCTCAGTCATCAGTGAGACAGTGAATGTGTGGGCACGAAGGGTAGAGAGAGGGAAAGGGTCAGTGATGCTTCAGTCTTCAGTGATGCAGTGCATTTGTGGGCAGGAAGGGTAGAGAGCCGGAAAGGGGCAGTGGTGCCTCAGTCTTCAGTGAGGCAGTGACTGTGTGGGCAGGAAGTGTAGAGAGAGGGAATGGGCCAGTGGTGCCTCAGTCCTCAGTGAGGCAGTGAATGTGTTTGCAGGAAGGGTAGAGAGAGGGAAAGGGGCAGTGGCCCCTCAGTCCTCAGTGAGGCGGTGAATGTGTGGGCAGGAAGGGTACAGGGAAGGAAAGGTGCAGTTGTGCCTCAGTCCTCAGTTATACAGTGAATGTGTGGGCAGAGAGGGGTGTAGTGGCACCTCAGTACTCAGTGAGGCAGTGAATGTGTGGGCAGGAAGGGTAGAAAGAGGGAAAGGAGCCATGGTGCCTCAGTCGTCGGTGAGGTGGTGAATGTGTGGGCAGGAAGGGTACAGAGATGGAAAGGGGCAATGGGGCTTAAGTCGTCAGTGAGGCGGAGAATGTGTGGGCAGGAAAGGTAGAGGGAGAGGCAAAGGGGCAGTGGTGCCTCTGTCCTCACTGAGGCAGTGAATGCGTGGGAGGGAAGGGAAGAGGGAGTGAAGGGGGCAGTGGTGCCTCAGTCCTCAGTGAGGCGGTGAGTGTGTGGGCAGGAAGGGTATAGGGAGGGAAAGGGGTAGTGGTGCCTCATTCCTCAATGAGGTGGTGAATGTGTGAACAGGAAGGGTAGAGAGAGGGAAGGGGCAGTGGTGCCTCAGCCCTCAGTGAGGTGGTGATTGTGTGGGCAGGAAGGGTAGTAGGAGGGAAAGGGGCAGTGGTGCCTCAGTCCTCAGTGAGATGGTGAATGTATGGGTAGGAAGGGTAGAGAGAGGGAAAGGGGCAGTGGTGCCTCAGTCCTCAGGGAGGCAGTGAATGTTTGGGCAGGAAAGGTAGCGAGCGGGACTGGGGCAGTGGTGACTCAGTCCTCAGTGAGGTAGTGAATGTGTGGGCAGGAAGGATAGAGAGAGGCAAAGGGGCACTGGTGCTTCAGTCCTCAGTGAGATGGCGAATGTGTGGGAAGGAAGGGTAGAGAGAGGGAAAGGGTCAGTGGGGCCTCAGTCTGCAGTGAGGCGGAGAATGTGTGGGCAGGAATGGTAGAGGGAGGGATGGGTAGAGAGATGGAAAGGGGCAGTGGTGCCTCAGCCCTCAGTGAGGTGGTGAATGTGTGGTCAGGAAGGGTAGTGGCAGGGAAAGGGGCAGTGGTGCCTCAGTCCTCAGTGAGGCAGTGAAAGTGTGGGCAGGAAGGGTAGAGGGAGGGAAAAGTGCAGTGGTGCCTCAGTCGTCAGTGATGTGGTGCATGTGTGGGCAGGAAAGGTAGAGAGAGAGAAAGGGGCAGTGGTGCCTTAGTCCTCAGTGATGCAGTGAATGTGTGGGCAGGAAGGGTAGAGAGAGGGAAAGGGGCAGTGGTGCCTCAGTCCTCAGTGAGGTGGTGAATGTGTGGGCAGGAAGGGTACAGAGAGGGAAAGGGGCAATGGGGCTTCAGTCATCAGTGAGGCAGAGAATGTGTGGGCAGGAAGGGTAGAGGGAGGGAAAGCGGCAGTGGGGCTCACTCGTCAGTGAGGTGAAGAATGTGTAGGCAGGAAGGGTAGAGGGAGGGAAAGGGGAAATGGGGCCTCAATCCTCAGTGAGGTGGAGAGAAGGGTAGCAGGAGGGAAAGAGACAATGGGGATGCAGTCCTCAGTGAGACAGTGAATGTGTGTACAGGAAGAGTAGAGGGTGGAAGGGTAGAGAGAGGGAAAGGGGCAGTGGTGCCTCTGCCCTCAGTGAGGCAGTGAATGTGTGTGCAGGAAGGCTGGAGGGAGGGAACAGGACAGTGGTGCCTCAGTCCTCAGTGAGGTGGTGAATGTGTGGACAGGAAGGGTAGAGAGAGGGAAAGGGGCAGTGGTGCCCCAGTCCTCAGTGAGGCAGTGAATGTTTGGGCAGGAAGGGTAGAGTGCTGGAAAGGGGCAGTGGTGACTCAGTCCTCAGTGAGGCTGTGAATGTGTGGGCAGGAAGGGTAAAGAGAGGCAAAGGGGGAGTGGGGCCTCATTCCTCAGTGAGACGGTGAATGTGTGGGCAGGAAGGGTAGAGAGACAGGCAAAGGGGCAGTGGTGCCTCTGTCCTCAGTGACGCAGTGAATGTGTGGGCAGGAAGGGAAGAGGGAGTTAAGGGGGCAGTGGTGCCTCAATCCTCAGTGAGGCAGTGAGTGTGTGGACAGGAAGGGTAGAGGGAGGCAAAGGGGCAGTGGTGCCTCATTCCTCAGTGAGGTGGTGAATGTGTGGGCAGGAAGGGTAGAGAGTGGTAAAGGGCCAGTGGTGCCTCAGTCCTCAGTGAGGCATTGCATTTGTGGGCAGGAGAGGTAGAGAGCAGGAAAGGTACAGTGGTGCCTCATTCCTCAGTGATGCAGTGAATGTGTGGGCAGGAAGGGTAGAGAGAGGAAAAGGGGCAGTGGTGCCTCAGTCCTCAGTGAGGCAATGCATTTGTGGGCAGGAAGGGTAGAGAGCCGGAAAGGGGCAGTGGTGCTTCAGTATTCAGTGAGGCAGTGAATGTGTGGGCAAGAAGGGTAGAAAGAGGGAAAGGTGCAGTGGTGCCTAAGTCCTCAGTGATGCAGTGAATGTGTGGGCAGGAAGGGTAGAGAGCCGGAAAGGGGCAGTGGTGCCTCAGTCCTTGGTGAGGTGGTGAATGTGTGGGCAGGAAGGGTACAGAGAGGGAAAGGGGAAATGGGGCTTTAGTCGTCAGTGAGGCAGAGCATGTGTGGGCAGAGAGGGGTGTAGTGGTGCCTCAGTACTCAGTGAGGCACTGAATGTGTGGGTAGGAAGGGTAGAGAGAGAAGGAAAGGGACAGTGGTGCCTCAGTACTCGGTGAGGTGGTGAATGTGTGGGCAGGAAGGGTACAGAGAGGGAAAGGGGCAGTGGTGCCTCAGTCCTCAGTGAGGCAGTGAATGTGTGGGCAAGAAGAGTAGAGAGATGGAAAGGGGCAATGGGGCCTCATTCCTCAGTGAGGTGGAGAATGTGTGGGCAGGAAGGGTAGAGGAGGGGAAAGGGGCAATGGGGCCTCAGTCCTCAGTGAGGCAGTGAATGTGTGTGCAGGAAGGGTGGAGGGAGGAAACAGGACAGTGGTGCCTCAGTCCTCAGTGAGGCAGTGAATGGGTCAGCAGGAAGGATAGAGAGAGGGAAAGGGTCAGTGATGCTTCAGTCCTCAGTGATGCAGTGCATTTGTGGGCAGGAAGGGTAGAGAGCTGGAATGGGGCAGTGGTATCTCAGTCTTCAGTGAGCCAGTTAATGTGTGGGCAGGAAGGGTAGAGAAAGGGAAAGGGGCAATGGTGCCTCAGTCCGCAGTGAGGCAGTGTATGTGTGGGCAGGAAGGGTAGAGCGAGGGAAAGGGGCAGTGGTCCGTCAGTCCTCAGTGATGCAGTGAATGTGTGGGCAGGAAGGGTAGAGAGCCGGAAAGGGGCAGTGGTGCCTCAGTCCTCAGTGATACAGTGAATGTGTGGGCAGAGAGGGGTGTAGTGGCGCCTCAGTACTCAGTAAGGCACTGAATGTGTGGGCAGGAAGGGTAGAGAGAGGGAAAGGGACAGTGGTGCCTCAGTCCTTGGTGAGATGGTGAATGTGTGGGCAGGAAGGGTACAGAGAGGGAAAGGGGCAATGGGGCTTTAGTCGACAGTGAGGCAGAGCATGTGTGGGCAGAGAGGGGTGTAGTGGCGCCTCAGTACTCAGTGAGGCACTGAATGTGTGGGCAGGAAGGGTAGAGAGAGAAGGAAAGGGACAGTGGTGCCTCAGTACTCGGTGAGGTGGTGAATGTGTGGGCAGGAAGGGTACAGAGAGGGAAAGGGGCAGTGGTGCCTCAGTCCTCAGTGAGGCAGTGAATGTGTGGGCAAGAAGGGTAGAGAGATGGAAAGGGGCAATGGGGCCTCAGTCCTTAGTCAGGCAGTGAATGTGTGGCCATGAAGGGTAGAGCGTGGAAGGGTAGAGAGAGGGAAAGGGGCAGTGGTGCCTCTGTCCTCAGTGAGGCAGTGAATGTGTGTGCAGGAAGGGTGGAGGGAGGAAACAGGACAGTGATGCCTCAGTCCTCAGTGAGGCAGTGAATGGGTCAGCAGGAAGGCTAGAGAGAGGGAAAGGGTCAGTGATGCTTCAGTCCTCAGTGATGCAGTGCATTTGTGGGCAGGAAGGGTAGAGAGCTGGAATGGGGCAGTGGTGTCTCAGTCTTCAGTGAGGCAGTTAATGTGTGGGCAGGAAGGGTAGAGAAAGGGAAAGGGGCAATGGTGCCTCAGTCCGCAGTGAGGCAGTGTATGTGTGGGCAGGAAGGGTAGAGCGAGGGAAAGGGGCAGTGGTCCATCAGTCCTCAGTGAGGTAGTGAATGTGTGGGTAGGAAGGGTACAGGGAGGGAAAGGGGCAGTGGTGCTTCAGTATTCAGTGAGGCAGTGAATGTGTGGGCAAGAAGGGTAGAAAGAGGGAAAGGTGCAGTGGTGCCTAAGTCCTCAGTGATGCAGTGAATGTGTGGGCAGGAAGGGTAGAGAGCCGGAAAGGGGCAGTGGTGCCTCAGTCCTTGGTGAGGTGGTGAATGTGTGGGCAGGAAGGGTACAGAGAGGGAAAGGGGAAATGGGGCTTTAGTCGTCAGTGAGGCAGAGCATGTGTGGGCAGAGAGGGGTGTAGTGGTGCCTCAGTACTCAGTGAGGCACTGAATGTGTGGGCAGGAAGGGTAGAGAGAGAAGGAAAGGGACAGTGGTGCCTCACTCCTCGGTGAGGTGGTGAATGTGAGGGCAGGAAGGGTACAGAGAGGGAAAGGGGCAATGGGGCTTCAGTCGTCAGTGAGGCAGAGCATGTGTGGGCAGGAAGGGTAGAGGGAGGGAAAGGGGCAGTGGTGCCTCAGTCCTCAGTGAGGCAGTGAATGTGTGTGCAAGAAGGGTAGAGAGATGGAAAGGGGCAATGGGGCCTCAATCCTCAGTGAGGTGGAGAATGTGTGGGCAGGAAGGGTAGAGGGAGGGAAAGGGGCAATGGGGCCTCAGTCCTTAGTCAGGCAGTGAATGTGTGGGCAGGAAGGGTAGAGCGTGGAAGGGTAGAGAGAGGGAAAGGGGCAGTGGTGCCTCTGTCCTCAGTGAGGCAGTGAATGTGTGTGCAGGAAGGGTGGAGGGAGGAAACAGGACAGTGGTGCCTCAGTCCTCAGTGAGGCAGTGAATGGGTCAGCAGGAAGGATAGAGAGAGGGAAAGGGTCAGTGATGCTTCAGTCCTCAGTGATGCAGTGCATGTGTGGGCAGGAAGGGTAGAGAGCTGGAATGGGGCAGTGGTGTCTCAGTCTTCAGTGAGGCAGTTAATGTGTGGTCAGGAAGGGAAGAGAAAGGGAAAGGGGCAATGGTGCCTCAGTCTGCAGTGAGGCAGTATATGTGTGGGCAGGAAGGGTAGAGCGAGGGAAAGGGGCAGTGGTCTGTCAGTCCTCAGTGAGGTAGTGAATGTGTGGGTAGGAAGGGTACAGGGAGGGAAAGGGGCAGTGGTGCCTCAGTCCTAAGTATTACTGGAAATGTGTGGGCACAGAGGGGTGTAGTGGTGCCCCAGTCCTCAGTGAGGCAGTTAATGTGTGGTCAGGAAGGGAAGAGAAAGGGAAAGGGGCAATGGTGCCTCAGTCTGCAGTGAGGCAGTATATGTGTGGGCAGGAAGGGTAGAGCGAGGGAAAGGGGCAGTGGTCTGTCAGTCCTCAGTGAGGTAGTGAATGTGTGGGTAGGAAGGGTACAGGGAGGGAAAGGGGCAGTGGTGCCTCAGTCCTAAGTATTACTGGGAATGTGTGGGCACAGAGGGGTGTAGTGGTGCCCCAGTCCTCAGTGAGGCAGTGCATTTGTGGGCAGGAAGGGTAGAGAGCCGGAAAGGGGCAGTGGTGCCTCAGTCTTCAGTGAGGCAGTGACTGTGTGGGCAGGAAGTGTAGAGAGAGGGAATGGGTCAGTGGTGCCTTAGTCCTCAGTGAGGCAGTGAATGTGTGTGCAGGAAGGGTAGAGAGAGGAAAAGGGGCAGTGGTCCCTCAGTCCTCAGTTAGGCGGTGAATATGTGGGCAGGAAGGGTACAGGGAGGGAAAGGTGCAGTTGTGCCTCAGTCCTCAGTGATACAGTGAATGTGTGGGCAGAGAGGGGTGTAGTGGCGCCTCAGTACTCAGTGAGGCAGTGAATGTGTGGGCAGGAACGGTAGAGAGAAGGAAAGGAGCAGTGGTGCCTCAGTCATCGGTGAGGTGGTGAATGTGTGGGCAGGAAGGGTGCAGAGATGGAAAGGGGCAATGGGGCTTAAGTCGTCAGTGAGGTGGAGAATGTGTGGGCAGGAAAGGTAGAGGGAGAGACAAAGGGGGAGTGGTGCCTCTGTCCTCACGGAGACAGTGAATGCGTGGGAGGGAAGGGAAGAGGGAGTGAAGGGGGCAGTGGTGCCTCAGTCCTCAGTGAGGCGGTGAATGTGTGAACAGGAAGGGTAGAGAGAGGGAAGGGGCAGTGGTGCCTCAGCCCTCAGTGAGGTGGTGATTGTGTGGGCAGGAAGGGTAGAGAGAGGGAAGGGGCAGTGGTGCCTCATTCCTCAGTGAGGCGGTGAATGTGTGAACAGGAAGGGTAGAGAGAGGGAAGGGGCAGTGGTGCCTCAGCCCTCAGTGAGGTGGTGAATGTATGGGCAGGAAGGGTAGAGAGAGGGAAATGGGCAGTGGATCCTCAGTCCTCAGTGAGGCAGTGAATGTATGGGCAGGAAGGGTAGAGAGAGGGAAAGAGGCAATAGGCCTTAGTCCTCAGTGAGGCGGAGAATGTGTGGGCAGGAAGGGTAGAGGGAGGAAAAGGGGCAGTGGTGCCTCAGTCCTCAGCGAGGCAGTGAATTTGTGGGCAGGAAGGGTAGAGAGAGGGAAAGGAGCAGTGGTGCCTCAGTCATCGGTGAGGTGGTGAATGTGTGGGCAGGAAGGGTGCAGAGATGGAAAGGGGCAATGGGGCTTAAGTCGTCAGTGAGGTGGAGAATGTGTGGGCAGGAAAGGTAGAGGGAGAGACAAAGGGGGAGTGGTGCCTCTGTCCTCACGGAGACAGTGAATGCGTGGGAGGGAAGGGAAGAGGGAGTGAAGGGGGCAGTGGTGCCTCAGTCCTCAGTGAGGCAGTGAATGTGTGAACAGGAAGGGTAGAGAGAGGGAAGGGGCAGTGGTGCCTCAGCCCTCAGTGAGGTGGTGATTGTGTGGGCAGGAAGGGTAGAGAGAGGGAAGGGGCAGTGGTGCCTCATTCCTCAGTGAGGCGGTGAATGTGTGAACAGGAAGGGTAGAGAGAGGGAAGGGGCAGTGGTGCCTCAGCCCTCAGTGAGGTGGTGAATGTATGGGCAGGAAGGGTAGAGAGAGGGAAATGGGCAGTGGATCCTCAGTCCTCAGTGAGGCAGTGAATGTATGGGCAGGAAGGGTAGAGAGAGGGAAAGAGGCAATAGGCCATAGTCCTCAGTGAGGCGGAGAATGTGTGGGCAGGAAGGGTAGAGGGAGGAAAAGGGGCAGTGGTGCCTCAGTCCTCATCGAGGCAGTGAATTTGTGGGCAGGAAGGGTAGAGAGAGGGAAAATGGCAGTGGTGCCTCAGTCCTCAGTGAGGAAGTGAATGTTTGGGCAGGAAGGGTAGTGAGAGGCAAAGGGGGAGTGGGGCCTCAGTCCTCAGTGAGACAGTGAATGTGTGGGCAGAAAGGCTAGAGAGAGAGGCAAAGGGGCAGTGGTGCCTCTGTCCTCAGTGAGGCAGTGCATGTGTGGGCAGGAAGGGAAGAGGGAGTGAAGGGGGCAGTGGTGCCTCAGTCCTAAGTATTACTGGGAATGTGTGGGCACAGAGGGGTGTAGTGGTGCCCCAGTCCTCAGTGAGGCAGTGCATTTGTGGGCAGGAAGGGTAGAGAGCCGGAAAGGGGCAGTGGTGCCTCAGTCTTCAGTGAGGCAGTGACTGTGTGGGCAGGAAGTGTAGAGAGAGGGAATGGGTCAGTGGTGCCTTAGTCCTCAGTGAGGCAGTGAATGTGTGTGCAGGAAGGGTAGAGAGAGGAAAAGGGGCAGTGGTCCCTCAGTCCTCAGTTAGGCGGTGAATATGTGGGCAGGAAGGGTACAGGGAGGGAAAGGTGCAGTTGTGCCTCAGTCCTCAGTGATACAGTGAATGTGTGGGCAGAGAGGGGTGTAGTGGCGCCTCAGTACTCAGTGAGGCAGTGAATGTGTGGGCAGGAACGGTAGAGAGAGGGAAAGGAGCAGTGGTGCCTCAGTCATCGGTGAGGTGGTGAATGTGTGGGCAGGAAGGGTGCAGAGATGGAAAGGGGCAATGGGGCTTAAGTCGTCAGTGAGTTGGAGAATGTGTGGGCAGGAAAGGTAGAGGGAGAGACAAAGGGGGAGTGGTGCCTCTGTCCTCACGGAGACAGTGAATGCGTGGGAGGGAAGGGAAGAGGGAGTGAAGGGGGCAGTGGTGCCTCAGTCCTCAGTGAGGCGGTGAATGTGTGAACAGGAAGGGTAGAGAGAGGGAAGGGGCAGTGGTGCCTCAGCCCTCAGTGAGGTGGTGATTGTGTGGGCAGGAAGGGTAGAGAGAGGGAAGGGGCAGTGGTGCCTCATTCCTCAGTGAGGCGGTGAATGTGTGAACAGGAAGGGTAGAGAGAGGGAAGGGGCAGTGGTGCCTCAGCCCTCAGTGAGGTGGTGAATGTATGGGCAGGAAGGGTAGAGAGAGGGAAATGGGCAGTGGATCCTCAGTCCTCAGTGAGGCAGTGAATGTATGGGCAGGAAGGGTAGAGAGAGGGAAAGAGGCAATAGGCCTTAGTCCTCAGTGAGGCGGAGAATGTGTGGGCAGGAAGGGTAGAGGGAGGAAAAGGGGCAGTGGTGCCTCAGTCCTCAGCGAGGCAGTGAATTTGTGGGCAGGAAGGGTAGAGAGAGGGAAAGGAGCAGTGGTGCCTCAGTCATCGGTGAGGTGGTGAATGTGTGGGCAGGAAGGGTGCAGAGATGGAAAGGGGCAATGGGGCTTAAGTCGTCAGTGAGGTGGAGAATGTGTGGGCAGGAAAGGTAGAGGGAGAGACAAAGGGGGAGTGGTGCCTCTGTCCTCACGGAGACAGTGAATGCGTGGGAGGGAAGGGAAGAGGGAGTGAAGGGGGCAGTGGTGCCTCAGTCCTCAGTGAGGCAGTGAATGTGTGAACAGGAAGGGTAGAGAGAGGGAAGGGGCAGTGGTGCCTCAGCCCTCAGTGAGGTGGTGATTGTGTGGGCAGGAAGGGTAGAGAGAGGGAAGGGGCAGTGGTGCCTCATTCCTCAGTGAGGCGGTGAATGTGTGAACAGGAAGGGTAGAGAGAGGGAAGGGGCAGTGGTGCCTCAGCCCTCAGTGAGGTGGTGAATGTATGGGCAGGAAGGGTAGAGAGAGGGAAATGGGCAGTGGATCCTCAGTCCTCAGTGAGGCAGTGAATGTATGGGCAGGAAGGGTAGAGAGAGGGAAAGAGGCAATAGGCCTTAGTCCTCAGTGAGGCGGAGAATGTGTGGGCAGGAAGGGTAGAGGGAGGAAAAGGGGCAGTGGTGCCTCAGTCCTCATCGAGGCAGTGAATTTGTGGGCAGGAAGGGTAGAGAGAGGGAAAATGGCAGTGGTGCCTCAGTCCTCAGTGAGGAAGTGAATGTTTGGGCAGGAAGGGTAGTGAGAGGCAAAGGGGGAGTGGGGCCTCAGTCCTCAGTGAGACGGTGAATGTGTGGGCAGAAAGGCTAGAGAGAGAGAGGCAAAGGGGCAGTGGTGCCTCTGTCCTCAGTGAGGCAGTGCATGTGTGGGCAGGAAGGGAAGAGGGAGTGAAGGGGGCAGTGGTGCCTCAGTCCTCAGTGAGGTGGTGAGTGTACGGACAGGAAGGGTAGAGAGAGGGAAAGGGGCAGTGGTGCCTCAGCCCTCAGTGAGGCAGTGAATGTGTGGTCAGGAATTGTAGTGGGAGGGAAAGGGGCAGTGGTGCATCAGTCCTCAGTGAGGCAGTGAATGTGTGGGCAGGAAGGGTAGAGGGAGGGAAAGGGGCACTGGTGCCACTGTTGCCCCAGTCGTCAGTGAAGCGGTGAATCTGTGATCAAGAAGGGTAGAGGTGGGGCAAGGGGCACTGTTACCTCAGTCATCAGTGAGGCGGTGAATGTGTGGGCCGGAAGGGTAGAGAGGGGGAAAGGGGCAGTGGTCCCTCAGTCCTCAGTGAGGCAGTGCATTTGTGGGCATGAAGGGTAGAGAGCTGGAAAGGGGCAGTGGTGCCTCAGTCTTCAGTGAGGCAGTGAATGTGTGGGCGGGAAGGGTAGAGAGAGGGAAAGGGGCAGTGGTCCCTCAGTCCTCAGTGAGGCGGTGAATGTGTGGGCAGGAAGGCTACAGGGAGGGAAAGGGACGGTGGTGCCTCAGTCCTCAGTGATAGAGTGAGTGTGTGGGCAGAGAGAGGTGTAGTGGTGCCTCAGTAATCAGTGAGGCAGTGAATGTGGGGGCAGGAAGGGTAGAGGGAGGGAAATGGGCAGTGGTGCCTCAGTCCTCAGTGAGGTGGCTAATGTGTGGGCAGGAAGGGTACAGAGAGGGAAAGGGGCAATGGGGCTTCAGTACTCAGTGAGGCAGAGCATGTGTGGGCAAGAAGGGTAGAAAGAGGGAAAGGTGCAGTGGTGCCTCAGTCCTCAGTGATACAGTGAATGTGTGGGCAGAGAGAGGTGTAGTGGAGCCTCAGTACTCAGTGAGGCACTGAATGTGTGGGCAGGAAGGGTAGAGAGAGAGGGAAAGGGACAGTGGGGCCTCAGTCCTTAGTGAGGCAGTGAATGTGTGGGCAGGAAGGGTAGAGCGTGGAAGGGTAGAGAGAGGGAAAGGGGCAGTGGTGCCTCCGTCCTCAGTGAGGCAGTGAATGTGTGTGCAGGAAGGGTGGAGGGAGGAAACAGGACAGTGGTGCCTCAGTCCTCAGTGAGGCAGTGAATGGGTCAGCAGGAAGGGTAGAGAGAGGGAAAATGGCAGTGGTTCCTCAGTCCTCAGTGAGGCGGTGAATGTGTGGGCAGGAAGGGTAGAGAGAGGGAAAGGGGCAGTGGTGCCTCAGTCCTCAGTGAGGCAGTGAATGTTTGGGCAGAGAGAGGTATAGTGGTGGCTCAGTCATAAGTGAGGCAGTGAATGTGTGGGCAGGAAGGGTAGAGATAGGGAGAGGGGCAGTGGTGCCTCAGTCCTCAGTGAGGTGGTGAGTGTGTGGGCAGGAAGGGTAGAGAGAGGGAAAGGGGCAGTGGTGCCTCAGTCCTCAGTGAGGCAGTGAATGTTTGGGCAGAGAGAGGTATAGTGGTGGCTCAGTCATAAGTGAGGCAGTGAATGTGTGGGCAGGAAGGGTAGAGATAGGGAGAGGGGCAGTGGTGCCTCAGTCCTCAGTGAGGTGGTGAGTGTGTGGGCAGGAAGGGTCGGGGGAGGGAAAGGGGCAGTGGTGCCTCAGTCCTCAGTGAGGCAGTGAATGTTTGGGCAGGAAGGGTAGAGAGATGCAAAGGGGCAGTGGTGCTCCAGTCCTCAGTGAGATGGTGAATGTGTGGGCAGGAAGTGTAGAGAGGGGCAGTGGAGCCCCAGTCCTCAGTGAGGTGGTGAATGTGTGGGCAGGAAGGGTAGAGAGAGGGAAAATGGCAGTGGTTCCTCAGTCCTCAGTGAGGCAGTGAATGTGTGGGCAGGAAGGGTAGAGAGAGGGAAAGGGGCAGTGGTGCCTCAGTCCTCAGTGAGGCAGTGAATGTTTGGGCAGAGAGAGGTGTAGTGGTGGCTCAGTCATAAGTGAGGCAGTGAATGTGTGGGCAGGAAGGGTAGAGATAGGGAAAGGGGCAGTGTTGCCTCAGTCCTCCGTGAGGTGGTGAGTGTGTGGGTAGGAAGGTTCGGGGGAGGGAAAGGGGCAGTGGTGACTCATTCGTCAGTGAGGCGGTGAATTTGTGGGAAGGACTGGTAGAGGGAGGGAAAGGGGCAGTGGTGCCTCAGTCCTCAGTGATGCAGTGAATGTGTGGGCGGAGAGGGGTGTAGTGGTGCCTCAGTATTCAGTTGTTAGAACTGATATAATATTGTTTCGTCCTTATTGTATATGTTGGCCTATGCCCAGTCGCTTTGCGAGGAAATCCGTATTACAAGGTCGTGACCTTAAGTGAATCAAGCCTCCATTTTAGGTTAGAGCCGCCATTTTAGTTAATTGTACAAAGTCACACTGTGGCCTAAAATGGCCGTCTTGTGTTCTCTTGTTCTTGCTTTAACCTCTTCAACCTCCGAAGGAGAGTTAATGTCCAACCTGCCTTCAGGCTCCATGTTAGGGTCATGTAGACCTTGTCCTTTGTTGACCTCGGGATCAGGGGATTTCTTGAATTGGCGATGTTAACCTACAAGTATACAAGAACAATAACGCTATCCAAATACGACGTGCGAGACATTTGTTTGACCTGTATTAAAGCAATGTGTAAAAAGTGTAAAGTAAAACCTAGAGAATAATAATGTTTGTTAGTAAATTTTTTTTAAAAAGTAAACCGCATGCACGAGATATGTAAATTAGGAACAAACCTGGCGTGACCCTAGCCCAGTACATGATTAACTTGAAAGAGGCTGGACATCGTTATAACGAAAATGTATAAATACGCTGATGTCGGGGCGCTGTTGAGCAGCCAGCAAGATGGCTGCTTAGTTCTAACGCTCCGTGGCCCGTCAGCTGAAAATCTGCCGGCATCAGCGGTTCCACTAATATTCTGGAGCTGAGACCCTGAGCATTGTGCTGCCCAACGCCTCTACATCATCCAGCCCTGTTTTGGGGCAAAATCAGAGCTTTGTGGCCGCTCCACCTCCAGCAGAGGCCTCCTGTGCCGCGTGATCCCTCTGCAGTCCATCCCCCCCTGCGCCCTGCGGGATGCACTGCCGTTTGGGGCACCGGGCCTCCCCCTTCTCCGCCTACCTGCCTTGGACTTCACCTTGCGCGCTGCTGGGTGGCGCTGCCCTTCGTGCCCCCACTCTCCCCATGTGGGGGTGTGCTTGGGCTCGCGGCCTGTCGGCGCTGCTTCCCTCGCCAGCCCGCTCCTGCTCGTGGGCGGCGGTGGCGGGCGGATTCAATCCGCAATATTGCAGGGGCTGCTGGAGCGGCCCCCCGTAATGACGACATCCCGACACTTCTGCCTGGCGGAACCGCCATTGACGTCCCTGGTCCCGTGGGACAGCCGGGCTGGGTGGCTCTACCGTGGCCCCCCTGTGGTCGGGCTCCCACTGCGAATTGGAGCCCCGCTCCCCCCCGGAGTACCATCTGTTAATTGGAGCCCCACTCCCACCCGGATCGCCATCAGCTTCGCAGCCTACAATACTCAGGTCCCTGGTCCCGTGGGACGGCCGGGGCTGGGCGGCGCTGCCGAAGCCTCCCTGTGGTCGGGCTCCCGCTTCTTATTGAAGCCCCGCTCCCGCCTGGATTACCATCTGCTAATTGGAGCCCCGCTCCCACCCGGATCGCCATCTGCATTTCATCCTACAATACTCGAAGGTGAGGAGGTTGGGGGTTCAGATTGCTGCGCACTACGCCCAATAGAGACTGCCTTATCCACGGGCTGCGCTTGTCCCATTTCACGAGGAACAGTGGCTCCCACACATTCCAGGCTCTCCTGAGACCGTTCGTCTGGCGCTGGTGCGACTCTGGGCGCTCCATCATTCTCTTTTCCCTAGACTGTGCAACTATTCACCTGCACCCTGAGTTCACTAGGCATCCCTGACTGTGCTGCCCTCCATTGCTGGCCCCTTCTGCCTGAGGCCCCCCTGGCTCGGGGGCGGGCGCCGCCTGATACTATCCCTCCCAGGTTATACTGCCGCTTGGACACCTCGCCTGCCCCTCAGATTGGGCCCATCCCCTGGAACACACCTGCTAGGAGTACTCCTCGCTCCTGCCCCCTGGACAGTTGCCGTCCCATCGCTGATTGAGTGCTGGAGTCCCTCCATAACCCCCGGGGCCCCATTGCTGACCTACTGCAATATATACCCTGCTGATCCCAGTGTGCCCCCAAATATGTCCGGCAAAGCACGTGGGGCTAACAAGGCTGGAGCAATGGACAAGTTTGCTAAATCACTTGCTAAACAAGACCAAGGTGGGGCTGCCCTCCCTCAGGACGACCCGGATGCATCCTCATGTTCTCCTCAGCCAGACCTTATGACACTTATGGAATCTATGGCCAAAAACCTTGCGTCATTTCATGAAAAATTAGATGACATAAACGCCAATGTAGCCTCACTACGCACCAAATTGGATCAGCATGGCACTAGGCTGGTTGAGGCCGAGACCAGGATTGGGGCCACCGAAGATGAGGTACACGTGCTACAGAACATGGTCTCTGACTTGGTGCGGGATATGAAGCAGGTCAAAGCGAAGTGTGACGACTTAGAGTCCAGATCCCGCAGGAATAATATCCACATTGTGGGGGTTCCGGAGGCAGCCCTCAAAGGCAAAATGGAACTTGCGGTTGAGACCCTTCTGAGAGACCTCCTGGGTGATCCTCAACTTTCCCCGTTTTTCACTATTGAGCGCGCCCATCGTTCACTGGCCCCACGCCCCAAGCCGGGTGATTTCCCCAGACCAATTATTGCCAAGGTTCTCAGCTTCAGGGATAGAGACCACATTCTATGTCTGGCCCACGAAAAAGGAGAACTAAAACTTGAGTCCCAGACTATCCGTATCTTTCCCGACTTCTCGGTCAACGTTCAAATGGAGCGCAGACAATTCAATGGCGTGAAAAAATTGCTTAGAGAGAGGAAGGTGGAATACACCATGTTGTTCCCTGCAAGGCTGAAGCTCACCCACCGTAATAAACTGTACTTTTTCACAGTCCCTGAGGAGGCGGTGAAATTTATTGAGTCCCATATACCTGTCCCGGGGCCGGAGGGCGACCCTGTGGACGAGGGTTGAGCCGGCCTGCCATGCTCCCACTACTTGAATCATATGTGGTACCATTACCACGCCTGTCATTTGCATTTTCCTTGTAATCTTATGTATCCTTTCTTTTGTGTATTCCTTCATTATCGTAACTGTGAAGTTTCATGAAACGCAATATGGGTCACAGTTTTATGTTGTACGGTATATTGCACCTTAACTGGGATCCTCTACTCCTATACCCTCTACTTACCGTACCCTACTATGGTGTCTCCTCTAAAACTTAACTTAGTTACCGCTGCAAGTTATTTGGTGTACTCCACCGTTCAATCATCTTAATCGGGCTCACAGCAGCAGCTACCCCACTGCAGTTGCAACGCCGAGTTTGGCATGTTTTGTTCACTGGTTGCTCCCCTGTTGGGTGTGGGGGCCGGTCCTGCCCCGTTGGGTTAGGCACAAAAGCCATGAGACTTTGGGTGGGTTTTTGGGCACTGCTGTGTTGGGGAAGGCAGTGAGGGAGGGGGGGTGCAGGTGGGGGATGTTTTAACAAAAATGGTGAGACAGTGGTAGCTTTTGGTACGATGTATCTGGCCACTGTATTGGTGACCGACACTTTTTTCGACAAAACATGACACACATTACTCAGATCCCCCCTAAAGTGCTACTGAATGGCCATTAGGCTAATGTCTTGGAATATCAGAGGGCGCAGCAAATTCACGAAGGCTCGCAGGATCACGGCTTATGTCCAGAGGCACGGGGTCAAAATACTTCTCTTACAGGAAACCCACGCCCTCGCACTTTTCTCGTCCTCTCTTGCCCCGGCATGGGGCCCCAACAAATACTACACTGTGTTCGCCTCACAGTCCAGAGGTGTCCTCACCTTGATTCACAAGTCCTTGGAGTTCTCCCTTCGTACCAGCCATATAGATGACCGGGGTAGATATGTGATCCTCCACTGTTTCCTTGCTAACACGGAATGCCTCCTGGTCAACATATATGCCCCATGCATCGATGCACCCGATTTTTTTGACCACATCCTTGACATCCTCCTAGGTTACGTTGGGGTTCCCATTATCTGGGGGGGGGACATGAATCTCATCCTAGACTCCGACTTGGACAGATCCGGTGTTGCACCTAGAACACTGTCCAGAGCCGCTCGTCGCCTCCATGCACACATGCTCACTGCCGGTCTGGTAGATGCCTGGAGGGCTCCCCAAGCCGGGTAAGCCTCTTGATGAATGCGGCTCCTATAGACCTCTGTCCCTCATCAATACCGATACCAAAATCTTCGCCAAAATCATAGCAAATAGGTTCCTCCCCATCATGAAATATCTGATTCATCCAGACCAGAGTGGTTTTGTCCCTGCCTGTTCCACTGCCTTAAATATTCGGCGACTGTTTAACGTCAACTCTAGAATTGACCCCCAAGCCAACGCTGTGGCTGTGACGCTGGATGCCCAAAAAGTGTTCGACATAGTCTCGTGGCAATATCTGTGGGCGGTGCTGGAGAAGATGGGGATCGGCCCATACATGATGTCCTGCATTAAACTGCTATATACTAACCCCGTGGCCAGGGTCCTGGTTAACTCTCACATGTCGGCTCCCTTCTCCCTCCACAGAGGGACACGGCAGGGGTGCCCCTTTTCTCCCCTGTTATTCGCAATGGCCATCGAGCCCATGGCGGATAGTGTACGACACAACCACGTGCGTAAAGGGATTCGTCTGCGGGTACCCCCGAAATTATATCATTGTACGCTGATGACGTGCTTCTATACATTAGAGACCCATCAGTCTACCTTGACCCGATCATGCGTGAAATTATCAAAATTGGCACATTCTCGGGCTTCACCATAAATTACACTAAATCGGAAATCTGTCCCCTTACGCCCGCAACTTCCCAACCTGCATGCGAATTTCCTCTCAAATGGGCACCTGAGGGCATCAAATACCTAGGGGTCCAGGTGTCCCTCTCAAAATCCTCCTTATTGTCTGATAACTATGGGGCTGCCGCGCAATATGCTGATGCCAGGATGGAAAGATGGCGAAACCTCCCCCTCTCACTATCAGGGAGACTGTCCCTAATAAAAATGATCATAGTTCTGAAGCTCCTATACATATTCTCTAATGTCCCACTCTGGCCCGGAAAACAGTACTTTGCAGACCTGCATGCGGGGTGCGCCCGCTTTCTATGGCATTCTGGTGCCGTGCGTAGAAAGTGGTAACATATGACCCTACCTTATGAGAAGGGCGGTTTCAGTGCACCTGATCTCACCCAGTATTGGATAGCCGCTCAGACTCAGCATGCTACATACTGGTACCATCACCAGGACCCCCCCGCATGTTAAGCTTGAAATCCTGGCGACCGGGGAGATGAATGTCATGTCCTTGATCCTTTTTCACTCGTATCGCTCGGAGGCCCCTGCTGACCCAGTGGCCTCCACTATAAGGGCGTGGCGGCAGATTCTGGTGCCTGGTCCTGGTTCTGACTCCCCCCCGTATTACAAATGGCTTCCCCTCTGGTCGTTCCCTGGCCTCACCCCCACACAAGATAAGCTCCTTATGCGTCACTGGTCTGACCTGGGATACAGATCATTCTCCGACTTGTTCCCCGATGGGAAATTCATCACCCCAGATACGTGGAAGCCAGGTCACTCCAAGTCCTCACTGGAGCTGCTGCAATACTTTCGACTTAGGGCGGCAGTCCAAGACATGTGGCCTTCGTATCCGGACGAACCCCCGGAGTCCCCCGAGATCTGCTACATTGCCAATTCTGCTGGTGGTAAGGGCATTGTGTCCTCTCTGTATAAAAAGTTGATGGCGCGAGCCGTAGAACCCCCACACACTATTCGGGATGCTTGGAGCCGGGATCTGGGATTAGACATCACGGATGATATGTGGACCAAAATGTGAATGCATACACGCAAGGTTTCTCTTAACTCCAGAGTTAGATGTGTTCAATACAAGCTACTCAATCGCCTGTACTACACTCCCTACGCTATTGGGAAATTTGCCCGGGATCAATCCCACCCCTGTCAAAGATGTAGATCTAATGATGCGGACCATGCTCACATGTTCTGGTCTTGTGGGGCATTGGCCCCGTTCTGGGATGCGGTGCTTGAGACCCTCTCCGAAATAGTGGGGTTCTGTGATGACCCTGACCACCTGTCTCTTCTGTTTGGGCTCTGGGAGGGGGCTGAGGCGAAACGGGAAGCTAAGTTCCTGAATGTGGCGGCGATTGTGTCCAAGAAACGCATCCTGCAATGTTGGAAGCGCAGATCCCCCCCTTCCCTAAAAATGTGGCTGAGAGCCCTTAACTGGACACAATCTTGTGAAGAAGACTACATTAACATGTTGCCTAGTAATGCTCGACCTAAAAACATATGGACAGAGTTTTGTAGCTACTTGAACCGCAAGGTTGACCTGGAGCTTCTGTCATCTCCCCCATCTCCAGATCAGGGGACTGATTGTACTACATGATATATGGCTCTATTGTAATCAACCCGCTGTTAGGAGCATATGTGACCTTCTGTAGAATCTGTGCTTTATCATTCACGCTTCAAATATGCAATGTGTGTTATTGGTGTAACCTGTAATGTGCCAGCTACTACTTCTTGCCAATAAAAAAAAAGTTTAAAAAAAAATAAAAAAAATATGCTGATGTCCAGCTAGCAAATCCTGCTCACTGCTCACATTGAACCCTGCTGGTGGTCTCTGTGATGTATTGATGGCCAAATACCTATTTGTGTACTTTGTTTTGTAACTGTTCAGTTTTGTAATAAAGATTCTGGGAATTGTTACAAGCCTGTGTCGGTGTAATTCTCTTTGCATGGTGTAAAAGCCTTAATATTGTATTTTTCTGATTCCACAGATGGCGCCCGAATAGGGATCCTCAAGATCGACTTCGTCTCGTTGAAGGTTGGCTCGGCTACCGGACCGGGATCGGACGGTGCCAACAGAAGTGGCCCCTCTGGACGAGAAGTGAATTCCTCGACAGTACTGCACGATCCGATCCCTGAACGGTGAGCTGTAGCCCGAGACGACGTCTTGACGAGGCTCCATATATCGAGGTGGGTAAATTTGCCGAAATTGCCAGACACGTGGGTCCTTAGCATTGTCCTTAGTAACCCGATCGGGCCTCCCAGTCCTTTGGTCAGGTGAATCGTGACCCGATTCTTAATTTAACCCTGCCAATTTGAATTTGGCGCATTGTACTCGCGAGCACAATTACTTGACCAGGTAACACCAGAACTTTGATATGCCTGGGAAATTCTCTGCCTGCTTTAGGGCATTATTCCGCAGTGACAGACAATCTTTGGAAGATAGCCGTCCCGCACCACAGGAAGGGTCGCCGGCATGTACTATGTACTGTAAGAAAGGCTTTGGTAGTATAGCATTTAATGACATTTGGCACAGACAGACCAGACATAATTCTAATCTTCGGTGGCCAACCAATGGTAGCTTTGAAATCCCTCGCATAGAATATCTAGAGTCTGTATTAGTAAAGAAAAAGGCTAGACCTGCAGCATTTGACGCATTGCATAGTTGGAAAACAGAAGCTTTGCAGCAACAAAAAAGTAGAGAGAAACATAGACATATGACAAGTGTCGAAAAGGCACGGTTTTATGATCAAAATAAACAATTGGAGTCAGTTAGGAACACGTACAGGGCGTTTCAATTAGGCATTCAGAAAATCTACCCTTCAAAAGATTTTCATATGTCAGATGAATTGATTAATAAACCTTTGCATGAACGAAGGCCCGGTGCCTCTGTGCCACCTCCGTACGCTCCTTCTCTTGGCGCTTTGCCCCTTCCCGTTGTTATTCCCCCTCCTATAGTTCCTCCGGTCCTCCCTGCTGTTCTTCCTGGTCTTCCAGCCGTCGCTCCTTTGCCTGCCCCCTTGCCTCCACCTGTTGATATTCAGAATGTGCCTAATCTTCCTCTTCCAAGTGATTCTGCATCGCTTGTAGTAGACCAGGGAGCGAGACCAAGGGTTGTGACTCGTAATACTGTGTCCCCAGAAAAAAAGAATGAATTGGTCGCTTGGGCTAAACATTGTATGGAGAAGGGTGAACAAGCTGATGTTTTTTCCACACTCGAAAATTTTAAAGATATTCCAGAGAAAAATGTTTTTATTGAAGGATTAGGGACTCATTTGAGTATAATGGGGAATAGATTAAACGGTGTAGATTTCCCACAAGGGTTACGGGATTTGAACGCCTTAGCGTTGTCCAGAGATACTGCGGAGAAGGTATATGAGCCTGTTGAGAGGATTTTTGTGTAAAGGAAGGAGTTGGAAGAATTACAGAATGTGGAAGCAGAAGGTGATAGTTTAGGTATTATGTTCTTACAGAAACTGATTTGTCCTCGCCGTGAATTAAAAGGTGAGGAAGCACAAATTTGTACAAAGGATGCGATAAGATGTATTTCGGATATGTCGATAACTCCAGATGAAGTATATGACACATATAGTCAGTATACGTTAGAAATGCAAAAGAAAGTGATACAGGTTATGGTAGAATACCTGCAGAATGAGTGTGTAAAAAGAAAGATTTGTTGTCCTGCAGAATTGTTGAGTGTTTATAAGAGAGCCTTTTCGATTGATACTTCCTCGACTGCCTTAGCACTTGATTTGGCTCTGTTGCTTAGTAAGCGCTCGGAGCTGCCTACTCCTCAGTTGCCTTTGAGAGAGATCCCTCTGACATTTGTCCCGAAAGTTGAGATTGCGGCCGATGCTGCGCGAGGAATACTCGCGGTGGACATCCCTGCACATTACGAATCGCAGTTCGTTCACGTCCCGTTTTCAAGACAGGAAGTAAACACCATAAAGCAATCTATTCCCGATGTAAGAAAGAATCCGAACGGGTTCTATAAAGAAATAGAGTCGGACTTACAGTCATCAGTATTTACCTTAAGTGATATTGATTTATTATTTCCCGTACTCCTGCCAGTTGATTTGTGGAAACAGATTAGGACTGTAGATGATGTACCTGGGTTAGGAGATACATGGGATAACATGGTTAGGCTAGATAGAGAAAGACCAGCTGGCGAGTGACCGCCTCAAGTGATATTAACCTTGCCTGATAGGATTATTGTAAAATTGAAAACTATAGTTCCTGAAAAAAGAATCATTTGGGACAAGCTTACGGCCTGTGTCCAAGGAAAGTCTGAGGGTGCTACCGATTTCTTCAATCGGTTTGAACAGGTATTTTCAGATTTCAGCAGACAAGACTTAGGCACAGAGTCAGGGAAAAGGCTGTTTGTTGACAAATTTGTACGTGGATTGCTGCCTGACATCCAGTTACAGATGATGTCTTCCGAAAGCGCTTGGCAGGCGAAGTCTCAATCAGAAGTACTGCATATGGCTCAGTCCTATGAAAATCGTGTGAATAATGAAAAGGAAAAACTTGAGAAAAAAAAGGGTGACCTGAAAACAAAAGTCCTATTACAACAGATTGTTAGAAACCCTAGAGGGGGTAATCAATTTAGAGGTCAGTACATTCCACAGGGAAGTACGCCCCTGGTCCCATTAACGCTCTGGTAACCATTAACCAGTGTGCCTATTGTCGACAGGAAGTCCACTGGAGCGCACAATGTCCGACCTTGCAGCAAAAGTCATTTGGGAACATGGGTAGACGATCCAGAGGTCGCCCAGGTGCAGGGGGCCCTGGCAGAGGTCAGTTTGCACCAGAATCACAGCAACCTCCTTCACAAGATAAGCAAGTTTCGAATGTGGATAATAGAAACATTTTTGATCACCCTTCTGCCGCGTACCTCTCTGGAGAGCTTCCTTTTGATAATATTCTGTTTCGCTAGGATTTCCCGAAGCAGGATTTGGAACCGACGCCTAGTCCCGTTCATCAGAAAGGCCCCTACGTTGAGATGGTGGTGGGAAATAGGAAGCATCTATTTTTAGTAGATACGGGAGCACAGAAATGTTCCATTGACCATTCACGAGTTCCAAATATTCCCCTGTCAGGGCAATCCAACGTTTCCGTAGGGATTTCAGGCACACTGGTAGTTTGTCCGGTCTCTTTGCCGGTACCGATAACACTGGGTCCCTTCACGGAGCAGTGTCCATTTCTACTTACCACAAACTGTGGGGAGAACTTGCTGGGGTTAAATTTGTTGAAGGAATTGCATGCAGTAATACGTTGTTCTCCGGACGGAGTTCGGTTAACAATTTCACCTCAGCAATCACTCGCCTCTCAGTTTTTGACTCAACCTTTACCGCCAGAATTCAGTAATGTTCCGCAATGCTTATGGGCAATTGATGATAATGATGTGGGCATTCTTCAAATTGAACCTGTTAAAATTATTCTGAAACATGGGATAAAATTGCCTCGCATCCCGCAATATAAGATCTCAGTTGAAGGCGAGCAGGCTTTGAAATGTATAGTCTCTGATTTTGTACATCGTGGAGTAATTGAGGAAATTACGGGTAGCCTATGTAACAGCCCCATTTTGCCAGTATACAAAAAAGGTGATAATGCGATTCCCTTTCGGTTTATAATTGATTTACGTGCTATTAACAAAATTATGGCTCCTCAATTTCCTATTGTACCTGATGTTACAATGATACTAACCATGATTCCGGCTTCTGCCAATCATTTTAGCGTTGTTGACCTTAAAAACACGTTTTTCAGTATTTCCATACACAAAGATAGTAGGTATTTGTTCGCGTTTACCCTAGGTGGACACTCGTTCACATTCACTCGTGCACCACAAGGGTACACTGAGAGTCCAAGTATTTATAGTAGGGCATTAAAAGAGCAGCTCGATACTCTCGAGTTGCCTAGTACTTGCACGTTACTACAGTATGTAGATGATCTCCTCTTGGCTGCTCATTCTGAGAGTGCCTGTAAAGAAGGCACCGTCTTGTTGCTTTGTCATCTAGCGAAACATGGCCACAAAGCTTCACTCAAAAAATTCCAATATTGTTGTAAGGAGGTCGCCTATTTAGGCTATCTCCTGTCAAAGGAGGGAAGACGGTTGACACCTGAACGAATGAAGACTATTTCTGGCATGTCTGTCCCAAATACACAGAAGGAAGTTAGAGCCCTGATAGGTATGGCTTCTTACTGTAGATTGTGGATCCCTAACTTTTCGTTAACGATTAAACCAATGCTGGCTTTGACAAAAAAAGGCATTTCTTTGCCATTGCCATGGACTTTGGAACACCAGACAGCATTTGATTTGCTCAAATCCGCGCTGTGTTCAGCGCCGGCTTTAGGAACTACGAATTATGACAAGGCCTTTGTGTTGTATGTGCATGAACGTGATGGATGTGCTTTGGCTGTGTTAACGCTGGAACATGGAGGGAAGAATAGGCCGTGAGGCTATTTCTCATACGCCCTTGATCCTGTTGCATGCGCTTTGCCGAGATGTTTGAGAGCTGTCGCTGCCGCTGCTGCGTCTGTAAAACAGAGTGAGGGAATGGTCCTGGGTCATGCGTTAACCCTAATGGTACCTCACTCTGTAGATATTTTATTGAATAGAACTCAAACGCAACACCTCACTTCCGCACGATTGACAAGATATGAACTGATCTTTTTGCCCCCACATTCAAATTCAGAGGTGTTGCATATTAAATCCGGCTGAACTTTTACCTGTCCCGCAAGATACTGTTGATAGTGACGAAACGTCACACGATTGCCTTTATGCGACAGAACAAGAGACTAAAGGTAGAATCGATCTGAAAGACACGCCTTTGAATAGCCCACAAGGAGAGCTATTTTGTGATGGCTCTTGTTTCAAACTTCCGAATGGTACATGCACGGCTGCTTATGCCGTTACTACTTTAAGCACGATTGTGGAAACCAAAAGAATTATGCATAATTCCGTGCAGGCCACGGAAATCATAGCGTTAACTCGAGCTTGTGAACTTTCTGAAGGGCTTACAGTAAATATATATACTAATAGTCAGTATGCTCTTGGGGTGGTTCACAACTTCAGTAGACTTTGGAAAGAACAACGTTTCTTGACCTCGCATGGCACGAAAATTCAGCATGGCACTTTAATAGTGCCATTACTTTCAGCACTCGCACTCCCTGTTCAGCTAGCTATCATAAAATGTGCAGCACATCAAAAAGTTACAGATGATAAAGGGAAAGGGAATGCTTTCGCTGATCAGATAGCTAAGCAAACTGCCACTGATTTTAGTTCAGAAATGTATGCTGTAAGAGAAACTGTAAATATTTGCACTTTTGGTGAAAGTATCGATTCTGTAAAAGACATTCAAGCAGATGCTACTATAGAGGAAACTAAGAGATGGGTCGAGGGTGCAGGAAGGTTGGATGATGATGGGTGTTGGGTGGACAATGTTGAAGGAAAATGGTTACTCCCTGACGCCTACATTACAATGATGGTTATTATGGCTCATGGTCCGACACATGTTTGTGCGCGTGAATTGACAAAAATGCTACACAGTGTATGGGCCAATGATAAGATTTTCAAAACTGCGGAGCGCTTTGTCCAAGGGTGCATGGTTTGCTTGCAGCATAATGTAGGAAAAGGTACTTCGACTCCTAGAGGAAGTTTCGCTCCACCTTCTGTTCCATTTGAGGTTATTCATTTTGATTTTATTGAAATGGAACGGTGCAATAATCTTAAATATGTGTTGATTGTTATTTGTGCTTTTAGTAAGTGGGTTGAGCCCTACCCTGTTAGAGATACAACGGCCATAACCACAGCAAAAACTCTGTTGAAAGAGCTTTTTCCTAGGTTCGGGCTGCCGAGAGTCATCTGGTCGGATAATGGGCCACACTTTATCGCTGCTGTAATCCTACAAATATGCAAAGGATTACAGATTGATAAACGGTTCCATTCGGCCAGACATGCCCAAAGTGCCGGATTAGTGGAAAGGCATAACGGCATTATAAAGAACAAGCTCGCTAAGACGTATGCTGGCACCAAGTTAAAATGGCCGGACGCCTTATCGATCGTGTTGCTGTAGATGTGAACAACCGCTCAAACTAAGACTGGGCTCCCTCCTATTGAGGTGGTAATGGGGAGACCTGATAATATTTGGGGTATGCCAAAAAGTAGCTTGTTGCGGGATATAGAGAATGTTCTTCTTTCAGATTACTGTAACCAGTTGACTAAAAATCTGTTTTCAATTTATCACCAGGTGCGAGAGGCATTACCTGTCCGATATGAGGGTCCTGGTCACAGTCTACGACCGGGGGACTGTATCCTCATGAAAGTTTTTGAGAGGTCGTCTTGCCTTGCACCTCGGTGGAGGGGTCCCTACCAAGTCCTGCTAGTCACCCAGACTGCTGTGCGGGTAGAGGGTTGTAAGAACTGGATCCATGCGACGCACACCAAACGGATCCCGCAGCCTGTGCCATACAATACAGAAGACACAGAATCCCTTCCCACTGCTGTAACCAATGTGCCTGAAACAGCAACAACCGACAAGAGAGTATCGGAGACCGTTCCAGAATTTGTAAGGCCAGACAAAAGGGCCATCTTGTCTCCGCACTCTCCAACAGTGGAACTTCTGGATCAATCCTTTTCTGATCCCATTTCCGTTTACTCGCCACCTCCAGTAGGAAGTGACGACACTTTGTTTTCTGATCCTTCAGCACCAGAAATTGTGAAATATAATTTACGTCCAAGGAAATAGACGTACAGCACGGTTTGACTGTGCGATTGCGGAAATCATTTGAAGGCTTGCCTTTTGGCCCGACTGTATGGAAGGATTCTGTTGGCTTAGGGTTGTGGGAAAGACATTAAGAAGACGCGTGACTGGAGTCGCCAGCAAACTAACAATTGGTGTTTTTTCGATTGAAGACTACAATGCCTGCACCCACTACCGCTCCTACCGAACTTTAAGATAAATATGTGACTAGCAGAGACAATGATCAAGCATGCAATAGGACCCCCAAAGTGTATTATTGCCTTTTTCTAATAATAACTGGATTTTTAGCAACTGTTGGTTTTGGGTTATGGTATCTGGAGGAAGCATATCCGCTAGAGGACTTTTTACCTATTGAAAATGTATCTGTTATCCCCACTCCTTCCAAGCAATTGCATACTTTATCGCCTAGAGATTCTTTGCATAGACGGAACTATCAGAATAATACCCTTTTGTTAATCATGAATGCCACTCATGCAATTTTAAATAGAACCAATTGCTGGATCTGTTCACATCTACCGCAACATGGGGATAAGGGGCTAGGTTGGTATATTCATCCTCTACCTTTGACAACTGCTTGTTATGCTTCTCTTAGAGCACTATTCCTTGGCCGATGGAATGACAGCATCTCAGGGAACTTTGATGGTACAAATCTGAATAGTTTTGAAAAACGTGTTTTAATGCCCCTGGGATGCTCGCTTTTTGCAAATAGGAATAAACCAAACGTTGCTTCTGTTAGGCCCTCTGATAGATTGTCTCGTCCTTTTCAGTCTTTAATCTCTTTCAAAATGGCTCCTATAGGCAAGAAGGATGCCACGCCTCCATCTTATTCTGTTAATCATAGCCCCGATTCAGTATCCTTCTGCATACAGAGGAATGGAACACGGTCAATGGGTAATTTTAGAAAATGCGCCAATGTTGCAAATTTGACTAGTGAGAACAGACCTCTGTACTTAGGCTAACCTGTCTATTTTGTTTGCGGTAATGTGGCATTTCCATGGTGTTAGGGAGAATTCTCTGTTTAGGCTGAATTTCCCTACCTAGTGAGTCCCCCAGCAGCTTTGCTGGATTTCTGGGTTTATTTTTTCTCCCCTGCCAAGAGTGAGACTCTTTTACCCTCACTCTTGGACATGTTGAAGTGTGTTTTCTTGGTTAAACCTTGTGTTGAATGGGCTATGGGGTCTTTTACTCCATAGGGCCTCATGTATTTTTGTGATGTGGGTTACACAGCACCCTCTGTGCCGTGACCCAGGGGTGTCCTAGGGACTCCCCAACATAGACTCCATACCCTGGGACTGACTACTGTCTCCCAGGGCATGTAAAGTCACCAAAGACTTTGCTAGTCTTGAATCCTGAACAGAACCAGTACAAACCATCATATTGTGGACGTACTGGCTGGGGCAATTCGATTGCCCCAGGGTCTGTTAGTCGAGGGGGCACGTCTCCGTCCCCCCTGATCGAGTTTTGGCTGGTGGCAGTGGAAACTACGTTTTATATTCGACCGCGAATATTTTCCTATGGGATTTCCCATTGTTTTAGGCTAACACATTTAATTATTTATTTACGGTAGCCTTAAACATACCGCCGGTTTATATATTTATTATTATAACTCCGGTTGGGACTTTTTGCCAAAACTTGATTCTAAAATGGCGTTGGCGTTCGCCTCTGTAACTCTGACCCAAAGTGGAGCCCTTTGTTCCACTTTTGGCGGGCTTCTCGACAGAAACCCTCCAAAGTGGTGCCACTCTGTCTGGGGTACTTAGGAGGGGTGGAGGGGGATTTAGGCACCCTGGACTGAGTTACCTTGGTAACTCAAGTCGCACTCCGTCCTGATTGGCCCAAGTGGTGAGCCGGCCGGCTCACCACTTAGCATGTTTGAGTGACAGCTAGGCTGGGTGAATGGGGGTTTGCTGCATAAAAGCAGGGCTTTGGGGACTGGAACTTCAGAAGTCGCCACAGGACCAAGAATCCGACGAGGGAAGAGCTGAGCGGACCTGCTTCGACGACACCACCCGGTGGAGCCCTGCTGAACCGTCTCACCACTTTTCCCGACGACCGAGGAGAACTCTTAACGGAGTGGCTCCTTCCCTTGACTGGTGGGGACAACCAGTTTTTCGCCTTCTTTTCGCTTCTCGAGGTATCTCGTGGCCGCCTTGCCAGTGCCAAGCACCCCGGCAACCGGAACCCCACCACTTTTACCCCAACCACGGAAGTCGGTACAACCCTTTAACCGGAGGACTCCGCGGCTGGTTTCTTCCCGGGCAGTGCAACGACCTTCTTCTTCTGCTCTTCAGCGAGAACTTCTTCTCCCCTGACCGACGTCGAGCCTTGCTGCCACTGCCTGGAACAACTGCCACCGCTGGAGGACCCTTTCCGCTTAAGGTACCGTGTTCCGCCTGGCTTCCCTTGCCACCGACTGTACGGGGTAGATTTAGCCCCCGGCTTTCGAACCTGGGAGTGCCTGGAACACCCTGGCTAAACTTTCTAAGCCACTCTAAACTCTTTCTAACTCTTTGCAAGACTTTGAATCCCTAATAACAGTGTGATCTTGGGCACATTTTCGCTCCGGCTACTCTAAGAGTGGGCCCTGCCTAGTGACTTTTGCTCACCCGTGACTTTGTGCTTCTTTGAGTCTATTGCAAGTGTCCTGGACCTTAGAGTGGTGTGTTTAACCCATTTCTGTTTCTTTTTACCCCTTTCTTGAACCTACTAGAGTGTCATCTAACGTTAAGCGCTCACCTCTGTTTTAATTATGTGGTGTTAACCTACAGTTGTCTAGATAGGAGTAAGGGTTGAAACTGCTTTCATTATAACTGTTTGAAGTGTTTTTACCATACTTTGCTAGAGTGTCTTCAACTTATGTGTTCTTGAAAATAAATAACTATATACTTTTGAAACCAAGCTCTGGTCAGTGTTTGTTTGTGCTATTGTGTCTGAGTACATATTGTGTATACTTTGCATACTGCCTAACTCTTCTTGAGGGAAGTCTGACTGCTCAGCCACAGCTACCAGGTAAACCTGGGTGGTGCAGACTGCTACCAAGTGGGTTTACTGCTATACCTGTAGTCTTAAATCTTTTGCAGTGTTCCCCAAGGGAACTGCACAGGTTTCTGCCTAACACTGGTGTACAGCGGTGGGATTTGTATTGAGTATACATTTTATTGTGCTTTAGATACCTTAGTGCAACTAACCACAAAGCTTAGCACTGTAAAAGTAATCCTCTAACATGTCAGTTATAGAAAGCTATAGTCAAGAGTCCCTTGCAGCCAAAACTGCTGATTGTCTAAGAGTGCTCTGTAAACATAAGGATCTCCTGACCAAGGGCAAGAAAATGGAGCTGATTGAAAGATTGTTAGCTAACCAAAGTCTGGGTGATGGTTCAGAGGAACCTACCACCCCAGCAACTGTAGATGACAGTATTGAAGTTAACATGGAGCAAAATGTTGATGATTCTGAGGAAGAGTCAGAAGAGGAGGGTGAGGCTGTTATGACTGTCCCCCCTAGGCCTCTGCCTGCTCTACCTGCTGTACCTACTGGACCTTTACCAGGTCCCACATTTAGTCCTCAGTACTTTGAACTGGAGAAAATGAAACTAGAATTGGAGTATAAGAAACTTAATGCTCAAACTGACAAAGAACTAAGGCTAAGGGAAATGGAGCTCAAGTATGACTTAGAAATGAAGAAATTATCTGTTGAGAATGCTTCTCTCTCTGGCTCCTCTAGAAGTTCCAGTCCTAAAAGACCCCGGATGCCTAAAGAATTGGTTGGTATGTATGAGCCTAAGTTGGATGTGTTGGATTGGTTGTCTCTGTTTGAATATAATCATGGGCTCCAGAACATCACAGGAAATGACTTACTCACCTGGTTGTTCTCTAGGCTTCCCCCTGTTGCAACTGATGTGGTAATGGAGATGGGGGAGGAGGATAGGAAGGACTATGAATGTGTGAAACTAGCTTTGATAGCTAGGTTTGGGAAGACCCCTTCCCAGTATCTTAAGAGGTTTAGGAGCCTCAAAAAGCATGATGGTACCCCTTGGGCTACCTGGGTGAATGAATGTTTGAAAAACTTAGAGGGATGGATTAAGGGTTACAAGGTGAACACTTATGAAGGTATGAAGAATTTGTTTATTTTGGAGACTATTTATGATGCCTGCTCTCCTGAGCTCAGACAACACTTGGCTGATTCCAGGGAATTAGATTCCCGGAAACTAGCTAAGGCTGCTGACTTGTGGGTTGCCAACAGGGCCACTCACAAGGATTCTGGGGTCACTCAGAAGAAGGATGGGGAGAAACAGCCTAAAAAGGACTCCAAAGAGAATTCTAATACTACAAATTCCAAAGAGGGCCCCAAACAAAACTATAAGGGTAAGCCACAAGGGAAACCAAATCAGGCTAGTGTACCTCCTGGTCCCAGATCAGAAGGAGGTCAGAACAAGCCTCCATTCCAGCGAGCCTTTGGCTCATGCTTTGTTTGTAAGGCTACTGACCATGTGAAAGGAGATCCCAGATGTAAGGGTAAACCTTCAGGGGTCCAGCTTGCCTCCTTAGCCTTCACTCCAGAAGAGGAAGTACATATGGCAAGTGGAAACTTTCTATTACTAGCTGATGAACCCACTGGAGTCTCAGCTAGTGTTTCTTTAGTCTCTCTGGGGTTGTGGGAACAATAGAATTTAGATGTCTATAACTCTATCCCCGATAATACTAAAGAGTATTATAAGGACAGTGTCCAGGTGAATGGTCAGGAGACTCCTGCCATTAGGGACACTGGAGCCAGCATAACTGTGGTGGATGAATCATTTTTCAAGGCAGAGGATGTTGCTAAGGCACCCAAATGCCTCACCAAGTTAGCTGGTGGGCCTGTGCAGATGTGTCCCCAGTTACCAGTTCTCATCCAATGTAATGATATGGCTGTAAAAATACCTGTCAGTGTACAATGTGAAGTGCCAGGTAGGGTTCTGTTGGGTAATGACCTCAAAGCTCTTGGAGTTGTATCTCATACCCCCAGACCCCCTAGCAAAAGGTTCCAGGAACTCACAAAACCTGCAAGAGAGAAAACCCTGAGAGGGTTATCTCAGGAGATGATGACAGAAATCACTCCTCTCCCACTGGAGCAACTTACTGCAGTAACTACCAGATCAGGAGCAAAGGGGCAACCCAAGACTCCCAGGAAAAAGCCAGCAGCCAGCACTCCAGTGCTTCCAACAAGGACTTCCCCTAGGTTGTCCAAAGTTACACCTGTAACTCCACCTCCAGCTGAGGCTGAGAGGGAGGTACAACCCTGTGTGGTTGAGCTAGACTCTGAGGAAGAGCTAGAAGGAGGCCCCAACCTTATTGGAGATTTGGACCCTGAGGACCATCCTGAGCTGCAGTCTTTACTGGCAGAAGGTGGGCCTAGCAGGGCAGCTTTTCGTAAGGGACAAAGAGAATGTCCAACTCTGGAAGGTCTCCGCCACCAGGCAGCTTCTCAGGCTGATGGGCAAGAGCCTGGGAAGTATAGGTTGCACTGGGAAGATGGCCTCTTCTACAGTGAACCCACTGAGTCTGAACCTGGAGACTACAAACGTCTTGTAGTCCCACAAGAGAACAGACAACAGTTCTTACAACTAGCCCATGAGATACCTTTGGCTGGTCACTTGAGTTTCAAGAAGACCAAGGAAAGGCTCTCACTCTACTTTTATTGGCCAAAGATGGGGGCTGAAGTAGACAGATATTGTAAGAGCTGCCACACCTGCCAGACTTCTGGTAAGGTTGGTTCCAAGAATGTGGCACCTTTAGTGCCTCTCCCAGTTGTGGGAGTCCCATTTGAGAGGGTAGGGATTGACATTGTTGGTCCCCTTGATCCCCCAACCTCCTCAGGCAACAGGTTTATCCTTGTTGTAGTAGACCATGCTACTAGGTACCCTGAGGCAATTCCTATGAGGACTGTTACAGCTCCGGCTGTGGCTAAGGCCCTCCTTGGTATTTTTACCAGGGTTGGGTTTCCTAAGGAGGTAATCTCTGACAGGGGGTCAAACTTTATGTCCCACTACATGAAAGCCATGTGGAAAACCTGTGGAGTTACCTACAAGTTCTCAACCGCATACCACCCTCGGACAAACGGGTTGGTTGAAAGGTTTAACAGAACCATGAAGAGCATGATAGGTGCTTTAGAAGAACCCCTTAAGAAAAAGTGGGACCTTCTACTGCCATGCCTTCTCTTTGCTTATAGAGAAGTCCCTCAGGAGGGAGTAGGTTATTCTCCCTTTGAGCTTCTCTATGGCCATCCAGTCAGAGGTCCATTGGCCCTGATTAAGGAGGGATTGGAAGGTGCTCCTCCCCTCAAGCCAGTCAGAGTGACTGACTATGTGATAGGTCTCCGGAGGAGAATGTCACACATGATGGCAGAAGCAAGTGACAACTTGAAAGCTGGTCAAGCTCTGGTCAAACATTGGCACGACCAGAAGGCTAACATGGTTGAGTTTACTCAAGACCAGCTAGTTCTAGTTATGCTCCCAACAAGGCAGAGGGCCTTGCAAGACAAATGGATGGGACCCTTCAAGATTGTGGGAAAACTTGGAGAGGTCAACTATCTGGTGGATCTGGGCAGACCCAGGGAAGCTCCTAGAGTCTTCCACACCAACCGACTAAAAGCATACATCTCCAGACCTGATGTAGGAGCCTTGCTTCTAGCTTCAGCTGCAGAGGAAGAAGAGAGTGAATCTCTCCCTGATCTCCTCAGAGGTGTGCCTTTAGATGAAAAAGTTGAAGGAGTCAATCTCTCTTCAGACCTGACACCTGAACAACAAGAGGAGTGCAAATCTATGTTAAATCAGTTTGCCTCCCTGTTCTCACTGTCACCAGGCTTGACCCCTTGGGGTCAGCATGAGATACTCACTGGTGACTGTCTGCCAGTCAAAAGCAGAGGATACAGAATGTCAGAACATGTCAGAACCCACATCAAAGGAGAGGTCAAGAAGATGCTTGATCTCGGGGTAATAGAGCCCTCTACTAGTCCATGGTCTAGCCCAGTTGTGTTAGTACCAAAGGCAGGATCCAAAGACTTGAGATTCTGTGTGGACTATAGAGCTCTAAATGCAGTCACCAAGACTGATGCCCACCCTTTGCCCAGGACAGATGAGTTGGTGGATAAACTTGGTGCAGCCAAGTACCTCAGCACATTTGACCTGACGTCAGGCTATTGGCAAATAGCCCTGACAGACCATGCCAAGGAGAAAACTGCATTTTCAACCCCAGTTGGCTTGTACCAGTTTAAGGTCATGCCTTTTGGACTAAAAAATGCACCTGCCACATTCCAAAGGATGGTGAACCAAGTTCTGGCTGGGATGGAAGATTTCTGCATGGCATACTTGGATGACATTGCAGTCTTCAGCCACTCCTGGGAAGAACATGTGAACCACCTAGGACATGTGTTGCAGGCTCTGGAACAGGCCCATTTGACAATCAAAGCCAGTAAGTGCCAGATTGGTCAAAGTAAAGTGGTCTACCTTGGACATGAGGTAGGAGGTGGAGAAATAAGGCCTTTGCCCAGCAAGATTGAAGCTGTGCAAAATTGGACAACACCAACTACTCAAACCCAAGTGAGAGCTTTTCTAGGCCTCACTGGATATTACAGGAATTTCATTGAGAACTATGGGACCATAGCTTCTCCACTGAATGTAATCTCCTCTCCCAAATTCCCTAAAAAGGTAAAATGGAATGAGGAGTGCAATCAGGCCTTTGAAAAACTGAAGAGAGCTCTTTGCCAAGCTCCAGTATTGAGAGCTCCTGACTACCACCAACCTTTCATTGTACAAACTGATGCTTCCAATATAGGTATAGGTGCAGTTCTAAGCCAACTGGATGAGAAGGGTAGGGAGCACCCCATTTGCTTCATCAGTAGGAAACTGAAGGATCCTGAGACAAGGTGGGCAACTATCGAAAGAGAATGCTTTGCTATTGTGTGGGCACTGAAGAAGTTTAGGCCATACTTGTATGGTTCTACTTTTGTTATTCAGACTGACCACCAACCCTTGAGATGGTTAATGCAAATGAAAGGGGAAAATCCAAAACTATTGAGATGGTCAATCTGCCTGCAAGGGTTTGATTTCACCATTGAGCACAGGTCAGGGTGTCACCATCAAAATGCTGATGGACTCTCTAGGATGTATATCATCGACTAGAGGTATGAGGTTCATCCAGGAGTGGATTAAATCCTCCTGTCCCTTAGTCTGGGGGGGGCGAGTGTTAGGGAGAATTCTCTGTTTAGGCTGAATTTCCCTACCTAGTGAGTCCCCCAGCAGCTTTGCTGGATTTCTGGGTTTATTTTTTCTCCCCTGCCAAGAGTGAGACTCTTTTACCCTCACTCTTGGACATGTTGAAGTGTGTTTTCTTGGTTAAACCTTGTGTTGAATGGGCTATGGGGTCTTTTACTCCATAGGGCCTCATGTATTTTTGTGATGTGGGTTACACAGCACCCTCTGTGCCGTGACCCAGGGGTGTCCTAGGGACTCCCCAACATAGACTCCATACCCTGGGACTGACTACTGTCTCCCAGGGCATGTAAAGTCACCAAAGACTTTGCTAGTCTTGAATCCTGAACAGAACCAGTACAAACCATCATATTGTGGACGTACTGGCTGGGGCAATTCGATTGCCCCAGGGTCTGTTAGTCGAGGGGGCACGTCTCCGTCCCCCCTGATCGAGTTTTGGCTGGTGGTAGTGGAAACTACGTTTTATATTCGACCGCGAATATTTTCCTATGGGATTTCCCATTGTTTTAGGCTAACACATTTAATTATTTATTTACGGTAGCCTTAAACATACCGCCGGTTTATATATTTATTATTATAACTCCGGTTGGGACTTTTTGCCAAAACTTGATTCTAAAATGGCGTTGGCGTTCGCCTCTGTAACTCTGACCCAAAGTGGAGCCCTTTGTTCCACTTTTGGCGGGCTTCTCGACAGAAACCCTCCAAAGTGGTGCCACTCTGTCTGGGGTACTTAGGAGGGGTGGAGGGGGATTTAGGCACCCTGGACTGAGTTACCTTGGTAACTCAAGTCGCACTCCGTCCTGATTGGCCCAAGTGGTGAGCCGGCCGGCTCACCACTTAGCATGTTTGAGTGACAGCTAGGCTGGGTGAATGGGGGTTTGCTGCATAAAAGCAGGGCTTTGGGGACTGGAACTTCAGAAGTCGCCACAGGACCAAGAATCCGACGAGGGAAGAGCTGAGCCGACCTGCTTCGACGACACCACCCGGTGGAGCCCTGCTGAACCGTCTCACCACTTTTCCCGACGACCTAGGAGAACTCTTAACGGAGTGGCTCCTTCCCTTGACTGGTGGGGACAACCAGTTTTTTGCCTTCTTTTCGCTTCTCGAGGTATCTCGTGGCCGCCTTGCCAGTGCCAAGCACCCCGGCAACCGGAACCCCACCACTTTTACCCCAACCACGGAAGTCGGTACAACCTTTTAACCGGAGGACTCCGCGGCTGGTTTCTTCCCGGGCAGTGCAACGACCTTCTTCTTCTGCTCTTCAGCGAGAACTTCTTCTCCCCTGACCGACGTCGAGCCTTGCTGCCACTGCCTGGAACAACTGCCACCGCTGGAGGACCCTTTCCGCTTAAGGTACCGTGTTCCGCCTGGCTTCCCTTGCCACCGACTGTACGGGGTAGATTTAGCCCCCGGCTTTCGAACCTGGGAGTGCCTGGAACACCCTGGCTAAACTTTCTAAGCCACTCTAAACTCTTTCTAACTCTTTGCAAGACTTTGAATCCCTAATAACAGTGTGATCTTGGGCACATTTTCGCTCCGGCTACTCTAAGAGTGGGCCCTGCCTAGTGACTTTTGCTCACCCGTGACTTTGTGCTTCTTTGAGTCTATTGCAAGTGTCCTGGACCTTAGAGTGGTGTGTTTAACCCATTTCTGTTTCTTTTTACCCCTTTCTTGAACCTACTAGAGTGTCATCTAACGTTAAGCGCTCACCTCTGTTTTAATTATGTGGTGTTAACCTAGAGTTGTCTAGATAGGAGTAAGGGTTGAAACTGCTTTCATTATAACTGTGTTTGAAGTGTTTTTACCATACTTTGCTAGAGTGTCTTCAACTTATGTGTTCTTGAAAATAAATAACTATATACTTTTGAAACCAAGCTCTGGTCAGTGTTTGTTTGTGCTATTGTGTCTGAGTACATATTGTGTATACTTTGCATACTGCCTAACTCTTCTTGAGGGAAGTCTGACTGCTCAGCCACAGCTACCAGGTAAACCTGGGTGGTGCAGACTGCTACCAAGTGGGTTTACTGCTATACCTGTAGTCTTAAATCTTTTGCAGTGTTCCCCAAGGGAACTGCACAGGTTTCTGCCTAACACATGGTTGCCCAGGGATTGGCAAGGAACCTGCTATTTAAGGATTCTATTACCTGGGGTATTTATTGCCAGTACTGCAGACATTTCGAAAACTCGTCCACGACGAGGTGTGAAAGGGGATACTCCAGCGCAAACTCTAGGAGACATCATGAAATCCTTTGTGCCATTTTTTGGACAAATTACGAATTCAGAAGATATCAGGGGACTAGCGAGAGTATTGGAGAGAACCATCAACCGGACCACTGACATACTCTATAATGTGACGTTAGAACAGAAAGCGATACGATTAGTGGCTCTTCAGAACCGGATGGCATTAGATGTCATTCTGGCTGAGCGTGGAGGAGTATGTAAATTAGTGGGGTCCGCTTGCTGTGTTTACGTACCAGACTCCTCTCCAACGATCTTTAGGGCTATCCAAAATCTACATGTTCTTAGTTCAGAAGTGCATGTTCCTGAGGGAAACTGGGAACGTAGTTTTCTATTCCTTTGTTGTTGTATACAGTGTCTCCCTGGCATATGTTCAGTATTAGGGGGGTGTTGCGCGCAATCAACAAGTGTATTAGGGCATAAAATATACGCCCCAGATAAGGTTTCCAAAGAGCATGTGTTGAAAGAAACTCTAGTGTCTGATCTGTCTGACAATGATTCGGGGTGTATAGACGTTGAAATATGGAGTTAATCGCGAAATGATTGAAGGTAGTTTAGCGCTTGGCATAGGCCAAAAGGAGGGTTTGTTAGAACTGATAAAATATTGTTTCGTCCTCGTTGTATATGTTGGCCTATGCCCAGTCGCTTTGCGAGGAAATCCGTATTAAGAGGTCGTGAATCAATTAAGTGAATCAAGCCTCCATTGTAGGTTAGAGCCGCCATTTTAGTTAATTGTACAAAGTCACCCTGTGGCCTAACATGGCTGTCTTGTGTTCTCTTGTTCTTGCTTTAACCTCTTCAACCTCCGAAGGAGAATTAATGTCCAACCTGCCTTCAGGCTACATGTTAGGGTCATGTAGCACGTGTCCTTTGTTGACCTCGGGATCACAGGATTACTTGAGTTGGCGATGTTAACCTACAAGTATACAAGAACAATAACGCTATCCAAATACGACATGCGAGACATTTGTTTGACCTGTATTAAAGCAATGTGTAAAAAGTGTAAAGTAAAACTTAGAGAATAATAATGTTTGTTAGTAAATGTATTAAAAAGTAAACCGCATGCACGAGATATGTAAATTACGAACGAACCTGGCATGACCCTAGCCCAGTACATGATTAACTTGAAAGAGGCTGGACATTGTTATAACGAAAATGTACAAATACGCTGATGTCCAGCTAGCAAATCCTGCTCACTGCTCACATTGAACCCTGCTGGTGGTCTCTGTGATGTATTGACGGCCAAATAGCTATTTGTGTACTTTGTTTTGTAACTGTTCAGTTTTGTAATAAAGATTCTGGGAATCTTTACAAGCCCGTGTTGGTGTATTTCTCTTTGCATGGTGTAAAAGCCTTAATATTGTATTTTTCTGATTCCACACAGTGAGGTAGTGAATGTGTGGGCAGGAATGGCAGAGAGAGGGAAAGGGGCAGTGGTGCCTCAGTCCTCAATGAGGCTGTGAATGAGTGGGCAGGAAGGGCAGAGGGAGGGAAAGGGGCAGTGGTGCCTCAGTCCTCAATGAGGCGTTGAATGTGTGGGCAGAAAGGGTAGAGGGTGGGAAAGGGGCAGTGGTGTCTCAGTCCTCAATGAGGCTGTTAATGTGTGGGCAGGAAGGGCAGAGGGAGGGAAAGGGGCAGTGGTGCCTCAGTCCTCAATGAGGCATTGAATGTGTGGGCAACAAGGGTAGAGGGAGGGAAAGGGGCAGTGGTGCCACAGTCATCAGTGAGGCAGTGAATGTGTGGGCAGGAAGGGTAGAGAGAGGGAAAGGGGCAGTGGTGCCTCAGTCCTCATTGAGGCAGTGCATTTGTGTGCAGGAAGGGTAGAGACCGGGAAAGGGGCAGTGGTGCCTCAGTCTTCATTGAGGAAGTGATGTGTGGGCAGGAAGGGTAGAGAGTGGGAAAGGGGCAGTGGTTCCTCAGTCCTCAGTGATGCATGAATGTGTTGGGCAGGAAGGGTAGAGATAGGGAGAGGGGCAGTGGTGCCTCAGTCCTGAGTGAGGCGGTGAGTGTGTGGGCAGGAAGGGTCGGGGGAGCCTCAGTCCTCAGTGAGGCAGTGAATGTTTGGGCAGTAAGGGTAGAGAGATGCAAAGGGGCATTGCTGCCCCAGTCCTCAGTGAGATGGTGAATGTGTGGGCAGGAAGTGTAGAGAGGGGCAGTGGAGCCCCAGTCCTCAGTGAGGCGGTGAATGTTTGGGCAGGAAGGGTAGCGAGCAGGAAAGGGGCAGTGGAGCCTCTGTCCTCAGTGAGGCAGTGAATGTGTGGGCAGGAAGGGTAGAAGGAGGGAAGGGGCAGTGGTGCCTCAGTTCTCAGTGAGGTGGTGAGTGTGTGGACTGGAAGGGTGGAGGGAGGGAAAGGGAAAGTGGTGCCTCATTCCTCAGTGAAGCAGTGAATGTGTGGGCAGGAAGGGTAGTGGGAGGGAAAGGGACAGTGGTGCCTCAGTCCTCAGTGAGGTGTTGAATGTGTGCGCAGGAAGGGTAGAGGGAGGGAAAGGGGCAGTGGGGCCTCAGTTGCCCCATTCCTCAGTGAAGCAGTGAATGTGTGGGCAACAATGGTAGAGAGAGGGAAAGGGGCAGTGGTGCCTCAGTCATCATTGAGGCAGTGCATTTGTGGGCCGGAAGGGTAGAGAGTGGGAAAGGGGCAGTGGTGCCTCAGTCTTCAGTGAGGCAGTGATGTGTGGGCAGGAAGGGGAGAGAGAGGGAAAGGGGCAGTGGTTCCTCAGTCCTCAGTGAGGCAGTGAATGTGTGGGCAGGAAGGGTAAAGATAGGGAAATGGGCAGTGGTGCCTCAATTCTCAGTGAGGCAGTGAATGTGTGGGCAGGAAGGGTCAGGGGAGGGAAAGGGGCAGTGGTACCTCAGTCGTCAGTGAGGCGTTGAATTTGTAGGCAGGATGGGTAGAGGGAGGCAAAGGGGCAGTGGTGCCTCAGTCCTCAGTGATGCAGTGAATGTGTGGGCATAGAGGGGTGTAGTGGTGCCTCAGTACTGAGTGAGGCAGTGAATGTGTGGGCAGGAAGAGTAGAGAGAGGGGAAGGGGCAGTGGTGACTCAGTCCTCAATGAGGCGGTGAATGTGTGGGCAGAAAGGGCAGAGGGAGGGAAAGGGGCAGTGGTGCTTCAGTCCTCAATGAGGTGATCAATGTGTGGGCAGGAAGGGCAGAGGGAGGGAAAGGGGCAGTGGAGCCTCAATCCACAGTGAGGCAGTGAATGTGTGGGCAGGAAGGGTAGAGAGAGGGAAAGGGGCAGTGGTGCCTCAGTACTCAGGCAGTGAATGTGTGGGCAGAGACCTCTCTCTGTAGTGGTGCCTCAGTGCTAAGTGAGGCAGTGAATGTGTAGGCAGGAAGGGTAGAGAGAGGGAAAGGGGCCGTGGTGCCTCTGTCCTCAGTGAGGCAGTGAATGTTTGGGCAGGAAGGGTAGAGAGCGGGAAAGGGGCAGTGGTGACTAAATCCTCAGTGAGGCGGCGAATGTGTGGGCAGGAAGGGTAGAGAGGGGCAGTGGAGCACCAGTCCTCAGTGAGGCAGTGAATGTTTGGGCAGAGAGAGGTGTAGTGGTGCCTCAGTCCTAAGTGAGGCAGTGAATGTGTGGGCAGGAAGGGTAGAGATAGGGAAAGGCGCAGTGGTGCCTCAGTCCTCAGTGAGGCGGTGAGTGTGTGGGCAGGAAGGTTCGGGGGAGGGAAATGGGCAGTGGTGCCTCAGTCATCAGTGAGGCAGTGAATTTGTGGGCAGGACGGGTAGAGGGAGGGAAAGGGGCAGTGGTGCCTCAGTCCTCAGTGAGGCAGTGAATGTTTGGGCAGAGAGAGGTGTAGTGGTGCCTCAGTCCTAAGTGAGGCAGTGAATGTGTGGGCAGGAAGGGTAGAGATAGGGAAAGGGGCAGTGGTGCCTCAGTCCTCAGTGAGACGGTGAGTGTGTGGGCAGGAAGGTTCAGGGGAGGGAAAGGGGCAGTGGTGCCTCAGTCGTCAGTGATGCAGTGAATGTGTGGGCGGAGAGGTGTGTAGTGGTGCCTCAGTATTCAGTGAGGCAGTGAATATGTGGGCAGGAAGGGTAGAGAGAGGGAAAGGGGCAGTGGTGCCTCAGTCCTCAATGAGGCTGTGAATGTGTGGGCAGGAAGGGCAGAGGGAGGGAAAGGGGCAGTGTTGCCTCAGTCCTCAATGAGGTGTTGAATGTGTGGGCAGGAAGAGTAGAGGGAGGGAAAGGGGCAGTGGTGCCTCAGTTGCCCCAGTCCTCAGTGAAGCAGTGAATGTGTGGGCAACAAGGATATAGGGAGGGAAAGGGGCAGTGGTGCCACAGTCATCAGTGAGGCAGGGAATGTGTGGGTAGGAAGGGTAGAGAGAGGGAAAGGGGCATTGGTGCCTCAGTCCTCATTGAGGCAGTGCATTTGTGGGCAGGAAGGGTAGAGAGTGGGCAAGGGGCAGTGGTGCCTCAGTCTTCAGTGAGGCAGTGATGTGTGGGCAGGAAGGGGAGAGAGACGGAAAGGGGCAGTGGTTCCTCAGTCCTCAGTGAGGCAGTGAATGTGTGGGCAGGAAGGGTAGAGATAGGGAAATGGGCAGTGGTGCCTCAATCCTCAGTGAGGCAGTGAATGTGTGGGCAGGAATGGTCAGGGGAGGGAAAGGGGCAGCGGTGCCTCAGTTGTCAGTGAGGCATTGAATTTGTAGGCAGCATGAGTAGAGGGAGGGAAAGGGGCAGTGGTGCCTCAGTCCTCAGTGATGCAGTGAATGTGTGGGCGGAGAGGGGTGTAGTGGTGCCTCAGTACTGAGTGAGGCAGTGAATGTGTGGGCAGGAAGAGTAGAGAGAGGGAAAGGGGCAGTGGTAACTCAGTCCTTAATGAGGCGGTGAATGTGTGGGCAGAAAGGGCAGAGGGAGGGAAAGGGGTAGTGGTGCTTCAGTCCTCAATGAGGTGATCAATGTGTGGGCAGGAAGGGCAGAGGGAGGGAAAGGGGCAGTGGAGCCTCAATCCACGTGAGGCAGTGAATGTGTTGGCAGGAAGGGTAGAGAGAGGGAAAGGGGCAGTGGTGCCTCAGTACTCAGTGGGGCAGTGAATGTGTGGGCAGATAGAGGTGTAGTGATGCCTCAGTCCTAAGTGAGGCAGTGAATGTGTGGGCAGGAAGGGTAGAGAGAGGGAAAGGGGCTGTGGTGCCTCTGTCCTCAGTGAGGCAGTGAATGTTTGGGCAGGAAGGGTAGAGAGCAGGAAAGCGGCAGTGGTGACTAAATCCTCAGTGAGGCGGTGAATGTGTGGGCAGGAAGGGTAGAGAGGGGCAGTGGAGCACCAGTCCTCAGTGAGACAGTGAATGTTTGGGCAGGAAGGGTAGAGAGCAGGAAAGGGGCAGTGGTGCCTCTGTCCTCAGTAAGGCAGTGAATGTGTGGGCAGGAAGGGTGGAGGGAGGGTCAGGGACAGTGGTGCCTCAGTCCTCAGGAGGTGGTGAAAGTGTGGGCAGGAAGGGTAGAGAGAGGGAAAATGGCATTAGTTCCTCAGTCCTCAGTGAGGCGCTGAATGTGTGGGCAGGAAGGGTAGAGAGAGAGAAAGGGGCAGTGGTGCCTCAGTCCTCAGTGATGCAGTGAATGTATGGGCAGTAAGGGTAGAGAGAGGGAAAGGGGAAGTGGTGCCTCAGTCCTCAATGAGGCTGTGAATGTGTGGGCAGGAAGGGCAGAGGGAGTGAAAGGGGCAGTGGTGCCTCAGTTCTCAATGAGGCATTGAATGTGTGGGAAGGAAGGGTAGAGGGAGGGAAAGGGGCAGTGGTAACTCAGTTGCCCCAGTCCTCAGTGAAGCAGTGAATGTGTGGGCAACAAGGGTAGAGGGAGGGAAAGGGGCACTGGTGCCACAGTCATCAGTGAGGCAGTGAATGTGTGGGCAGGAAGGGTAGAGAGAGGGAAAGGGGCAGTGGTGCCTCAGTCCTCTTTGAGGCAGTGCATTTGTGTGCAGGAAGGGTAGAGACCGGGAAAGGGGCAGTGGTGCCTCAGTTTTCATTGAGGAAGTGATGTGTGGGCGGAAGGGTAGAGAGAGGGAAAGGGACAGTGGTTCCTCAGTCCTCAGTGATGCATTAATGTGTGGGCAGGAAGGGTAGAGATAGGGAGAGGGGCAGTGGTGCCCCAGTCCTCAGTGAGGCGGTGAGTGTGTGGGCAGGAAGGGTCGGGGGAGGTAAATGGGCAGTGGTGCCTCAGTCGTCAGTGAGGCAGTGAATTTGTGGGCAGGATGGGTAGAGGGAGGGACAGGGGCAGTGGTGCCTCAGTCCTCAGTGATGCCATGAATGTGTGGGCGGAGAGGGGTGTAGTGGTGCCTCAGTACTCAGTGAGGCAGTGAATGTGTGGGCAGGAAGGTTAGAGAGAGGGAAAGGTGCAGTGGTGCCTCAGTCCTCAATGAGGCTGTGAATGTGTGGGCAGGAAGGGCAGAGGGAGGGAAAGGGGCAGTGGTGCCTCAGTCCTCAATGAGGAGATCAATGTGTGGGCAGGAAGAGCAGAGGGAGGGAACGGGGTAGTGGTACCTCAATCCACAGTGAAGCCGTGAATGTGTGGGCAGGAAGGGTAGAGAGAGGCAAAGGGGCAGGGGTTCCTCAGTCCTCAGTGAGGCGGCAAATGTTTCGGCAGGAAGGGTAGAGAGAGGGAAAGGGGCAGTGGTGCCTCAGTCCTCAGTGAGGCAGTGAATGTGTGTGCAGGAAGGGTGGAGAGAGGGAAAGGGGCAGTGGTGCCTCAGTCCGCAGTGATGCAGTGAATGTATGGGCGGAGAGGGGTGTAGTGGTGCCTCAGTACTCAGTGAGGCAGTGAATGTGTGGACAGGAAGGATAGAGAGAGGGAAAGGGGCAGTGGTGCCTCAGTCCTCAATGAGGCAGTGAATGTTTGGGCAAGAAGGGTAGAGAGCAGGAAAGGGGCAGTGGTGCCTCTGTCCTCAGTAAAGCAGTGAATGTGTGGGCAGGAAGGGTGGAGGGAGGGTCAGGGACAGTGGTGCCTCAGTCCTCAGGAGGTGGTGAAAGTGTGGGCAGGAAGGGTAGAGAGAGGGAAAATGGCATTAGTTCCTCAGTCCTCAGTGAGGCGCTGAATGTGTGGGCAGGAAGGGTAGAGAGAGAGAAAGGGGCAGTGGTGCCTCAGTCCTCAGTGATGCAGTGAATGTGTGGGCAGTAAGGGTAGAGAGAGGGAAAGGGGAAGTGGTGCCTCAGTCCTCAATGAGGCTGTGAATGTGTGGGCAGGAAGGTCAGAGGGAGTGAAAGGGGCAGTGGTGCCTCAGTTTTCAATGAGGCATTGAATGTGTGGGAAGGAAGGGTAGAGGGAGGGAAAGGGGCAGTGGTAACTCAGTTGCCCCAGTCCTCAGTGAAGCAGTGAATGTGTGGGCAACAAGGGTAGAGGGAGGGAAAGGGGCACTGGTGCCACAGTCATCAGTGAGGCAGTGAATGTGTGGGCAGGAAGGGTAGAGAGAGGGAAAGGGGCAGTGGTGCCTCAGTCCTCTTTGAGGCAGTGCATTTGTGTGCAGGAAGGGTAGAGACCGGGAAAGGGGCAGTGGTGCCTCCGTTTTCATTGAGGAAGTGATGTGTGGGTGGAAGGGTAGAGAGAGGGAAAGGGACAGTGGTTCCTCAGTCCTCAGTGATGCATTAATGTGTGGGCAGGAAGGGTAGAGATAGGGAGAGGGGCAGTGGTGCCCCAGTCCTCAGTGAGGCGGTGAGTGTGTGGGCAGGAAGGGTCGGGGGAGGTAAATGGGCAGTGGTGCCTCAGTCGTCAGTGAGGCAGTGAATTTGTGGGCAGGATGGGTAGGGGGAGGGACAGGGGCAGTGGTGTCTCAGTCCTCAGTGATGCCATGAATGTGTGGGCGGAGAGGGGTGTAGTGGTGCCTCAGTACTCAGTGAGGCAGTGAATGTGTGGGCAGGAAGGTTAGAGAGAGGGAAAGGTGCAGTGGTGCCTCAGTCCTCAATGAGGCTGTGAATGTGTGGGCAGGAAGGGCAGAGGGAGGGAAAGGGGCAGTGGTGCCTCAGTCCTCAATGAGGAGATCAATGTGTTGGCAGGAAGAGCAGAGGGAGGGAACGGGGTAGTGGTGCCTCAATCCACAGTGAAGCCGTGAATGTGTGGGCAGGAAGGGTAGAGAGAGGCAAAGGGGCAGGGGTTCCTCAGTCCTCAGTGAGGCGGCAAATGTTTCGGCAGGAAGGGTAGAGAGAGGGAAAGGGGCAGTGGTGCCTCAGTCCTCAGTGAGGCAGTGAATGTGTGTGCAGGAAGGGTGGAGAGAGGGAAAGGGGCAGTGGTGCCTCAGTCCGCAGTGATGCAGTGAATGTATGGGCGGAGAGGAGTGTAGTGGTGCCTCAGTACTCAGTGAGGCAGTGAATGTGTGGACAGGAAGGATAGAGAGAGGGAAAGGGGCAGTGGTGCCTCAGTCCTCAATGAGGCAGTGAATGTTTGGGCAAGAAGGGTAGAGAGCAGGAAAGGGGCAGTGGTGCCTCTGTCCTCAGTAAGGCAGTGAATGTGTGGGCAGGAAGGGTGGAGGGAGGGTCAGGGACAGTGGTGCCTCAGTCCTCAGGAGGTGGTGAAAGTGTGGGCAGGAAGGGTAGAGAGAGGGAAAATGGCATTAGTTCCTCAGTCCTCAGTGAGGCGCTGAATGTGTGGGCAGGAAGGGTAGAGAGAGAGAAAGAAAGGGGTAGTGGTGCCTCAGTCCTCAGTGATGCAGTGAATGTGTGGGCAGTAAGGGTAGAGAGAGGGAAAGGGGAAGTGGTGCCTCAGTCCTCAATGAGGCTATGAATGTGTGGGCAGGAAGGTCAGAGGGAGTGAAAGGGGCAGTGGTGCCTCAGTTCTCAATGAGGCATTGAATGTGTGGGAAGGAAGGGTAGAGGGAGGGAAAGGGGCAGTGGTAACTCAGTGCCCCAGTCCTCAGTGAAGCAGTGAATGTGTGGGCAACAAGGGTAGAGGGAGGGAAAGGGGCACTGGTGCCACAGTCATCAGTGAGGCAGTGAATGTGTGGGCAGGAAGGGTAGAGAGAGGGAAAGGGGCAGTGGTGCCTCAGTCCTCTTTGAGGCAGTGCATTTGTGTGCAGGAAGGGTAGAGACCGGGAAAGGGGCAGTGGTGCCTCAGTTTTCATTGAGGAAGTGATGTGTGGGCGGAAGGGTAGAGAGAGGGAAAGGGACAGTGGTTCCTCAGTCCTCAGTGATGCATTAATGTGTGGGCAGGAAGGGTAGAGATAGGGAGAGGGGCAGTGGTGCCCCAGTCCTCAGTGAGGCGGTGAGTGTGTGGGCAGGAAGGGTCGGGGGAGGTAAATGGGTAGTGGTGCCTCAGTCGTCAGTGAGGCAGTGAATTTGTGGGCATGATGGGTAGAGGGAGGGACAGGGGCAGTGGGGCCTCAGTCCTCAGTGATGCCATGAATGTGTGGGCGGAGAGGGGTGTAGTGGTGCCTCAGTACTCAGTGAGGCAGTGAATGTGTGGGCAGGAAGGTTAGAGAGAGGGAAAGGTGCAGTGGTGCCTCAGTCCTCAATGAGGCTGTGAATGTGTGGGCAGGAAGGGCAGAGGGAGGGAAAGGGGCAGTGGTGCCTCAGTCCTCAATGAGGAGATCAATGTGTTGGCAGGAAGAGCAGAGGGAGGGAACGGGGTAGTGGTGCCTCAATCCACAGTGAAGCCGTGAATGTGTGGGCAGGAAGGGTAGAGAGAGGCAAAGGGGCAGGGGTTCCTCAGTCCTCAGTGAGGCGGCAAATGTTTCGGCAGGAAGGGTAGAGAGAGGGAAAGGGGCAGTGGTGCCTCAGTCCTCAGTGAGGCAGTGAATGCGTGTGCAGGAAGGGTGGAGAGAGGGAAAGGGGCAGTGGTGCCTCAGTCCGCAGTGATGCAGTGAATGTATGGGCGGAGAGGGGTGTAGTGGTGCCTCAGTACTCAGTGAGGCAGTGAATGTGTGGACAGGAAGGATAGAGAGAGGGAAAGGGGCAGTGGTGCCTCAGTCCTCAATGAGGCAGTGAATGTGTGGACAGGAAGGGCAGAGGGAGGGAAAGGGGCAGAGGTTCCTCAGCCCTCAGTGATGTGGCAAATGTTTGGGCAGGAAGGGTAGAGAGCGGGAAAGGGGCAGTGGTGCCTCAGTCCTCAGTGAGGCAGCGAATGTGTGTGCAGGAAGGGTAGAGAGAGGGAAAGGGGCATTGGTGCCTCAGTCCTCAGTGAGGCAGTGAATGTGTGGGCAGGAAGGGTAGAGGGAGGGAAAGGGACAGTGGTGCCTCAGTCCTCAGTGAGGCGGTGAATGTGTGGCCAGGAATGGTAGAGAGAGGGAAAGGGGCAGTGGTGCCTCAGTCCTCAGTGAGGCAGTGAATGTGTGGGCAGGAAGGGTAGAGAGAGGGAAAGGGGCAGTGGTGCCTCAGTCCTCAGTGAGGCAGTGAATGTGTGGGCAGGAGGGGTAGAGGGAGGGAAAGGGACAGTGGTGCCTCAGTCCTCAGTGAGGCAGTGAATGTGTGGGCAGGACACGTAGAGAGAGGGATATATGTGAACCGACCGGGCTGATTTTCCCACGACCGAATAATTTGCATGTGAAATGTACGAACCACAAAAGGTTTGTACATTTCCCTTGCAAATACACGTTAAAAACCCCTACATATCCACACTCACACACACAACACCCCCCCACACCCTCAACACACCCCCACCCACACCCCTAACATAAACAAACCCTACTTACCTTTTCTTCATGCTGTGTCCCTGCAACACCTGTTCCCTTTCACTTCCGTGATCGGGAACCAGAGCCGCAGGGTCCTTTTCTTCTTTTTTTTTTCTGGAGCTGCAGGGGTTTCCCCCGCAACCCCCGCTCACTATACTCTAAAGTATAGTGAGTGGGGGATTGCGGGGGACACCCCCGCAGCCCCCACAGTCTTTTGTTTTCTTTTTTTCGGGTGTGCTGCGTGGGTGTCCCCCGCAACACCCCGCTCACTATACCACACAGTATAGTGAGCCCCCCAAACCCCGCGGTCTTTCTTTTTATACTTACCTACAATGCTACCACCAAAGGTTCGAACTTTTGGTGTTCGAACCTTTGGTGGTAGCATTTTTCGTACTTTTTGTACGGTCGGACATTTTTTTCGGTCCGATCATACAATTCCAGAGACAGAGAATTGAATGTGTGGGCAGGAAGGGTAGAGAGACGCAAAGGGGCAGGGGTTCCTCAGTCCTCAGTGAGGCAGCAAATATTTTGGCAGGAAGGGTAGAGAGAGGGAAAGGGGCAGTGGTGCCTCAGTCCTCAGTGAGGCAGTGAATGTGTGCGCAGGAAGGGTGGAGAGACGGAAAGGGGCAGTGGTGCCTCAGTCCACAGTGATGCAGTGAATGTATGGGCGGAGAGGGGTGTAGTGGTGCCTCAGTACTCAGTGAGGCAGTGAATGTGTGGACAGGAAGGATAGAGAGAGGGAAAGGGGCAGTGGTGCCTCAGTCCTCAATGAGGCAGTGAATGTGTGGACAGGAAGGGCAGAGGGGGGGAAAGGGGCAGTTGTCAGGAACGGAGAATTGAAGGTTTGGAAGCACTGGAAGCATTGACTTGCGAGCGCTCTAGTCCTCACTCAATATGGTGGCCGTGCCTTTAAATTCTGACTCCTCCCCCAAACCGGTGCGTTGTATCTGTACACATCGCTCCGGTTCGTGTGGAACTTCGTTCTTGGAATATCCTCCTTGCCGACCTTCCTTGCAGCTACCTTTTGCCTTCCCTGTGCCTACCTTCTGTGCTCTACATAATTTCTTCCTGTATTACCTGTCTCCTGGGTCTTGCTACTTCTGCGAGTGTTTCTTTGCCTCTCCTCGTCTGTTCTACGGCTCCGCCTCGCCTGAGCTTCTGCACCTACGCCTCTTGTTTTCCGCCGAAGCATTTAAGTTTATTGTTCGGCGTTTTCTGCCTTTCGTCTTCTCTGCACTTTCGTTTCTCGTTTGCAGACTTTCTGCGCTCTGCAGGCGTATTTCTACTTTCTGTTTAGGGTTTACCTGCACACTATTTCTATACTTACTCCTTTCAAAATCTTATCACTGTTATTTACAGGCATTTCTATCTGTTCTGTCTTCCCTTAAGAGTTATTTATTGGTTTATTTGGGTTCCTGTATCTTTCCTCTGTATGCCTCGTCCTACTATCACCGCAGAGCTTAACTGGCTCTCTCCACCGGAGTTGGAGGTCAACTTCCTAGCCATCAGCTGCAGCCAGACTTCAATTACTTGTGAAAGGAATTCTCAACTCCTTATTAGAACCCATCTGGAAACAGGGTTTTTTCTGCCTTCGTGCTTTTTCCCTGATCTAGGTCTGGCCCCCTGGGTGTCCCCGCGGACAGGGATCTATCTCTGCCACGGTGGCCTCCGGAGGGGCCCGACCCTATTTACACAAAAAGAAAGCCAAGACACCAAAGGACAAGACTCCTGTAAGGAGGAAGGACCGTAAGAAGACGGAGTAGAATCCAAAGGAATCCGCCACAGAAGATTCAGGTGAGGAGGAAGGGGATAAGGCCTCCAATCTTGACAGCAGTGGTGCCTCAGTCCTCAATGAGGCGATCAATGTGTGGGCAGGAAGGGCAGAGGGAGGGAAAGGGGCAGAGGTTCCTCAGTCCTCAGTGATGCGGCGAATGTTTGGGCAGGAAGGGTAGAGAGCGGGAAAGGGGCAGTGGTGCCTCAGTCCTCAGTGAGGCAGCGAATGTGTGCGCAGGAAGGGTAGAGAGAGGAAAAGGGGCATTGGCGCCTTAGTCCTCAGTGAGGCGGTGAATGTGTGGGCAGGAGGGGTAGAGGGAGGGAAAGGGACAGTGGTGCCTCAGTCCTCAGTGAGGCAGTGAATGTGTGAGCAGGAATGGTAGAGAGAGGGAAAGGGGCAGTGGTGCCTCAGTCCTCAGTGAGGCGGTGAATGTGTGGGCAGGAAGGGTAGAGGGAGGGAAAGGGACAGTGGTGCCTCAGTCCTCAGTGAGGCGGTGAATGTGTGGGCAGGAATGGTAGAGAGAGGGAAAGGGGCAGTGGTGCCTCAGTCCTCAGTGAGGCAGTGAATGTGTGGGCAGGAAGGGTAGAGGGAAGGAAAGGTGCAGTGGTGTCTCAGTCTTCAGTGAGGCGGTGAATGTGTGGGCAGGACACGTAGAGAGAGGGATCTACGTGAACCGACCGGGCTGATTTTCCCACGACCGAATAATTTGCATGTGAAATGTACAAACCACAAAAGGTTTGTACATTTCCCTTGCAAACACACGTTCAAAACCCCTACATATCCACACCCACACCCACAACACCCCCCACACCCGGAAACACACCCCCACCCACACCCCTAACATAAACAAACCCTACTTACCTTTTCTTCATGCTGTGTCCCTGCAACACCTGTTCCCTTTCACTTCTGTGACCCGGAACCGGTGCCGCAGGGTCCTTCTCTTTTTTTTTTCTTTCTGGAGCTGCAGGGGTTTCCCCCCCAACCCCCGCTCACTATACTCTGTATACTAAAGTATAGTGAGTGGGGATTGCGGGGGACACCCCCGCAGCCCCCGCAGTCTTTTTTTTTTTTTCGGGTGTGCTGCGTGGGTGTCCCCCGCAACAACCCGCTCACTATACCACACAGTATAGTGAGCCCCCCAACCCCCGCAGTCTTTCTTTTTATACTTACCTACAATGCTACCACCAAAGGTTCGAACTTTTGGTGTTCGAACCTTTGGTGGTAGCATTTTTCGTACTTTTTGTACGGTCGGACCTTTTTTTCGGTCCGATCGTACAATTCCAGAGAGAGAGAAAGGGGCAGTGGTGCCTCAGTCCTCAGTGAGGCGGTGAATGTGTGGCTAGGAAGGGTAGAGGGAGGGAAAGGGGCAGTGGCGCCTCAGTCGAGAGCCCCAGGCGTCGTTAGTCGTCTCCCTTTTTGCAATTCTTGGTAGGCAGGTGTGCTGCCGAGAGCAATGATGGGGAGTGGGTGTATGACGAGGTCTGGAAATTAGTCAATATTCCCGATTTCAGGAATATACAAAGACCACAAAGAAAGGAAGGTTTTATCAATACATAGTTATAGATTCCCGTGCAGTAAGGCTCGAGATCTATACGAAATCGAAATGTAACGTGTTACCTACTTTGGAATATGCAGGCCCCACATTAGGTTGGCCTGCTGCACAAATGAAGTGCAGACTTTGTGAAGAAGAAAACCCCTCAAATGGTCTATTGTAAAGAGACCGGGCCTGTGAGGAAACAACACTTCGGGAATGGTGTGCATTATGTCTTTGCACATGCGCAGTTAGTCGATCCTTGAGCTCTCGTTTAATGGAAGGAAATACTATTAGGTTACCATTGACACTCAATACGTTTTTGACTGATCTTTTTAAATAGTTAAATATACAAATCTCTGGGCCAGTATTTTATGAAATCTGAGCTTCAAGGGTAAATCCTTCCCGAACAGATTATAGGACGGTTTGTTTTGCAAATGGTGGGGTCATGTGCGGAGGTTGTTCCAGAGGGTGGTAGCACAAATTGGGAAGCTAGAAGCACCTGCACTTTTAGGGTTGAATCTGGGTGTGATGAGACAGTGCCTTGTAACGGTTTATTGAGAGTCCACCCTCAACACAGGGAGTTCCTTTGCTACCCAATCTAGGTGTCACAAAATAAACAGTTTAATGTTACTTCTTGATACAGCCCTATCTCAGCCTTATATTATGCCCCTTGCATCCCTCCCGCTGAGCTACCAATGAGCCAAGAACCAGGCCGGTGTACAGGAAATATATTTGTTTTTATTTGAATTATAGGTAATAGAAATCACACTAAACTATACACGTGACCTTCTTTGTGTCTCCCAATTAACTTCTTGTTACACAAATAAATCACACCTATGGGATGGGAAAAGTCAAATAACAATGATTTACTTTATACAAATTTCAATTCAAGGAATTCTGTGCACTGGTCAATTAACAAAATCAGTTATGGCTGCAATGCTGTGCAATTTTGATTTTCCTGGCGCTTAAAAGGCTAGTAGTATTGTGTACAGCTTTGGACAAATGCATATGGCAATTATGATTTCACTCACACTTTTTCTTTTAAATAAACACCAGAGAATTAGCATTTTGTTTTTCAGACCCCCGCTTGACTTTGGTTTGTGTGTGAGAAATCGGACCGAAAAATTTGGATGATTTAAGAATTTTGGATTTCAGACCCCTCCCCACTTCAAGGCCTGTGTTGGGGAAGCTGGACAGCAAAAATGCGGATGGATTGAGAATTTCGGATATCAGACCCCCCGCTACTTAAGAGCCTGTGTTGGGGAAGCTGGCAGTTTGTGGATTTTTTTAGTTTAGGGACAAAGACACCGCTCTTCCAAAAGAAGTCTGGGTTAAACTGGTTAAATAGTATCGACCCAATTAAATTACAGTCTATAGTTTTCAGCAGAATCACCAAAGACGCCAACACCCAAAAATAATTGTTCAACATGATGAACAAAATGAGGAACTCAACGGGATGCAACAATGCTTGGGTAACTTTACAAAAACTATACAACGACCTTGTAGACCATTTCAAATATATAACCACAGAACAAACTACAAAGCTTCACACAAATATCAGTAGAGACATTTGTCAAGCTGGTAAGACAGCAATAAAGCAGGCTCGCCTATTGACCCCTGCCCTCTCGACATCTACAAATCAATCCTGACACAGGGCACACCATTGGAATAATACAGCAACCTGCTTAACCTAATACTCGCAACAGGGAAAGTACCGAAATCGTTCAAATCAACATACATCAAACCACTCTTCAAGGGCACGGCAGGTGACTTAGAAGTCTTATCCAACTACAGACCAATGTCAAACATTACCTTCCCTGCAAAACTGCTAGAAACCTACGTCTACAAACTAACACGGGAACAAGTAGAAAAAAAACAGCTGTTCGACCAGGCACAAGTCGGCTTTAGACCAATGAGAGGGACAGAAAGAGCACTCCTATATATCTGGGATGACCTAAAGATAAATGCAGACTCTGACACAAACTTGGACCCTGATACTACTCGAACCCTCTCAACAGCGTTCTGTGGGGTGAAACATAGCCCCTGAATGCCAGAAATAAAGACGCCAGAGTCCAGTGCCGGCCTTAGTGGCAGCTGCGCCCCGGGCAGAAAAAGCAGCATTTTAGCACCCCCTCCTAGCCTCACGCAGCGCCTCTGGTCAATGGTGGAGGCGCCAAATGTTTCTTTTTGCGGTGGGAGAAATGTCATTTTAACATTAAATGCGCTCGCAGGAGCCGGCGCATTTAACAACAATAGGGTGATGCAGCACCCTTTTAAGATGATAATCGCCCCACTCCTGCGCCGGAGCAGGGTGGTAATTATCTCAATAGGGTGCCAGCGCCCTCTTGTTGTTAAATGCGCCCGCTCGCACAAGTGCATTTAATTTAAAAATGACACTTCTCCAACCACGCCAGCACGGGGTAGCCGTTCAAAGGCTCCCCCGAGCTAGCACCCTAGGGGACTAGTGGTGCCATGGGGGACGGTGGCGCCCCGGGCGGTCGCCCGCCCTGCCCTAAGGCAAGCTCTGCTCCTATCTGACCTAATGATAAACAGAGACTCCAACACAAACTTGGCCTGATACTACTCAACCTCTCAACAGAATTCTGTGGGGTGAAACACAGCCCCTGAATGCCAGAAATTAAGAGGACAGAGTCATTTGTAAATGCGCATTGAAGTATAAGGACAGCACAAAAATGGTGTTGTCAGACATGAGGCCCATTGAACCAAAAACAGGCCCAAATCTCAAAGGAAAGAAAGTGGGCTTGAATCTCCAAAAGTGCGAAGATATGCGTAATGCATTTCAGCAAGGAAAAGGAAGACATGTGGCTGACAATGCTGTGTTACTAAATCCATGAAGAGCTGCACTTTTACACCGCCTTATGTACTAATAGGACTCACAAAATTGGAGCAGGGGTAGCTATCATCTATAAAGCAAAAATTATAGAAATCTGGAAATGTGACATACAGGATATAGAGGGTTGTGAAGCTTTGTGTGGTAAAATTAGGTTAGATCCTAACACCACTCTCAATGTCCTGCTGCTATATCGTCCGCCAGACCACATGCCTGATTTTTTAGTACAACTTAATAGCCTAATTCTTGTGCAAGTAAAGGCAAAGAGCAAATGGTTTATTATGGGAGACTTTACTCATCCGGAAAGACCACCCAATAGATACGATGGCTAGGGAACTCAATAGATTTACGAAGTCGTTGGGCTTTATACATCACATTCAAGATCCCACACAAGTCAAAGAACACATACTAGATTGGGATTTTTCAACTAATGTGATAATTAGCACCCCAAATATCTCAGAATGCCCCAGGTCAGATCACACCGTTATCGATTTTGGTGTGGACATTGCAGCACAATTAAAAACAGAGGTAACTAAACATAAGTGGATTAATTCTAGAAATATGAAGAAGGTGACACAGGAAGTTATGAGAGAGTGGATAACGGCCACATCGCCAGAAGAAGCAACACCTACTCTGAACATGGAAGAACTAACTGACACCCTTCTGAACACAATGGCTAATTCCATTGATACGCTGGCACCTTCAAAAAACCATAAGGTGACAAATCGTTTAAAAAATAACTTGTTCACAGAGGATATTAAACAATTGAGAATTTTGAAAAGGAAAGTCTTCTATAAATGGAGAAACACAAAAAAGGAAGAGGATAAACTAATCTATTTAGGTGCAGCCACTGCCTTTAAAAAAGGCAGTCATTAATACAAAAAAGCAATCATATGAGGTATGTATTCATGAAGCCCAATACGATACTAAAGATATTTTTACTATTCTAAGGGAACTGGAAAAGCCAGAGGTCGCTCACCAAGTAGAACAGGACAAAAATCAGGAATGGTGCTCTTGCATCCACCAAACTATGATTGATAAGACGACTAAGATAAAAGATGCCATTGAAATAAACAGGAAAGCAGGTTTAGTAAAACCGTCCGATCCTGCGTCTATCACTGACAAATCTCAAACAATACTGGAGTTTAGTTTTAAGACCATATCGCAGGACGAACTAAGGGTCATTCTTGCCAAATTGAAGCCGTCATCTTGTAAAGGCGACCAATTCCTCGCCACATCCATTAAAGCATGTTCCGAACTCCTTATTGGATCCTTAACTAAGATTGTTAATGCCGCATTTAAAGAGGGAAAAGTACCCAATAGGTTGAATGGTTCTTCGATCACCCCCCTTCTAAAGTTATCCGGCGTGGATCCTGGAGAGGCAAATAACTACTGGCCAATTACTAACTCTCCATTTATTTTGAAAATCATGGATAGAGTAGCATATGAACAGCTGGCAACTTACATTAAGGAAAATCCTATTTTGAACAATGGCCAATCAGGCTTTCGGCCTGGGTACAGTATGGAGTCAGCTCTATTAGAGCTAAAATCGAATATGATGGCAAAAATTAATGAATGATCCACCATGTTACTGCTGTCCTTGGACCTTTTAGCAGCATTCGACTTGGTCGACCACCAGCTTATTTTGGAGAGACTTGAGAATAGAGCTAATTTCTGTGCTAATGCAAGAAATTGGATGCAGTTTTTTTTAGGTTCTAGGACAATGCGCGTTTGCAGTAAATAAGCAGAGGCAGTCCCAGTAGCAATGCCCTATGGTATCCCGCCAGCAGCTGCATTATCACCAATTTTGTATAACTTATTTACGGTCCCTTTTTTTAATGCTCTGGAAAAAAAGAATATCTGCTTTTCTAACTACGCAGATGATTCTCAGTGCCTTTTCACTCTCTCGGGGAATTATGAGAAGGATGCAGTACTGGTGGCAGAAATCTATGATTTCATTGATGATTGGATGGATGCCAACAGCATGGGCCTCAACTATGGAAAAACAGAGCTTATGCTGGTCGGTTATAAACCCAGACACACCAAGCTGGCACCAGAATACCAATCATTTAGTATTGCAGACTATGTTATTCAGGTGAAAGAAAACATGAACATTTTGGGCATTATATTCGATCAATCCCTGAGTATGTCAACCCATGTGAATAATTTGGTGTCATCATCAGCCTACTATGTTAGGCTGCTAGCACACGTACAAACTTTTCTTTCTCACGCCAGATGTGAAACTATTGCTAGGGCCATTACATCCGTATAAAAATAGACTACAGCGGTTTACTTCTTCTTGGCATAAATAAGGCCGAAGTAAAAAAAACTGCAAGTAGTGCAGAACAGCGCAATAAGAGCAATTATGGGCCTACTTAAATATGCACACGTCTCTAAGGTAAGAAGTAAACTGCACTGGCTGCCAATTGAGGAACGAGTTGAGTTTAGACCACTCACTATGACATACAAAGCATTATCCGGTGAAGCAGCACCATACATTGACAGCAGGTTAAAAATTAAAAAGAAGCTGCTCTCACTACGTTCCAATGGAGACATGGACCTTCAGGTTCCAAAACTTCATTGGAATTTGTGAGAAAGGGTGCTTTTTAGTTGAGTACCCCCATCAAATGGAATGCACTGCCGCCAGTGATAAGAAATTGCAGGACGATGAAGGAGTTTAAAAATAAACTCAAGATGCATCTTTTTAAATAACATAGTTGACATTTCGTGTTGTTAATGTACGTTTCACTCCGGGCCAATTATGGTTGCGCTTAAGAAATAATTTATTAATAGTAATAATAAAAAGAGACAGCAGCGTGTTCATTATCTTTATGCAACATGAGACTGTGATCCCCAAATTGTAATTGAGACCAAGGTTCTTACATTTACAAGAAATAAAAGAACTTCTGTTTTGTTTTTCCTTCATCCAAATGGCAATATGCTTAGAGAAATTGAAAGGTAACCCAACCTACAGGGGTACCCCTTAATTATACCGGTACCCCTAATCATGCTCACGCCAGATTAAAGTTCAACCTCTAGGGAATTAATGGCAAGAGTCTTATCTTGCAAGGATAACAAGTTTAATCTTTACAGAAAATGAGGATGTGGGAAAAAGAACTCTGCTCCCTGAACGGCATTCTGTCCCTAACCGTTCCAAGCTCCTGCGGACTGATGCCAGGCAGGAGCCTTATATACAGTTAACTTGATCACTGGATACTGCCATGACTCATCCAAAACGGTCCTTCTTCCCTTACAAGGGATGCTGCAGTCTTCCTTCCTTCATGGCCGGGTTTCCATTTAGGACCTACTACTTAACATACTGCAAGCCTATGCAAGAATACAGTGTCGCTCCTGTTTATCATCATTTTGCTGCTTATGAACATTTATATATAAACACATTTTGCCGTCATGCTCTCCATACTTCACTCATTGGGCCTCATCACAAGTTGAGCTGTAGCCCTTAAATGCGGTGGTAACGGTATTACTGCCACATTTAAGGGCTGGCTCTATTGCGAGTTGGGCACTAAATTGGCTGTTTTAGCTCCAACTTTATTCTGGAGGTGAAAATCCCTGTTTTTGTTTTGGCTGTATTACAGCCAGCTGTATTAGCCCGCAGTATTAGCACTGAAAATTCCCCATTAGATCCAATGTACCCAATCAGGAATGGGGATTTACTGTTAAGGCCCAACCCGTGATCCGGTGGTAATACCACCGGAGTGGTCGGTGCTAGGGCTATTACAGTCGGCGGTATTACAGTCCAACTTGTGATGAGGCCCATTATATTTATATTTTTATCTGGTCCAGTAATTCCCCTTGAAACCTTATTTTCCCCATAATTCTGCATTGTTTGCATGAGCCTTGGCCTGCCTGGGATCTTTGAAAGACAGCAAACAGCTGCTAAGTTACATGCTGGCTTGCCAGCGCTAGCAAACACCACGGCAATGCCTGTAGTCTATTTTTAGCACAGGCTGAATTCCTTTTGGCTCAGACCCTAATTCTGTCGTGCATTGAGATTGCAACCCCTTAACTGCCATGGGGTTTCCCCCGCAGTGCCAAGGCCTTTTCTGGTGATTTCGGTATGTCGCCATTCAATTCCTTGTAACTTTGTGTTACATGAGATATCTCGGCCAAATTTGGCCCCTTTTTTTCCCACATGTAGGTGCTCATAACGCCATCAAGGAATCCTAGTTTGGTGCAGGGGGGTGAGAGAAAATAACCAAAAAGGGAGAACATTTTGGATTTTTTAAGAAAATGCCAATAAAATGATGTACAAAGAAGCCTGTGTTTTTTTTCCTTGTAAGTGCTAGGAACAAATGTTTTGCTGTGCTGAATTCCCCATTTTCCAGGCTTTCAGGAACAGGTTGAGTGGAAACCATAAAAACCTATTTTGATATGGTTACCAGCCATTTCGCGAGAGGTAGGCGATTTTGGCCTTTTTTTCAATAGGACATGCGTGGACTGAATGGAGGAGAAGGGTAGGAAAGCTGAATGGGAAGACAGAAAGGCATACATTTCTGAAAAGTAGACAACATTCCAAGTTTTGGAATGGGTGAATTGCACTGGTCAGGCAACAACTATGTAGGAAAATATTTCATAGTTTGGGGAAAAAAATCAGGAAAATGACAGAAGACAAAAAGGTATGTGGTGGACATGGTTGGCCCGGTAAGGCAATGGCTTCGGTGAATTTTGAGAAAAACAATGCTCTGCTACATTCCCCGACTCTTCCAGTTAAAAAATCAAACATTGTCTGTACTGTTTCACAAAATAAGCAAAACCACAAGCCAAAAACTGAGCCATGGTACACAGGAATCTTATGCTTACGGCCTAAACAGATGTATTTAGCATGCGTAAATAAGGAAAAGAAATGTAGTGAGGAAGGGCAAGCATCCATTTTTTGAAAGAGCACAGGCAGACCTTTTGAAGAGTAGGTGACTTGTGCAGGTTACAAAAGTGTATAGTGGCTAAATCAGCGACTAAATGTAGATCACATTTGGGAAATGAAAGGGTTGTGTGACAAAGTGCAGCAGCAAATGTGTCGAAACTTTATGAAAACCACGCAAACACAAAAAATGTCATACCTCTAGCATTTCCACAGGTGTCCCAACGAGAATGGTACCTCACATGTGTGGGTGTACCTACCTGGGTGCAAAGGGAAAAGGCTTAAGCACTGGTAACCCTAAGTCTTTCGGCAGAGCAGATTTTGAGGAATTTTGATCTTGGGGACAACCTACAGATTTGGGCCTGGGGTGTGGAAGCCACCACCAAGGAAAACAGGGAACCCCATGCATTTCTGAAAAGAAGATGCTCGTGGGAATCCACAGAGGTCTGACTTGTGCGAATCGCCCCAGAATGTATTGCCCATAATTCCCGGCAAAGTCCGAAATTCGGTGAAAAAAATGTGCAATTTCTGGATATTTCACTATACCCGCCCACCGAAACACACCGCCAACCACACATGTCCTACCTTCCCACGTTTCCACAGGTGTCCCGACAAAAACAGTACCTCACATGTGTGGGTGCACCTACCTGAGCGCAAAGGGAAAAGGCTAAACCACTGGTACCCCCAAGTCTTTCGGCATATCAGATTTTGTGGGATTTTGCTCATGTGGGCAACCTACAGATTTGGGCCTACGGTGTCAAAGCCACCAAGGAAAACAGGAGACCCCTTGCATTTCTGAAAAGAGGACAACCATGGGAATCCACAATGGTCTGACTTGCTCAAATCGGCCCCGAATTTATTATCCACAATCCCTGGCAAAGTCCAAAATTTGGCAAAAACCCAACAAATTTCAGACATTTCACTCTGCCCACCAACCGAAACACGCAGCCAACACCACATGTCCTACCTTCCTGCGTTCCCAAAGGTGTCCCGACGAAAACAGTATCTCACATGTGTGGTTGCACCTACCTGGGCGCAAAGGGAAAACGCTAAACCACTGGTAACTCCAAGTCTTTTGGCAGAGCAGATTTTGTGGAATTTTGCTCTTGTGGACAACATACAGATTGGGGCCTGGGGGTGTCACATCCACCAAGGAAAACAGGGAACCCCATGCATTTCCGAAAAGAAGACATTTGTGGGAATCCATAGAGGTCTGACTTGCGCGCATTGCCCCATAATTTCTTTCCCACAATCCCTGGCAAAGTCAGAAATGTGATGAAAAAAACACAATTTTCCGACATTTCACTCTGCCCACCCACCAAAACACACCGCCAATACCACATGTCCTACTTTCCCGCATTCCCACAGGTGTTTTGATGGAAACAGTACCTCACATGTGTGGGTGCACCTACCTGGATGCAAAGGGAAAAGGCTAAACCACTGGTAACCCCCAAAGGGTTTGGGGCGACAACCTACAGATTTGGGCCTGGGGTGTTGCAGCCACCAAGGAAAACAGGAAACCCCATGCTTTTCCGAAAAGAGGACACTTGTGGAAATAAAACAGAGGTCTGACTTGCGCAAATCACCCCATAATTTATTAACCACAAGCCCCGGGAAATTTGGAAATTTGGCAAAGAAAACACAATTTTCTGAGATTTCCCACCGCCAAAACCCCCCAAACATTACACCAAAAACACATGGCCTACCTTGCTGCGTTCACACTCGTGTCCCAATTCAAGGCAGCCCTCGTATGCATGGATTTCGGCACCTGGGTGAGAATGGGTAAATCATCCGTATGGTAGGTGTCTGGGAATACAAGAATCATTGTGAACTACCCACTGCCACCCTGTTTCTCCTCTTCAAGCCCATTCACAGCCACCTTTGCTTATGCTCCTCATACATACAGTTCACAGTGCAATAGGACAGACAGCATTGGTTTAGCACATGAAGGGAAGTTCATGTGAGCAGTAAAGCCACGGCAAGGCACCAACCGTTTTACTGGCCATTCATACACCTTTCGTGTCTGCAGTCGTAGGCATCCATTTCAGCAGTCGCACCTCTACCAATTCACTTGCTTGACAGCAACCGTATCTGCACACTTATAGCCTGTGGACATCTGCCCACAATGCAACTATGTCTGGATAGCAATATCTTTTACACCATTTTCCAGTACTTGCATATCAACTGTGTCTGCATGCAAATGTCATGTGGCACCAACTGTATTTGCACACTCACAGCAAGTTGACATCTGAACACATTGCAACCGTGTCTCCAGGCGATATCTTTCACACCATTTCCCAGTACTTGCATATCAACTGTGCCTGCATTCAAATGTCATATGCCACCAACCATAGCTGCACACTGATAGCAAGTGGACACTGGCTCCCTTGGCTATCTGGCCTACATGCGCTGTCTTTCACACCAACTTCAAGTACGCCCATAGCAAGTATGCCTGCATTCACCGGTCATGTTGAAACATTCATATCTGCAACCTTACCCACACTAAACACTCATCCACTAACAGGCTAATCAATTCTGCAGTACTTGGAAAGAGCATTCACAGAAATCACATCTGCATGTACTACTAGCTTTACCTCCCTCACACACCAATCGTATCCAAGTCATTTCAGTCATACCAAACATGACATTAGTTCAGTTAAAACAATAAAAAAAGGCAGGGTGGTACGAGATACATAAGACACCGCTGCCATATAGATGGTGTCCAAGTACCATTTTCATGACACTTAGATCTCAAGGGAGGGAGCCAAAGTGGCGTGTACTCATTTTGAAAGACACCCCTTGAGTGTAGGTAACCAGAATGGTGTTCCCGTCTTCGTCAACGCACCCCTCGAGTAGAGGCAGTGTGACTGGCGTTTCTTTGCATGGCAAGCCTCAGGTGGAAGGAGCCTGAATTGAGTTCCTTTGCAAGTCACGCCTCAAGCAGAGGGAGCTAGACTCATGTTTCCTTTGAAGGCAGGCCTCAAGTGAAAGGTACCAGAGTGGTGTGCCTTTCCAAGGCAGGCCTCAAGTGAAGGAGCAGGAGTGGCATTCCTTTGTAAGGCATGCACAAATTCAGAGCCCATGGGTCCCTTTCAAGGAATGATGGGCATTCCTGGAAATCAGTCGCTCTCTCAATACGTTTTCTTTGTATGATACAAAAGGTAACAGGGCTGTAGGCAGAAGGCTGGCTTGGAAGGGCATTGGGGCAGTACACCCAAGTATCCCTCCTCATTCCTTGTTTTGTACACACCTTTCATTTTCTGTATGGTTTTGTCTTCATGGTTGTGGCAGGGACATAATCAGCTAAGTGTTGTCCTTTCAATCTGGCCACATCTTCTACCTCTGGAAAGGATGGAGTTTGTACAGGGACAATGGTCAGAGATTGTTACAATTTCTTCTTCAAAGTTCAGAAACGAGAGGTTCCTTTGTGGAGCAGCTAAACAGTATACAACATAAGTCCCACAAACATTGACACAGCTTTCAGTGAGGCTGGAAAAGAATGCCTAATGAATATGCAGAGCACAGCCATGAGAGTAGGTCACCATCGTGTATGTTAGATAAAAGCTGAATTAGAGACAATTTCTGAAAAAAATCAAAGTGAGATGAATGTCTAGATGTTAGAAGAGGGTGCCTCGTCAGAATCCCAGTTAATACATGATTTACACCCATTGTCGACCAGTGACATTAGCTGCTACTAGACCCCAGATTTTACCAGTGCAGAACTCAAGACAATGTTAAGTACATGGCTGTTTCTTCCACACATGAAAAAGAAATAAAGCATGATGCCAAGACACTTCATGCAACCAATTAGAATGTTCTTTCTGATGCAGTTACAGATCTGTTAGGCATGGACAGAGACAGTACAGAAGTCAAAATGAAAGATTTGGTTGGAAATGAAAATGTATCCGTTTATATGGACATCGAGAGAAATGAGGAGCATTGCAAAGAAAAAAATTGAAATGGAAATCTAGCCGTCATTGCTTTAGGTATCCACAGTTCTGTATGTTTGACCCCTACCAACACAGACGAGAATCTGATATCTACTGAAGATATTATTTTTTGTACTAGTTTACAATTTTTATTTGAAAAAAAGAGCTGCACAAAAAAAGGGAGACAGGGATCGCACAAAACGAAGTGACAAAAAGGACAAGCTATCTCATCCTTGGCACTGCAAACCTAATGTCAAGGACGAGATAGCTCGTCCTTGGTACTTAAGAGGTTAAAACTAAATAGAATAACATTTACAAGTGTATTCAGCTAATAGTTATTTACACCTTGTATCTAAATAACTGACTTATTTTTAGTGCCCCTACTCCCCCCTGAAATTATGTAGAGCTTAGAAACAGTTAAAAGAGGTTTTACCTAATTCTAAAGCGCTTGGGAAGCTTGGGAATGAAAAAGGCACTAGCTCCTTCCCAACATTCCCCCCCTTTCGTTACTTCTACAGTAACAAACTCATCCCCACCCGACATATCTACAACCCCAGGAATATTAGTTTGAGTTTCGCTGTTTATTGTATGGCAAGGTGTTTTAGATCCCCCAATTGATACCATCATATTTGCACTATTAGGGACAAAATGAAAACAACATCGGAGACCCAGTTGGCACGTGCAGAAGAGGACCAAGACGAATATGATAATCAGAACCAATATTTTTACTGCTGCCTCCAGCCATGACGGCACCCAATCAAAAGCAATTGATAGCCAATCCGTGTTCTGAACTCCACCTTCTTTCTTCATTTGAACACCTAGGTTGTGCACTGCCTCGATGATGTGGAATAGTGACCCATTCTCAGCATCGACCGGGGGTATAAAAGTGCAGCAGCTGCTTTACCCCAGGAGCAAAAACAGATGAAAAGAAAGTCTCTGCTGAGCTAAAAAGCTGATACTCGTCAGTCATTCCTCTCAGCAGCATGAAAGAGTCTTTTGAGACAGTTTGATCTCTTCTTCCTTCCCCGCCATTGAAATCGTCCTTTTTCTGGCAGCATACGAAATTCTGGTGTAATCTGCAAGTTTCTTCCTGCTTCTTTAGGTGCTGGAGTGCCTGCTCCTAAAGAGTGTTCATCTCCCTTCAGGTGTTCTTCCGGGATTACTAGTAGCACTGAGTGCAGGGGGGCAAGTGAACGCTTGCCCCTCTGTAACGCCCACCTGGTATCCACAGAGACGCCACCCGATCTGGTTGGACTGCCTTTGACCCCGATCCTCCTTCCCTGGGTTCCCTCTCTGCCAAGGATCTGATCTGGAATACAGGAGTTTTGGATTAGCCCACAGTCTCCTGCTCTCTGGGCCCACCTCCCTCGTGAACCCTCGGATTCCCCGTAGAGCCTTTCTCACCTTGGATTCGGATATGGTGTGTTCTCCGTCCTGCAACTCTGTCAGGGGTGCGTTGTGGTTGGGGCGCTTAGCAGCCGAGTTGATTCACTGGCGCGGGCCCGCGAGTCCAGTCCTTCTGCGACTAAGTTCTTCAGGTAAGTCTTTTGCTTGGTTTATTGGTCCTTGATTGTTATTGCCCCTGTTAATGTCTTGTATCTCCCTAGGTGCGGAAGAATGGCGGTGTCGCCGAGCAGGCTGGGGCTGTGCCTGAGATTGTAGGTGACTGTGCAAAGCGCGGCGCTATGTGCGCTTTTATGATGTGCTAACCTGTTCTTCTCCTTCACAGGTCGCCGTAATGTTGCAGATGATGGCTGGAGAAAGGATGCGGAGCAGTGAGAGGAAAATGTCTGGCTCCACTGCCAAGTAAGTCTGCGGCAGATTGATGGAATGAGAAAATAGAAGAGGGCCCAAAAGGTGGGGCCCTCCCGTCCCCTGCACACTATTTACTGATGCCACATAGGGCCTTCAAATATATAGATATAAATCTATCAATGTATAAATATATAACAGCAGTTTTGTTAGTTGAGCATATAACGATTTATTTGGCAAAGAAGAAAACAAAATAAAATTTGCCAAAAAGCACAATCTGTTATACAAAGTAATTCATGACGTATGACATATTAAAACAAATTGCGATGAAGCAATAAATGATGAAGAGATGATGCTGTCCAATTGTGGGGTGGCCGACGCGTTTCGAGGGTAACCTCTTCTTCATAAGGGCCCAATTGAACTGTTGACAACATTACAAAGAGACAAAAAGTAAAATCTTTTATTTTATTTCCATACCAGTCAAGGACTGACTGACAAGCTGTACATAACTCGAGATGCTAGCGAGATGGTGAAAAGCAGAATACTGGAGATCTAGTATGGTGAAAAGAGTGAACTCTCAGAAAAAAGAGAAATACTCTATACTAATAACTAAACCCATAACAAAGGAGATGTATTGTGTGAGATCCACCTACATGGTGGGATCTAGAAAATGGCGTGATAAAAGATTGAACAGATCGAGATAAGCCAAAGGCGGTAGTGGGTTATAAATAGCAAGGACCACCCTTGAATAGTGAAAAAGCAGAGACAATATGGGGAGCGTGTATAAGAAAAAAACCTTACCCCTCCTATGGACGGGAAAAGAAAAAAGAAAAACTCCAAAAGAGCGTTACTGAATAAAATAAATAATACTTAGAATGAACCGGAAACGGTTTTAAAGAATGCACTCACTCGAGTTGCGGGACGGGTAGCCAAGGTATCAGGGGCATCCGTGTGGTCAACAAATATTTGAAACAATTATACGATGCAGGGCATCTGCAAAGAGACACGTACTGCTGGCACCTAAGTGGGGACACATACATTTCTGTTATACTGAAGAGAAATGAACATGGGGTCTCCCAACCGGGCAAAGAAATCCAAGTAGCGGTAGCTTACCTATACAGTGTGTAGAACACTGTTAGTGGAAACTGAAACCGGCAGGCAATGGCTCCGCACGGTCGTGACCTAGGAAACGAACTGTGCTGGGGACACGCCGTCAGACGTAAAAAGGAAACTAAATAATAAACATAAAAAAGGGGGCATAGAGGACGGTGAGTGAGGAATATGGGGGCCATCTTGCAATGGCGCATAGTGCAAACGTACTCATAAGGACTGACCAGAGATCAGGATGAATAAGAAAGGTAGAGTAAATATGTTCCATAGTGAAATTTAGGAATTCTGGTGTTCACCATCGTAACGCATTTTATAATTTAGGTACTAAAAAAAACAGAAATTTGTGAATAGTACAGTAATCATTACAGTCATGATAGATAACACAAATGGTACATGCAGTTTACTCTAAATAGTCCAAAACAAATCATATAGAGTAATGAGGCTACTCATTATATAGTGAAACAGTTATGATACAATGGCAAGGGGATTGAGGGCAAGGATAAGAGATTGCGATATAGCCTATTACTCATACAAGGTTCGAAATTTAGGAATTCTGGTGTTCACCATCGTAACGCATTTTATAATTTAGGTACTAAAAAAGCAGAAATTTGTGAATAGTACAGTAATCATTACAGTCATGATAGATAACACAAATGGTACATGCAGTTTACTCTAAATAGTCCAAAACCAATCATATAGAGTCATGAGGCTACTCATTATATAGTGAAACAAGTATGATACAATGGCAAGGGGATTGAGGACAAGGATAAGAGATTGCGATATAGCCTATTACTCATACAAGGTTCGAACCCATAGAAAGATGGTTCAATAGGTCATTCGTGGACAAGTGCAAACAATTAAGTAAATATAGGCAAATCAAACAAAGGAGAATACAGTTCCTTTGGAGAAAACATCAAAGTCACAACAGTTGTAATGAAATAGAATATTAAAGTAGTGTAAACAAAAAATTGTTTTAAATCCGGGATACAGACACTTGTGTATAGTAATTGGCAATGTAGTATGTGGATTTCACAATTAACTATAGAAAGCAACTCAAAGAGAATTCATCATTCAGACCCTTAGGTTGCAAAGTGTCAAGTGTGTGGATCCAGTACTTCTCTCGCTGTGACAACAGGGATTGGTAATTGCCACCTCTGGGTGGACGTTTGACAATTTCTATAACTTGAAATTTAATTTGTGCAATCGTGTGTTGGAATTCGATGAAATGCCTTGCCACTGGGGATCTGAGATTCTTACATCTGATGGTGGATTTGTGTTCTGACCATCTTTCTTTGACGGGTCTTATGGTTTGTCCTATGTATAATTTACCACAGGGACATTTCAATGAATAGATGACACCTGCGGAGAGGCAGGTGGAAAAATCTCTGATTTTGAATTTCTTCCCAGTTTGTGGGTGAGATATCGTTTCACCTTTTATAACATTGTTACAGTTCGTACAATTCAAGCAGGGAAATGTACCCTTCTTTATGGTACTCAGTACAAGTTGTTTGTCTTTAGGAGGTCTTTCCGCTCTCACTAGTTTATCTTTGAGATTGTGTCCACGTCTAAAGGCCATCATTGGTGCTTTAGGAAATAATTTCAGGAGAAAGGGATCATTGTGTAGTATGGTCCAATTTTTACGCAAAGTTTTGCTGATTTGGAAACTCTGTCGTGAATACTTTGAAATGTAGAGTAGCGGTGTGGGTTTGTCTTTGACTTTAGGGATGCGTAGTTGTTCCTTCGTGAAGGTCTCTGATCTGTTGCGGGCTTCTCCTATGACAGTATCTGGATACCCCCTAGAACCAAATCGTTCAACTAAAAATGAACATTCTGAGTCAAGGCCTGCTGGATCTGAGATAATTCTCTTCAATCTTAACATTTGACTGAATGGTAGGCTTTTAAGCATGGGTTTAGGATGGAAACTGCTGAAATGTAAAAGATTGTTCACGTCTGTTGGTTTATGGTACACCGTGGTGTCGATGTGACCCTCTTTGATCTGTAAGCTCACATCCAAAAAATGTAATGAAGGATCCCCTACTTCCATTGTGAATTTGATTGTGTTATTTACTGAATTCAGATGTTCCAAAAAGAGATCCAATTCATCTCGTGTTCCACACCAAATACCAAAGATATCATCTATATAACGTTTCCAGGTCAAGATTTTGAATGACCAAAATGGGTGCTCCAACACGTTTTCTTTTTCAAATTTATACATGTAGGTGTTAGCATAAACCGGAGCCATGGCAGACCCCATTGAAGTACCTGATGATTGTACATAATATTGGCCCTGAAATCTAAAATAACTATTGTGAAGAATTATTTCCAATAATTCCACAATAAATTCTTTATTCCCTCTTATATGTTCATGATTCAACAGAAGCCAGAGTACAGCATCGACCCCTGCACAAATTAAATTTCAAGTTATAGAAATTGTCAAACGTCCACCCAGAGGTGGCAATTACCAATCCCTGTTGTCACAGCGAGAGAAGTACTGGATCCACACACTTGACACTTTGCAACCTAAGGGTCTGAATGATGAATTCTCTTTGAGTTGCTTTCTATAGTTAATTGTGAAATCCACATACTACATTGCCAATTACTATACACAAGTGTCTGTATCCCGGATTTAAAACAATTTTTTGTTTACACTACTTTAATATTCTATTTCATTACAACTGTTGTGACTTTGATGTTTTCTCCAAAGGAACTGTATTCTCCTTTGTTTGATTTGCCTATATTTACTTAATTGTTTGCACTTGTCCACGAATGACCTATTGAACCATCTTTCTATGGGTTCGAACCTTGTATGAGTAATAGGCTATATCGCAATCTCTTATCCTTGTCCTCAATCCCCTTGCCATTGTATCATACTTGTTTCACTATATAATGAGTAGCCTCATGACTCTATATGATTGGTTTTGGACTATTTAGAGTAAACTGCATGTACCATTTGTGTTATCTATCATGACTGTAATGATTACTGTACTATTCACAAATTTCTGCTTTTTTAGTACCTAAATTATAAAATGCGTTACGATGGTGAACACCAGAATTCCTAAATTTCGAACCTTGTATGAGTAATAGGCTATATCGCAATCTCTTATCCTTGCCCTCAATCCCCTTGCCATTGTATCATAACTGTTTCACTATATAATGAGTAGCCTCATTACTCTATATGATTTGTTTTGGACTATTTAGAGTAAACTGCATGTACCATTTGTGTTATCTATCATGACTGTAATGATTACTGTACTATTCACAAATTTCTGTTTTTTTTAGTACCTAAATTATAAAATGCGTTACGATGGTGAACACCAGAATTCCTAAATTTCACTATGGAACATATTTACTCTACCTTTCTTATTCATCCTGATCTCTGGTCAGTCCTTATGAGTACGTTTGCACTATGCGCCATTGCAAGATGGCCCCCATATTCCTCACTCACCGTCCTCTATGCCCCCTTTTTTATGTTTATTATTTAGTTTCCTTTTTACGTCTGACGGCGTGTCCCCAGCACAGTTCGTTTCCTAGGTCACGACCGTGCGGAGCCATTGCCTGCCGGTTTCAGTTTCCACTAACAGTGTTCTACACACTGTATAGGTAAGCTACCGCTACTTGGATTTCTTTGCCCGGTTGGGAGACCCCATGTTCATTTCTCTTCAGTATAACAGAAATGTATGTGTCCCCACTTAGGTGCCAGCAGTACGTGTCTCTTTGCAGATGCCCTGCATCGTATAATTGTTTCAAATATTTGTTGACCACACGGATGCCCCTGATACCTTGGCTACCCGTCCCGCAACTCGAGTGAGTGCATTCTTTAAAACCGTTTCCGGTTCATTCTAAGTATTATTTATTTTATTCAGTAACGCTCTTTTGGAGTTTTTCTTTTTTCTTTTCCCGTCCATAGGAGGGGTAAGGTTTTTTTCTTATACACGCTCCCCATATTGTCTCTGCTTTTTCACTATTCAAGGGTGGTCCTTGCTATTTATAACCCACTACCGCCTTTGGCTTATCTCGATCTGTTCAATCTTTTATCACGCCATTTTCTAGATCCCACCATGTAGGTGGATCTCACACAATACATCTCCTTTGTTATGGGTTTAGTTATTAGTATAGAGTATTTCTCTTTTTTCTGAGAGTTCACTCTTTTCACCATACTAGATCTCCAGTATTCTGCTTTTCACCATCTCGCTAGCATCTCGAGTTATGTACAGCTTGTCAGTCAGTCCTTGACTGGTATGGAAATAAAATAAAAGATTTTACTTTTTGTCTCTTTGTAATGTTGTCAACAGTTCAATTGGGCCCTTATGAAGAAGAGGTTACCCTCGAAACGCGTCGGCCACCCCACAATTGGACAGCATCATCTCTTCATCATTTATTGCTTCATCGCAATTTGTTTTAATATGTCATACGTCATGAATTACTTTGTATAACAGATTGTGCTTTTTGGCAAATTTTATTTTGTTTTCTTCTTTGCCAAATAAATCGTTATATGCTCAACTAACAAAACTGCTGTTATATATTTATACATTGATAGATTTATATCTATATATTTGAAGGCCCTATGTGGCATCAGTAAATAGTGTGCAGGGGACGGGAGGGCCCCACCTTTTGGGCCCTCTTCTATTTTCTCTTTTCTGATTTAGGCTTTGTGCCAAGGCCTTGTTTCCTCCCCCGCACCTTAAAATTCTTAAATCAGCTCTGCTGTACGTATAATGACGATTTGAATTTCTATATCAAATGTTACCAGGTGTGCACCACTGTCAGCATTTTTTGTTTCCTGCAGATTGATGGAATGCCACGATGCGAATAAGCCCACAGCGACTTCTGTTCAGGTAAGCGTTTTTGCGAATGATGGTTTAAATGCAAATAAAACACTTACTAATATCGTCTTTCGTTTCCTTTCTTTCCTTCAGGTCGATTCCAGAGGGAGCGTCTTCCGTGATGCTGGAGGTGCAGGACACTGGAGTGAACAACAGATGCTGGATTCTCGCAGGTAAGGATGAATAATGCTGTTCTGCTTCTTCTTTCCACAGGTACAGGCCCGAAATGCAGAGATCAGACCTCGGTGAACGTCACGCTGCGAGTGCAGAGCAATGCGAAGCGTGTTCTGCAGCTCGGGCGTGGCTTTTATAGTCTGTAAGCATCCCAGGTATCTTCAGGCCTGACCACACCCAAAGAGCTAGACAGCATGGTTCAGTTCTGGAACTGAACCATGTGGAGGCATCCATGTTGTGCTAGTGCCATTGGAGATTATGGCCTCTCTATTAATAACTTGACTCCACGAGAGTCTTTGGAAGCATGATTGGGCCCTCGGGGCCCCGCAGGAATACTGTGATGTGGTCCTGAAGACCTGAATGTCAGGACCAGGGGCTGTGGTCATGACAGCACTCCCCCCCAACTACCCTCTCAAGGTGGTTCTTCTGTCTGGTCCTGGCTTGGTGAAATAAGCACGATGAAAACGTCGTATCAAACGTGGTGCATGGATGTGCTCGCTAGGTACCCATGTTCTGTCCTGGGGGCCATATCCTTTCCAGTCGACTAGATAATATAGTTTTGCTCTGACGTATTTTGAATCCAGAATGCCCTTGACTTCGAATTCCTGTTCTCCATTGACCATTACAGGTCCAGGTGGCGAGGTCACCCGTGTCCCAGGCAGAACTGGTTTTAAGATGGATACATGGAACACAGGATGGATATGAATGTTGAGTGGCAGCACCAGTTTAACTGCAGCTGGGTTTATGATGGATTCAATGGTGAAGGGTCCGAGATATCGTGGGCGGAATGTCTGGGTCCCTTTTAGAGGTACATGCTTCAATGCTAGCCACACTCTGTCTCCGATTTGTTAGTCGGGGGGCCTTTTCACGACGTAGGTCTGCGTATGTCTTCTGGCGAACCTTGGCTTGACGCAATTGTTCTAAGGCACTTGTGAAGGCTTGAGAGATTACGGAGTGTAAGGTTTTGACGGCCAGCATTTCTAGAGTCGTAGGGACATCCAGTTTGGAGGTGCGTGGATGTCTGCCGTACATGGTATAAAACGGGGTCTGTCCGGTACTGCTGTGTTGGGAATTGTTATAGGCGTATTCGGCGGCCCACGATAAGTCTTTCCAATTCCCTTCCACTTGGTGGAGCATACAGCACAGATACTGCTCGAGCGTTTGGTTCGTTCTTTCCGTTTGGCCATCCGTTTGGGGATGGTGGGTAGTGGTGAGTCTAACGTCGATTTGGGCCATTGAACAACATTTTCTCCAAAAGTTGGATACAAATAGGGTACCCCGATCTTAAATCAGTACTGATGGAAACCCATGGAGTCGTACAATGTGTTCCAGGAATGTTTTTGCCAGGCTGGATGTATTTGGCAGGCCTTTAAACAGCAAGAAGTGGGCCATTTTAGAGAACAAGTCTACTACCACTAGGATGGTATTGTATCCTTGACTAGAAGGTAGGTCGGTAATAAAGGCAAGAGATAAGGTATGCCATGGAGCCGGTGGAATGTCCAATGGTCTAAGGTGCCCAGCTGGTTTCTTTTTTGACGACTTATTCTGTGCACAAATACCGCAAGAGAGGATGAACTGAATGATGTCCTTGTGCCACGTTGGCCACCAGTAGTTCCGTTTTACCTTGGCCAGGGTTTTGGTGATCCCAGGGTGGCCTTCCATGAGGGAATCATGATATGCCGAGATGACTTGTTCCTGAAGTTCTTTCTTAGGCAGAAATAGACGGTTCCTGAAGTATGGTAGTTGATCTTTGACATTGTGGTGTGTTCCCTGTGACTCCCACTCCCGCAGTGATTCAGGAGTCATTGCACATCAAACTTCTAGTAGCAATTCGTCTTGAGTCATGGAGGTTGTAATGCCTAAGAGTTTGTTGCCAGGAATGATGGCCACAGGTTCAGGGGTCGTATATACCTGATCATCTATACCCATGCGGGAAAGGGCATCGGCTTTGCCATTCTTGACCCCAGGTCAAAACGTGATTTCTTAGTCATACTCTGCAAAGAAGAGGGCCCACCGTAGTTGTCATGAGGATTGAGCTTTTGCACTCTTTAGGTATTGTAGATTTCGATGGTCTGTTATCACAGTGATTGTATGCCTAGCCACTAGTAGATAATGTTGCCAGGCCTTGAAGGCTGATTTAACAGCCAGACGCTCCTTGTCAGTGATAGCATAATTGAGCTCAGGTGGTGAAAATGTACGCGACCAGAAGGCTACCGGGTGTAACTGGCCGGTGTGTGGGTCCCTTTGTGACAGAACTGCGCCCATAGCCATACTAGAGACATCCGTTTCTACCACATATGGAAGATCTGGACGGGGGTGTCGCAGAATTGGAGCGGTAGTGAACCTTGCCTTGAGTTCCTGAAAGGCCTTTTCAGCTTCTTCTGTCCATTGGAATTTCTTGTTGCACTTTCTCAGTAACAACGTATTTGGGTGCACTATTTGGGAGAAGCCGGGGATGAATCGGCGGTAGAAGTTTGCAAAGCCCAACATGCTCTAAACTCCTTTGAACGAATTTGGGGCTGGCCAATTTAGAATGGCATCTACCTTGTGCACGTCCATTCGAATTCCATTTGGAGTGAGGATAAATCTAAGGAACTCTACCTCTGTAACGTGAAATGAACATTTTTCGAGTTTGGCATAAAGGTGATGTTGACGAAGCTTGGTAAGAACAGAACTAACATGTTTGACATGGTCCTGTTCGGAGGCCGTCTATACTAGGATATCGTCTATATAGACGAGGGCACAGACGTCAATCAGTTCTCTTAAGACATTGTTCATGAAATACTGAAAACCGGCGGGGGCATTGCAAAGGCCAAAGGGCATCACTTGGTATTCAGATAGACTGTATTTGGTACGAAACGCGGTCTTCCACTCGTCCCCTTTTTTAATTCGAACAAGATGGTATGCTCCTCTAAGGTCCAGTTTCGTGTAGATTTGGGCTTCTTTGACTTTGTCTAACAATTCCGGGATAAGGGGCAAGAGGTAGCAGTTTTTAACAGTGACTTGATTCCGTGCGCGATAGTCAATACAAGTCCTCAAATCACCTTCCTTCTTGGTTACGAAGAACAGGGGAGATGCTGCAGGTGACTTCAAAGGGCGGATGAAACCATTGGCCAGATATATTTTGAGGTAAGCCTTCAGATGTTGATTCTCCGGTTCTGTAAGTGCATAGATTCGACCACAAGGGATTTGTGCACCAGGTATCAGGTCAATCTGGCAATCGTAGGGTTTGTGAGGGGGCAAGGTGTTAACCTGTTCCTTTTGAAACACGTCTTGAAAGTCCTGATATTGGCTTGGTAGGGTACCAACCACACCTAAGGTACTTGCCGCCCCTTCCTGGGCCGCCATGCCTGTGTTCGTTGTTTTCCTTCTGTTGTAATAGCACGTGCATGTACAATCTTCGGGAAAAGTTAAATTCAATTGTGTGCCAGTTGATTCGTGGATTGTGTGCGACCAGATACTGGGCCGGAGGCAATTTCGGTACCATCTACGGTGGTTACAGTCTCTGTGTTTGGCTTAGGGCAGAGTGAAAGTCCCATCTTTGCTGCAAGATCCTGGTCCATGTAATTTCCCACGGCTTCGCTGTGAATGTATACCTCAACTGAATGCATTCTTGACGGCTGTTGGTGGCTGATCAGGATCACAGGCAATGCAAAATGGGAGGTCTGGAGTTGAGTTTCTTCGCTCGAAAAATTGACCCCTACATTGGCCGGGCCTGGTAGTTTTCCGACTCCACACTTGTTTTCTCCTTATCCGTGGCTCCTATTGACCTTCTTGGTGGTTTTACTGGACATTCTTTGAGAAGATGACCTGCTTTTTCGCAGTATAAGCATAACTGCTGTTCCCTCCTCTTGTCCCTTTCAGCTTTGGTTAAAGGGGGTCAGACCTCCATAGTTGCATCGCTTCTGTGGAGCTATCCGTTCCTCGCTGAACATGGTCCTTGGAACGCATGAACATGGGACGCACATCTGGTCTGCTCCGATCTACTCTTCAATCTTGTAACCTATGATCAAGTTGCACTACCAGGTTGATAAATTCGGCACAGTCTTTGGGTGGATCCACTACCTGGGCAAGAACATCTTTTAGCTCGCCCCTTAAGCCCCGATGGAATAACGTGGTCCTTTTGTCCTTTGGCCACTCTGCTTCGACCGCTAACCTATTGAAGGTCGCTATATAAGTCAATGGGTCTTGGTTTCCCTGACGGAGGGACAAGAGTTCATTGTCTAAAGGCTGCCCATGCGAACGGCAGGCAAAGAGTTTTTCCATCTCCTGCTGGAATCCCCCAAAATCGCGTAGTAGAGGGTCATCCCGACTAACAAAATGACAGACCAATCTGCAGCACTTCCAGTTAGGTAAGACAGTACAAAGGCCACTCGTGACTGGTCATTAGGAAATGCCGCAGGTCTGCAAAGGAAATGTGGGCGGCACTGATTCATAAAAGTTGTGTCCTTCCTAGGGTCCCCCGAAAAATGCTCCGGAGGGGCTAAAGGAACTGCTCCAGGAAGGGTGATCTGTACTGGATTGACTGGTGGTGCTGGTATAGATGGAATGGCCCTAGGCAATGGAGTTTGTCCGGCCTGCGACTGAAGAAGTTGTCTACTTAGATCATCCGTGCGTTCCTTGGCCATTATTAGTTCTCTCCACAATGCATTGGTCTCTTGTCTGGCTGAATGCACTTCGGCGCGTAACTGCCCCAACATCTGGGCTAACTGGTCAGTGTCTGAGGTTTCCTTACTGGACGCCCAGGTGGATTATAATTATTGAGGCTTCACGTTCTGTAACGCTCACTTGGTATCCACAGGGACGCCACCCGATCTGGTTGGACTGCCTTTGACCCGGATCCTCCTTCCCTGGGTTCCCTCTCTGCCAAGGATCTGATCTGGAATACAGGAGTTTTGGATTAGCCCACAGTCTCCTCCTCTCTGGGCCCACCTCCCTCGTGAGCCCTCAGATTCCCCGTAGAGCCTTTCTCACCTTGGATTCGGATATGGTGTTCTCTCCGTCCTGCAACTCTGTGCAGGGGTGCTTTGTGGTTGGGGCGCTTAGCAGCCGAGTTACTTCACTGGTGCGGGCCCACGAGTCCAGTCCTGCTGCGACTCAGTTCTTCAGGTAAGTCTTTTGCTTGGTTTATTGGTCCTTGATTGTTATTGCCCCTGTTAATGTCTTGTATCTCCCTAGGTGCGCAAGAATGGCGGAGGTGCAGAGCAGGCTGGGGCTGCGCCTGAGATGGTAAGTGACTGCGCAAATCGCGGCGCTATGTGCGCTTTTATGATGTGCTAACCTGTTTTTCTCCTTCACAGGTCGCTGTATTGTTGCAGATGATAGCTGGCAAAAGGATGCAGAGCGGTGAGAGGAATATGTCTGGCTCCACTGCCGAGTAAGTCTGCGGCAGATGATGGAATGCCACGATGCGAATAAGCGCACAGCGACTTCTGTTCAGGTAAGCGTTTTTGCGAATGATGGTTTAAATGTAAATGAAATCCTTACTAATATCGTCTTTCGTTTCCTTTCTTTCCTTTAGGTCGATTCCAGAGGGAGCGTCTTCCGTGATGCTGGAGGTGCAGGACACTGGAGTGTACAAGAGATGCTGGATTCTCGCAGGTAAGAATGAATAATGCTGTTCTGCTTCTTCTTTCCACAGGTACAGGCCCGAAATGCAGAGATCAGACCTCGGTGAACGCACGCTGCGAGTGCAGAGCAACGCGAAGCGTGTTCTGCAGCTCGGGCGTGGCTTTTATAGTCTGTAAGCATCCCAGGTATCTTCAGGCCTGACCACACCCAAAGAGCTAGACCGCATGGTTCAGTTCTGAAACTGAACCATGTGGAGGCATGCATGTTGTGCTAGTGCCATTGGGGATTATGGCCTCTCTATTAATGACATGAGCCTGGAGCCAAAAGCGCCAGGCCTGACTCCACAAGAGTCTTTGGAAGCAGGATTGGGGCTTGGGACCCCGCAGGAATTCTGTGATGTGGTCCTGAGGACCCGAATGTCAGGACCAGGGGCTGTGGTCGTGACACCCTCCATGAGGGTGGGAGGTGCAAGTAGGATTGTTGGTCGCAAACCCAGTAGTAATCCGTCACCGCTGCCGTACCTTTAATCAGATCAGGGATCACTATAGTGTGATTGCACTGTGTGTTTGCGACAACATGAACTGTTCCTTCATTGATAAAAGAAAGTTCATACTCTATGGCTCTATGTATTCAAACTGGCTCTTCATTGTTGCAATCCATATCAGCCTTGTGATGTGTTAGGACCATATTTGCGCACACATGGGCCCTCATTACGAGCATGGCGGTCTGAGAAGTACGATACCGGTAAGCATGCCAGTACCGTAACTCCCGGACCGCCATACTAGGGGCTCTGCTCACGGGAACCGTTTCACCTGCCAGGTTTTTCCTGGCGGGTGTAACGGCACCCGCGAGCAGAGCACATCAGATGCACCGGCACAATTCTGAATGTGCGGGTGCATCCGACGTCTCCATCCCCATTCAGCCCTACGGACCTGAATGAGGATGGGGAGGCCCTTGATACCGGCACCTGAAAATGAAAAATTACCGGGTCCGCCTAACTCTGCATGACCTGGTTCTTGCCCATTCACCGGTGCCGGACAAAATGCAACTCCAGGGGCAGCCATGCCATTTTTAACGGCACGGCTACCGCCAGAGTTGTAATGTGGCCCATAGTCTCTATTTGGGATACTGCTTCTCCACTGTACTCGATCAGTCCATCTGCCGGGCACATCACTGTGGTGCCCTGCCATTTGTCGTTGCCATTTGAGTAACCTCCCATGGGAAAATATGGTACTTGTAGACACTTGCAGCATTTCGTGTTGTCATTGCATAATGCTGGGTCTAGATCAGTGCCTGGTCCGGACTGTCGATGTGTGGTACTGGACTCTGTGCTGCTTTATTCCAAACCACTCTTCCCCCGCTATTGCGCTGAAGGACTAATTACCCAGCAGACAGTATGGTCGAGAGTAATGTGGTAGGATTCTTGGACTGCTGGGATGGGTATTGGACACCTCTAGATGAACATAGGTATGGATAATAGAATGGGATCACCAACTGTGTACCTACTCTTCCCCCACCTCCTCCCTTATTGTCTCCCCATGAATGTAATGACTGGCAATGCGAACTCCTGCTCTCCTTAATAACACTTAGTGATGAGGAGGTTAATCAGGCTCTGTCTCTCCAGTTTCCTCACTGGGTTTGGTGGCCCAGACCAGGTGTGGTGCACCCGATGCCTGTAGGTAAGTGTTTAATGCATCTTCTGCACCTTTTTGTATGTCTCTGTGTCTTGGCTATCTTAAAGTCTCTTCTGCGCATCTTAATGTCTCCTCTGCACTTTACGATCTTGCTTTGCAGGTTTCCCTGCCTCTTCAGCGTTGTTAGTGATGAAGCGCATTATTTGTATTCTGCACGCGTTGTAAAATAATGCAGTGTTCCTCTTGAAAACACGTGTTTTGAAAGTGTGTCTTTCTCTGCCTTTCAGATCCTAGAGTTGCTGCAATGTGGTACGCCGTGTCATGAAGAACAGCAGGAGCCACAGCAACATGAGGGGCAAGAAAGGACGTTCCAGATTGCAGTTAGGAGGTAAGTTAAACTGGTGGGGGTGGAACAGAGGCAAAGCATTGCGCTCCAATCTAACCTGCAGTGTCCGTTCTCTTTTTGGAGCAGCAGTGGAGCTGCGATGAAAACAGATGCCGTGAAACGTCCAGGAAAGTCCAGGCGCAGCGGCGGGGAGTATGAGGAGGACCGCTGGGTTCTAAACAGGTAAGGTGGAGCCGATGCACGTGGACTGCAGGAGCAGTAAGTCAAGCGTTACACTGCCTGCATGTAGCCATGGGATGCACCCAGCACCACTAGACCACCAGGGATCTTCACAATATGGATTTCCAGGGGCCATCTTGGTTCCAACTAGGCATCCAACTCTGGGGGCCATCTTTGTGGTGGCTGTTACTTTTGTTTGGCTGCCAATGTGGGCAAACTGCAGGCTATGCCAGCCAGCAACCCTTATAGTCCAGGTCTGACCTATAGTATGTGCCTACACCTTGATAAGGGTCATGACAAATGCTCCTCAACTGCACGCTGTGTTCCTGGAATGTGTCCTTTATCCCTCATAGTGCAAGATGTACCAGGCATTGTGCCTCTGTAATTGGGACTGGATGTGGAACTAAAACCTTAAGAGCCCCTGATGGGTGTGGGATAAGTGCACACACGGAACAGCTTTCATTGATTGTATTCCTTCCTGCAGTACGCATATAAGAGAGTACCAGCTATTCAATGTTCCTAAATGCTGAATGTCAAAAATAGTGTCAAAGTCCAACCCCCTTAAATAAATCATACATCATTCATACTTCCTGTTTCATTCGTCTAAGAAATTTTGTAGGGGTGGCCGGTAAAAAGTGAGCCATTTTGTATTTCCTTTTTTATAGACATATTCATATTAGCATTTTTTCCCAACTGTCCACCCCCCCCTTTATATGGCCACCCCATATAACAGACATACCTTCATTCACTCCAACAACAATGACCAGTGTCATACAAAACAATATAATACTTAAAAACCATAATATATAATACCTAGAACAAATGATATCCTTATTATCATTATCCCTACATAACAGAGAGGTTGATCAGCCATCCTTGCTTATTCCTGGAGAGGAGATAAAAGGTTATCAAGAAAGAGAGAAAAGGGGAGGGAAAGAGAGGGAACGAGGGGGAAAGGGGGAGAGAGAGAGAGAAAGAGAGAGAGAATGAGAAAGAGAGAGAGAGGAGAGCTGGAGAGGGAAAGGGAGAGGGAAAGGGAAAGAGAAAGAGTGAACCTTTTTCCACCAGGGCCGACCGGGTTCTGGATCTTCAAAAATTGAAATAAATCAAAACAAAATTGAAAAACAATAAAAAATTAAAAAATGAAAAAATCAAGAATAAATCAGGCGTGTGCCACTGCACACCACCCTGGCATGAATCCTCAAAATTGTCTCTTCTTTGGATATGTCCTTACTGAACTTTGCCTTGTCTCAGGTGCTCTTTGGACATCCGAGAAATGTACCCAATATCTAACTCCTTCATACGGACGCGAGAGGAGTACAGAAAACCACCTCATATGGACCTTCAAACTTGAGGCTGATCAGTTCCCCAGGTAATAATGGTCCAGTTGTAATATGGGCAATGCTGTATATGAACTATGGTCTTGCTTTCTACAGGGGTGGTCACTATTTCTCCACCCCTTTACTGTGCCCCACTACCACCCCTGTGTGCCTCTGTCCCATCACCTGGTCAATTATTTATGACCCATCAACATATACTTTGTTTCCTTCCGTCAATGCATGAGCCATTGTTACAATTCAGTCACAATGCTTGCGGAATGATAAACAAAACAAGGAGGGACTCACCAGAGGCACGGAATAGTCCCTCAGTATGAAAGGAATACCTGTTGGGTCCAAATATGATAGTAGCTGCCTCAGGTACACGTATTTTACTAGTCGAGGAAGAGACCTTCCTAGTGATGCACCTCACTAGCAGTTAAATATTGAAAGCTAGAGAGATTAATCAGTTGGAGGTCGAGGAATCCACAAAGTAGGAAACACCAGGCTGTAACAAGAGAACAGTGTTCAATACCCAGCCTTCATAAAAGTAGATACTATCTGAGAGAGCTCTAGACTAACCTGGAGTAATGAGGTTCCAGACCTTCCTTGGATCTACTGAAGGAACACTGCCTGAATGCCCCTAAGAATGCAATTGAAAATAGAAGTAAGTAAGTGAGTAAAAGCAAACTGCCTATCCTCTCTATAGCCCAGTTGGCCTTCCACTGTATTTGTCCAGAGAGTAGAGGAGATTGAGAAAACGATGCAAACGGGAAGGAAGGTTAGTAGAGGGAGTAACCCATACGGCACAAGGGACGCACTAGAGCTGGGTTGGTGCACTGGATGAACAGATCTGCAAAGCGTCCATAGCTCCGTGCACCATTTACTCCATTGAATAGAACCTGGATGAGGTAGAGATGACTGGTACAGTGGGTCCTCGAAATCCAGAGTTAGTATGGTAGGAGGTGGAAGATCTAATATATCTCCAACATGTACAGCCTTAGTATGGAGAATGGTGATGCGTTGTGGATAGTTCAAGTTAATCTCAGTGAGTAAAGCGAGGCTGGTGTGTAGGTGAAAGGAACAGTAATGCTAACTAGCGCCCTGCATTGCTGCAATGCCGGCAGCCAGGAACAGGAGAACCCCGGTATGGGTAGCGTGGCTGACGTGCCAGTGTAAACAATGAAAACTGTTCCTTAGCGCCCTGCACGCATGGTATATGAAACACTTACTGCAAGGATGGTCGCTTACTGTCGGGAGAGCTTCAATGAGTGAAGCGAGGCTGGAAACCATTGTAATTCGGAACTGCGTGAGCGGGAAGAAAAACAGCATAACAAAGTAGTAAAGTAAGCTAGAGCAAGTCCGTAAGAATATCTGAGTCATTGGGAAATGTTCACGAAGCGCTGGAAATGGGAATGTGAACGAAGCTTCAGAGTATCGGAAAAACTAAAATAACAGGAGGCAATAGTGTAGGGGCACTTGGGTAGGATTAGTAGTTGTTGCTTCCAGGGAGGGTTGGATTGGTTGTGACTACAATTCTCCTTAAGTATGATATCAGCCAGCTACTATTGTCCCAGTTCAAGATGGAGTACTTCCTGCACAGCAATGATTGGCATTGAGACATTTGTGATGCAGTTTTAAACCTTGGGAGAGGTTCTAAACTGCCTTTCATTCAAGATCATCTCCAGAGAGGTCTCAGCCTTTGAAGCTCCAGGGAAAACTTAAAGAAAACCAAAGAAATCACAGTCCAAAGACACCTACAGCGAGAGCCTGAGAAGAGAACAAGATTCAGATAAGGGATTGTGGAAGTAGAAGTTAAATATTTCAGAGAAAACTCTTGCAAGTATAATATGAAATGGAAGTTGATTTACTGCAACATATTGAATATAAGCAGATGAAGGAACTGAAGTTCAGAGCAGCTTTCATCTGCTCTTGTGCATAGTTTTATTACAAGCTGAAATATAAGTTGAATTATTGAGCATTTTCAAGCAGCAGGAGAGGAGTCCGTGCGCACGTTTTTCCGTTTGCCGCTGTGAATGTTTTTAGCAAGGCATTGTGCAAGTGCAAGCATTGTTCATGGCTTGTTACTTTAGTTGCGAGCTCGTAGTGTTAATCGAGTCACGTTAGAGGAAAGAACCCGGCGGCGCATGCCTGTGTGTCGGGTAGTGCAGAGAAGAGCCGTTTTAGACTTTTAGTCTTCAAATATTTACTCTGAAAAGTCAAGTAATTTATTTGAACATATGAACAGAATTCAAGCAGCGTAGTGCTGTCACAATGCAACCATGGAAGTTGTGGCAAAGATGGAAGCTCCATTGAGGCTTCCCATTGCCTATGGAACTAACAGCTGCAGTCTAGTCTTCCTGACCTGACTGCTTAAATCTCAGCCATGCCCTCCCTGCTAGTTGCATTGCAACTCTCAGCTCGACTGTGTTTTCGTCCTGCTCCTCGTTTGCAGTGCCCCTCTTTGTACCTTTTTCTTTGACAGGTAGCTTGGTATGTTGTCTCTTGCCTTTCCCTTCGCTTGTCCTTTTACCCTGGTGCCCTCTTGGTTAGTGACCTTATTTCTTCCTTTGCCATTGTGTTTATTTTTTTCGTCTTTCTACTTGTCAACCTTTCCATGTCTGTTATCGACTCTGGCCCCTCCTACCTGTTTGGTCTGGAACCAGAGCCGATACTGTTTCTCCCTGGGTGCCCTCCGGTGCCTGAGTTTATTTTCCTGGTTAGTCCCTGGTTCCGTGCGTCCCTTTTCTTTCCCACGGAACCAGTCCCTTTTCCCTTTCATTCCTTTTTTCTTTTTGCTTTTTACACAGTACCCGGCTTCCGCGTTGGAGTTTATTTGAGTTGTGCGGAATCGGCGCCCTAATTTTCTCTCACTTGATCTCTCTCTCTCTCCCTCACTCTCTCACGCTTGCTCTCTCTCGTTCGCTCTCTCTCTCTCTCTTTTTCTCTCTCTCTCTCTCACTCACCATTCCTCTCTTGATTACTTATTTACTTACCTCTCCTTCTTGTATCCTGTTTCCTCATTGGGACTTCGTAATTCCTTACTCCTGATGTTCCAAATTTCTGAAAGGCGAAATTCATAAACTACATTAATCTCTATTGTGTGAACCAACTCCACAAGCCATTAAGCACACCTTCCAACCACACAGGGTTTTTTCTGCCTCCCGAGGCTTTTTCCCTGTCCTGGGAGCAGGCTCTCCTGGCGTCTCCTAGCCGTTGTCCCTATCACGGTCAAGGTGGCCTCGGGTGGAGCTCACCCCTACCTACACGAACGTAGGAAGAAGAGAAAGACAAAGAAAGAAGAAGATGATGTAGGACTAACTCCAAAAGACCGAAGAAGAAAAGAGAAGACGTCTCCACAAGACAGTTGTACAGAAGATCCAGGTGAGGAGAGACAGGGGAAGATCGGGTGGATGTAACAAGTGCAAGCAAGTTGAGGTTTTTGTCTGAGGATAAGCAGGTCAGTCACGCAGTGAATCCTAGTTGAACGACTATGTGAATTAGTTTGAAGTAGAAGATTAAGTTGAGAACCAAAAGAAATATATTAACAACAATTTTAAGAAGTCACTAAAGAGTATGAAATACTTGTTTTTGAAGAAACTCTTCATTCAAAGAAACAAAGTGGAGCAAATAGAATTGAACTAAAGTGTATGGATAGAACTTAAGCAGTAGAGAGTAGAAGCAGCAGTAGTGAACAGAGAAGCAATTTAACAAAAAAAGTCTTCATTTCCTAAAATTGCCTCCAGGCCTTGGGAGGAGGTTGTCAGGTAACCAAGGAGGGGAGTAGGAAAAATATGAGGAAGTTTACAATATATTTCTTATGATGTTTAACAAGAGATGCATTTATTGCAGGTTCTTCAGAAGTTGAAGGATCCAGGAGTAGAAGGGAACCGGAGGGATCCTGACCTTTTGTTATTTTATCCACTTCCCCTTTCCCCCGTGCTGTTCCATTCAGTAGTTGTTACAACTGACTGCTGGGCGCACTAGTTGAGGGGATCTGGTGGGCTAATCGCCTGCACCTGCAGGGTTTCAACGCTGGGACCTGATAAAAAATCAGAAGCACCTGTTTGTTCAGCAAGCCTTGTTTATATAGAATGAGGCAGATTGGAGGCAGAGCCAGCGTGCAAAGCCTCGTCTGGTGTCACGTGATGTCGGGAAAGCGTGGACCTCATATTTGCCGATCGACGTCCCAGGACCACACAAAGTCGCCACGGCAACCACGCTGACAACCTCCATTGAGTGTAAAACGACCTAGCAGCTGTTCTGAATGCAAACAATGTTTGATCATTACCGGAGCCAGCAAAACGCTGCACACCAGTGAAGACTGGATCAGCAGGCATGACAGTACCATCACCCAAAGGCCCAACACCCCCCTGGAGGCAAGGAAGCGATGAAGAAGAAGAGCATCAATGTTGGAGACAGATTCCGAAGTGCGATCTTCGGGACCATACCCCTTCCAATCAACCAGGTAGTATGGAACACCCGCGCACCAAAGCATGGCCACAATAGTGCTAACCTCGTATTCCTCGGAACCACGAACCATGACCGACAGAGGACGAACAGGTTGACGGGCGGAATCAAGACAGGGCTTAATGAGCGAGACATGAAAAACAGGGTGGACTCGGTATCGGACAGGAAGCTTCAGCTGCACAGCCACCAGATTGACAAGACCAGAAACAACGTATGGGCCAACAAAGCATGGAATCAGAGACTTCTTGCCAGGGATTTTGAAGTTTCTGGTATTCAACCACACCTGCATGACCACATGATAAACAGGGGCAGGAGACCTGTGTATATCAGCAAATCGTTTAGCACAGACTTGTGCCTTTTTGAGCTGGATGAGTACATTCGTGTGAACTGAAACGATATCCTGATTACAGGCAGAGGCAGCAGGAATAGGCACAGATAAAGCCAGATCAAAAGGAATAGACCTGGGATGTTACCCATATAATGCAAAAAACTGTGATGTACCAATGGGTGAATGCAAGGAGTTATTGTAAGCAAATTCTGCTGAAGGCAACACCAATAACCATGACGACTGGTATTGTAAGCACAGACAACGTAGATACTGTTCCAACGTACTGTTAGTGCGCTCAGTCTGGCATCAGTCTGTGGATGATATGCAGTGGAAAACCTACCGTCAATGTGAAAAGCAGCAGAGAGTGCCTTCCAGAAGTGAGAGGTGAACTGCGAACCCCTGTCAATGATGATGATTGAGGACAGACAGAAGAATCGGAAGATATTCCGTATGAACAGACCAGCAAGTACAGGAGCTGATGGAATACCGTTGCAAGGAACAAACAGGGCTACTTTAGAAAAATAGTCCACGACAACCTGCACTTGCGCAATCTCAACGTCACCTGGCCTAGTAAGATCATTGTCTCTGTCTTCCCCCTGTTCCCCCTCCCTTGCCTCGTCACGCCTTGAAACACTTGTGTATTCTCGCGTTATACATGCCATATAATATCATATCATATCAACTCAAATGGTGTTGAAATCCTGATCCATGGGTAGTTCAATAATGAAATCCATGGACACCATGTGCCATAGTTTGTGGGGTACAGGCAGTGGCCGCAACAGACCCGTAGGTTACCTGGCGTAGCCTTACACTGTGTGCATATGGAGCATGATGAGACATAGTCCACCACATTGCAATGCATTGTTGGCCACCAGCATCATCGACGGAGCAACTCCAGTATCTTCTTCCTGCCAGGATGGGCTGTGACCAAGGAATCATGACCCCACTGTAGGGCTTGAGGGTGGGTTTCTTTGTTCGGAAGGTACAGCATTCCCTGAATACATGGAATTATGTTATGGGCATCTATATTGAGTTCTTGCAGCTCCCTTGGTTTCGTAGCCACCCAGTTCTGTAAGAGCTTCTTTAATAGTGGTTGTGCTGTACAACTATAAACCACCTGATCCGAAAAAATAGAAGTAAGTGAGTAAAAGCAAACTGCCTATCCTCTCTATAGCCCTTGAAATCCCCCACGTGTTCTCTTACCGTAGAAGAAGTCAATTGGCCTTCCACTGTATTTGTCCAGCGAGTAGAGGAGATTGAGAAAATTATGCAAAGGGGAGGAAGCTTAGTAGAGTAAGTAACCCGTACGACACAAGGGACGCACTAGAGCTGGGTTGGTGCACTGGATGAATAGATCTACAAAGCGTCCATAGCTGCGTGCACTATTTACTCCATGTAATAAAACCTGAATGAGGTAGAGATGACTGGTACAGTGGGTCCTTGAAATCAAGAGTTAGTATGGTAGGGGGTGGAAGATCTAATATATTTCCAATATGTATAGCCTTAGTATGGAGAATGGTGATGCGTTGTGGATAGTTCAAGTTAAGTGAGGCTGGCGTGTAGATGAAAGGAACACTAATGCTAGCTAGCGCCCTGCATTGCTGCAATGCCGGAAGCCAGGAACAGGAGAACCCTGGTATGGGTAGCAAGGCTGACGGGCCAGAGTAAACAATGAAAACAGTTCCTTAGCGCCCTGCGCGTATGGTATATGAAACACTAACTGCATGGATGGTCGCTTAGTGTCGGGAGAGCCTCAATTAGTGAGAGCGAGGCTGGAAAATGCTGTCATTCGGAGCTGCGTGAGCGGGAAGAAAAACAACGTAACAAAGTAGTAAAGTAAATTGTGGGCGTAGCCAGAGCAAGTCTATAAGAATTTTTGAGTCGTAGGGAAATGTTCACGAAGCGCTGGAATCGGGAATGTGAACGAAGCTTCAGAGTACCGGAAAAACAATCAGAAGCACCTGTTTGTTCAGCAAGCCTTGTTTATATAGCATGAGGCAGTTTGGAGGCAGAGTCAGTGTGCAAATCCACGTCTGCTGTCATGTGATGTCGGGAAGGTGTAGACCTCACATTTGCCGATCGACATCCCAGGACCACACAACTTCGACACAGCAACCACGCCGACAACCTCCATTGAGTGTAAAACGGCCTAGCAGCTGTTCTGAATGCAAACAGTGTTTGATCATTACGCGAACCAGCAAAGACAGGATCAGCAGGCATGACAGCCATTCATCAGAGTGAGAAAATAAATCAAACTCCTGTGGATAATCCAGAGTTGCTAAAACAGGGGCCGTGCAAATAGCTTCTTTTAAGTCCTCAAATTGTCTAGCCATTTTGTCAGTCCATTCCAATTTACTTGTAAGTCCTCTGTCCTTCCCTGAGACTTTGTAACAGTGGCCTTTTGTGGACTGCATACTCTAGGATCTATGCCCTACAATAATTATATAAGCCCAAAGAACTGCTACATTTCCTTCACAGTACTGGGCCTATGGGTGGCGCTTACTGCTGCAGCACCTTTCTGGTAATATCTTTTCCCGTTTGCAAAAATATCTTTTTCCTGGCTGCAAAAATTAGTTGTCCCAAGTATAGTACCTCCTGTTGGCAGTACTGTAGCATCTTCTTAACTGCATTGTACTCTTTGTGAGCCAGCAATTGAAATAATGCAACAGAATCATCCCTCCTGCACTGTTGTTCATTTTTACTACATACCAGCCGATCATCCACATACTGGATGATTGTGCCAGGCACCTTACTTCAATGTACTCTGTACTGGGGTCACATCTCTCAGTAACCCAACATTATGTGGATTAACAGTCCATAATTGTGCTGGCACATCTCATTTACTCCTCAGAAAATAGAAATGGCTGGGTCACCACTGGCATCAGGGGGCACTCTACCTTCCTATGCTGCACCATGATATCACAGGGGATGCAGATTTCCAAAATAATCTCCCCATTTCACTTACTGTCCTCAAATAACTCCTCACCAATCATTTGCTTTAATTATACTGTCGGGTCTACACATAATAGTTTAGCCACTCACATCCAACCTGGTCTGTTCCAACCAGGACTACTCTTTTGTCTGACACTACTAGTCCTTGCAAATCTAATGACAATATTGTCCCTGCCACCATCTCGGGTAGCACCATGGGTCAGAAAATAAAATCTGTGGGCACTCGCCAAAACTTTGTCGCAATTGGAGGCACTGCTTTTACCAATACCTTAATACCATATAAAACATATCTGGCAACACAGGAACCCCACAGACTACTTACTCCCTTGTCATTGCTACATTATTACCATTGCTTGAGCTACACACATCCCTGGAGTGGAACACACTACCCTTTGATCTGTGAATGATATAGTAATATTTCGTTTACTGAGCAGATCCCTAACCAACAAGTTCACAGGGGTACTTTCTGAATATGACAAGGGGGCTCATACTACCTCCCCTCCCACTTTTATGTCCAGCTCCTCAGTGTATGGAACCGTAGAAATAGTCCCAGAGAATCCTTGCCTGTCAAGAGCCTTACATGATAATGGTCAGTTCCTCCCCATAAGGCTTAAGTTAATTGCACCGGAATCTACCATAATAATAAATTGCCTGTTTCCATTTTCCACCTCCACCAAGTGCTCCTATTCAGCGGGTGTGCTTGTCCTTAGGATTGGACACAAGCAGGCTATCTGTGTGCTGTCCTAATCAGAATAGGTATTTGTCCCAGAGAATGAAAAAGGGCTGCCTCCCGCCATTGCAACTCCTTGGAATGGGGCGCCTGTTCCCCCAGCCATCCTGTTAAACTATGTTCCCTCACCCTGCTCCTAGTTGTTGCCCTTGCCGGTCAGCCCCATAAGGGAACTGATTTTGACACCCTTGCCCAAACTGCTGCTGTCCCATTCCCTGAGGCCCTTGAAATCCCTGCCCTGGAGGTGATGGCCCCTAATTAAATCCCATCCCAGGCCTGTTCCTGCATTCCCTTGTGAAATGCCCCCATCTCCTTCAACACAGCACAGTGATGTTCCCAATACGCCTCCCTGAGGCCCTATCCCCCCGAAGCCTCCTGCTCTTGCTCCTCAAAATCCTCTTTTTCCCCTTGGTGCTCCTTTATACTGCCACTGTGGGTTGGGGTACTGTGCCCCCGACTCCATTGTTCCTGTCCTCCTTTGCCCCATAGTGCCGCAATTGTGGCATTCACAATTTGTTGAGTGTCTCCTGTCCTTTTCCTGTGAACTAGTGCTGTCACTGGTGCTTGGACGACAACCTTATTTAGTTTCTTTTCCACTCGTTTTGCCTTGTCTGTTTGCCGCTTCTGGGCTGTCTCCCTGTCCTGCTCCTTGATTCTCTTGCAATGGTTGACTATTATACTTTGTATCTCTGCAAACCATTTAGCTTCAATTCCCACAATTGTATCTAGTGCCTACTGGACCTCTTTTGGTAAAACCCTCTTTACTATAATATAAAAAAAATTGTACTGTCTCAACTCTCCACATTTCCTGTAACTTAAGAATAAACCTAACTGAGTCCTCATCATCACCCATTGTGCACTCCATTAAAGAACGTAAGTCAGGTGTATCTGGGAACATCCTTCATAGGGCATCCATACCCTTGCCCTTACCTCATTAAAGGCTGCTCCATCATGTTCATTATCTGCAAGACTTACCCCAGAGTAACCAATCCTTGCCCATATGTCCCCAGCCTTGTCCCCAACTATGGCGACCAGTAAACTCTTAAAATCTCCTAGTGCTAATGCTAGCCCTGCTGTTTGTTTTTCAAATTCATAGATCCATTTACTACCTCTGGCTATAAGCTGCGGGAAAGCTTAAATCAAATTATTTTTGTCCATTTGAGACCATGGCACATCCTGCATTGTCCCAACTCCTTCATGTATAAGAGGTAACTGAATATCTATTTTGTTTTCTAACCCTTTTTTCTTCTGATTTTGTACTAGCTACTAAATCTGGTCTATTTCTTGGTCTGTCCCTCCTCACTGCCTTTTGTGGCAGGGACGGGTTTCTCACCACCTCCTCTCCTTGATCTACGTCTTGCCCCGCCTCTTCATTATTTCTACCACCGTGATCTTCCCCTCCATTTTCCCTTGCTTGTACTACATCTTGTCCCAGGAACGTCCATACCCTCTGCCCATCATCTTTTTTAACATAAACATTTCTTATTGCTGCAGGGTTGAACCTAAACAAAAAATCTCCTGACTTCCAATCCCCTATTTTTTAAACTGGTATCCTTATTTCTGGTGATCCCGAATGCACGGCTTACCATAGCCTGACTAATTTACTTTTTGGTGACCAAGCAAGCCTTATTTTGGCATTTTTGAAAATACAAATAACTATTGAAACATAACTAACTATATGGGACCAATATATGAGCTCCTGATTAAGGACACCAAACTAAATAAATCATAAGCAACCGGTCATACCAAGTGGAGACCAATACTATTTACTTTTTTCTCCTGAGGAACCATTGCAACTGGCAATGGGGAAACACATGTTGAGAATTGATTTCTGAAAATAAGATATGAGAATTGATTTCTGAGAATTGATTTCTGAAAATAAGATATGAGAATTGATTTCTGAAAATAAGATATGAGAATCAAATGGGACCAGTGTGAAGCTAACACTGAGAATTGATTTCTGCAAATCAGACATGAGAATTGCACACTATGTCAATAAACTTGATTTGACTCACTAAACAGAAACTATTTGATTATTTAAGGAGCTGGCGCATTTGAGTAACTTTTTTCTCATATACCAATCATTTGATACTTCTTCAGGTTCCTGTAACCTGAACAACCTTTTACGCAATGCTCTTAACTCATTATTTATATCTGCTAGTGAACCCTCTGGGTACACTGATGCTACGGGCATATAATTGCTTGTGGATGGGTTATATGGAGGTGGAAAAGCCTCTTGAGTTCCCCCCTAGTTGCTAATCCTGATAATCTGTTGACACTCTCTCTACCACTGGAGGCTTATAACTGGGTTTGTATACCCTACTGCAGGTTTATGCATTACAGGTTATATCCCCTTACATTGGACCTCTTTTTCACCTTCCTGATCTTCCATATCCTCAAATACTTGCCAGAGATCTAGAATCTCTTTTCTTTTTTGGGATTTGTTCCCTTTATATTTTGCTACAAAAAAGATTAAAATGTTTTCTCGCATGTTTCTGTTATGGGAGCCCTGCACTGGCCAGGTGCAGGACATTCCCCCTTCCTTAGTTTCTTCTATATGCTTATTTATTCTATCACAATACAGTGGCAGAACCATATGCATGTGTTTTATTGGAGTTTCTTCCTCCATAATGTTGCGCACGTCCCTAATGCTTCACTTAGACCTTACTATTATGCTACACATTCTGCTGCTTGTTACACAAAAAAACAGATCAACCCACTTTTTCACCCACCCCCTTACATTTTATTCCACTTTGATTCCACCCGCACACACACCGCGACTCATCCACCTTCCTTCCTTTTTTACCACAAAAGACAGCAAGAGAAAATATAAAGCAAATAATTGACTAAAATACAGGCACATTCCTTATACGAAGCCAATGCTGTTTTTACTTATATCCTTTGTAATACCACCTTCCCAGCTTACTATGTTGAGGATCCTATTGATTTTATCATCATAAAAGAACAATGCATATTACTACCTTCTCAACCTATTATGGCTGAGGATCCTGTACTTCCCAGTCCTTATAAACTGGGGCTCCCTTTCCTCTAAGTCTTTATATACTGAGGTTCCCTTTCATCTCAGTCTTTTATAGTCTGAGGTTCCCTTTTTCCATTATAAAAAGTAGAAAAACAGAAATATGCAACAATTTCAATACATAACCCACCTCTTATCCAATCTACTCCTTAACACATCACCTGAAATCCTATCCAATCTATTCCTTATCACCAAAAAATCCTATTCCATAATACATCACCAAAAGTCCTATTCCATCTATTCCATTGACTTCGTACATCATCCACATCACCATACTATCATACTATCATACATTCATGTTCCCATGTTGTTATCACTTGCAAGAGTATACTCACCAGAGCATGTTTCACTTGAGTTTTCCTTCATTATGAAGCCCCATGCTGGTCTGTCTTTCTGGAGCCACGCCCTGATTCAGTGAGCGGAGAGGATTTCTTTTAAAATGGCTTCTACTAAAACCGCTCAGGAAACACGTGTTTTCTGATTTAGGGGACCGGTCACTATAGATGGGTGTGGCTGACTGGCCTGGGTCTTCGTAAAGTACAGGGGTAAAAAACTAAGATCACATCGGGTTGTCACCACTGAAAGGTAGCCTAACTTACAGGGGCCCCCCTTAATTATACAGGTACCCCTAATCACACTCACACCAGATTAAAGTTCAACCCTCTAAGGAATTAAGGCCAAGAGTCTTATCTTGCAAGGATAACAAGTTTAATCTTTACAAAAAATGAGGATGGGGCAAAGAACGACATTCTGTCCCTAACCGTTCCAAGCTCCTCCAGACTGATGCCAGGTAGAAGCCTTATATACTGTTAACTTGGTCACTGGATACTGGCATGGCTCATCCAAAAATGTCTCCTTCCCTTGCAAGGGATGCAGCAGTCTTCCTTCCTTCATGGCCGGGTTTCCGTTTAGGACATACTACATGTCATACTGGGTTATAGGTTAAAGGTTCGAAAAGCAAAGGATCAAGTGCCATTTTTTTGAGTCAAAAGGTCTGGAAAAAAATGGTTGAATGCATTTTATTTAATGGGGGATCCCCCCATCCCTGTTTTCTTTCAAAAAACATTTTTTAACTATTAAATAAAAGAAAATGAAACATAAAAAAAATGCATTCGAAAAAATTGTTTTTCGATCCTTTTGACTGAAACTTTTATTCATTTGATCCTCTGTATTCGATCACATGAATGGACACCATCATACTGCTAGTCTATGCAAGAATACATTGTAGGTCCTGTTTATGATAATTTTGCTACTTATAAACATTTACATATAAATACATTTTCCCGTCTTGCTCTCCATACTTCACTCATTATATTCATATTTGATCTGGTCCAGTAATTCTCCTTAAAACCTTATGTTCCCTTAATTCTACATTGTGTGCATGCGCCTTAGCCTGCTTGGGCTCTTTGACAGACAGCAAACAGCTTCTAAGTTATGTGCTGGTCAACCAGCACTAGCTAACACCATGGCAATGCCTGTAGTCTATTTTTAGTACAGGCTGCATTCATTTTGGCACAGAACCTACTTCTGTCGTGTGTTGTGATTTTAAAACTAAATAGAATAACATTTACAAGTATATTCAGCTAATAGTTATTTACACCTTATACTTATATAAATGCTTCTTTTTAGGGACCCTCCTCACCCCTAGACTCTTGTAGAGCTTAGAAACAGTTAAAAGAAGTATTGCCTAATTCTAAAGTTCATGGGAAGCTTAGGAATGAAGGAAGGTTCTAGCTCCGTCCCAACAAAGTTCTCACTTTACTTTCAAAGTTTGAACATAGTTTTCTCATATAACTGCCCTATACATATGGACAATCCAGAAGTGATATTCATGTATTTTGCAACTGTGAGATTAAAGAAGTACCTTATATAGGGCCCGGGTGCCTTATAAAATGTCATGTAAAATGCATTGTACGTGAGTTTAAAAGCCACTGCTTGCAGAATTACATTCAGCGAGTCGATTCTCCAGAGATGTAGCTTAACCTCAAAGACCTCTCCTCTGCTGGCCCAGGGTTGGAAGTCTGGTTGTCAACCATCAATCAGAGCCATTACTTAAGAATATAGAAAGAAATACACTGCTTAGATTTAAACCACAGTGAAAACATATAAGGCCATGCATGTTCTTTCAGCAGAAGTGACCCTGAGATCACAATTCCCATAAAATGTCAGTTATAGTTGCAATCAGGGACATCACAGCCCTTGAAGGGGGAGGCGAACATGAACATGAGCCAGGCTCTGGCTGATCACAAGCTCAATGGAAAATGAAACTGAAAGTGAATAAAGAAAAGACTGGAGTCTAGTTAATGGAAAAATACATATTATTGCATAAAGGGGCAGTGTATATGCCACACAGATAATTCCAGACCTGTATGAAAGGTGACAGTAACCCCATTTGAACCATGCTAAAATTATTTTTGTGTGATAAACATATCTAAAGTTATTAATGAAAATGTTATTTGGGCCTTCCCTTGATTCCGAGAGATTTGAAAGTTGGTGTGCGGGTGGAGGAAATAATTAACATGAGAACTATGAAGTGGCATATTTTTCACTGATACGGCTCATGAGCAAACAAAGAAAATACATATCTCTGCATAGGAAGGTTGTGCTGGCTTCAGGTTAGCATCATCTGATTTGCCTTAAAATGTAGTTCTTAAAAATATATTCATGAATGAAAATGGACATAAGATCTATATGGCATTTATCGACTTATCGAAAGCCTTTGACTCTGAACGAAGGAGAAAACTATGGCTAAATTGCAGAAATGGAGGTGCCCGAGGTTGCTATTAGAGAACATCAAAGACTTGCATCAGAGAACTTCTATTAGAGTCAAATTAGATCAGGAGGGGGGGCTGTCAGAAGCAATTGGCACGAACGTGGGCCTAAAACAAGGTTGCCCATTAGCACCCGAGCTCTTCAACTTGTTTTTATCTGATACTGAAGAGGCATTTGAGGACATACGTGCTTTTCCACTAAAGATTGCAAATACATCTATTGCCAGACTCCTCTACGCGGACAATATTGTGATTATTGATCAGACGCCCATTGGACTGCAACGTCAGATTACTGCTTTGGAAAGATACCTGAAAGCAAACGATTTAATAATAAACCCAGCAAAATCAAGGATAATGGTTTTTGGCAACCATGATCGACGCAGAAGTGGTAAATCTGCTTGGTTCTCAAAAGGTCAATCAGAGTGGTGACTGAACTTGTCTATCTGGGAGTTAATATCAATACTAGCAGATGTGAAGCAACCAGAATAGTTCTGCTGCGTAAATAAGCAAAACATTTGGCAGCCAAGGGAAAGTCTTGTTGAAGAGATTCTGCTACTTTTCACTGATCCCTCTGATATCCTTTTATAGAGCCAAAGTGGTGCCGATTTTGACTTATGGCGCGGAAACATCATTAATGCTGGCAGAAGATACATGGTACCTACTGGAGGGGATCTTCTGGAAGTCTGTCTTGGGACTACCTAGAAGCACCCCGATACAGATTGTCAGGAGTGAATTGGCGTTAACATCTTTAAAGGCCGTCGCCAGGTGGAATTCGATATCTTTCTACCGAAAATGTCTGGAAGCATCCCCAAAGGGAGGCTTTATAACTCTAAAAAGGGCTATGATTAACCCTAAAGAAAGAATTCTTAAAGAATGGAGGGAAATATGTCCGAAGCTAATTGAGGATCTGAACGAAACAGAAGAATCATTGCTCCAAAATCCAGGAAGATTAAAGAAGAAGCTTTATCGTAAAGATTGGATTGACACTCTTTGCGAAATCTGTATCTATAAAAATCGAGAAGGTTTTTGATTTGCAGAGGGAAAGCTTAACATGCTTCCTAGATATATACAAATCTTCCCAAACTGGTTCTTGCGACATCAATATATGAGATTCTGCCTCAACATCTTCGTACCTAGACTGGCCAAGACAAAGTTGAATGACCAGGAGACAATGTCTGTATGCTATCTTTGCCTGGAGGAAAACATCAATGCATTAACCAAACATCTAGTCATGAATTGTCCGGCATTAAAGGCAGAAAGAGATAGTGTGATGGGACGCATCGACAAAAAATACAGAGCTTCCTCAGAAAAGGACTGGTGCACTATATTAATAGAGGGAGAGAAAACGAACATCATAGTTTTCTAAAAATCTCCACAAAACCTGACCCTTTCAAATTGAGATCAATTACAAATTAGAGATAAGGGGGTTCTTCTGCTCTCCAAGTAGTTCTAAGATTAAGATTCGGTCCTGATATTTATGGTTGTTTATTTATGTGTATTGTATTAAGAAAAATGGCTAAAGGTTTTCTAAGTGGGAAACCCAATAAATAAAAAATACAAAATAAATAATAATAATTCATGGATGTAAAGGGTTGAAAAATTAGGGTACTTGCCATGTTGATAGATTTTTTTCATTTTGAACATGCCGAGCCCACCTGTCAGTTTGGGATGACGAAGTGTTCTTCTCCCACAGCTTGTCCAAAGTCACACCCCTCATCTCCTTGTCCTATTAGCGCACAGGTGGGAGGTGGGTAGAGGAAACCAATCAATCCCTTTAGCGGGAATCATGACAAGTTTCTGATGACAATTTGCCCTATAAGTAAACCAGTTTGCATTACAACAGGGGTTTTACAATTATTCTGGGAAGCAACCTGTTGCTGAACTCTTGCGAGAAACATCCAAGCAGAGAGGCCCCAAATCTTGCATTGGAGACAGGAACTGGGCGACATGGAAGCTGACTGGGACCCCTTGGAGGATTTAGAGGAGACTATCTTTGACTGACACCCTTGTGTCGAAGAGGTACCCTGCTGTTCCCTGATGTTCATTACAAGGCCTCTCCTGTAAGTAAAACTATGCCAAAGCCATAGATTGTTTAGGCTCTGCATTTTCAAGCATTGTGTTCGTTTTTTTCCCATGTCAAAATATATTGTTTGTCTGTGTAGATCCTTAGCATATTTAATTAAAGTAAATAAATTAATTTCCCTATAAAAATCACGAGATGTGGTTTGTTGGCAATCGAAACCAACAAGCTCTTCCCAGTGTGTTTTGAGCCAGTATAGACATAAAGATTTGCCAAAATAATGAATCCCAAAACCCAGTTTCTATGTTAGATTGCAGGGCACAAAATGAAATTCCCCATCAATCCCCTTCATTTTAAATCAGAAGAATGAAGCCTGGTATTTCCTTTGCATCTGTGGTTAAAAAAAAAGCGAAATTTCCCCTTTCTTCCCATTGTGCTCTGACCAAAACCACAAAGTCATGCCTGTTCTTTTTAGGTGTGGCAAAACAAATTTCCCATTGCTTTTCTTTCCCTCATATTACATCTGTGATTAGAGTCCCAAAATCGTTTTCCCATTGTGTTCCCACTCTCTGCCACTAACCTTCAATTCAGAGGGGTCAAGTCTAGTTGATATTTGGAGGGTGGGGTTTGCGGGGAGAAAAATATTATAACTAAACCAGCAATCACTGTGTGTCTTGAATTGTTCTTTTTCTGTATTGGTGTGTGATTTGAAAATAAATTGTGACTTCATATCTCAGTATTATCACTGTTTTGGTGCCTTTATGGAAGTAATTTATGTTCTTGTGTTGCCACAGCATTGGTGGCTGATGTTAGTCAGTTGTAAAATTTGGCTTAAATAAATAAATATTCATACTACACATCAACCTGGTTCCTAGTCCATTGTGGCACCAGGTATTTGTTGGGGTTGGGTGAGAGACGGGTTGGAGGTCTTACCAAATAGAACCTGAATGAAAATCATAGTGATTTGTTGTACGCCACATTCCTTGGGGGAAAGGAACTCCCTGAGTTGAGTGCGACCGCGTAATAAAACGCGACAGTTCGACACAGTCAGCCATGAAATACTCATCAAAATACTAGAAGAAATAGGAATAACCGATCTAGCCCTGCTCTGCTTTAAATCATTCCTAACTGAAACTGTCTGGATAAAAACCTTCAAATCCACTCCATGGAACATCAACTGTGGAGTACCACAAGGATGGTACCTATCCCCACAGCTCTTCAATATCTACCTGACTCCATTAATCAAGCTCATCAGAAGACACAGTCTTATGTGCTACAACTACGCAGACGACACACACATCATCTACAGACCGCCTGAGTTATAATGAGGCCCATAGTTTCTTGTTTACATAAGGTCCCAATGTTGAAGGTGAATGAATCGGTGGCTCTGGGGAGTAGAGGTAGGATCATTCTCCATGATTACCGGAGGGTGCATCAGAAAATGTACAGTTAGAAGCAGATGTCTTGCGTTTGGAAAGGGAGTTAGCAGCAGAAAGACAGGCTTCTTTAATGCAACAGCTGCAATTAAAGATCTGTAGTGGCAATGCCTCTAGGTATCAGGACATTGCTGAGAGGGCAGTTGTCCATGTGGCCAGTGTAGGGAAGGCATGATATCACAGGTATTACACTGACACAATGGATAGTATTTGTAGAACCTTTATTGAAAATGTTGGGGCTGGAGAAACTCCTATTTTGCCCTATAATGGGAGTAGTCTCGACCATTAAACGATAAACACAACAGTCCTAGTGGAGTCTGTCAAAGCAAAATGAGAAATGTCATCAAAGCAAAAAACAGTGTTCAAAAGAATAAAGGAAGTTGAACCAGCTCTCCTCCTCACGTTAAACCTCACAGAGTATGGCTGTCCTTGTAGGTAGGATGACACTCACTGGCTCGGTTTCGGACACTGTAAGCAGTTCTAAATTGTGGATTGAGGCGCGCTCGGCCTGCCATATTAAAGTCTGTTTCTTGACTTTCAAAATTGTACTCCAATGTAAAGTTCACAAAGGTCCTACTCTGTCAGGCTCAGACCTTACAGCACACAGATCACGTAGGCCCCCCTCTGTTAGTCTCAGACCCCTCACGTCCCAGTTCAACATAAACTTGCCAGTGGACTCCCTTCCCCAAGCTTATTGTAGTTCCAGTCTCCCTGAATCGTACTCAGACCCCTTTCGAATGTCGAAGACTATCAAATGTGCGTGGCTCTCTTTATAGACCACGGCAGGACCACATCAACTCACAGTTCACGTTTACTCTCGCTTATTTCACTTTTGCTGTGTTCGCTTTATAGCTTCAAACAATGTACCTTTCATGGAGACTTTCGAGTGGGCTACTTCCTTTCCCTGGACCACTCCCTTACTTAGTATCACTGATCTCGCAGCTGCCTTTTACTTCAAAGTTCATTCACAGATCTGCCTTTCTTCGTGTCTCATCCACACACATTCAGCCTTCACTTGTGATATAATTTTGCTACTTCATTCGCTTTAACACACCGGTCTTTCAGGTCACTTTTCAACTCACCGGCTTTGTGCACTTCTTTCTTGTTTTGCTGTTTCCAATTCATGTGTCAAGGTTAGTACCACAGGCTTGGCCTCACCTCCCGAACTCTGCCGGTCACCCGGGAGGGCTGCTGGCGTACTTGAAACACAATGCAATATTCACTTATGGGATCTGGCCTTTTCCACATGCCTTGGGGTTTTTGGCCCGCTGCTCTCATCCCTTGGTCTGTTGCTCTTCTCCAGTAGGTGTGCCTTAGTCCTGTAAATTCTTCTCATACTTGTGTTCCGCTTGCTCAGAGTGTGTCTTTAGGTGTTGCCTTTTATTCGTGTAAGGGGGGCTAACTGGCATGAATTGTATGCACTTAGTGTAAAGTGCCTGAATTTGCCTGACCCGATTAATGGGACATGTCCAGAACGATGTGAGAGAGTTAGTCTTGTTACTCTCAGTCACCTTCTTCCTTGGTAGGAGTGTTTGTGTAAAAAGGGGGAGTTGGAACTTCGGAAAATCCTACAAAATAGCATGGGGTAGATGAACAAAAAAGGGCAGAACACAGCGTCTCACCATCGGTTGTCTCACCCACACTCCACGAAGGCCCCTCACCCAGGTGATTATGCCACACTGGTCCACCCGCAGGGTCTGGATCCAAAGGCGATGGCCGTGCCATGGCCACATGAGAGAGAGATCGTTGGGAATAGCGCATGAGATACCCTCTGGTTTCTCACACCAGATACAAATGTAAAAGAGGCAGGGGGTGCGTTGACAAACGCAAAGTAGCTGCAGTAATTGACAGTGCTGATGCAAATTGGAATCTTGATTCATGTAATGGTGATGTTTGGTATTCCGATTCCAGTTGTACTGATTCTAGCCCTGAAGTGAAGGCAGGGTCTACACTGAAACAGGGTGGTAAGACTGTTACGGCTAACCCATTTACTAGGCGTAGAGCGGGCACTCAAAATCCAGGTGGTATTGACCATACTGGAAGATTATACTCAGCAGGAACTTGGTGAGATTATTACTCAATTAAGGCAAATGTCAGGTGAGCCTTTGCTTATTTGGATGGTACGTATGTATGATGGTGGAGCTGGTGGCTTATTAGTTGATTCCACTGATTCCCCATGCTTTTTGCCTTTGTCGACTGATACTAATGTTCAGGAGGTGTTACAAGCTGAGCCTCCACCCGATGCAAATGGGCAGGCCTCACAGGTGTCTTTATTGCACCTAGCCGCTCAGGGGTCTAGGAGGAAATAGCCTATTACCACAGATTAGCCCACTGAAGAGAAAAAGTTTTATACTTTAAAGGAAGCCATTAAAAAGATCAGAGAACATGCTGTGAAGGAGGCTGTTCGTGTAGATGGCCCAGTGCATGTGGGGGTGGTGCCAGTGTCAGTGTGAACCAGAAATATGGTTATTAGGACTGCCCCACCTGCATATATGAGTGTTATTATGGCTTTGCTGGTGGGCATGACTGGGAAGGCAACTGATTAAGTAGTGGATGCTATAAAACAATTGGCAGATCTGGGTAAATGTGGCAAAGGTGAGGACAAACCTCGAGAGGAGGAGGGGCACAGTGAGAGGAGAACAGAGGGCAGGAGACAAGATAGTACAGATTCCCAGATGTCAAGAAAGGACATGTTTTTGGCATTGTTGAAAGATGCTGTGTCACAGGAATAAATTGATGGTATTGAAACAAGGGAGATGAATGAGTTATTCAAAAAGAGAGGGCTTGCTGGGAAAAAGCGCTATAAACAAGTCAAGAGACAGGTGGTGTCGAAGCATAAAGGAAACATTTCACCTTCAGCACCGCCTTAGGAGGAGCAGGGAGAAGGGGCCATGGGAATACCTTCCCGGTACCAACCAACATATGCTGAGTTGAGAAAAACAGTGAGTGCAAGGTTGGAGGCTGAGTCTGGGTACACTCATTCCAAATTTGAATAGGATTATGGGCAAGTCCCGGCAGTATCAGCTCTCATACAAATTGACAGACGACCTCATGTTAATGTTAATATTCTATGGAAGCCTGGGAACATACAAGAGGTCCAAGCTTTGACCTCATTGATTCATTAAAATCCTTCAAGATTTAAAAGTCAACACTTAATCATTACTGGAGTGGGTGGAAAAGAGACACCAGCAGAATAGACGGGAGTGGAAAAGAAGATAGGCAGTTTGAAAAAACAGAAATATCAAGCATTGGTTATCCCATTGGGTTTGACATTTTGGAAGGATTGACTTTGTATTGACTTGTGCACCAGTTATGTAGGCAAATTGAAGATCCCTTCAGTGCACGTCGTTGAACACGAAGCATGTGTCAATGAAACAATACCACATTTGCGGCGGGAATAAGGACATTTCAGACACCATTAAAGAATATGTGGAGGCAGGAGTATTGAGGCCAGTCTCTACTGCTTGGAACAATCCAGTCTGGCCTCTTAAAAAAGGGAATGGAATCTGGACGATGACTGTGGACTATAGAGAGTTAAACAAACACACTCCCTCTTTAGTTCCTGCAGTGCCAGATACTGTTACCTTGATTGAGAACATACAGACGTTTGAGGGAACCTGCTACGCTGTACTAGATTTAGCAAATGCATTTTTCATGGTGCCAATTGCCAAAGAGTGCCAGGAGCAGTTCTCATTCTCGTGGGGTGGGATTCAGTACACCTTAACAAGATTGCCTATGTGGTACTGGCAGAGACCAACCCTCTGTCACTGGCTGGTGGCTGGAACACTTAGACAAAATACTATGTAAGTCTGACATGCAAATCTCACATTACATTGATGATATTCTGATTCAGGGCAAGGATGAGTGTAGTGTGCTAAATCAATTGGAAAAATCATTGATGAATTGAAGAAGAAAGGCTGGGAGATTAATCCTAACAAGATTCAATGGCCAGCTGAGACTGTGATATATTGGGGAATTCAATGGCACAAAGGGCACCGAGAGATAGTGCTAAAAGCCAGACAGAAGATACTTGAATTTACTAGCTGAATGAGCAAGAAACAAGCTCAGCAGTTCATAGGGCTGTTTGGATTTTGAAGAAGGCATATACCACACCACATTTAGGACACATTTTAGCCCAACTTTACAAAGTGACACTAAAGAAATATGAATTTCAGTGCCGCAAAGAGCAGCAGAGAGCATTTGAATGGCAAAGGCCACAGTGCAGTGTGTGCTTGATTTGTGGCCTTTGAAGACAGGAGAAGTGGAGCTAAATGTATCTGTGCAAGTAAATTATGCTAACTGGAGTCTGTGGCAGAAGCAAGACAATAGACGAGTCCCTGTGGGATTTTGGAGTCGCAAATTACCCGAGGCAGGTGATAAATACACTCCATTTGAGAGGCAATTGCTAGCATGTTATTGAAGGCTTATTGATACAGAACAATTGACAGTGGGTCATGATGTACTGATTATACTGAAATACCAATTATGCAATGGGTGTCAAGCTCTTTTAAGACACACAGAATAGGACAAGCTCAAGAGGCCAGTGTAATGAAATGGAAACGGTACATGCAAAATTACATGAGCAAGTGGCTAACATACCACCCGTTGTTTACATACCACTGGAAGTGACTGAATTATATGAGTCTCCAGTGAAATGAGGAGTACCTTATGGAGATCTGACAGTGGAGCAGACAGAGCATGCTTGGTTTACCGATGGCTCTGCTTGCTATGTAGGAACTGAGCGCTACTGGAAAGTAGTGTCATATACTCCCAAGACAAAAAAGATCTTGACAATCTCAGGGAAAAGGAAGAGCACTAAGTTTGCAGAACTCTATGCAGTTTATCAAGCTTTGATACAAGAGGCACCTGGTCAATATCATTTGTACACAGATTCATAGTCAGTAGCCAATGGACTAGCTGTGTGGCTGCCGACATGGTAGAAGAATTGGTGGAAAATTAATTCAAAAGAACTGTGGGGAAAAGAACTGTGGTAAGATATCTGGGAAATGCTATCACAAAGTGAAGTAACAGTGTTTCATGTGGATGCACACTGCACTAACGACTCATTAGAATGTTGGTTTAATTCTGTTGCAGATGAACACACCAAGATTTCATCTGTGGACGCGGATGCTCAGGAGGGGGATTTGGGGGGTCTGGCCAAGTAGGCACACCAGAAATGTGGACACATGGGAGAAAAAGTGAGGTCATTCCAAAATAGAGGGGCCAGATAAAACTGAGAATGACCTGTCAGGCGAGTTGGCTAAAACCAGAGCTCTGCAGGGGTATTTCATAGAAACGCAATCCCTGCTTTGGGAAATCCAAATTCCTGCTGTCAATAGATCACAAACCTATGCTAACAGCAAACTCCCGGCTACCCAGTGGAGTAAGGATACTGCAGATACAGATTTGATCATTGCACAGAAAGAGGACCCAATCATTTGGAAATGTTATCGACACATTGAAGACCCTGTGAGCTTTTTTCTAACAGAGTAGGATTATACTGGCAAAGAGGATCTCCGAGCGTGGATAAAGTTTTCCAAGATGTTCTGGATCTGAGACGGTTTGTTGGTAAAGAGAGCCCTATCTGGCTGTGACCAGTGGGTAGTACCAACCTCATTCCGAAGCCTGATGTTGAACCACGCTCATGACGTGGCCACTGTCGGTCATATGGGGTTTCACACTTCATTAGAAATCATGCGCAAGGTTGCCTACTTGCCACACATGGGCCAGGACCTTGACACTTACCTAAAGGGGTGTCTTGTGTGTGCTCAATTTCAACCCAATTCACTCACACACATAGCCCCCCTACAAAAAAACAAAAAAGGGAAATGACACTGCCTTGGTCAGATTTGCAAGTCAATTTCATCGGGCTAGTGATTCGCTCCTTTAGCGGAAACAAGTTCATGTTGACTGTGACATGCTTGTTCACAAAATGGGAATAATGTCTTCCAGCCCCGAATATAAGGCAAAGACAGCTGCTGCACTGATGATCAATCACATCTTCTCTTGTTTCGGCCTACCACAAAGGATTGAGTTGGACCGAGGAAGCCATTTTAACAGTGAGGGATGGCGAAGATGTGGGAGATTCTAAGGGTAAAAAGAAAACTTTACTTTGCCTACCCCTTAGCCTCAAAGCGGGGGGAGGGGTTTTGGGAGATACAACAAAACAATTATGAGTATTTTAAAGAAGTTTGTGGCAGAATCTGGACCCAGTTGGGACATCCGATTACCACTTGTCCTGATGGCTATTAGGTCTACACCATATTCTACAACAAAGATGTCTCCATTTGAGCTCATTACCAGACGAAAGAATGGTGTTATGTTGGCATCTGCTCTGCAGAACTCAGGAGAAGACACTGATAAATTTGTCCACTAATCATGAGTACAAAGAAAATTTAAGGAAGCACCTTCAGCAAGCTTTTGCTTATGCTCAGCGCAATTTAGAAAAGTCAGCTGAAGGAAGGAAAACCTAGTGTGACCTAAAGACCACCATCAAAGAGTTTGAAGTAGGGGACAAGGTATATCTGTACAATGTTCAAAGGAATCAGACTAAGGAGCAGAAATGTCTTCCATCTGGGTGTGGTGCCTTTGAAATTGTAGATCAAATATCACCTGTTGCCTACAAGATCTGCATCCCAAATGGGGAACAGACTGATCTGGACCCATTTTTCTTTTATCAGTTGAAAAACTGTCATCCCAAACCATCCAAATGAAAGATGAGCAGAGGAACCATCTAAGGAATGAAAAGGAAGTATGAAATATCAGATTGAAACTAAGATATGTATTTATGTATATATATATATATATATATATATATATATATATATATATATATATATATATACAAAACCAAGAATGTTATGGTGGGTTTAAAAAGGTTTGAAAAAAAACCTTTCACCTGAAATGTGAATGAAGGAAAATTCATTTGAGCCAAGTCACACATTCCACATCGCCGCCTAGTAGCCATCGCTTGAAGTTACCTCCAGTTCTGAGCCACAACAGCAAGGTATTGTGGGTATACAAATTAGCTCAAATGCAAACCTTTTTCTCCGGGAAACTGTCATTGTCTAAGAGGGCACTGCAAGTTTATACGTAACTTAATCAACCCAAGACAGACATTTGAAAGGCTGCCAGGACAACTACATATCTGGTTTCACCATTATTAGGGATCATCAGTGCAGTATAGTCCTGACCACCGTGTGGTTGGAGCATTTGGCCATGTTTTCACAAAACAAAGAAAGTTATGGTGGGTTTAAAAGGGATTGAAAAAAACCCTTTCACCTGAAATGTGAAAGAAGGAAAGTACATTTGAGCCAAGTCACACATTCCACAATGCCATCTAGTGGACACCACTGGAAGTTCACCTCCAGATCTGAGCCACAACAGCAAGGCATTGTGGGTATGCAAATTAGCTCAAATGCAAAAATGTTTGAAAAAAACCTTTTCACTTGAAATGTGAAAATAGGCAAGTTCATTTGAGCCAAGTCACGCATTCCACAACGCCACCTAGTAGCCATCGCTCAAAGTTCACCTCCAGTTCTGAGCCACAAACAACAAGTCATTGTGTGTATGCAACTTAGTTATGGAGACTCCATGGAAATGGGGACTAACATTTTCCACCGCCTGATATCCTGGGCTGCCAGGACTTGTAATGTCCCGGTGGCACTGGGATCTCTTGTGGCATAAACGGTGCTAGAGTCCGGCGACAACCCGCTGGACTTGAGGCCCATGGTGCGTGTAAACAGGATGTAATGTATATTATGCTTCACATGCAAAATACCGGCAACAAGGGAAAAGAAAAACTTTGTTCTATGGGTAACATAAAGATTTCATTTAGGCCCAAGGGAGGCCCTTTTGGCTTGTTGGTGGTCAAACGTCACAAAGAACTCCCCCGCTGCAAGCCTGACTTTTACATCCCCCTAGCTATTTACAACTGCAATAAAGTGTGTCCTGTTAAGGGTGTCGAAAAACAATTGGCTTGCCATCTCTAAAGGCAGTTCTGAGCAGGCCAAATGCTCTAGCTGGTACATGTCCGGAATGTTGGGGCAAGGTGTGAACACAGGGGCTATAATCAAGGCTGAACTCTGGAAAGAAAAAACATACAGGAAAATAGAAGCTTTCAGATCAAAGGTGGACCCTTCAGATAAGAAGACAGGATGCCAGATGTCTGCAGTGGGGGATCTCTGTGTAGCAAATGCATCTCCCATTTACAATCTGCACCCTACACCTCATAGAACAATAAAACACTGAGCCAGAGAGGCAAATAGCGCTGGAGACAGTAGGCCTCCAGTTTGCATATGCCAAAGATTTGCTATTAATTTAAAAGGACTATTATCATTTAGGCCTTTTTCTCAGCAACCATAAGTTGTACTTTGTTGGTATATGTGTCATTGTTTAGATAATTTACAGACGATTTTGGTGATATAAAATTCATCCACCTGTGACTCAGTGAACTGTTATGGCCATCTAAAATGGGTTTCTGGCTGATTTGAAAATGTTCCAAATTTGAGAGTTGGCGAACGGGTGGAGGGTAAAATTAGGAATATGGATAATAAATTGCATGTTCCTAATGATTATGCTTTTTGTAAAAATGGTGGAAAATTGCAAACACGCTGTGCAAAATAGTGCTAGCCAGGCTGTCGTTTTATTTAATTGCCCATGATTAGCTGGATCGGAAAATATCTATATTATGGCAGTTACTGGTAAATCACAAAGGATTTGACACATAACTCGTTTTTGCCAAACTGACATGAGAACAAATGGGGATTACAAATGGGAATTGCCATATGTTCGCTCCAGACTCCTAAACCAATCCTTAGAGATGAGCTTGATATGGGAGGAGAGAGAAGGGTAACTGTCCAATCCTATTTGCAAGAACTCTTGAAGGTTACTCCCCAAGATTGTAAACTTGATGGTGTCCTTGCTGCTAGATCAGGTGGATGCACTAGGAAGAAGGGAAGAGAGCTGCTGAAACTTACCATCTGGGAGCCGCAAGGACACACCAAAGGAGATTACATCTGGGTGGGGTGGTCTATTGCTAGGGAGGCCTACAAAAGCAGACTGGACTCTATTGTGAAGAGCTGGGGACCATCCTTGAGAGTGGAGTGACCAGACCCCTGCGCTATCCTTTCAGAGAGTCCTGACATGCAGCTGATTTTCCTGAACTTTAAACTGAGGTTTTCAATATAAGTAGAATTAAACCCTTTGCAACCAAAAGGTGGGGGATATGCTGGTCTTAAATCCTTTCCCTTTATAGTGGGCGTGGGGACAAAACTGTGTAGATCCTTAGCCTATTTAACAAAATAAAGTTAATTTAATTAATTCCTCTTGGCAAAACACCACAGGGTGATTTTTGTTAAAATTCCAAATTAACAAAGCTGTTAATGTTAATGTTAAAGGACATTTATACCGCGCACTACCACTACCGGAGTGGTCCCCTGGCACTCTAGTGCATCTGAAAGGTAAATGGGTGTGATGGGTTAGTAGGGTATAGTGGGAAAATGTAGAGCGAGAGTTGTGATGTCCTGTTGACAGCTTCATTTCAGTTAACACCGTTCAATGAGCATGGGTGTGAGTTTCGGATCGGTAGACTCCCATGTGCTCTTGTGCATGACTATGTGCGGTTTGCTTTGTTGTTGCGGTATAGTGAAGTGCATGTGGAATGCTGTGCAAAGATGTGGTTGTGTTTGTTTAGTGTTTTAGAGTTATATGCAGAGAATTGAGATTTTTAGCGGGTGTGGTTAATGGGCTTTTCTTGCCTTGTTGCTTCAGACTTCATTGTTAGGTATCTCTGCCCATGCTATGTACTTCCCCGTTCCATGGCAGGTCATTCGCCACGTCCTGTACAAAGTGGTGGCATGCCTCTGTGACTGTCTGGTGGTCTAAGGGCCGTAGGGTGGTGAGGGCTTCCCCCAACCCCTGGGTCAAGGTGGGCTTGGATGGGGTTTTCACGCTTAGGTCATTAAAAGGATGTACCTGCCATCACCACCCAGAGCTTCCAGGGTGGGATCCCCTCCCAGGTGGGATTCCCTCCTTCTGATCTTTATGCTTTCCCTGGCCTCCTGGGTGCTAGTTGTACATTGTGTGAGAAACCAGAAGGTGTATCACCAGCTAGTCCCCGGCGGTCTCTCTCTCAGGTGGCCAGAGCATGCCCATTGCCTTTGGACCCAGACCCTCGGGGTGGACCAGTGCGGGAGGATCACCTGGGTGAGGGATCTTTGGGGAGTGGGAGTGAGACACCTGATGGTGAGGCATGGTATCCCTCTCCCTGCAACATATTTACACCATCCTACCTGGTAGGATATATGGAAACTCTGCCACCCCCCTTTTCCTGCATGAACACTTTCACACAGACAGCCCGATCTGGCAGAAAACAGACTCTTACCCGAGCGGTTTATCTGACATGTCCCACTACTATGGTCAGGCAAGGTCAGGCAATTAATGGTAATCATTCACACGTGACTTCCCTTAAACTTCCCCACACAGATAAAAGGCGGACCATGAAAGAACACTCTGAGCGAGACAATTCACAAAAAGGAACAGCAGTTTCAAGAAAGCAGCAGAATGAGTGACGAAAGACAGCAAACCAAGAAGGGTGCACAAGGAGTGAGATACCCTTGACCTTTCTGGCAGAAAGCCGTTACTTTCTATAGTTGATTTCAGAGCAAAATGCCAAGGAACCAGATGGAAGTATCCTGTATTGTGTGTCGGAGATATCCGGGGCCCTCCTGCATGGCTGATCAAGTCAAAGAGAAGCAGCAGGCACTGTGGTACCGTCCTTGGCTCCAAGATAAAAGAAAGATCAACACAGCCAGTGAGTCAAGGAAACCGATGCAAGAATGGTCTGTGTTGAAGTCAAGGTTGCAAGCAACAGCATTGTATAGAAAGAGAAAGGATAAAGATTGCTGCAACGCATGTGATGAAAGACGCGAGGAAAGCCTAACGGCTGATGGATGTTTGAACTGTAGCAAAGAAGATACAATATTTGTGACAGAGTGGTCCAGCACCGCGAGTGTGCTCAATCGAAGGTCTCTGTAATATATTCAGCCAAGAAGTGGCAGAAACAAAAGTAAAAGATAAAGAATAAAAATTGGTGTTAGTTGTAGTGGTCCTGCGATGGTTTAAGCAAAACTCATTGCACAATCGAAAGTCCTCAGTTTGCAATACAAAGGGATCTGAGCCCGAATGAGGGCTCAGATCCTTCGGGCTTCATGGTCTGAGCCCGAAGGAGGGAGACCAATCGTGAACATTGTGATAAAGGGATCTGAGCCCGAACAAGGAGGATCCCAGGTCTGAGCCCGAACTAGGGAGACCAATTGCAAACCTGTGAATGTGAACATCCTGATAAGAAAGGAACTTTGGTGTATGTTTGTTACGTCAGACCCTCTGCAATAAAGAGACTGTCAGTGGGAGATAGATTTCGCCAGAAGGCGCTGATACCTAGGCTTTTGAACTGTTTCCTCATGGCCAAGAAGCCAGAGTGTGTGTGAAGCTCAAACAATCCGCCTTGTCCCATTCTGAAATCGTGGGGAAGGAAACCCAACTGCTCAACTATCCTGACATATCATTTCTTGAACACTTTTTTTTGCATACATCTTTTTCTTTTTCTTTTTCTTTTGCCTATATTGTTGTCCCACACATTTTGTATTTAGAAGTAAGGATTGGCAATAGGTTTATTAGTATAGGCCATTTTATTTTGATAGAGGCTCTGCTAGGACTGTGTTATTATTATTTGATAGTCATAGCTTGCTTAGATTTAGGATTAGATGGGCAGGCATTCAACTAACCCACTGAAGTTCAATAAACACTCTCGAACTGTGATCACTTGTGTCTGTCTTCACTGTTAGATACCATGGCTTCCTTACATGAGGTGTCAGGAGTGGGACGCGACTCAATTGAGACAAATTGGGAGACCCTAAAATTCCCAAAATGTAGTCACAGAGCTTCAAAACCCTTGACCGCAACAAAAGAATCCAAAGGCTTTGATATTTGTAGCAGTAGGGAAGCTACTATCCCTCCAGGGAAAAGGGGGATGATTCCCACAGACATGGTCTTAATACCCCCTGAGGGTTGTTATATAAGATTGGCCCCAAAATCTGGTCTAGTCTGGAAGTTTGGTCTGGATGACCTATCAGGCATTACATATATCCCGACTTCATGGAAATGTAAAGGTTCTCCTACAGAACCATGGCGAAACTCCATTCATTCGAAATACATTGTGGGGACAAAATTGCACAGGGAATTCTTGAGAGGGCTCTAGTTCACTGTTTTAAGGAAGAAACTGAACCAGAAGAAACAGAGAGGTAGCTTAGGCGTTGGAAATGCTGAGGAACCACCCAGCACTGAGGTAAAGAGGGAAGAAGAAACTACCATCCTTCCCGATCTAGCCTTAGCCCAGCGAAATGATCCAGCACTCGCAGAGGCTTTCTTGCAAGTGATTCCTGAGGGAGAAGGACTAGAAAAGAGGAGCCCCTTTTTTTTTTTTGAAACAGGGATTGTTTTACAGAAAGGAAACCTCCAGAGAAGGGCCTAAGTAAAACTCAATTAGTAATCCACAAACCCCATCGTAAGATTGTACTAGAGATTGCACATTCTCATTGGACAGGGAGGCATTTAGGACAGTCTAAAACCCAAGCTCACATCAGTGGAATATTCAACACAGAGAGAATACCGAGCGTCCACGCCCGGGATTTGGGAATCTTCGCACATCCGTGAAGAGGGGAAGGCCTCTGGAGCGTGGGTGGTGAAAAACCGACCTGAAGATACACAGCTGAGGGAGGACCACCGGCGGGAAGATGCGGCAATGCACTACGACACTACCCGTGGCAGAAAGGTTCAAACTGTCTGAGGTCCGTAGCGTGCGCTGGTGACGTGCCCACGCGCTCGAGGAATGGAGCAAAGAAGTAAAGAAGGCCAGGCGGACCCCCGGGAAAACAAGACGGACCGGGTGGGAACCCTGGGAAAGCAAGATGGACCGGGTGGGATCCCCCAAGGCTGCCTTTTGACGAGGGCCATCACACTGAACATCAGATGAATCGCCTTCAGAGGGCTGTGAGCAGAAGGAACGATTGGCTGATCCGGGACCAGACAGAGAGGTCCCAGTGCAGTGATCACCCAGGAGACACAAGCTCGTGACCCGACGGTGGCAGGTTTCCCGGGAGGTGGAGAGAAGAGCCCAAGTCTGTCAGGACAGAAGAAGCGCTGAGGGAGAAGTACGGGCTGGACATGGAACACACCAGGTGGAATTTAAGGTTCGCCCGGGCTCCCTCCAAGTATCCGGCAACGCAATTAGAGAGGGCCAACGGCGAAGGCTGACTTGGGAGCAGAGGGAGGCCCAGGGGACGGAGCTGGCCACACCCGGATGTGTGAGGAGATTGGAGAGGGCGCGTGAACTGAGCGCCAACTCCTTGGGGCTGGTCCCTACGGTGCAGTTGTAGAGTTGCACATATCACTGCGAGCCCTGAACCGACGAATCTGACACCATAGGACAGGACAGCAAGACGAGTCGAGGGGCCGCAAAGAGGCCTGGACAGAACGGAGCCCAGAGTGTGCACGAGGTGGGGCAATCCTGACCAATAAAGGTCCACAGGGTATATAGCTGAAATCAAGTGAAGGCTGAGTGAAAGGACAATGCAAAACTGTCTGAGGTCCGTAGCGTGCGCTGGTGACGTGCCCACGCGCTCGAGGAATGGAGCAAAGAAGTAAAGAAGGCCAGGCGGACCCCCGGGAAAACAAGACGGACCGGGTGGGAACCCTGGGAAAGCAAGATGGACCGGGTGGGATCCCCCCAAGGCTGCCTTTTGACGAGGGCCATCACACTGAACATCAGATGAATCGCCTTCAGAGGGCTGTGAGCAGAAGGAACGATTGGCTGATCCGGGACCAGACAGAGAGGTCCCAGTGCAGTGATCACCCAGGAGACACAAGCTCGTGACCCGACGGTGGCAGGTTTCCCGGGAGGTGGAGATAAGAGCCCAAGTCTGTCAGGACAGAAGAAGCGCTGAGGGAGAAGTACGGGCTGGACATGGAACACACCAGGTGGAATTTAAGGTTCGCCCGGGCTCCCTCCAAGTATCCGGCAACGCAATTAGAGAGGGCCAACGGCGAAGGCTGACTTGGGAGCAGAGGGAGGCCCAGGGGACGGAGCTGGCCACACCCGGATGTGTGAGGAGATTGGAGAGGGCGCGTGAACTGAGCGCCAACTCCTTGGGGCTGGTCCCTACGGTGCAGTTGTAGAGTTGCACATATCACTGCGAGCCCTGAACCGACGAATCTGACACCATAGGACAGGACAGCAAGACGAGTCGAGGGGCCACAAAGAGGCCTGGACAGAACGGAGCCCAGAGTGTGCACGAGATGGGGCAATCCTGACCAATAAAGGTCCACAGGGTATATAGCTGAAATCAAGTGAAGGCTGAGTGAAAGGACAATGCAGTACCCAGCACAGGGACCCAGTTGACAAAGGTGCGCACAACAGAAGCGGCGGAGGGCAGACGGAGAAGGTTAGAGAAGGAACCAAACCCCCCACCTGAGCCCCACCCGCATCGGCCAGACGTACAACAAACGGTGCTGGTGAAGGTACGGTCGAGAAGACCCGGAGAACAGGTCAAAAGCCCAGAGTTAGAAAGGAATTGGCAGAGCAAAGAGGAAGGGAGACCCAACAAGGGGTGTATAATAGCACATGAAGATGAAAGGCAGTGATAGGAGCCACAGGAATTGCAGGGCGAAGGGGATCTGAGGAAGGATGCAGTGGCAGCCCTGGCGGCACCAACCTCAGGAAACACCTGAAGAGTGCAGCCTGAGTGCAACTGAGGACTGAATACCAGGCTAGGGGACCCACGAAGCACCCGGGGTACATGATAAAAATAAAAAGGAACTGGTGCCTGGAGCCCTGAGAGAGCGAGCTGGACGCCTATGAGCAGACCACACTAGTGGGGCACATCAAGGTGGCAGGAGGAAAGAGCAATTGAGCGAGCAGCCCCTGGATCAGACTGGGTGTAGAGAAAAGGGAGCAGGGAACAAAACTGGAGCGAAGATAGGAAGAGAACGGGACCGCAAGGGGGCTGCCAAGAACAAAGGGGCAATTACAACAAGAGGCATCAACACAAAGGGAGACAAAACCAGAAACCCAGAGAAGCAAAGCACAAAGATGGAAAAAGCCCCAGAGGCTAAAATGGCGACTAGAATAGACCTGACTAAGTTCTCCAAGAAAGAAGATACGGGACACATCCTGGTGGAGATTAAGGCCTTGAGAGGGGACATACAGGCCTCACTGGCAGACTTGACAGGCAGAATGACCACAGTTGCAAGTAAAGGTGAAGGACTTGAGCATAACCAACTGAACGCGGGCGTGGTCGAAATGAGGCTGGACGCAAGAATGACAGAGCTGGAACTCAGGGAAGAGGAGGTGATGCTTAAAATGGATGATCTGAAAAACAGGGAAAGACGTAATAACATAAGGATACTGGGCCTGAGAGAACCGGCAAGGGAAACCCAGAGACAAGTTGAAGAAAAGGTCCTCGCTCTGATACACCAACTCTTTGAAGCAGAAGAGGGTAAGACAGTGCAACTCGAAAGGGCACAGAGAGGAGGAAGACCCTACGGGAATGGCCCCCGCTCCATAGTGGCTAAATTCCCGAGATATAAGGACAGAATGGAGGTTCTGAACAGAGCAAAGCAACTACGGGAAGTGGAATTCAAAGGTTCAAAGGTTATAATATATAAGTACCTCGCCAATCTCAGGCTCGCACGGCAAAGAAACTGCAGGCCCCTCAGAACATAGCTGCGAGAAAAGGAAATTAGGTACAGATAGGGCTACTCATTTTCAATGCAATTCGAGGTGGAAGGGGTAGACTACCGGCTAACATCGGCAGAGTTGGAACACATGAACACGGATGCCTGGAAAAATACGTAAGATTTGCTGGAAGGAGGCAGATCCTCCTGCTCCAAAGTGGCCCTCTGTGAGAGAGGGGGTGTAAAGACTGGATGGGGTGCCTGTACTTCTGCTCTCTATATGGTAGAGGAGAGGCACAGAGGACCCCAGCCACGATTCCCTATTGTGGCAGCAATGGACGAGCAATCAAGTCCTAGCTTCTCAGGAGGTGATGCAGGCTGGTTCTTAAGTACAGTGTAGGCCCCAAGCACCCACAAAGGAATGTCCACACAGTGTATTAGTTTAAACACAGTCTTTATATAATTAATGTTCAAGGTTATGTACAATATCACGGTAACTCACTTTGTGCTCGGTTATCTACAATGGCAAATATACAGTTCTACGTGGTACCACTATTACTATTAGATCTCATTAAAGAGCATCAACTGTACGGTTAAATGTCACACAAATCAGTTTGTAAAGGAAACCAACAATAGATATAGGAGGGGCGGCGTGGCCTGGCAGCCATGGAGTAGGCTGCATCTCCACAGAGCTCTGAGATCCGTTCAAATGATCCTGGGAAGCGCGAGCTGATCGGCGGAGGACTGCCATACCAAAATAACTATATGGACGTGTGAAGGAGCAGTGAAAAAGGTGCGCGCATCTATTATCAAAGTGCGCCAGGTAAACAGAAGATCCGTCGCTTTGTACCCAGCAACGTGGGGAACGGCAACAAAAGCAAGATGGCGGCGACCCCATCACAAAGGGACTTGCGACGGCAACAGGAACAAAACAAACGGGGCTGCGGACGGAAGCGCAATACATACGCAGAAGCAAGCAGACGTGCAGCGGTGTAGTTGGGATATCAAAGGCTCATGAGCCTGGAGGCAGAAACGGGTGGCGAGCCCAAACTCCCGAGGTGGACAGAGGAGGTTGGAAACTGCACGGCACGGCGGGCAGAGCGGAGGTGGCTCGTTGCCGTGCGTGTATTGAAAAAAGCTGCAGACCCGGCCCCCAAGAAGACCGGGAGGCGTGGAAACACATTGCGGGTGCCTCACCCGGGAGCAGGAGCAGCAGCGCACATTGCGGAGCTGGTAGAAGGACACCCACGTGAGTGGGCAACAAAAGCACATGGCATGAGGAGGGAAAGCGCACATACAAGAAGTTGATGTGCGCACGCATACAGGCCGGGGGAGGCGAGCTGGAAGCTGCTTGCAGACCTTGGTGGAAGATTAGGATCCCTGGGTGTGGGAGGCAAACGAAACCCTACACACCCCGTGACCACTGAGCGATGGCAAGTACACCCAAGATCAGCACAGGAGGTGACATAATTTAGTGATCACTGCAGCATACTAATAACATTCAAATCAAAGCCTGAGATAGGCTAACTTACCAAGGAGTGGGGAACTGCCACTGAAAATAGGGCTGGACAACAACAGCCTCCCTCCCCCGAGAGGCTGAGTAACTTGGAGCTCTTCACAAAGGGTGGGTAGGGCTGCACGCCGCCCCCTGGAGGCGCAGCACACTGCGCAGTGCCAAATATGATAAAGATGCAACATGCATGACGCATATCAGAATTAAGAAGTTCATGCATATCATTTACCAGGAATGACTGGAGTGGTGTGCAAACTGATGGGCAGGCAGCGGCACACCATGGGCCAGTAAATGGGGCCAAGATACAAGGAAGAGCCGCTGCTTGTTAGGCAGAAACCTGTGCAGTTCCGTTAGGGACCACTGCAAAAAGTTTAAGACTACAGGTGTTGGCAGTACACCCAATTGGAAGCAGTCTGTACCACCCAGATTTACCTGGTAGCTGTGGCTGAGCAGTCAGACTTCTCTCAAGAAGAGTTAGGCAGTTAGGCAGTATATAGAGTATACACATTAGGTACAAAAATACAGTAGCACAAGCAAACACTGACCAGAGCTTTGGTATAAAAGTATATAATTATTTATTTAAAAACACACTTGTAAAAAATACACTGGCACTAATATGTCAAGCAAGTTCAAACACAGTCATTGGAAATATATACACCTCCCTGATTAATTATTCGACAAGTCTTAGGAAAAGAACACCACTTATTATCAAATACCGAGGTGAGCGCTTAACCAAGATGGCACTCCAATAATTATTTAAAAAGGGAGGGAAAAGGCAGAATTAGAAAAGCACACAATACCAACATTTTTAAAAGAACCACAGCAAGTCAAGAAAGGCAGAGTCTACTGTAGAGAAAGAAAGTTCAGAGGCCAGGCCCACTCTTGGAGAGAGCAAGTCGGAATGTGCCCAAGATCACACAGTTGAAGTACACTTTAAAAGTCTTTGCAGATAGTTCAAAAGGAGTTGGATCAGTTCAGAAAAGTTAGTTAACAGGTCCCAGGTCACCCCAGGATAGAGAGTCAAGGATTTATGGGACACCTTGAACAGTCTGTTGCAAGGGAGACCAGGCGGGACACAGTACCTGAAATGGTGAGAAAGCTCCAGCGGGGGCAGTTGTTCCTGGCAACGGGTGCAAGTCAGTGCTTCGTCCAGGGGAAGAGAAGATCTCGACGTGGAGGAAAGCTGGAGGTCGTTGCACTGCCAGGGAAGAAATCAGCCGCGGAGTTTCCCGGTTAAAAGGTACTACCCTTTTTATTCGCGGTAGTGGTGAAGCGTGGCTATCCGGCCGCCGGGGTGCTTGGCATGGGCGATTCGACCAGGAGACGATCCAGGAAGGCGAAAAGAGGGCGAACTGGTTAACCCCACCAGTTCAAAGGAAGAAGACTCTCCAGGATGAAGTTCTTCTCTGTCGTTGGGAAGCGGTGAGTCGATTCAGCAGGGCTCCACCGGTGGTGTCGTCGTTGCAGGTCGGCTCAGCTTCTCCCTCTTCGAATTCTTTACGTCCTCTGGCGACTTCTGAAGTTCCAGTCCCCAAAGCTCTGCTTTTATGCAGAAAACCCCCATTCGCCAGTCCTAGCTGTCACTCAAACATGCTAAGTGGTGAGCCGGGCGGCTCACCACTGGGCCAATCACACAAGAGTGCGACTTGAGTTGCCGAGGCAACTCAGTCCAGGGTGCCTATTCCCCCCTCCCACACATCCTGTAGACCCAGACAGAGTGGCATCACTTTTGGAGGCTTCTGTGCAGAAGTTACAGAGGCGAACACAAACGCCATTTTAAAACTGAGTCCTGGCAAAAAGACCCAACCGGGGAATAAATATTAAATAAATAGCCCGGCGGTATCTTTAACATTGCACCAAAAAAGTGGTGTATTTAAAATGAATGGGAAAATCCCATAGGAAATATTCCGGTGGAATATTTCGCATGGTAACCACTGCCACCTGCCAGAAACTCGACGAGGGGGGACTGCACAGTGCCCCCTCGAAAAACAGACCCAGGGGCAATCTAATTACCCCTACCAGTACTTCCACAATATGATGGTGTGCACTGGTTCTGTTCACAATTGAAGACTAGTAAAGTCAATGGTGACTTTACATGCCCTGGGAGACAGTAGTCAGTCCCAGGGTATGGAGTCTATGTTTGGGGGTCACTATGACACCCCTGTGTTACGGCACTGAGGGTGCTGTGTAACACACATCCCAAAAACACATGAAGCCCTATGGAGTAAAAGACCCAATAGCCCATAAAACACATTACAAAGTCAAAGGACATTCTCAAATCATGCCTAAGAGTGGGAGAAAAAGAGTCTCACTCTTAGCAGGTGAAAAAAATAAACCCCAAAAATCCAGCAAAGCTGCTGGGGGACTCACTAGGTTTGGGAAATTAGCCTATACAGAGAATTCTCCCTAACACTGCTAACAAGACGCTAAGCTATGATCGGTGGATACAACCACAGACATTCACAACAACGGACCGAAATATATGAGAAGTAGGAGTTGCTGGCTGCTGGTGGGCACGTGCCCCTCGGCACAAATTTTTCTTTTGAGTGAAGCAATGTCTGTGAGGGGCGGCAAAGTCAAGGGTAAGCAACCCACCATAGATCTATTTGCCAAATCACAGCAGTCCCCTACCACTCCGGCGCAAAGTACGGCAAATGCACCGGCAGATGTGCCCTCCCCGCGGGAGGACAGTGCGATCCTGACAGCCATAACGGAGCTAAAGACCTCATGGGCACAGCGATGGCAGACTTGAGAACTGCACTAGAGAACAAAATAGACGCAGTAGGAATTGAAGTCAACCTGCTGAGACAAGACGTGAGAGCTCTGGCAGAACAAACAAGCGGCCTGGAAAGCGCGGCGAAGACAAACACGGACACTAGCACAAACAATGCTAGAGAAGTCCATGTATTGAAGCAGCAGTTGGCAAACCTGGAGAATAGAGCGGAGGAGGCCGAAGGACGGGCGAGACGCAACAACATACGTGTGGTGGGTCTCCCAGAAGGGGAGGAGGGGCAAGACCCTACAAACTACATGGAGAGCATGATACTGCAGGCAGTGGGAGCAAGCAAGCTCTCCCAAGGGTTTGCAATTGAACGTGCACACAGGGCTCTGATGAGGAGACCGCAGCCTGGAGCCCCTCCTAGGGCAATTATAGCAAAAATGTTGAACTACAGAGACAGGGAAAAGATATTGGAATTCTTACGGAAAGGTGGGACAATAACAAGGGCGTCTGCGACCATCACTGCGTATCCGAACTACACCATGCAGGTGCAGAGACAGCGGTACAGCTACGTGGCGATAAAGAGGAGACTATGTGCAGCATGATACAAATACATGCCCCTATACCCTGCAAAGCTCAAGGTGTTTAACAAAGGCAGAGCACACTTTTTTGACACCCCGAAGGAGGCGGAGATGTGGCTGGATGCAAATGGTTGTCCGGTGCGAGACGAGGATCAGGACCGGCAAGAACACGATAAGTGACTGTAATGCCATGCATGGTGGTGGGGGGAGAAGGGAACAAGGGTAAAGGGCTGCTGAACTCAGACACATAGAAGTGTCAGGCGAAGTTAAACGTGAGACATTTTGAAAAATGGGACTAGAATATAATTCGCAAAATGCAAAATGCGCGATGGAGAGTGCGCTTAGCGGGATGGATAAATTAGGAGCTATAGGTTGGAGAAGGCGTACCCCCGAGTAACAGATCAGTTGAAGCGCCGTTAGGGCGATATCTCCCTGCTGAGCCGTGAGTACGGCATTAGCTGGAAAAGGGCTAGATGTGGGGGAGCCTGAGATCCAGGGATGGAGCTGGGCATCAGTTGGGGAAGGGTAGTGAGGGAAGGGATTGCAGTGGAAGTTGAAGTGGGGTGGGAAGGGGGACGAGGGGGAGATGGGGTTGGGGAAGTTGAGGGGTTAGTAGTTGTGGGGAGGTTGGGAGGGGGGAAGATGAAGTTGAAGAAAATGTTGGGGTACAAGCCTACACCCTGAAAAGACGAGATCTGAACTGGTATTGGGGGATGGGGGAAACAGGAACCTAACACGCCATGGGAGACCTTAAAGTAGTCACCTGGAATGTTAGGGGGCTTAACAGCTATCTGAAAAGAAATAAGGCTATGATGTACCTGCGCAGGCAGAAAATAGACGTAGCCTTGCTACAAGAAACACATCTAACGCAAGAAAAGCTAGAAGTGGTTCAGAGGAAGTGGAGGGGTATAGTGGTGGGCGCAGCCTATTCAGCCTATGCTAGAGGAGTGATCACCTGGGTGGCACCGCATGTTCCGTTCCAGCTGTTGCACTCGACGGTCGAGCCGGATGGGAGGATGGTAATAATAAGGGGTTGGTGGAGAACAAAGAAGTATGCATTATTAACACATACGCCCCGAACCAAGACACAGCGGCATACTTTAGAACCTTGCATAGCATGCTCAGGGTGAACCTCGGGGGGGGCTGTGATCTGGGGAGGAGATTTCAATTGTGTGCTAGATCCGAAAATGGACAGATCAGATGCCAAAATAGATAGACCCAATCCAGCTGCCAGAGTGTTGCAGTCTTTAGTTACAGACTTAGGGCTAGAGGATGCATGGAGGTCACATCATCTGAAAGACAGACAATATTCGCACTACACAGCCCCCCAGAACTTACACACCAGACTGGATTACGTGTTTGTCTCTCTGACAATTTGCCATAATTAATAACATGGCAATACAGACCCCCGAGAGCTAAGATACCGACATGGCCCCTCCGAGCGGAGGCTCTAAAAGACAAGGTTTTTAGGGAAGACATGAGAGAGGAAATAATAAACTATTTTGAGATAAATACTGGCAGTGTGGAGTCAGCGGGTATGCTCTGGGAAGCGTTAAAGTGGTAATGAGGGGGATGGCTATAGCCAAGTCCAAGGGGTTGCAAGGAGGGATTGTGGTCGGGCTACAGGAAGTGGAAACAGAGCTAGAGACAGCATTAAAAAAGGGAGGTAATACTAAAGGAAATAACGAAGTAATACTTAAGCTACAATAGAAATGCGTGGGACTCTGGGAGAGGTTGTGCAACCTCAACTATAAAAAATATATAGAGAGGCAGCATGCGGGGGGGATAAACCAGGGAGAGTTTTGGCATGGTTATACAAAAGGGAGACTCCCAGACCTGCAATTAGAATGATAGAGAAAGAGGATGGAAGCACAGTAGACACCCAAGAAGGAGTTAACCAGGAATTTGCAAACTATTACCGCATCCTGTACGGAGATGCAGAGGACAACGACGACGAGGGGATTAGGGAGGTATTGGAAGATATCGGGTTGCCACAGATTAGTGCTAGACGTACCGATCACGCTAGAGGAATTGGAAGAAGTAGTAAGACAATTGCCCACTAGCATAACCCCAGGTGCGGATGGACTCCCTAGCGAATTTTATAAGATGTACAAAAATGAGATACTCCCCCCGCTCCTAGAGATGTTGAATGAGGCATATGAAGTCAGGAAGCTACCAGAGTCCCTAAGAGAGGCGATCATCATACCGCTCCCCAAAACCAATAAGCCAGGAAGTGAGTGCTGCTTCCTACAGACCCCTATCAAGTTTGAACCAGGACAGTAAAATACTGACGGCGGTCCTGGCAAACAGGATGAGAAGGGTTATCACTAAACTCATACACCCGGACCAAACGGGTTATGTCCCCATGTGAAAACAAAACCAAAATCGGCCCTCAGTACAACACAACAAACTCCAGTGTGGTTCAGTGTGTTCAGTGAGAGACGCTGTACATTAGAATTCATTGCTCTTTTATTCTATTTGCGAACACGATGTCCAACCCTACTTCGGGTTAATATTCCTCTAATACATCACTGATCTAGGGTTCATGCCGAGTTCGCATATCCACATGTAACTAGTTTGCCTTAAATACATACGTCAACAAGCCTATACGGCAACTGTGTGTTTTGGGATTTCCCATACAGGTCTTCTCAAACATTAATACAATGTAGTTAAACAAGTGTTTTTAGTTCAGTATTTGAATACATTGTTCTTAACATATACTCACGGATTAGTTTAATTGAACAAGTAATCCTTTACACACAGGTCAACGAAGGACAAGGTCTCAGTTCACGACCTCAACAAGTGGCCTGCAGGCAAGTTATATATTAATTACACACAGAGGTCAAGACGGCCATGTTGTATTTCGGAATGACATCGTCCACCATATTAACTCACAGGGTGACTTTACAAAGCAAACCTAAAATGGCGGATTGACCTAAAATGGCGGCTTACATTGATTCTAAGGTCAGGACCTTGCAACACAGATTTCTTCGCAAGTGACTTACAAGCAGCTTGGCGTAGGCCAATATACATATATTCATTGCAAATAGGGGGCACGATATAATTTCTCATTTGACAAACCCTCCTTTTGGCCTATGCCAAGTGCTAAACTACTTCGGATCTCCTTGCAAATAACTCCAGGCATCATCGTCCATGCACCCTGAATCGCTGTCAGAAATATCTTTTGCCATCAGGTCATTCGCTAAAATTTCTTTTAACACATCTGGGGCATACACTTTATGTCCTATCGTACCTATCGCTTGTGCGCAACATCCCCCTAGCATCGAACATATACTAGGTAGACACTGAATACAACAACAAAGGAACAACAGAATTCCCAAAATGATCAGTAAAACCGAAAGTACCTTCCAACCGCAAGATCGCAAGAAGTCCCAGAACCAAGCTCTTAGATCCCAGTTTCCCTCGGGAACATGCACTTCTGAACTAAGGACGTGCAGATTCTGTATTGCCTTGAAGATAGTTGGGGAGGAATCTGGCACAAAAACACAGCAAGCGGACCCCACTAATTTACACACTCCACCACGTTCAGCCAGAATAAAATCTAATGCCATCCGGTTCTGAAGCGCTACTAGTCTTATCGCTTTCTGTTCTAATGTCATATTATAGAGTATGTCCGTGGTCCGGTTGATGGTTCTCTCCAGTACTCTCGCTAGTCTTCTGATATCTTCGGAATTCGCTATCTGCCCCCAAAATGGCACAGCTGATTTTGCTATATCTCCCAAGATTTGTGCTGGAGTGTCACCGCTCTCGTCCCGCCGTGGACGAGCCTTTAAAACTTCTATTGTACTAGCTATAAACACCCCAGGTAACAGGATCCCTAAATAACAGGTTCCCTGCCAATCCCTGGGCAACCATGGAAATGCTACATTACCGCAAACAAAGTAGACAGGTTCGCCTACATACAAAGGTCTGTCTTCCTCAGTCAAATTTGCAACGTTGGCACAACCTTTAAAATCTCCCATTGACTGAGTACCATTTCTCTGTATGCAAAAAGAAACTGAATCGGGGTTATGGTTAACAGTGTAAGAAGGAGGCATGGCATCCTTATTGCCTATCGGAGCCATCTTAAAGGAAATCAAAGATTGGAAAGGACGAGACAGTCTATCAGAAGGCCTAATAGAAGCAACGTTAGGTTTACTCCTGTTTGCGAAAAGCGAGCATCCCAGGGGAGTCAAAACACGTTTCTCAAAACTATTCAAATTAGTGCCATCAAAGTTCCCCGAGATGCTATCGTTCCAACGGCCAAAGAACACTGCTCTAAGAGAAGCATAACAAGCAGTTGTCAAAGGTAAAGGATGAATATACCAACCTAGCCCCTTATCTCCATGTTGCGGTAAATGTGGGCAGACCCAACAGTTAGACTTATTAAAAATGGCATGCGTAGCATTCATGATAAGTAGCAGAGTATTATTGTGGTACCTTTGTCTATGCTGGGAGTCCCTAGGGGACAGAGTATGTAAATGCACAAAGGGAGTAGGAACAGTAGGTACATTTTCAGTTGGTAACAAGGATTCTAAAGGATGCGTTTCCTCGAGGTACCACAAGCCTAAAACAGTGACTATTAAAAACCCAAATATCATAATAAAAACACAGCAATACGTTTTCGGGGCCCAGGTGCATTGTCCATTGTCCCGGTTGGTCACACCATTATTTACAAGTCCCATACGAGCGGTAGCGGTGTCAGGCATTGTAGTCTTCAATCGGAAACCCCCAATGTTCGTTGCTGGCGACCTCCCGGCCGCGCAACTTTTTAGTCCTTCCAAAACCCTAGCCAACAGAATCCCCTTTATCAAATTTGGGCAAAAACAAGCCCTCAATGATCCTTTCCTTCTCCGAATGCACAGCCGAACCGTGCCGTAAATCTATCAGATGCACAGCAAAACCGTGCCGTAAGTCTATTTTCTTGGATGAAGATTGTACCTTGCTTTTCCCGGTACTGATTGATCCGGAAACAATGTGTCGTCACTTCCCGTTGGAAGCAACGTATCAGAGACAAGTGAAGGTGCCGAATTTGAAACAACAGTTTCCGGATGCAAAACTTTTGGAGAGTGTGGAGACAAAATGGCTGCTTCCCCAAGCCTCACAGGCTCAGAAAGATTCTCCGATACACTCTCGGCGCTATTTACTGCTTTGAGATCATTAGTAGCAGCGTTAGCGAGGGGTTCTGTTTCTTCTGTATCGTGTGGCGCAGGGTGAGGAAGTTTCTTGGCGTGCGACACGTGGATCCAGTTCTTTCTTCCAGAAACCAGCACCGCTGTTTGGGTGACCAACAGGACCTGGAACGGGCCCCGCCAGCGAGGTGCAAGGCAGGAAGAGCGCTCAAATGCCTTGACAAGCACCCAGTTTCCAGGCCGTATGCTGTGGCCCGGGCCCTCGTATCGCACAGGTAAAGCCTCTCGCACCTGGTGATAAATCAAATACAGGTTTCTAGTCAACTGGCTGCAATAATCTGAAAGTAATACATTTTCAATGCTTCTCAAAGAGCTACACTTAGGAAGGTTCCAGATATTGGCAGGTCTCCCCATTACCACCTCAAATGGAGAAAGCCCAGTCTTAGTTTGAGGGGTTGTACGCATGGATAATAACACGATCGGTAAGGCGTCCGGCCATTTTAATTTAGTGCCGGCATACGTCTTAGCGAGCTTGTTCTTGATGTTACCATTGTGTCTTTCTATTAGTCCGGCGCTCTGAGCGTGTCTGGCCGAATGGAACCGTTTGCCGATCTGCAATGGCGCACATATCTGTAGAATTACAGCAGCGACGAATGTGGACCATTGTCGGACCAGATGACTCTTGGTAGCCCGAACCGTGGGAAGTACTCCTTTAACATGGTTTTCGCAGTAGTCATGGCTGTAGCATCTTTGACAGGAAAAGCCTCAACCCATTTACTAAAAGCACAGATGACCGCTAGTACGTACTTCTTATTGTTGCATCGTTCCATTTCAATAAAATCAAATTGGATAACTTCAAAGGGGACCGAGGGTGGCCCAAAACTTCCCCTTGGAGTTGCTGTCCCCTTTCCTACATTGTGTTGTAGGCAAATCATGCAACCCTGGACATAACGCTGGGCATTTTCCAAATTTTGTCATTTACCCAAACCTTCTCTAACATTTTCGTTACTTTCTGGGCACATACATGCGTAGGACCATGGGCCATGATGACCATCATCATTACATACACGTCAGGGAGTAGCCATTTCCCTTCAACTATGTCCACCCAACACCCGTCATCATCAAGTTTACCCAAGCCCTCAGCCCACCTCTTGGATTCTTCTAATGTGGCATCAGCTTGGATATCCCGTACAGACCCAACACCCTCGTCCATTGCATAGGCATTTACAGTCTCCCTTGAAACATACATCTCCGTAGAGAGATCGGTAGCAGTTTGTCGAGCTATTTGATCAGCGAAAGCATTCCCTTTTCCTATGTCATCTGTAATCTTTCGATGTGCCACACATTTCATAACGGCTAACTGAGTTGGGAGCGCAAGCGCTGAGAGTAGTTGTACTATTACGGAGCCATGATGGATCTTAGTACCATGTGAAGTCAAGAACCCTCTCTCTAACCAAAGTCTCCCAAAGTTGTGAACCACCTCAAAGGCATACTGACTATCAGTATATGTTTACTGCAAGCCCTTCAGAAAGTTCTCAAGCTCGGGTCAATGCTATAATCTCTGCGGCCTGCGCAGAGTTATGCGTGATTCTCTTGGTTTCCACGACTGTGCTTAATGTGGTGATTGCATAAGCGGCTGTGGATGTACCATCCGGAAGTTTAAAGCAGGAGCCATCACAAAACAGCTCTCCTTGCGGATCATCTAAAGGAGTGCCTTTCAAATCAATTCTACCCTTTGTCTCTTGTTCGGTAGTATACAGACAGTCATGTGGCTCTTCATCGCCGCAAGTAGTATCTTGCGGGAAAGGTAGGAGTTCAGCTGGATTAAGAACACAACACCTCCTAATTTGAATGTGAGGAGCAAACAAGATCAATTCATATCTCGTCAACCGTGCAGAAGTGAGGTGTTGCGTTTGGGTTCGGTTCAGTAGAACATCTACAGAGTGAGGCACCATCAGGGTTAGATCATGGCCTAGGACCATTCCCTCACTCTGTTTTACAGATGCAGCAGCAGCAGCGACAGCTCGCAAACATCTTGGCAAAGCACATGCTACAGGATCAAGGGCGGAAGAAAAGTAACCGCACGGCCTATTCTTCCCTCCATGTTCCTGCGTTAATACAGCCAAAGCACATCCATCACATTCATGCACAAACAACACAAAGGCCTTTTCATAGTTTGGTGTGCCCAAAACTGGTGCAGAGCATAATGCAGTCTTGAGCAAGTCAAACGATTGCTGGTGTTCCGCATTCCACGGCAATGGCGTAGAAATGCCCTTCTTTGTCAAAGCCAACATCGGTTTGATCACTAGTGAAAAATTCATATGAGAAATGGGGCATAAAATCACCAAATTATGAGATCTACTACATAGCAAGTCAACTGCAATATGTAGCTAAATGGCTCTCTGAGGAGCCAACTTTGGAAACTAGGCTGTAGGGTTGTAACGGTACATTGGTATACAGGTGTAAATATCGTGAGCTTCTTCATTTAACTGTCAAAACCGTCACTTTGTTAAAACCGGTTTACCGAGGTTTACCGTATTGCTGCCAGCAGCTGTTGCCAACTTGTGTGCTTTTCAATTTGCATGGGGCTGCAGAGAGTAAAAGCAGCATGGCTTGCTCTCACACCCTGGGAGGAGTATGCTTGGGCTGCCTTGCCTTGATCAAAGCATCTTATTACATTTTCGAGTCCCTCCACCTCAGACGTGGATAAACATCAGTCCGCTTTGCCTAAATCATGCTCGCACTGCTGCCGCTACATTGAGCACCCTACCTAGAACAACAAACAGCAAAGCAGGCGATCTGCTGGTGGAGGGGGCTCTGCATGAATGCACAAGACTCTAGTGCAGGGGAGGCCCGTGCCAAACTGGACTTACATGGGAAATATACCAGCAAAGTATTTTTATTTTACCTCCTTCATTTGAAAGCACAAACACTTTTTTTTGTAATCTTCCAGACACTTATCTGATCGTCTATTCAGCCCGTTTTCCAATGTGCATTTGGCAAGGCCTCGTCTGTCATGAGGAGGAGGGGTGGGGAAGTGGAGGGCTTTGAGGGGGAGTGGAGCTCACACTTATTCGTGGCAGGCCGTTGTAAAACATTTTTTTCTCTCCCTTTTGTTCGCATGAAGTGTAGAAAAGAGTTGCGAGAGACAGAGGTCAGGAGCCAGCCAGCCTGTTGCTAACAATCTCCAAATCAGGCGCCTAAATGTATCGATTTTGCCCGGGCACACTGGACATGCTGTTAGTTCACAAAATTAAAGGTCCTGCAGCACTGAAGAGAGCACACTTTACAAGAGCTCTCCTCGAGTGACACGTGCAGGTCTACGGTGCTAGGAAAAGTGCCCAATGTAGTCTCCCGAGGCGTCCTCTCTAAAGCATGCCTGTCGGTAAGTAAATCACCCCCTGGCATGCTCTGCGTGAGGATTTGCAAAGTGCAACTAGGGTCCTCTCCGTGGCAAGAGTAGTGCCTTCCATCCACCCTTATCCTCACCTCTGTACACAGGGCAAAGGCTGGACTAATTGCCACGCAAGATGAACTTTTAAAAGAAGAAACTGTGGGCAACATTACACGCACGGGAGGTGGGGGTGCCACTGCATGACAGGGGGCTCATTACAAGTATGGTGGTAGCCGTGCCGGTAAAAAGTCATTGAGGTGACTTTGCTTATGTATTGGTAGAAATATTTCCTCTTGTTAATTGGTCGGGTTTGTGTTGAGTTGTAGTTTTTGTTAAAAATTATCTTTTTTGGTCAGCTCATGTAAGAATGAATCTGATATTGCTGGGCTGAGGCTTAAACTCATGTTGTCCTTTTACATGGTGGGGATTGCATATTTGTGAGGGGAGCGTACGGCTCTAATTCAAAAAGTATGGTCAATAAAACTGCTTCACAATCACTGATGGAGCACCGCACGTACAAGGTCATGAACACAGAATTTATGATGCTAGAATTCGTGCAACTTGTGAGTGTTCCTTTCATAAGGGTATCTATTGCGTTTACCAGCCTTGGTGGTCCCCTGTGCTGTGGGTCAAACGGTGTGTGGCCATAACATCCAGGCTGCTAGATTGGTTGCTAGCCCAAGAAACCACCTCACAAAAGTGCCAAGTCTGAGTGGCGTGTATATTTATTGTCAAATTATAGATGCTTGTTGGCATGAAGGGCAACTGTTGGTTGTTCGAATATGTTTAGGTAAAGTGCTTAAAATAAATAGTATACATTTGCTTAATGGGTTTTATTTGGTGCAACGCAAACGCGTGTTTCACATGTAGGTTATTTATTTATTTCCAGGCATATTCTAATCTGTTTTTGCTCGGGTCGATGTACCCATACCAAACTGCAGAATGCTGCTGAAATGGCAGTCACTGCTAAATCTTTTACGCCAATCACCTACCTTTTAATTCAACAATAGATTCTGTATACAGCATTGAATACGCGCTTATTGCCTGCATGCTTAGTGTCTCGTTTGACAAGTGATCTTATCAAAAATGCTTAGCATGTATTTAAGGTTTTACGTCATTGAACTTCTATATTGCTTGCTGATTTCTATTTTAAACCATCATATTTTTACATTTAATGTTACCCTCGACCTGAGAATTTCAGTTTTTAGTTTAAAATAACACAAGCATATTTTTGCTAAGGATTTCTCTAAAGAAAACGTGTGTAAGAGCTTGCTTTTGAAGACAGTTCCAGACATTAAGGCACGCGACACGCTGTCAGTGACATAAATCTGATGAGAGGCAGCAATGGTAAAACAAAAGCCTTTCTGAATCGTACAAGTGGGGGTTGTAGGGCAAGCAGCTTCTGTTCTGGGGTCCCAAGACCCCATCTTTTTGAAAACCAGGCAGGCCAGGATGAAAATTATTGGGACTGAGCAGCAAGCACAAAACGCTGCTCCAGTTCACACTCATTAGCCCCTCTTCAACTCGAGATAAGGCAGTGTTAACCTGCAAAGATCCGTTTTGCAGGTTTCTTGCATTTGTGCGGGTCCATTGTAAAAAGTCCCCTTGCTTAGAGCTGAAAAACCTTACTCCAAAAGCAAATGCGAACAGCGAAAATGCATTGATGTGGTGGTGTAGTTTTAAGGTTTTTAAATGCAAAAGACCAGTGGAAAAATAGTATTTTATGTGGTACAAGTTGTTTCAGTTAAGGTAGTTTTGTGTCCCGGTTCTCCGAACCACACATGTGATCACACAATCCATTATAAGGAATAAGACAAATCAGACCCTCCAGCTAATAGCGATTTTGCTATCCTGCAAAATGCCGCGAAAATGGCCGTTTTGCGCAAAATGCCGTGAAAACAGCCATTTTGTGCAAAAACTGCTGTTTTTGCAAAAAAAAGACGGCAAAAACTACAATAAAAAAAAAATCCTCAGGGTTCCAGATTCTCAAAACTTATCAATGCAAGAAATGAAATGCACAAACACATCTCATCACTTGCGCCCAAAAAAAAGAGCAGCCCAATCCACAAGGGACACTGGAATGGGCCCATTTTGTTAAAATGTGCCCATTCAGGTGTCCCTTGTGGATTTTATATGCGCGCCCATTCAGATGGCCTTTTTCACCTCCTTGAGTAAATCAGGGGGTGTTTCTGCCAATTTAAAAGCGCATCCTAAATTGCCACGCAAGATGAACTTTTAAATGTGCAGAAATTGTAGGCAACATTACACGCACGGGAGGTGGGGGTGCCACTGCATGACAGGGGGCTCATTACAAGTATGGTGGTAGCCGTGCCGGTAAAAATTAAAGACAGGGGCGGTAACATCAGAAAGGTGGCAACTCAGTAGGGGTACCAGGCAGGGATGCCTGTGGTCCCCTATGTTGTACATGTGGCCTTAGAGCCGCTGGCGATTTACCTAAAACAGCAGTACGACACAATAGGTATTAACATAAAGGGGGAACCGCACCTAATCTCTTTGTACGCAGATGATATATTGCTATACCTACGCTACCCGGAAGAAAACCTTCAATATGTCCTAGAGGTAATGGAGCGATTTGCAAGGTTTTCAGGCATAGCCGTGAACCCCAAATAATTATGCGTATTTCCACTGGGCAGGTACAAAGGGATCCCGTTAGAACAGCTACCGATCCTGCAGATACCGTGGGACGTTAACGCGTTTAGATATCTCGGGATAGATATATATCACACAGTGGAGGCAGAGCACAAATATAACACTGAGGTAGCCATTAAGAAGATCGAAAACAGTATGAAGTTCTGGGCGAAGCTCCCCTTGGCGATGATGGGGAGGGGGGCAATGCTAAAAATGGTGGTTCTGCCAAGATTGCTGCATTACTTTGGGAATATCCCATATTTGATACCTAGACGATTTTTTGTTAAGTTAAATAGCATATGCAGGGACTTCCTCTGGCATGGGACAAGAAACAGAGTGGCCCTTTGGAAACACCTTTGCCAGACTGGATGCGTTTGTAGACCCTTAAGCGGAATGAAATGGGCCATTTTAGAAAATAGGTCAACTACCACTAGGATAGTGTTGAACCCTTGACAGGAAGGCAGATCTGTGATGAAATCAAGGGAGAGTGTGTGGGATGTTTTTACCCATGCATCCAAGCCCTACCATAAAACTGTGCAGTACTGGCATGGAAAACATCATGATGGCCAGAACTCCCCAGAGAGTGCACAGGGAAAACATGAAGAATAGGCTGCCACCCATTTTTGCCTATGTTGTGAGCACAGGAGGACACTGCCTAGAACCACCATTGGGTTAAACACACAGTAGCCTGAAACCATTGGGAATGGCAATGCTGATTGCCAAAAGCAACCCAGAACTGTGGGGAATTCATTTTCTTAATGTCAAAAATGGATGCAGTACCGGTGCTCACCACTATCAGAAAGCCGGCGTTTTAAAACCACCAGACTTTTGTGTAAAACTGAACAAATGAACAGAAACCAGGCCAAGGAAAGACTTGCTAAGAGGTGGATACAATGTAAAACTATATTCTGAAATGACTTGAAGGAAGTAATTATTTAATGTATATATAGAAAATAGCTGCATGTAAGTTGGATTTGAATGTAGAAAACTGGGAACTAAAGTGACCTTTAGCTGAATTCTGCCTGACAACTACCCCCATATTAACAAGGGGGGTCCTGGGAGTCCCTCTGCCAGACATTAGTCCTGGTTGCGAGAGACTTACCCAGAGTCTTTAGCTCACTATCTTTCACAGAGAAGAAATATCCCAAACATATCAGTCTTTGTCCTGCCCTGGGGTAGTCCAGCACCGAAATGCTAGGCATGTCTGGGGTTTCTGTTGGTACTCTTGTTCAGAGGAGAATTGCCTAGCATTTAGGTGCTGGACTGCCACAGGGCAGGACACAAACTGATATGTTTGGGATATTTCTTCTCTGTGAAAGATAGTGAGCTCAAGACTCTGGGTATGTCTCTCGCAACCAGGACTAATGTCTGGCAGAGGGACTCCCAGGACCCCCTTGTTAATTTGCATATTTACGTAACTTTGGGTCTCACCCTAAGTTACTAGGGGATTCCAGGCGTGGACCCCTTGCTTACTATTCTTAGAGAGGCACAGATCCACCCTACTGATGAGGTCCAACCAGACCGAAACACGTGTCTGGGGTTTCTGTTGGTACTCTTGTTCAGAGGAGAATTGCCTAGCATTTCGGTGCTGGACTGCCCCAGGGCCGGACAAAGTCTGATATGTTTGGGATATTTCTTCTCTGTGAAAGATAGTGAGCTAAAGACTCTGGGTATGTCTCTCGCAACCAGGACTAATGTCTGGCAGAGGGACTCCCAGGACCCCCTTGTTAATTTGCATATTTACGTAACTTTGGGTCTCACCCTAAATTACTAGGGGAATCCAGACGTGGACCCCTTGCTTACTATTCTTAGAGAGGCACAGATCCACCCTACTGATGAGGTCCAACCAGACCGAAACATGTGTCTGGGGTTTCTGTTGGTACTCTTGTTCAGAGGAGAATTGCCTAGCATTTCGGTGCTGGACTGCTCCAGGGCAGGACAAAGACTGATATGTTTGGGATATTTCTTCTCTGTGAAAGATAGTGAGCTAAAGACTCTCGGTATGTCTCTCGCAACCAGGACTAATGTCTGGCAGAGGGACTCCCAGGACCCCCTTGTTAATATGCATATTTACGTAACTTTGGGTCTCACCCTAAGTTACTAGGGGAATCCAGACGTGGACCCCTTGCTTACTATTCTTAGAGAGGCACAGATCCACCCTACTGATGCGGTCCAACCAGACCGAAACACGTGTCTGGGGTTTCTGTTGGTACTCTTGTTCAGAGGAGAATTGCCTAGCATTTTGGTGCTGGACTGCCCCAGGGCAGGACAAAGACTGATATGTTTGGGATAATTCTTCTCTGTGAAAGATAGTGAGCTAAAGACTCTGGGTATGTCTCTCGCAACCAGGACTAATGTCTGACAGAGGGACTCCCAGGACCCCCTTGTTAATTGACAACTACCCCCGACAGGAGTTGAACTGGCTCAACAACTCTTCCCAGGCCTGGCTGCATCCTGCTGGCCCCACCAAAAGGAGATCACATGGCCCTGTTGATTGAAAGGGGAGTGGCCCCTGGGGACTACAGGGAACTGAACAATGGGCCTTCTTTGACTCAGGCAAATGTTATATTGAGGGGCCGTAAAGTGGCTTCCTCTTGGGAGAAACTGGGAGGGGCAGTGCCTCTGCTAGCAAGCTGAGCTTGGGGGAAGTGGATAAACCAGTTATTCCACCATGTGATGTGGGAAGCCACACCCCTTTTTGACCAGGGCATAATTTTAAAAAGATAGATAACTCATAGTGCGGACTGGTCAAAATTATATAAATAATACCATTATTTTTGTGATTTTTCGGTGCACATTTTAAGAGGTGTTAGGACCCTGTGGTATGTTCCTGGGGATAGTAGCGGAAAAAAGGTTGTGACTCCAAATGTCTGCATGTTAAAAATCTGACACTTTATCATCTGAAACCCATATCCCTGGTGCACATTTGTGTAGAATCTGGAAAGGTTTAGAGGTCGTTATCTGGATGAAAAGGGGAGAATTCTGTCATCAGTGGACACGACATCGTACAAAGACAGAGATCGGATGGTTTGGTGCTACAAAAAATACGTTAACTGGACCTATAATATGAGAAAAATGGTACATAGATAAATATGTATTTGGATCAGAAATAGATTTGTGTGCAATTTGACAAGGGGAGGTTCCTCTGACCATAAAACCTACAGCATCACTCTGACTCACATTTCCTTCCCCCAATCATGGGAGAGGGGAGAATTGGGCCAATGACAAGTAGAGAGGGGAAGGCTCAGTTAGGCCACGCACACACCCATTTTCAAAACACATAAAAAGGACCACTGAAACCCAGGTAGGGAATTCACTTTCCACTTTCTTGCGGGACGCTTTGCCGGGAGACTCCAGACTTCAAATCCATCAACCTCCAGAGACCAGAGATCCAGAGACCCCAGAGATCCAGAGAGACCAGAACTGTGCAGTGCTGTGAGCAGAACCAGTGCTTGACAGACCCAGAGAGCAGAGCTGACCCAGATAGCCGAGACTTCAGAACCACCCGCCGGAAGTCCCGTCCAACCTGACCAGACCTTGACGGCTTATTTCAAAAATATAGTGTGATTACTCACTGTGCCAAAACCAATCTCTTAGTTTAAAATAATCTAATCCAAACTATTTTAGCCTATTAGAACTGCCTCCTAGAATCGTGTCATTCTGTCATCTTTAAACTGAGAACTGTCATCTGTCATTCTGAGCTTTAAAATTTCAATTCCGAAAAACTACTTTCACAAAATCGTCCGTATCTCCGGAACCGTTTGTGCTAGGAACGAGATTTAACTTTCATCTTAAAGCTAAGATTCCAGGCTTTCCAACGAATCCTACTCCTTATAGTGGCTCAGTAATTACACTCGACGCACGCGAGTAAATTTGCCACGATTTGACATTTTGCACAATTTCAGCCACGTGTAAAAATCAGCAGCTTCTTGCTTTCCTTTGCTAAAATTCGTTTTAACCTGCTGGTTACACATAGAGCATTGCTAAAGTGAGCCTGAACTAATATAAACTAGATATCACCCACCCTGAACCTCTAGTCACTTCATTGTCATCACATTCAAAGCATTTTGGGCCTGTGTTTCAAACCTCTACCTGTTTTCCTCTAAGCTTGCTGGGGGGAACTGCATTTCGTATTGCATTTTGTTGGGATTCTTGAAGACTGTGGGCTCTCCTTCCATTTCTTACATTGCATAGGGGGGGGAGTGAATTGTCAAGGAAAAGTGATTACATTGTCTTTTGTTGAAGCCATATCAAGTTATTTTCTGTACTGCATTTCATTCATCATTGCGTTTCCTTGAACCATATAAATCATTCTTTCCCACCTTATTCTTCTGTTCCTATTCATAAGTTACCTCTTGCTGATTACTGCTCATATTCACAAGTGTAATATCCATTATCAATTTATTTATAGAAGTGTGATATATATATATATTGTTTAAATTTTCAAATAAAACTTTTAATTTTCAAAACAAACCTACTTCTTGGCTCAGTGGGGTCAGGGGGATTTTAAGAGGGGGGTGTTATACAAGGGTTGACATCCAGAGTACTGAACTGGGCATAAAAATACATCAATAAGGGTTTTCCTCAGCATCCCAGACTAGGCATTGACTTAGCTGTAGTGTTGATTGAATATCGCTTACAAAGTGGAGGCTCGTCCGGGATATTCTAGGTTAGATTTACCACTTGTGCAGATTAATACAGTGTGCCAACTGACCAGATACACATATCCGGTTAGATCACCACACTGTTTTACACTGTGAAAGCACCCCTCAAAGGAACGCTCTAAGGAAACGGTCTGTTTTGCAAAATAAAATACTAACTTCTGTAAGTCAGGAGGGAGATCAATCTCCAACATGACGACCATGGTAGATATGAAAATAGCGAGGGAGCACCTCTTACATAAGCTATTTGTGAGAGGTGAGTGGACTCATCAGGACCAGGCGGTCTGGTTGCAGGCAATCGCGCAACAGGTCACTGAAACAGGGTCAGATATATGGAGAGATCAGGGTCCCCTACATGTGGCCCTGAGCGAACTATATATGGCCCCTAAGGCAAAAGATGAACACAATAAGATTGCCAGGATAGCGGCATATTTGTATCTATATATGGAAGTCATGCAGGACAAATGTGCTGAAGGCCAAGATCTGGCAAATAGGCAACAGATGGCGTTAGAAAAGGCCCAATCTGACCTGGTCTCTTCTGAGCAGAGGCTGCACGGGAGCCAGGAATCAGAAAATGACAGCAGACAGTACATCACTAAAATAAAGGAGGATATGGATAGGCTGCAACAGGAAAAGGCTGACCAGGATACCAGATTTCTGGCCTTGCAGAAGGAGTACCAAGAAGGTTTGGACTCCCTTCTGCAGAGCCAGAAAAAGCTGGAGCAACAACTGGACTTCAAAAGGGCATGCACAGAGCAGGTAGCCACCCTGCAAATTCGATTAGACAGAGAGAAAGAGGAAAGCAATACATTGATTCTGAAAGACCTGGATATCCAGGCAGAGTTTGATCAGGAGCGCCAGAAAGCTGGTGCCTTCCAAAGGCAAAGGGACGACCTGGCGGCACAGATGCAGGCTCTTAGTCAGGAAAGGGATACCTTAGGCCTGGAAGTCTGCCACTTAAAAAGGAAAATGGAAGAAAATCACCTGGCCCTCCAGGGACTGGGTGACCTCCAAAAAGAACACCAGAACTTGTTGGAGCACACCAGGAGGGTGGAGGATGCTCTGGCAAGAAAGGAGCAGGCCAATAGGGACACAGCTCAGGAGGTAACCCTCCTGCAGCAAAGACTGGCCCAGTACTCCAGGACCAATCAGGAGGCACAGAGAGAGAGAATGAGGCTCCCTGCCAGCACAATGATAGGCTCCAGCAACAGGTAGCGATGCAGGAGAGACTGATAGAGTCTAGTAAGGCCTTAACTGAGGAACTGAAAGCGCAGGCTCTTGCATTGCAACAGGGAGCAGGGGCGGATAGAGATGAGGTTCGCTGGGAAAGAGAAACTCCTGAGCATAACCTCAGGAGCCCTAGTGCCAGAGGCCTTCACCTCTACCAGTCCCTGGACTCTGCCACCCCCATGTTCCCTGGCGCACATGAGCACGGGGCCACAGGGATGGCAGATTACTATCCAGCTAAAAGTATGGGGCTCATAGGCCAGTACCACCCAGGAATGGAGGGGCGGGCATCCGGGTATGGGCACCCAAGCACAGTGCAATTTAGTGGGGAACCCCAGGAGAGTAGGCCCACTAAGGGCACCCTGAAAACCTCTGCCCAGTTAGGTCAGTGGGGGGGCTACCCATCAAATCCTGGAAGCAAGGAGGGATCTGAAGACTCCTCTGAGCGTCACAGGACACAGGAGACCAGGTCCCCACATTCTGCCAGCCATTCCCAGGCTTGCAGAATCCGGGAAAACCTGGAAGATCAGACGGGCACCTCTGGGAGCAGTGCTTCTGAGTCAGAGGATGAATGGACCAGGGTTACCCGAACCAAAAAGGCCAATAAGGCAAAAAGGGCCTTGCTTAAGGACCCATTGAAACAAATAAAGGCAATAAGGAGTGTCATCACGGCTTATCATAAGAACGCCAAGTATTCTGTTTGGGAACACTTGGAGCTCTATGAGCAAATGATGGAGACTTTCCATTTGAAGGACAGCCAAAGCTGTATTCAATATGTAAAGTGCACCTTCTCCCCAGAATACTCCAGTTTCTTTGCAGGGCTGGAGGACCAAAACCATTCAAGATGGTCCACATATAGGGCGGCCATCTTGAAACATTTTTCTGTTCATAGAAATCCTCAAGAGGCTCGCAAGACAGCCTACAATTTGCAATGTGGGGAGGATCAGGCCCCACAAGAATTCGTACAAGAATTGAAGAGTGCCTTTGCGCAGACCACCAGAAGGGTGCGCACGGACAGCAGAGAATTTGTCAATACTTTTTTCCATGCCTTGCCCAAATACATCATGACCCAGCTAGTGAGAGATTTTCACGAGAAGAGGTCACTAGACTGGGTCATTGAACAGGCTACCCGGATCTATGAGGTGCAGAAGCCCATAGAAAATAAAAATAATGCACAGAAAAACCCCAAAACCAACAGCACCCGTGCTGCTGCCAAGGTGGCAGAGGTAAAGGTTGCCCCCATTTTAGATTTGGAGATGGGGAAGCCTAAAAACCTGCCTGCACCAAATAACTCTAACACCAGAAGGCCCTCGGGCCAGTCACAGACAGGGAGTCAAGGAGGTAGTCCCACAAATGGAGTCCCTCGCTCCCCTGATTATGTAAGTCCCCGCTACAAGGAAAACCGACCCATCCTGGGTTATGTGTGGACTCCTCCAGCCTAAGGGGGGGGATCCAGCCAAGCACCTGACCCAGGGAACTTCCCTCCTAACGTCCCCCAGGAGGGCAGAAATTCACCAAATCCTGGGCACAACTTTTTCCCCGGGTATCCACCCAATTTCCAGCCCCAAAATCATCCATCCTTCTTTCCCCAATTCCCTGAGCCCAGACAACCTAATCCGGGAGAGGGGAGGCCAAGGGTGGAGGGGTACCCGAATCTTCCCAACCAGGGGTACTACCAGAGAAGGGATAGCTACCCTTCCCGGGATCAGCCCAGGGGAGAAAACAGAATCCCATATCAGCCTGAACGGACTTCACAACTTGAGCGCCAGGTCCAAAACACAGCACGGGATCTAGGTCACATACTGAGGGCTCAACAGAACCCTCAGATGAGCATGCCACCGCAGAATTCCCCAAACTCTGGGCCTGGTGGTCCAGAACAATGATAGGGGGCAGCACCCCGATAAACCACTGGTTCCCAGGGAGGAGGCACAAGGGGAAGGGGGTGTAAAGCCTTGGAGGAAGCTTCCTTCCCCACTTGTAAACAGCCCCTGGAAGGCCAGGAACCGGAAACAAAATCTCCTGCCCCTGAAAGCCTGCCTCCCAAGGAGCAGGGGGGGGGGGGGTAGGAGAAACAAAGGACCCAAACAGACCCACTTTGTGGAGGAGGTACAGGTCTTCCAATTTGAGGGAGAGGGATCCTCAGAGGATCCTGAGAAAAGGATCTTCTCCTTCAGAGATGGGGGAACTCCTCCCAAAGAAAAATGGGTCCCAAGGGATTCACATCCCGACTGGGGTGATGTGGAGAATGAGCTACCGCCGCCCACCATCTCATCCCAGAACCAACAGCAAGAAAATCCCCTGGTTCAAACCCATCCTGGTGACTGCCTCCATAAAGGGGGGGGGGGGTGGCCCAGAACTGGAACCAGGGGAATCCACAATGGCTCTGATCTCCAGTTGCAAACTTTTTCTTTCAGATTCCCGAGACTCTCCACAGAATTTTGGCCAAATCTCTTCTCTTGCAATGTCCAAAACCAGAAAATTGGCCCACCAGTTGTCCAAAAATGTGCATTATCTGTGCCCCCTTGAGGAGAAGGAGAGAAGATATTATGCCCCGGTACAAGTACAGGGGCAGGGTACAATTTTGGCACTGGTGGACACTGGATCCCAAGCTACCCTTCTGTCCAAAAGGGCCTTTGATGAACTAAATGCAGGAAGGGGGGAGAATTACCGTATTCCTCTCACCTCTCTTCCTGGACAACTGCAGAACTTTGACGGGAAGGAAATTCCTGTCGAGGGGACTGCAGATTTGGACATCAAAATTGGGCGACACAAGGTGAAACACCCAATCATAGTAGTGACTCCAGAGGGCACCCCTTGTTTACTAGGGAATGACCTCCTGAGAAGGTTGTCACCTCTAATAGATTGCGTAAACAAGGTCCTCTGGACCCAGACTAGCCGACCAATAAAATTAAAACAGAGTGTCCACCATGTTAGTTTAAATGGCACCTGCCACATGGTTGAACAAAAATCTGACCAAGTAGAATTTCACTTCCAGAAAAACCAAATTCCAGACGTGACATTAATAGCAGTAGGACAGCAGACTGGTGATGAGGGGTCCTCTCTATTTCTGAAAATCAACCTTCCTTCCAGTTTAAGGTGGTATTCCACACTGGAAGGAAATACTCTGAAATTCTTTACCAATCCACAATCAGACACTCCAACTCCTATTGTCCAGAAAGATGTGAAATCAGCTCAGAGCCTGGCTGATATTCAGCAAATTGGAGAGCAGTTGTTCATCCCTGTTCAGTCAAATGATGGGAAGGACTCTGTTCTCGCTCGAGTGTGTGTGAACAACGGTAAGAGCTTCATCAGCGAAGCCATGTTCCGCCAACTCCCAAAAGATCCAGCCATTCCCACATTCAAACTGATAGACAAATGGGAAATGGATCTGGAAACACCCAATTCCAAACATCTCCTGCCAAGCAGGTGTATGCTCAAAATCTCCATTGGCAACAAGAGCATAGTCCATAATTGTTGGGTCGTGAGACGTCACTGCCGCCTTTTACTTAGGCAGTGACATTCTCAATCGCTTCGCCATTAGTTTGGACCTAATAAACTTCAAAGCTTGGTCCCGATTGTCGGATAATCCCATGGGCTTTTATGATCCAGAAAAAGCATTTAGGTCAGCTCAATCGCTACCTTATGCAGTTGAAATTCAGATTAAAGAGGAAGTCACCATCCCAGAAAGGACCCGACAATTCTCTCTGGAAGTGAAAGTTAAAAGAGGACAAAAATTGAAAATCCCTGAAGCTTATATTCATCTAAATGCTTCTCTCCAACAGCAAGGGTTAGGGGTAAACCCAACACCATTAGTCAACATAGAACATGACACCATTCCAATAGAGGTGGATAACAGCGATTTACAGAGTATTACTCTAGCTGCAGGCACCATCATTGGAATGGCGGTTGATGACCGACATTTCTCCATTGATTTAGGAAATGAACTGTTAGGACAAATCCCCAAGGACTGTTTGGACAGTGACAGTGAGGACAATACAACACCAGACAGGATTTTCACCCGGCATGGGGGGAACTTCCTGGTGTACACTTCTTGCCCTTATGGTAAGGAAGATGTGACTTGTGACTTCAGAGGGGATGAGGTGATTTTCCAAGTCCATGAGGGCTGCCTTTCCCACCTGAAGCCTCCGGTCCAAATCAGCACTCTGACCAGGGACTTCTCCACCCAGCTGGAGGAGGCCGCTGAGATAGCAAAACCAGAAGTCTTTCCAGGCTTCAGACAGATGGTGGAAGAGAGCGTCAACCTAGCTGATGCCTGTGTGACTTTGGAACAGAAGCAAAATTTGAAACAAGTTTTCTTGGATTTCCAAGATCTCTTTGCGGTAGACTCATATGACTGTGGTCGCACCGACATCCACACAACAACAATTCCCACGGACCCTGGCATGACTCCAGTGTTTGAGAAGCAATATTGTTTGCCTCTCGCATCCATGGAGTCCCTTACTGAAATAATTAAGAACCTTGAGTCCCGGGGAATAATCCGTCCAGTACACAGCACCTTCAATAATCCGGTGCTGGGAATATTGAAGCCAAAATGGCCAGTGGAGACTCTGTGCCGACCTTAGGGAGCTCAACAAACGGGTCCATACTTCCCGATGGCCTCTGCCCTACATTGACCAAGGGCTGGCCCAGATTCAGGGGTCGCAGGTATTCACTGCAATAGACCTGACCAATGGATACTGGACCGTGCCTGTCAGTAGGGAGGACCAATACAAGCTGGCTTTTACCTTTGGGGGCCAGCAGTACACATGGACCCTGACTCCCTTTGGATACCTCAACTCCGGCAATGAATTCAACATTTTCCTACATAAGGCCATGCCCGACCTGGGTGCGAGGGGTAACCTGGCTTATGTAGATGATGTCCTCATCAAAAGTTCATCTGTGGAGGAACACATAGCGGAGATCCGTTATGTTCTGACACAGTTGAGGGCCGGCGGAGCAAAACTTTCCTTTCAGAAAACACATCTTTAAAACTGAGAACTGTCATCTGTCATTCTGAGCTTTAAAATTTAAAATCCGAAAAACTACTTTCACAAAATCGTCCGTGTCTCCGAAACCGTTTGTGCTAGGAACGAGATTTAACTTTCATCTTAAAGCTAAGATTCTAGACTTTCCAACGCACCTAGACCCGACTTCCTACTCCTTATAGTGCCTCTGTAATTACGCTCGACGCACGCAAGTAAATTTGCCGCGATTTGACATTTTGCACAATTTCAGCCACGTGTAAAAATCAGCAGCTTCTTGCTTTCCTTTGCTAAAATTCGTTTTAACCTGCTGGTTACACATAGAGCATTGCTAAAGTGAGCCTGAACTAATATAAACTAGATATCACCCACCCTGAACCTCTAGAGGGAATTAAAAGCATTTTTAGCACAATTCTCACTTCATTGTCATCACATTCAAAGCATTTTGGGCCTGTGTTTCAAACCTCTACCTGTTTTCCTCTAAGCTTGCTGGGGGGGAACTGCATTTCGTATTACATTTTGTTGGGATTCTTGAAGACTGTGTGCTCTCCTTCCATTTCTTACATTGCATAGGGGGTGGGAGTGAATTGTCAAGGAAAAGTGATTACATTGTCTTTTGTTGAAGCCATATCAAGTTATTTTCTGTAGTGCATTTCATTCATCATTGCATTTCCTTGAACCATATAAAGCATTCTTTCCCATCTTATTCTTCTGTTCCTATTCATAAGTTCCTTTTGCTGATTACTGCTCATATTCACAAGTGTTATATCCATTATCAATTTATTTATAGACGTGTGATATATATATATATATAGTTTAAATTTTCAAATAAACCTTTTAATTTTCAAAACAAACCTACTTCTTGGCTCAGTGGGGTCAGGGGGATTCTAAGAGGAGGGTGTTATACAAGGGTTGTCATCCAGAGTACTGAACTGGACATAAAAATACATCAATAAGGGTTTTCCTCAGCATCCCAGACTAGGCATTGACTTAGCTGTAGTGTTGATTGAATATCGCTTACAAAGTGGGGGCTCGTCTGGGATATTCTGGGTTAGATTTACCACTTGTGCAGATTAATACAGTGTGCCAACTGACCAGATACACATATCCGGTTAGATCACCACACTGTTTTACACTGTGAAAGCACCCCTCAAAGGAACGCTCTAAGGAAACGGTCTGTTTTGCAAAATAAAATACTAACTTCTGTAAGTCAGGAGGGAGATCAATCTCCAGCATGACGACCATGGTAGATATGAAAATAGCGAGGGAGCACCTCTTACATAAGCTATTTGTGAGAGGTGATTGGACTCATCAGGACCAGGCGGTCTGGTTGCAGGCAATCGCGCAACAGGTCACTGAAACAGGGTCAGATATATGGAGAGATCAGGGTCCCCTACATGTGGCCCTGAGCGAACTATATATGGCCCCTAAGGCAAAAGATGAACACAATAAGATTGCCAGGATAGCGACATATTTGTATCTATATATGAAGTCATGCAGGACAAATGTGCCGAAGGCCAAGATCTGGCAAATAGGCAACAGATGGCGTTAGAAAAGGCCCAATCTGACCTGGTCTCTTCTGAGCAGAGGCTGCACAGAAGCCAGGAGTCAGAAAATGACAGCAGACAGTACATCACTAAAATAAAGGAGGATATGGATAGGCTGCAACAGGAAAAGGCTGATCAGGATACCAGATTTCTGGCCTTGCAGAAGGAGTACCAAGAAGGTTTGGACTCCCTTCTGCAGAGCCAGAAAAAGCTGGAGCAACAACTGGACTTCAACAGGGCATGCACAGAGCAGGTAGCCACCCTGCAAATTCGATTAGACAGAGAGAAAGAGGAAAGCAATACATTGATTCTGAAAGACCTGGATACCCAGGCAGAGTTTGATCAGGAGCGCCAGAAAGCTGGTGCCTTCCAAAGGCAAAGGGACGACCTGGCGGCACAGATGCAGGCTCTTAGTCAGGAAAGGGATACCTTAGGCCTGGAAGTCTGCCACTTAAAAAGGAAAATGGAAGAAAATCACCTGGCCCTCCAGGGACTGGGTGACCTCCAAAAAGAACACCAGAACTTGTTAGAGCACACCAGGAGGGTGGAGGATGCTCTGGCAAGAAAGGAGCAGGCCAATAGAGACACAGCTCAGGAGGTAACCCTCCTGCAGCAAAGACTGGCCCAGTACTCCAGGACGAATCAGGAGGCACAGAGAGAGAATGAGGCTCTCTGCCAGCACAATGATAGGTTCCAGCAACAGGTAGCGATGCAGGAGAGACTGATAGAGTCTAGTAAGGCCTTAACTGAGGAACTGAAAGCGCAGGCTCTTGCATTGCAACAGGGAGCAGGGGCGGATAGAGATGAGGTTCGCTGGGAAAGAGAAACTCCTGAGCATAACCTCAGGAGCCCTAGTGCCAGGGGCCTTCACCTCTACCAGTCCCTGGACTCTGCCACCCCCATGTTCCCTGGCGCACATGAGCACGGGGCCACAGGGATGGCAGATTACTATCCAGCTAAAAGTATGGGGCTCATAGGCCAGTACCACCCAGGAATGGAGGGGCGGGCATCCGGGTATGGGCACCCAAGCACAGTGCAATTTAGTGGGGAACCCCAGGAGAGTAGGCCCACTAAGGGCACCCTGAAAACCTCTGCCCAGTTAGGTCATTGGGGGGGTACCCATCAAATCCTGGTAGCAAGGAGGGTTCTGAAGACTCCTCTGAGCGTCACAGGACACAGGAGACCAGGTCCCTGCATTCTGCCAGCCATTCCCAGGCTCGCAGAATCCGGGAAAACCTGGAAGATCAGATGGGCACCTCTGGGAGCAGCGCTTCTGAGTCGGAGGATGAATGGACCAGGGTTACCCGAACCAAAAAGGCCAATAAGGCAAAAAAGGGCCTTGCTTAAGGACCCATTGAAACAAATAAAGGCAATAAGGAGTGTCATCACGGCTTATCATAAGAACGCCAAGTATTCTGTTTGGGAACACTTGGAGCTCTATGAGCAAATGATGGAGACTTTCCATTTGAAGGACAGCCAAAGCTGTATTCAATATGTAAAGTGGACCTTCTCCCCAGAATACTCCAGTTTCTTTGCAGGGCTGGAGGACCAAAACCATTCAAGATGGTCCGCATATAGGGCGGCCATCTTGAAACATTTTTCTGTTCATAGAAATCCTCAAGAGGCTCGCAAGGCAGCCTACAATTTGCAATGTGGGGAGGATCAGGCCCCACAAGAATTCGTACAAGAATTGAAGCGTGCCTTTGCGCAGACCACCAGAAGGGTGCGCACGGACAGCAGAGAATTTGTCAATACTTTTTTCCATGCCTTGCCCAAATACATCATGACCCAGCTAGTGAGAGATTTTCACGAGAAGAGGTCACTAGACTGGGTCATTGAACAGGCTACCCGGATCTATGAGGTGCAGAAGCCCATAGAAAATAAAAATAATGTGCAGAAAAACCCCAAAACCAACAGCACCCGTGCTGCTGCCAAGGTGGCAGAGGTAAAGGTTGCCCCCGTTTTAGATTTGGAGATGGGGGGGGGCCTAAAAACCTGCCTGCACCAGATAACTCTAACACCAGAAGGCCCTCGGGCCGGTCACAGACAGGGAGTCACGGAGGTAGTCCCACTAATGGGGTCCCTCGCTCCCCTTATTATGTAAGTCCCCACTACAAGGGAAACCGACCCATCCTGGGTTATGTGTGGACTCCTCCAGCCCAAGGGGGGATCCAGCCAAACACCTGACCCAGGGAACTTCCCTCCTAACGTCCCCCAGGGGGGCAGAAATTCACCAAATCCTGGGCAGAACTGTTTCCCCAGGTATCCACACAACTTCCAGCCCCAAAATCATCCATCCTTCTTTCCCCAATTCCCTGCGCCCAGACAACCTAATCCGGGAGAGGGGAGGCCAAGGGTGTAGGGGTACCCGAATCTTCCCAACCAGGGGTACTACCAGAGAAGGGATAGCTACCCTTCCCGGGATCAGCCCAGGGGAGAAAACAGAATCCCGTATCAGCCTGAGTGGGTTTCACAACTTGAGCGCCAGGTCCAAAACATGGCACGGGACCTGGGTCACATACTGAGGGCTCAACAGAACCCTCAGATGAGCATGCCACCGCAGAATGCCCCAAACTCTGGGCCTGGTGCTCCAGAACAATGACGGGGGCAGCACCCCGATAACCCACCGGTTCCCAGGGAGGAGGCACAAGAGTAAGAGGGGTGTAAAGCCTTGGAGGAAGCTTCCTTCCCCACTTGTAAACTGTTAACTACTTATAGGATACCAATCAAATGATCTATTTCTCACTCTTGATGTTGGCCGATGGGTAACACAATCAAAGTACAGCCTACCTTGTCTTCGGAGCTGCAGGAAGTGATGAAAGTTCACCTGCCGCACTCTCCTCGCGCTTGTAATTAAAGCTCTTGGAGACCACAGCAGGGAAACTCTCGAAAGGGAAAAAACCCTGGGCTGCTTGAGAGCGCTGGTCAATAGAAATTGGGGTGCGTGGCTAGAGAGCGTAGTTTGATCCCCAATGTCTAGCAGGTGTATTCTACTTCACGTGGAGGTAACTATAATATAAGGAGAGAATTACTAAGATGTTTTTGATGGAAAGGTATGTCAAAGGATATAGGAAATGAGGATACCTTTCCGGACTGTATTTCTGTTAGAACGGGAGAATAGACGGATGGGAAGTCCTGCTGTTTGAAACACGCTTGACTCCTTTGGGTAAAAGAGTAAGGAAAAAGAGAGGTTTGCAAGAATGGAGTAGGAAGTCTTACTCAGAATACCTATTGAGGAGTTTAGTTTACCTAAGTTGACGAGGACAAGGTTCGTGACTTGTGGAGAAGGGGTTATGGGAAATGTAGTCTGATACCACGAATCCTCGTTAGCAGAAAGGAACACAACCTGAAAGGGTCGAGAATTACTAACAGCAAAAAGTAGCCTGATGGGAGTCAAGTATCTGACGAGGTACGCGACCTACTTGAAAAGAATCTTCCTTAACAACGGGGAACGCTGCTTGAAAGGGTTCCTGCGATAAGCTCGGGGCCGTGGGAGTACTCTCTGCGCTTGGTGGGCGTGGAGGAAAAGAAAACCTGGAAATATAAAGGAGTTGAAAGGTAAGAAGCAGAGGAGTTGCGGAAAGGTAGGGAAGCAGGAGGAAAGTTCGGAACTATTCGATTACTCACGTAACGTAGCTACAGTAAGCAGTAGCAACGCACCCTCCTCCTGGCTTCTGCTTCAGATGTACCGTCTCCAGGAAAGAGGGAGGAGCCTCTTGTCCGCCATTCTGCAGGACTAGACTGTTACTTTCAGTTCGATGCGCCATTTTGGAAGAACTATACGTCAACTTGGGTTTAAAGCGATATGTTGACGAGATGTGACGCCAACGGTGCCAAACCGACCAAGTCCGCCGTCGATGCATAACATAAACAGCCCCTGGAAGCCCAGGAACCGGAAACGAAATCTCCTGCCTCTGAAAGCCTGCCTCCCAAGGAGCAGAGGGGGGGTAGGAGAAACAAAGGACCCAAACAGACTCACTTTGTGGAGGAGGTACAGGTCTTCCAATTTGAGGGAGAGGGATCCTCAGAGGATCATGAGAAAAGGATCTTCTCCTTCAGAGATGGGGGAACTCCTCCCAAAGAAAAATGGGTCCCAAGGGATTCACATCCCGACTGGGGAGATGTGGAGACTGAGCTACCGCCGCCCACCTTCTCATCCCAGAACCAACAGTAAGAAAATCCCCTGGTTCAAACCCATCCTGGTGACTGCCTCCATAAAGGGGGGGGGGGTGGCCCAGAACTGGAACCAGGGGAATCCACAATGGCTCTGATCTCCAGTTGCAAACTTTTTCTTTCAGATTCCCGAGACTCTCCACAGAATTTTGCCCAAATCTCTTCTCTTGCAATGTCCAAAACCAGAAAATTGGCCCACCAGTTGTCCAAAAATGTGCATTATCTGTGCCCCCTTGAGGAGAAGGAGGGAAGATATTATGCCCTGGTACAAGTACAGGGGCAGGGTACAATTTAGGCACTGGTGGACACTGGATCCCAAGCTACCCTTCTGTCCAAAAGGGCCTTTGATGAACTAAATGCAGGAAGGGGGGAGAATTACTGTATTCCTCTCACCTCTCTTCCTGGACAACTGCAGAACTTTGACGGGAAGGAACTTCCTGTCGAGGGGACTGCAGATTTGGACATCAAAATTGGGCGACACAAGGTGAAACACCCAGTCATAGTAGTGACTCCAGAGGGCACCCCTTGTTTACTAGGGAATGACCTCCTGAGAAGGTTGTCACCTCTAATAGATTGCGTAAACAAGGTCCTCTGGACCCAGACTAGCCGACCAATAAAATTAAAACAGAGTGTCAACCATGTTAGTTTAAATGGCACCTGCCACATGGTTGAACAAAATTCTGACCAAGTAGAATTTCACTTCCAGAAAAACCAAATTCCAGACGTGACATTAATAGCAGTAGGACAGCAGACTGGTGATGAGGGGTCCTCTCTATTTCTGAAAATCAACCTTCCTTCCAGTTTAAGGTGGTATTCCACACTGGAAGGAAATACTCTGAAATTCTTTACCAATCCACAATCAGACACTCCCACTCCTATTGTCCAGAAAGATGTGAAATCAGCTCAGAGCCTGGCTGATATTCAGCAAATTGGAGAGCAGTTGTTCATCCCTGTTCAGTCAAATGATGGGAAGGACTCTGTTCTCGCTCGAGTGTGTGTGAACAACGGTAAGAGCTTCATCCGCGAAGCCATGTTCCGCCAACTCCCAAAAGATCCAGCCATTCCCACATTCAAACTGATAGACAAATGGGAAATGGATCTGGAAACACCCAATTCAAAACATCTCCTGCCAAGCAGGTGTATGCTCAAAATCTCCATTGGCAACAAGTGCATAGTCCATAATTGTTGGGTCGTGCGAGACGTCACTGCCGCCTTTTACTTAGGCAGTGACATTCTCAATCGCTTCGCCATTAGTTTGGACCTAATAAACTTCAAAGCTTGGTCCCGATTATCGGATAATCCCATGGACTTTGATGATCCAGAAAAAGCATTTAGGTCAGCTCAATTGCTACCTTATGCAGTTGAAATTCAGATTAAAGAGGAAGTCACCATCCCAGAAAGGACCCGACAATTCTCTCTGGAAGTGAAAGTTAAAAGAGGACAAAAATTGAAAAACCCTGATGCTTATATTCATCTAAATGCTTCTCTCCAACAGCAAGGGTTAGGGGTAAACCCAACACCATTAGTCAACATAGAACATGACACCATTCCAATAGAGGTGGATAACAGCGACCTACAGAGTATTACTCTAGCCGCAGGCACCATCATTGGAATGGCGGTTGATGACCGACATTTCTCCATTGATTTAGGAAATGAACTGTAAGGACAAATCCCCAAGGACTGTTTGGACAGTGACCGTGAGGACAATACAACACCAGACAGGATTTTCACCCGGCATGGGGGGAACTTCCTGGTGTACACTTCTTGCCCTTATGGTAAGGAAGATGTGACTTGTGACTTCAGAGGGGATGAGGTGATTTTCCAGGTCCATGAGGGCTGTCTTTCCCACCTGAAGCCTCCGGTCCAAATCAACACTCTGACCAGGGACTTCTCCACCCAGCTGGAGGAGGCCACTGAGATAGCAAAACCAGAAGTCTTTCCAGGCTTCAGGCAGATGGTGGAAGAGAGAGTCAACCTAGCTGATGCCTGTGTGACTCTGGAACAGAAGCAAAAGTTGAAACAAGTTTTCTTGGATTTCCAAGATCTCTTTGCGGTAGACTCATATGACTGTGGTCGCACCGACATCCACACAACAACAATTCCCACAGACCCTGGCATGACTCCAGTGTTTGTGAAGCAATATCGTTTGCCTCTCGCATCCATGGAGTCCCTTACTGAAATAATTAAGAACCTTGAGTCCCGGGGAATAATCCGTCCAGTACACAGCACCTTCAATAATCCGGTGCTGGGAATATTGAAGCCAAACGGCCAGTGGAGACTGTAGGGGAGGAATGGCCACGAGGCCCTCCTCACCTACAGCTCCCTCCCCAGGTGAGGACCATGGCTCGGTGGGAGCACCCTCATGCCACCCGGGCCCAGGTGGAGGAGGGTTCACCCGCCGACGACATTGCCCACACGCACCCTGTCTTTGCATTTACCGAAACTTAAGTTAGGCCTAGACGCCATCTTGCACAGCAAACATGGTGTGAGTTCAGCACACTGTAACGAGGCCCCCACCTTTGGAGGGCCTTTCATGCATCTCTGCCGCCTCAGCAGCCCTGGCAGATCCGCTGCGAGCGCGTTCCCATGAGAAAGTCGGAGATGAGCTAAACCCGAGATGCCAACACGGCAACATTATATTAGTAACAATGTGATATTGCACCCCGTATGACCCGGACCGCAAGGCCGGGGCAATGGGGAAAAAAGCTGAAGCATCACTATATGAAGAAGGTAGAAAATAGTTCAAGTATTGGTATTAATGAACTACCTCTGTTTAAAATGTGAATGAACCATAAAAATGTAACGTTATATGATATCCCTTCAGGTCTGGACTAATGCTGCTATAACCACGGAGAAAGATGTTGACCAAGCGTGTAACCTCTAGTTGTAAAAGTGTTTTTCAATAGTATGTAGAAACTTGAACTCATATATGTTTTGAATCACCCAAAGCGGCGAGCATCAATCTCTGTAGGCCATAACCTAGATATCCCTCGTATAACGTTTAATGTACATACAATACGCACACAATGTAGTGAACATAATGTTAGGTAATGAAAAGGCACTGGAACCGACTGTATTAAAGAAATGTGTAACGAAAATGAAATATATATATATATATATGTGTGTCTGAATAACGTTAAAATAAGGCAGAACAGTATAAAACTTCTGCATTCACTGATCAACAACGCACGAGGAAAATACCTTTGTGAGTATATGCAAGGTCATTCCCTCTCCCACCCCACCAAGCCTGCCAGATAAAAAAGCTAAGACTTGTGCTGCGCTCCCTCACCTCCCCCAACCAAGCTGGCGTTACTTCAGAGAGTCAGAGGCCCCGGCGCCGCAACCAAGGCCACAGCCCGCCACCTGTGTTATTTACAGCACGGTAATAAACCCACGGATGAACCCACTGATCTACCAGCACCCTCTCATAAATCCCCACGAACCCCCCAAGAATCCTGACCCCGTGTAAGGACGACCCCCATCATTGGGACAAGACACAGAGACCCATCTATATAATAACTCCTAACGCAGCAGACAGACATGTATCACTCGGCCCAGGTCCCAGAGCCCCGTCCCGTGACCTAAAATACCGGTCAATAAGACACAGGTAAATCTCACCCCAACCGACAACCACCAGACCTCTCACAAGGTGCATTCCTCATGTGTTGTGTTTATTTTATAAGATAAGCTGGTGAAGCGATTTATTAATGAACGTAAATGTCATTTTCTGAATAACTGTAGTGTGCATGGCCTAGGGCAAATGAGACAGGAAAGGTATTCGTCATTGTCACAGGCTGCCCCAGCACATCAACACCGCACGGATGACCTCCAGCCGGCCTGCCAGGCCCAACCCAACCCACGAGGCTGACCAGTGACGTCGTCCCGCCAAGACCAACCCCGCGGCAGCAACACCTATAGTTAGTCGACACCACCCAATCCCAATTGACTTGTGCCCCCTATAGTGTTTAGGTGTTGATGACGTTTTTTGTATTAGAAATACGCCTGTCTTTGCTATTTTCAGGCAGAGCGCTCTCGTAGGTTGCAGAGTTCTTTGCGTGCCTTATCTTTGGATAAACTCCCACTTACGCTCACCCGCACTCTGTCTTGGTCTTATTCCCATTACGGGAGAGTCCCTTATTGTCTCTCATTGCGGGGAGGATCGTGCTGAATTGGGGGCGCTTCCTTTCAGTGGTGACCCCGATAGCGTGATATCTCCAAACTATTTTTCCTAACTCCTTCTTAAACGACCCCCTTGTGGCACGAGAATCTCCGGTCGAGAAGGGATACGCACGGTGAGCCGTCTCCGGGAGGCCGCCCGCCAACGGCGACCGGCACAATAAGAAGTGCGCACTCAATGAGAAAGGGTACGGGATCCCGATTGGAAAAAAATCCCCTTTGAGTGCCGCTCGCCGGAGCCAGGGGCTGACCGTTGAGTTACCGGTGACGCCGCCTGGACGGACCCAGTTTCGGAGAGTATCGGTTCAAGACGGGCACGTGAGTACCGAGTGCGAGTGATCGTCAAGGGGGAAAGAAAGGGAATTGGGAATAACAGAACGGGGACAGGTAGAGGAGAAGAATATCGGGGGTCTACTACAGACGGGTCTTGAAGTTTTCTTTATTATTTCTTTTGCATATGGCCATTAGGAGTAAGAAATAAGTGACGTGGTAGAAGTGACGGAAACCTAGCTCCGAGAGGGGGTGGAAGGCGGCGCCGCATAGTACTATCTAGACTAGTACTGGGAATATATGAAGAAGTGAGAAATAAGTTATTGGTGTCTAGCAAAAGGAGACACCGGGAATATTTTTTAGTGATTGTGCTCTCTCTCTCTATTTCTTCTTTTTCCATTTCCACGGGGTAGGGGGCGAAAATGAGAAAGGTATAAAGAAGTTAGAACATTTTAAAAAGCGGGGACTCAGTAGTGGCACGAACAGACGTGAACACAGTAACCTTAGCAGGAAATCAGGGACAGCTGGTTAGGGAGGAAAGGGAGGAGAAAGACAAAGAGTGTGAGTGGAAAGCATTGTGAAGGGTGCGCGCACCGTACGAGTGTGAGAGACGAACGGGTGGCCGCGAGGTGGTGTCAGAGAGTGTGGCCATAACCAGTACTTGATCAATTTCAAGTGAGATCACATAAGAGTGCCTGGGAATGGGAAGGAGATGAGATATGGTGAGTGAGAAGAGATTTGTGCAGTGAATAACGGTGGGTGATAATTTTAAGAGGTCCGCTCTTGTCTGTGCCATAAAGGAATACATACGCATATTTACAGCTAATAAAAGGTAACGAAAGCGAACGTGGTAGCGCTAGCGATTTAAAGGATGGGGGCTGAAACTCCCTTGTCACACATTTGCAAGAGCTTGCCGGGATATGCTGAACGCATAAATAAATATCATGATCAATGGTTAACAGAATTGAAAGGGGAGGGGTTGCCCCAGATTTGGCCAGAAGGAGGGTCCTTTGACAAAAGCGTTCTTGATATGGTATGTACATGTATTAGCCTCAAGTATAAGGGAAAACAATGGCAGAACAGGAAGGAGATATTAGATCTTTGGAGATTGTTTGAGGAAGTACCCCCACCCAAAGCTCCAGCTCCAAATATTGATTTACCCTCCACCACAGACAATCCACTAATGATCCCGCGAGAGGAAAAGGAACAGTTAAGTACAGAACAGCCTGCGGAAGTGGTTATGTTGTACCCAATATTACCTAAACCAGCCCCTGCAGCAGGATATAGCGACCCGATTTATGTGCCTCCCCCTTCAACCAGCACGCCACAAAGACCAACTGCACCCCCACCATACGAAAACACCAGAGAGCGCACCCAGGGAGGCACACAGAGAGTGGACATAGAGAAGTTAACGAGTGACTTAGAGTCGAGGCTTACAGTGGCACGAGATGAGCTCTCAAGAATAAAAGACATATGTGAACGCACAGCATGCGCCCCCACACAATCTGGACGCACGTCTAGAGCGTCGAGCGAAAGTAGACAAATTGAGGAAGGATGGAAAAAGGGGGAAATACTGTTCAGAATTGAGGAAGAACCGACCAGGATAATAGAAGTAGGGACAGCAGAAGGAAGCATTGGTGATGTCTCGCGAGAGAGAGGGATCAGAGAGGATTTGTTATGTGATGTCAGAGGAGGGGGGGATGAGAGTGATAGATTGAGCATGGCAGTAGGAGGAGAAGGCGAGGAGCTAGATGGGGCATGTTCACTGGGGACTATAGAGGATGAATGGATAGGACGACTAAGAAATAGGGTGGGGAAGATGGCGTCATTAGAGTCAGCAGTGACTAAGGAAAAGGAAGCTGCAACGGCAAAAGGGAAACTACAACTACCATTACTCCACAGGGGAGGTGGGAGGCCGAACTATATACCGTGGGCTCAGATGGACAAGGCTAACTTAATGAAATTACTACCACAGCTGTCAGGAGGGGCAAGCAAGTGGATATATGCATTTGAGAAACATACCGCGGGTATACCGCTGGCGGTAGGAGATGTGAAAAGCCTACTAGTGTCCGCAGTAGGGGATCAGGCAGACAGAGTGTGGGCTAAAGCGGGTTTTCCAGCTGTAACTTTAGAGTGTGATCGCCATGATGGGGCTTCTTTTAACACCGTGCGAGCAAGGGTGTGGGACGCACTGCGGGAAACCTTCCCAGATACCCCTGATTTGCAGTCAGTAATGCAATGTACCATGAATGATGGGGAGGACGCTATGGATTACATTCTCCGGGTGCAGGAGATGTGGAGAGCGGAAACGGGTACGCCCTGGCACCAATCCACGTCTCTATTTTACTTCATCATTAAAAGAGGGCTCCCAAAGGAAGTGCAAAAGGCACTAGATAAAATAGCAGGTGTTGAGGCAAAAGGCTGGCCGGAGATCCAAAGCATAATAGTACACCATTGTAAACGGATCAAAGAAAGAGAGAGGGAAGTAGCACAGAAGAGGTTGGCGGACGAGGCGAAGTTGGTGCAATCAAAATTGGTGAAGGTCGCAGCAGCGGTAGCGGGACTCCCACTCATACGGGAGGGAGAGGAAGGAGAGGAGGGGCAAATAGCAATACAAGGAAGAATAGCAGCGAATTGGGCAGGACAAGGGCAACGACAGTGGACAGAGCAGGAGCAGAACGGAGGTCCAACGTGGCAAGAGTGGGCCCCAAGAGGAGGAAGAGGTGGGTACAGGGGGCGAAGAGGAGGACAAGGGTATGGAGGAATGGGAGGAAATGGGTGGCAGGGTCCCAGAGGTCCACAGGGGAGCTGTTGGAATTGTGGGAGATGGGGGCATTACTCAAGGGAATGTAGGAGCAGACAAAACAACGGTTTCCAAGAGATAGAACAGTACGGACACCCCCATCCAGGAAGCCCCTACGGCCTCCCCATGGGACAATACCAGCAACCAGACAATGTAGTACAAAGGAGTAACGCACAACTACACGGACATCAATACCGAACACAAACCAGCCCACAGAATAATGACAATGTGCACTACACGCCTGGTAATACTTTCGCCACAGGAGCTAATGGGGCACCAGCCCCCGCACCTTACAGTGGAGTGTCAGTAGTTTCGGGGAACATTTTCGATCAAGGGGGGGCAATGAGACACCCCGCATAGGACAGCCCACAGAGAGCACTTGCGTGTCCAGTACTGTCTACGACCCACAATGCATCAGAGGAACCATTGATAGGAGCGCAGATAGGAGACAAGCAATTCATATTCATGGTGGATTCGGGAGCGGAGAAATCATGCATTAGAGAGGGCCGGTTCCCGTTATCTAATAGAACGTTAGAGACGCAGGGGTTCTCTGGGGCTGTAATTGAAGTTCCTTACACAGAGGTATTGGATGTGACAGTGGGGGGTAAAACAGTGAAAGCACCCTTACTGTACTATGAAAACTCTCCCATCAACTTACTGGGGAGAGATCTCTTGAGCAAACTAAACATGACCATATCATTCACAGGGAGCGGCATCGTATGTTCAACGCCAGGCATATGCCCCCTCCGTATATTAGCAGTAATACACGGCCACACAATAATAAAAGAGATCAGAGGGGTACCAAGAAATGAGGAGATGTTTGTTGAAGGCATGAGAACATTGGCTCTCATAGTACCAGAACTAAAAAGGGTGGAGTGGAGAATCCCAGCAGAATTCCTTTTTCGTCCCATAGCAAGCCCTGACACTGCTCTTGGGGAAGTACTATCGTTGGATTTGCATGCAATACATGTATCAGCAAACAGAATATGTGTGATTGGTATTGACATGGAAGGGTGTGAGTGGCGGACAGTATTGTGTACAAATGCAAATATCCCGCTGAGAGAGCTCTCGGACGAGGAGCTATTTTCTGACACTGAAGGAGATGGTGAAGTAGTGATGGAACTGGCAATGCCCTGCGACATTGTAGTTACAGCCAGACAAACTAAAGTTGAACTAATGGCGGTAGTAGGAGCACCGCATACATTTTTTGATGAAGACATGAGTTCAGTACCCGCTAACTTATGGACTAATGGCCCCCACGATGTAGGGTTGCTACATGAAGTTCAGCCTGTGGTGATAAAAGTAAAACAAGGAGCAATACTACCTCGGGTGAAACAATATCCACTGTCGCGAGAAGCAGAAGAAGGGATCAGAGAGACAATAGAAGCACTGCTAGCACAGGGTATAATAGTGCCCTCAAACTCCCCATGCAACACATGCATTTACCCAATCAAAAAAGCGAAGGGGGGTTCATGGAGGATGATACAAGATTTACGCCCATTGAACGATGTGGTAATGAAGGAGTTCCCTTTAGTCCCGAACCCGGCGACAATACTGTGCAACATTCCAAAAATAGCATCACACTTCACAGTAATTGACTTAAAAAATGCGTTCTTTTCGATTCCCTTGGCAGAAGAGAGCAGGTACTTGACAGCATTTACATTGGGAGGAAGGAGGTTCGAACACTGCAGACTACCACAAGGATATTGCGAGAGCCCAAGCATATTTAACAGGGTACTACATGAAGATCTGGGGAATTTGTCTGTAGAAAGCACAGTGATTCAGTACGTTGATGATTTATTGGTTTGTGCACAGGATGAGGAAGAATGCAGACAGGACTCGATAACACTGTTGACATTATTGGCAAATAAGGGGTACAAGGTGGACAAGGGGAAGTTACAATACTGTCTGACGGAGGTCCTATACTTGGGTCAGTTGATATCAAAGGACGGCAAGCGAATTATACCAGACAGGGCACAGGCGATTAGAACAATTGGGGAGCCCAAAACAGTAAAAGAGATGCAGAAATTTCTGGGTATGTGTAACTATTGCCGAGCATGGATATTGGACTATGCGGCGTACACAAGGCCCCTGCTACAGGCACTGAAAGAAGCACAACAAGAACACAAACACATAGAATGGACAGAGGTGATGAACACAGCATTTAACTCACTAAAAGAGCTGATATCAAGCGCTCCAGTACTAGCAAACCCAGATTATGGGCGCGAATTCTTCTTATTTTCACACTGCAAAGGAACATTGATGACAGCAGTACTGACACAGAAAACATCCTTAGGGCACAAACCACTAGCTTACTACAGCGGCACCCTAGACGCAGTAATGCAAGGTCATTTCGCCTGCGAGCAATCCCTAGCTGCAGCCGCGTTCGCAATTGAAAAAAGTGCCACGATAGTAATGGGCTGCCCGGTGACACTGTTTGTGGAACACTCACTTTTTGCAATATTAGAGCGAACAAAGAGCACATTGACAACACAACGCGCCACAGCATATGAGATAATACTGTCCAGCGCTAACATCCATATAGTAAGATGTAAAACAGTGAACCCAGCCACATTCATCACAGAGGCATGCACCGTAGAGGACATGCAAAACCACAACTGCGCCACGTACACAGGTGACGAAAGTAAGGATCAAGTGATTTTTGAAAATGCCCTGACCGAGGGTGAGGTGTATTTTGTGGACGGGTCAGCATCAATAGACATGGAGACAGGAGAAAAGCATGTGGGTATGGCAGTGGTACGATTAGAGGAAGATGAATATGAGATACTAGTACAACACCGCCTCCCATCACACTATTCAGCGCAAGCAGCAGAACTAATAGCGCTAATAGAAGCATTGCATGCCGCCAAGGGGTGCGCAGTGACCATATATACAGACTCAGCATACATGACAACAACAGTTCACGGTGGGTTGGCCCGGTGGGGGCGGAGAGGGTTTCGGCGAGCAGACGGAACGCCAGTCCAGCATGCAGAATTATTGAAAGAACTGATTGAGGCCCTGCAAGACCCCACGGCAGTGGCCATTGTAAAATGTCAAGCCCATACCACAAATACAGATTTTGTATCTTTGGGGAACGCGGCAGCAGACGCCGCTGCCAAAGCAGCTTCATATTTACAAAAAGGAGAAATAGGAGAGTACATGTTGCACCACACAGCAAGCCAAGAGGTCCCCACAGGATACAACATGATGTCCACACAGGAGATAATAGAGCTGCAAGAGGGAGCTAGTGCAGAGGAAAAATTGCTGTGGACTAAGAGAGGATGCAGCAAATCACCGACTGATTTATTGTGGCGACAAGAGAGTTCAGGAAAAGTGGTAATGCCAATCACGCTGTTAGAAATAGCATTTCAACAACTACACTTTCCTGCACACAACACAAAGAAACACATAATGGCAGAGATACAAGAAGATTGGTTTACACCTTGCCTCCAGGAACACGTCACAAGGTTAGCTCTAGAATGCACGACATGTCAAATTTACAACTCAGGTATGACATTGCGTACACTAAGGGGTACGATACCAAAACCAAGTGGCCCATTCAGAGAGCTCCACATTGATTATGTAGACATGGGAGAAAGGTGTAACGGGGCCCGATACATGATTGTGGTTGTATGTCCATTTTCGAGGTGGGTGGAGGCAGGCCCTTGTGCCCGCCCTGACGCGAAGGGCGCCGCGAAGTTCCTAGTGCGGGAAGTGTTTCCGCGCTGGGGAATTTGCGACGTTATTTGCTCAGATAACGGGACGCATTTTGTTAATGAACTATTTAAAGAAGTGACTACATTATTGGGAATAAAGCACAAATTATGTTCGATTTATCATCCTCAAAGTAATGGCGTCGTAGAAAAGATAAACGGCCTGTTAAAAAGCAGATTATCAAAACTTTGTTTTTCCCTTAAAAAGACTTGGATGTACTGCCTGCCTTTGGCCTTGTTTGAGCTACGAAACCAGCCAAGTAAGGATCACCATTTGTCCCCGCACGAGATCGTCACGGGAAGAAGAATGCACACAGCGCATTCGCCTCTCCGTGAGCGTTCTGATGCACACAGAAGCGCAGCTATATTGGGGGAGGAGTTCACAGAATACCTGCGAAAATTGACACGGGCAGCGCGCGTAATTTCAAAGCAACTAGCCCCCCCCTCGACAAGAGAGGAGGGGAACGCGACTGAACCAAACGGTTTGCCTGAAAAACCACTACAGCTAATGCCTGGTGACCTTATATATGTTAGAAGTTTTGTGCGGAGGTGGAACGCACCACGCTTCCATGGCCCCTATGAGGTAGTGTTTTGCACGCCTACAGCAGTAAAGGTTAAGGGCCTGCGATATTGGGTGCATTTGACAGATGTACGTAAAGCTTACAGCGCTGCGGAGAGTGAGGTGCAGGATGAGGCACAGGCAACAGCGGACGATGAAGTTGTGCGGAATGAATGATTGGAATTTTGTGTGCTTCATGAGATGAACAGTGAACACAATTAGCGCGCAACAAATGTCCTGGACTAAAGCATGTACACATGTATATGTAAATTTTCTTTTTACAATTTTTGAAAGTTTTGCGTGGGGTTCTTTTTTTTCCCTTCTTGTGCTCTTTAAGATGTTTTTATTATTGTTGTTTTTAAAATGTCATGTTTTTTATTATTTATATATATATATAGTAAGGTACGAATAATATTGACTGAAAGCTACCTTGTCTGTCAACAAACCCCCTTCCTCACCCAACCCTATATTTTATCACCGAAACGTTACAATGTGGAAATGCTTACATGTTTGTATTTAATGAACTTTTGTGTCTCAAACAGGATTTATCATGGCATCGAATGGGCAGCCTGCAACTAATAGATATGTTAGATTTAGAGAAATGTTAGTGGCTAGATTAACATATTCATTTGAATGTGGTTTATCAATGTGTGCTATCGTGTTCTTCATCTCAATGTTTTGTCTGGTGTTACACTGGATTATAGCGTTCATCTCTACCGAGATGAACGAGGGGGGAGGGGGGAACAACACCACCCTTGCTCCTGGAACGAAAACAATTCCGACTGTAAATGTCAAAGACGGTGATTTCTTGATCTGGGATGGATCACACTTTGTGTGGGGATACTATACTACACCACCCACTGCTGTCCTCTCACAATGGAGAACCAAAAATGTAGATAATGACACAATGTCCCAACCTGGCACATACAACAACCACACGATCCCTCCTGCCCCAATGTCAAACAACGATCTCTTGTTTATTAAGGAGGATGGAAAAGTGATTATGATGACAGAACACAAGTCCCTATATGAAGAATTAGAAAAGGGGGGTGGGAGGGAGGAAGGGGGGCCTGGTTTTTCACCTCCTATAACGAGAAGGTACAGAAGAAGGGAGAAAAGTAGGCGGAGAAGAGAGACTGGTGGAAAAGGGTATGATGAGTATTATGGGCTAGGGTTAGACAAAATGGAAGACCCACGACACCCTCACCAAGCAAATAAATGGTATGCAGATATGAGCACAACAGCTAAACAAACAACCAATGAGAGCTGTTATGTCTGCTCACTTATCCCCCATGCATCAGGCACACCTAAAGTATTGTTGCCACGAGAATTGCCCATTGTGGATGCCCAATGTCTCCTTCATCTCACGCTGTGTAGAATAAAGAACACTTTCCAAGCACACGATGTCTCTTTCAGAATGGTACAGAACAACAAAACGTGCTATTCGCAAGCGTCTGGAGTGATCTGCCTTAAAGAACCTTTCTTTGCAATACAAGGGACACTGTTTTCCGAAAACAAATGGAAAGACGAAGAAGTGCTGTGCAAGGCAGAAGCACTGAAGGGTGTCCAACCGGAAAAGTTGCGGTGGATGGAAAGAACGTGCTTGCCAATATGGAAAGAACACATCCCTAAATTAACATGGGTAACAGCGATGGAAAAACCCTTTAAGCTACAAAGTGAAATACAAAACGAACTATGTTTCAAGGGAGAAGGAAAAATGGCAATGGGAACGAATAAGAACTGTAACAAAACTCTCACCATCCCAGATATGAAAAAGGGAACAGCAGCACTAATGGACACCTACTGGGTATGCGGAAACAAGGCGTACCTGCACCTTCCCCAATCATGGAGTGGTAGCTGCTCAATGGCCACTTTGCATTCAACACTAATGGTGATTCCCGAAAGCCATATTGACAGAAGTAACATGGTGAACGGAGGCTCGAACCAGAATGCAGCGTCTCCAACTACACAAGCGCACCTTTATGTCCTGTCTTCCGGAGGGAAAGGAGAAGAGCTTTCAAGGAACAAGCGAGCATCGAACTACATATCACAAGCATCATCTGATTTATTGGCACAGATCCCAGACAAGTATCGCCTGTTCAGCTCCGTGGAAACATTCTTTGCTTCGCTAGTATCAAGTGTCCAAGCAAGAGCAAATGCAAAATGGCTCCAGATCACACGGTGGGAACTGATCCAGTTGGCCAATGACACTGAAGAAGGGTTTAACATAATAAAGGTGGAACTACGAGCTCTGCGATTAATGACCATGCAGAACAGGTATGTTCTAGACCTGTTAACAGCAATCGATGGAGGTGTTTGCCGAAAAATAGGAAGTGCATGCTGCACGTTCGTACCTTCCGAAGACGCAGAAAATGGGTCCCTGTCCCACGTTATTGAAGCAGTGCATAACCTGGGCGAGAAGATGAAAATGGAAGGTGGAGCTGAGGATAGCTCGTGGTTCGACAATATCTTCTCTTGGGTTCCCTCATGGCTTGGAGTGACAATGAAGTTCCTGATACCAATAGTGGTGATCATCCTTGTGATGTTCTGCCTGTGCCAGGTGGGCCTCCGATGTTGTGCTAATGCAGTCCCTAACGGTGCAATGATGATGGTGACAATGGGCAACTCCGGTGGTACAATTAAAGCAACACAAGAAGTACATGTGCAGACAGGAACAGACAACACCCCCAGGTACCAGTTAGTGCCTATGTGCCGTGACAAGTACATAGTAGATAAGCTATGGCACACCACGATTAAAGAACCACGAGACGTAGAACTGGAATGGTATGAGGAGGTCTGGGTAGATCTGGAAGAAACTGGCGACTGTATATATTTGACATGTACACCAGATGAGTATGCTAGGAGAGGTGAGAGCTTAAGGGGGGTGTGCAGAGCATGGATGCCCATAAAAGGAACCCCTGCATGGGATGGTGCAGTGTTAGAGGAACAAGAATGTAGAAGATTAGAAGAGCTAAAGAAATTCGTTACTTTAAGTAACGAAAGGGGGGAAATGTAGGGGAGGAATGGCCACGAGGCCCTCCTCACCTACAGCTCCCTCCCCAGGTGAGGACCATGGCTCGGTGGGAGCACCCTCATGCCACCCGGGCCCAGGTGGAGGAGGGTTCACCCGCCGACGACATTGCCCACACGCACCCTGTCTTTGCATTTACCGAAACTTAAGTTAGGCCTAGACGCCATCTTGCACAGCAAACATGGTGTGAGTTCAGCACACTGTAACGAGGCCCCCACCTTTGGAGGGCCTTTCATGCATCTCTGCCGCCTCAGCAGCCCTGGCAGATCCGCTGCGAGCGCGTTCCCATGAGAAAGTCGGAGATGAGCTAAACCCGAGATGCCAACACGGCAACATTATATTAGTAACAATGTGATATTGCACCCCGTATGACCCGGACCGCAAGGCCGGGGCAATGGGGAAAAAAGCTGAAGCATCACTATATGAAGAAGGTAGAAAATAGTTCAAGTATTGGTATTAATGAACTACCTCTGTTTAAAATGTGAATGAACCATAAAAATGTAACGTTATATGATATCCCTTCAGGTCTGGACTAATGCTGCTATAACCACGGAGAAAGATGTTGACCAAGCGTGTAACCTCTAGTTGTAAAAGTGTTTTTCAATAGTATGTAGAAACTTGAACTCATATATGTTTTGAATCACCCAAAGCGGCGAGCATCAATCTCTGTAGGCCATAACCTAGATATCCCTCGTATAACGTTTAATGTACATACAATACGCACACAATGTAGTGAACATAATGTTAGGTAATGAAAAGGCACTGGAACCGACTGTATTAAAGAAATGTGTAACGAAAATGAAATATATATATATATATATGTGTGTCTGAATAACGTTAAAATAAGGCAGAACAGTATAAAACTTCTGCATTCACTGATCAACAACGCACGAGGAAAATACCTTTGTGAGTATATGCAAGGTCATTCCCTCTCCCACCCCACCAAGCCTGCCAGATAAAAAAGCTAAGACTTGTGCTGCGCTCCCTCACCTCCCCCAACCAAGCTGGCGTTACTTCAGAGAGTCAGAGGCCCCGGCGCCGCAACCAAGGCCACAGCCCGCCACCTGTGTTATTTACAGCACGGTAATAAACCCACGGATGAACCCACTGATCTACCAGCACCCTCTCATAAATCCCCACGAACCCCCCAAGAATCCTGACCCCGTGTAAGGACGACCCCCATCATTGGGACAAGACACAGAGACCCATCTATATAATAACTCCTAACGCAGCAGACAGACATGTATCACTCGGCCCAGGTCCCAGAGCCCCGTCCCGTGACCTAAAATACCGGTCAATAAGACACAGGTAAATCTCACCCCAACCGACAACCACCAGACCTCTCACAAGGTGCATTCCTCATGTGTTGTGTTTATTTTATAAGATAAGCTGGTGAAGCGATTTATTAATGAACGTAAATGTCATTTTCTGAATAACTGTAGTGTGCATGGCCTAGGGCAAATGAGACAGGAAAGGTATTCGTCATTGTCACAGGCTGCCCCAGCACATCAACACCGCACGGATGACCTCCAGCCGGCCTGCCAGGCCCAACCCAACCCACGAGGCTGACCAGTGACGTCGTCCCGCCAAGACCAACCCCGCGGCAGCAACACCTATAGTTAGTCGACACCACCCAATCCCAATTGACTTGTGCCCCCTATAGTGTTTAGGTGTTGATGACGTTTTTTGTATTAGAAATACGCCTGTCTTTGCTATTTTCAGGCAGAGCGCTCTCGTAGGTTGCAGAGTTCTTTGCGTGCCTTATCTTTGGATAAACTCCCACTTACGCTCACCCGCACTCTGTCTTGGTCTTATTCCCATTACGGGAGAGTCCCTTATTGTCTCTCATTGCGGGGAGGATCGTGCTGAATTGGGGGCGCTTCCTTTCAAGACTCTGTGCCGACCTTAGGGAGCTCAACAAACGGGTCCATACTTCCCGATGGCCTCTGCCCTACATTAACCAAGGGCTGGCCCAGATTCAGGGGTCGCAGGTATTCAATGCAATAGACCTGACCAATGGATACTGGACCGTGCCTGTGAGTAGGGAGGACCAATAAAAAATGGATTTTACCTTTGGGGGCCAGCAGTACACATGGACCCAGACTGCCTTCGGATACCTCAACTCCGGCAATGAATTCAACATTTTCCTACATAAGGCCATGCCCGACCTGGGTGCGAGGGGTAACCTGGCTTATGTAGATGATGTCCTCATCAAAAGTTCATCTGTGGAGGAACACATAGCGGAGATCCGTTATGTTCTGACACAGTTGAGGGCCGCCGGAGAAAAACTTTCCTTTCAGAAAACACAGTGGTGTAGAACCCGTGTTAATTTCTTGGGGCATGAGACTACTCCTCAGGGTCTCTGTCCCCAAGAAAAGAAAGTGGAAGCACTCCAGAAACTGAAGGATCCCACAACTCTGCGGGAACTAAGAAGCCTCCTTGGACTGACTAATTACAGCAGAAAGTTCATTGAAGGCTAAGCAGAGATCACTAGACCCCTGATTCATCTCTTGAAGGGGGGGGTCAAGTGGGAATGGGGTCCAGAACAATCCGAGGCAGTAAGACAACTCAAGAGAAGCCTCTCACAAGCGCCTTGCCTAGCTTACCCTGTCAGAAACAAGGAGTTCTTCCTGGAGACAGGGTTCTCTAATACGTGCTTGACGGCAGTATTATACCAAAAGCATGACAAGGTCAATAAAGTAATCTCCTATGCGAGCAAAACCTTATCCTCTGTGGAGGAAAAATTCAACGATTGTGAGAAGGGACTCCTGGCAACGGTGTGGGCATTGAAGAATTACCGCCCGTTTATCCAGGGGGAACACATCATAGTGGAGACTCCACACCAGCCCCTGCAATACCTCCAAAGTGACAGAATCCGGGCCGGAAATGTGAGTAATTCCCAAATTACTTCCTGGATTCTGTCAATGCAAGGCTTTCATGTAGAGGTCAGATATGGCCAAAACAAGAAGAGTCCCCTCGCGCAAAGTCTGGCTGACTTGCATGATTGTGCCAGAGAAAACTGTCTCGAGGACGAAAGTCTAAAAATCAAGGACAACATGGAGGCATACCTTAATTCCCCACACAAAGTCTTTGAAGAAGACAAGTGTGAGGGAATGCCCACTGTCTATGTGGATGGATGCTCTTACCATGTTGACAACAACGGGGAGAAAGTACTGGTGGCCGGCGTAGGGAACGCATGGGTGAATGAGTCCCCAGAACCCTCTGCTGGATACAAAATCGGTCCCCGAAGTAGTCAGGTGGCAGAGTTGATGGCTGTGCATCAGGCCATCCTCACTGCCGTCCAACATCAACTCCACGAACTAGTCATAATCACAGATTCGGATTATGTACGGAACGGGTTCGTGGAGCACCTGGTTAATTGGAAAACCAGAGGCATGTTATGTGCTAATAACAAACCCTTGAAACATGGGAAGTTAATCCAAAACATTGATGATCTGGTCACCTCGAATGGGATGACCATCTACTGGAAAAAGATCAATGGTTATTCCAAAGTAGAGGGACCAGACAAAACTGGAAATGACTTAGCTGATCAGCTGGCCAAAACCGGGGCCATCCAAGGGGATCTAATATAAATAGAGTCCCTATTGGGGGAAATCCAGGTCACTGCTATCACTAGGTCCCAGACAAATGCTCACAATGATCTTTCAACTGCCCAATGGAGTAAGGAGACCCCTGATGCCGATTTAATCACGGCTCAAAAGGGGGATCCAATAATTGGTAAGTTTTACCAACACATTGAGGACCCTGAGAACTTTCCCCTGACGGATACCGATTACATTGGGAAAGAGGACCTAAGAGTGTTGATGAAATGTCCAAAGATGTTCCGGTCCAAGACGGGTTGTTGGTAAGGAAATCTCAAGCTGGCCATGATCAGTGGGTGGTTCCTACCTCATTCCGAAGCCTGATGTTAAGTCACGCCCATGATGAGGCCACAGCCGGTCATAGGGGGTTTCACACAACACTTGAAATCTTAAGAGAGGTTGCATACTGGCCACACATGGGCCAGGACCTCAACCAATATTTGAAGGGTTGTCTTGTGTGTGCACAATTTCAGCCATCATCCCTCACACACCGTGCGCCTCTCCAAAAGAGGGGGATGACACTGCCATGGTCAGATTTGCAAATCGACTTTGTAGGCCCTGTAATTCGCTCGTCTAGAGGAAACAAGTACATGTTGACCGTTACATGCTTATTTACCAAGTGGGTGGAATGTCTCCCGGCACCAAACTGCAAGGCAGAAACAGCAGCTGCCCTGATGATTAACCACATCTTTTCCCGTTTTGGTCTACCTCAAAGGATTGAGTCAGACAGGGGTAGCCACTTCACCAGTGAAGTAATGACAAAGATGTGGGAGATACTGGGGGTCAAAAGGAAGTTACATATTGCTTACCGGCCAGCTTCCTCTGGGGCAGTAGAACGCTACAAGCGAACCATTGTGAGCATCTTGAAAAAGTTTGTGGCAGATTCTGGGCCAAGTTGGGATATCCGATTACCTCTGGTCCTGATGGCCATCAGATCTACCCCTTCATCTGCAACTAAAAAGATCAGAATGGCCATCGCAAGAGGGGGGCTTGTGGGATGTTTTTACCCATGCATCCAAGCCCTACCAGAAAACTGTGCAGTACTGGCATGGAAAACATCATGATGGCCAGAACTCCCCAGAGAGTGCACAGGGAAAAAATGAAGAATAGGCTGCCACCCATTTTTGCCTTTGTTGTGAGCACAGGAGGACACTGCCGAAAACCACCATTGGGCTAGACACACAGTAGCCTGAAACCATTGGGAATGGCAATGCTGATTGCCAAAAGCAACCCAGAACTGTGGGGAATTCATTTTCTTAATGTCAAAAATGGATGCAGTACCGGTGCTCACCACTATCAGAAAGCCGGCGTTTTAAAACCACCAGACTTTTGTGTAAAACTGAACAAATGAACCGAAACCAGGCCAAGGAAAGACTTGGTAAGAGGTGGATACAATGTAAAATTATATTCTGAAATGACTTGAAGGAAGTAATTATGTAATGTATATATAAAAAATAGCTGCATGTAAGTTGGATTTGAATGTAGAAAACTGGGAACTAAAGTGACATTTAGCTGAATTCTGCCTGACAACTACCCCCGACAGGAGTTGAACTGGCTCAACAACTCTTCCTGCTGGCCCCACCAAAAGGAGATCACATGGCCCTGTTGATTGAAAGGAGAGTGACCCCTGGGGACTACAGGGAACTGAACAATGGGCCTTCTTTGGCTCAGGCAAATGTTATATTGGGGGGGCCGTAAAGTGGCTTCCTCTTGGGAGAAACTGGGAGGGGCAGTGCCTCTGCTAGCAAGCTGCGCTTGGGGGAAGTGGATAAACCAGTTATTCCACCATGTGATGGGAAGCCACACCCCTTTTTGACCAGGTAGATAACTCATAGTGCGGACTGGTCAAAATTATCTAAATAATACCATTATTCTTGTGATTTTTCGGTGCACATTTTAAGAGGTGTTAGGACTCTGTGGTATGTTCCTGGGGATAGTAGCGGAAAAAAGGTTGTTACTCCAAATGTCTGCATGTTAAAAATCTGACACTTTATCATCTGGAACCCATATCCCTGGTGCACATTTGTGTAAAATCTGGAAAGGTTTAGAGGTCGTTATCTGGATGAAAAGGGGAGAATCCTGTCATCAGTGGACACAACATCGTACAAAGACAGGGATCGGATGGTTTGGTGCAACAGAAAATACGTTAGCTGGACCTATAATATGAGAAAAATGGTACATAGATAAATATGTATTTGGATCAGAAATAGATTTGTGTGCAATTTGACAAGGGGAGGTTCCTCTGACCATAAAACCTACAGCATCACTCTGACTCACATTTCCTTCCCCCAATCATGGGAGAGGGGAGAATTGGGCCAATGATAAGTAGAGAGGGGCAGGCTCAGTTATGCCACGCACACACCCATTTTCAAAACACATAAAAAGGGCCACTGAAACCCAGGTAGGGAATTCACTTTCCACTTTCTTGCGGGACGCTTTGCCGGGAGACTCCAGACTTCAAATCCATCAACCTCCAGAGACCAGAGAGACCAGAGATCCAGAGAGACCAGAACTGTGCAGTGCTGTAAGCAGAACCAGTGCTTGGCAGACCCAGAGAGCAGAGCTGACCCAGATAGACCTGACCAGACCTTGATGGCTTATTTCAAAAATATAGTTTAAGTACTCACTGTGCCAAAACCAATCTCTTAATTTAAAATAATCTAATCCAAACTATTTTAGACTATTAGAACTGCCTCCTAGAATCGTGTCATTCTGTCATCTTTAAAACTGAAAACTGTCATCTGTCATTCTGAGCTTTAAAATTTCAAATCCGAAAAACGACTTTCATGAAATCGTCCGTATCTCCGGAACTGTTTGTGCTAGGAACGAGATTTTTAGCACAATTCTCACTTCATTGTCATCACATTCAAAGCATTTTGGGCCTGTGTTTCAAACCTATACCTGTTTTCCTCTAAGCTTGCTGGGGGGGAACTGCATTTCGTATATTGCATTTTGTTGGGATTCTTGAAGACTGTGTGCTCTCCTTCCATTTCTTACATTGCATAGGGGGGGGAGTGAATTGTCAAGGAAAAGTGATTACAATGTCTTTTGTTGAAGCCATATCAAGTTATTTTCTGTACTGCATTTCATTCATCATTGCGTTTCCTTGAACCATATAAAGCATTCTTTCCCACCTTATTCTTCTGTTCCTATTCATAAGTTACCTCTTGCTGATTACTGCTCATATTCACAAGTGTAATATCCATTATCAATTTATTTATAGAAGTGTGATATATATATATATTGTTTAAATTTTCAAATAAACCTTTTAATTTGCAAAACAAACCTACTTCTTGGCTCAGTGGGGTCAGGGGGATTCTAAGAGGGGGGTGTTATACAAGGGTTGTCATCCAGAGTACTGAACTGGACATAAAAATACATCAATAAGGGTTTTCCTCAGCATCCCAGACTAGGCATTGACTTAGCTGTAGTGTTGATTGAATATCGCTTACAAGTGTGTGCCAAGGTGCAGGTGGAATATCCAGGGGTTGAAGAAGGCCCGTAGGTCTTTGTTTCTGGGATTTATTCTGTGCACAAATGCCACATGACAGGATAAGATGCGCCAGGTCGGCCACCAATAACTTCTTTGGCTAGGGTCTTGGCAATTCCTGGATGTCCTTCTATCAGGGGGTCGTGATAAACCAGAAATGACTTGTTCTTGTAGTGCCTTATTCGGTAGATATAAACGCCCTCTGAAATATGGGAGTTGGTTCTTTGTTGTGTAATGTTCACCTTGAGTGGTCCAGTCTTTTAGAGCCTCAGTGATCATTAGGAGCTGAATTTCCTTTTGGAGTTCGTCCAGAGATAATGTTGTTGTAAGTCCTAATAGTTTGTCACCTGGAATAATGGCCACTGGGTCTGGGGTTGAATATGCGTTCTCATCAATACCCATGTGGGGTAGTGCGTTGACTTTTCCGTTCTGGACTCCAGGTCGGTACGTGATTATGTAATCATATTCTGCGAAGAATAAAGCCCATCGGCGTTGACGGGTTGATTGAGCCTTTTCCGTCTTGAGGTATTGTAGGTTGCGATGGTCGCTGATTACTGTGTTGGTATGTCTGGCGCCTAGGAGGTAATGCCGCCAAGCCTTAAAGGCTGCCTTGATCGCTAGGAGTTCCTTGTCTGTTATTGCATAGTTAAGTTCAGGTGTAGTAAATGTTCGTGACCAAAAGGCCACGGGATGTAACTGGCCTGTTTCGGGATCCCTTTGGGAAAGAACAACCCCCATTGCCATGCTGGAGGCATCTGTTTCCACTACATATGGGAGATCTGGGTGGGGGTGTCGTAGCAGTGGGGCTGAGGTAAATCTTTTCTTGAGTTCCTGGAAGGCCTTTTCTGCCTCTTCTGTCCATTGGAACAGTTTGTTGTTTTTTCATAATAAAGAAGTGATCGAGCACAATATGGGAGAAACTCGGGATGAATCAGCGATAAAAGTTTGCAAAGCCGAGCATACTTTGGACACCTTTGACTGAAGACGGTGATGGCCAGCTAAGGATGGCGTCTACTTAGTGCATATCCATCCGGACGCCTCTGGGAGTGACGACAAAACCAAGGAACTCGACTTCGGTGACATGAAAGAAGCATTTTTCAAGTTTGGCGTATAGCTGGTGCTGTCAGAGTTTTGCAAGGAAAGAGCGAACGTGCCTGACATGGTCATGTTTAGAAGAGGAGTACACCAAGATGTCGTCGATGTAAACTAGGGCACATACGTCGATCAATTCCCATAGTACATTGTTCATGAAGTACTGGAACGCGGCCGGAGTGTTGCAAATCCCAAAGGGCATCACCTGATATTCGTACAGCCCATACTTAACAGGAAAGGCAGTCTTCCATTCATCTCCTTTCTTTACACGCACGAGATGGTATGCCCCCCTGAGGTCTGATTTGGTGTAAATTTGGACATCCTTGACTTGGTCCAGCAGTTCTGGGATAAGGGGTAGAGGATAACGGTTTTTAACTGTTACCTGGTTTAGTGCGCGGTAGTCGATGCACGTTCTCAATCCCCCTCCTTCTTGGGTACGAAGAATAGGGGCAAGGCTGCCGGGGATTTGGACGGGCGGATAAAACTATTTGCCAGGTAATGGTCCAGATATGATTTCAAGTGGAGATTTTCAGGTTCGGTGAGTGCATAAATTCGCCTACACGGGATTTGTGCACCAGGTACGAGGTCGATCTGACAGTCATATGGCCTGTGAGGGGATAAGGTATTAGCCTGTTCTTTTTGGAAAACATCTTGGAAATTGTGGTATTCGCTCGGTAGTGTACTTGTTACACCTAGTACCAACGCCTCTTTATGTTGGACAGGTGTCTCTGGGTCAGACAATGGCATTTCCACTTGGTAGCACACATGAGCACATTCATTACGAGAAGGCGAATTTTTTGGCTCGCCAGTCAATGTTAGGATTGTGAGCCACCAACCACGGCATCTCTAGAATCACCCGGAACTGGGGGGCCTTGATATGGTCGAAGGCAATGGCTTCCCGATGTCCGTCTTTGCACAGAAGGGTCAATTCTGCTGTGCGTTGAGTTACAGGACCAGAAGCTATCTCCATGCCGTCGACAGTGGTGACCTTCTCAGTTGTCATTTTCTGACAGAGGGGAAGCCCCATCCTTGTTGCCAGGCCTTGGTCTATGTAGTTACCAATAGCTCCGCTGTCTATGTATGCCTCCACAGCATGCATCCGAGATGGTTGTTGGTGACTGATCAAAATCACAGCAGGGCAAGGTGTGAGGTCTGTGGCTCTTTTCCTTCGCTCGACAAACGGACCTCTGCGCTTGCCGGGCCTGGAAGTTTTCCGACTCTTCTCCTTCTTTCTCTGTAGCTCCAACTGTTCTCCTAGGGGGTTTTAGGGGACATTCTCTGAGGAAGTGACCTGATTTCCCGCAGTACAGGCATAATTGCTGTTTTCTCCTTTTGTCTCTTTCGGCCTTGGTTAATGGGCTCCGTACCCGCCCAATTTGCATATTTTCTTGGGTCCCCCGTAAAACGTTCCGTGGCCCAATGGAACTACCCCAGGCAGGACCACCTGCACTGGATTGACGGATGTGGCTGGAACCGACGGAATACTTCCTGGCAACGGAGCCTGCCCAGCCTGTGTTTGGAGCAATTGTCTGGCTAATTCATCGGTGCTGTCCTTGGTGACAATCAACTCCCTCCTGAGTGTGTTGGTTTCTTGCCGGGCAGAGTGCACCTCGGCCCGTAATTCTCCCAGTAACTGGGCTAGTTGGTCAGTCTCTGATGTTTCCATGACGCCCAGGTGGATGTTTTTAATTGAGGCTTCGCATTCTTTTACGCTCACCTGGTATCCACGGGGGCGCCACACGATACTGAATGGAGGTCTAAGCGCTATCCTGAACCCCTCTCTGCTTGGTTATGTGCCAGCCGTTGGATAGCGCCTATAACAGGAGAATGGAGGGTTTAGATACTAGTTCTATGATGGGTGGACTCCCACATCCCTCTGGTCCAAATCCCCTCCATTGGGGTTATTGCTCACCTTAGGTTTTTGTGCGTTGAACTCTCTGTCCTGCGTCTCTGTGCAGGAACACGTGGTTGGTGCGGGAATTCCGTGGACATAGTTGCTTCACTGGTCCGTGTGCCCTTATGTCGGGTCCAGATTGGCTGTGACTCTGACTCTGCTTGCTGTCTTCCAGGTGAGTTATAATGTCTTTTCTGTCTTTATTCTGTCTCTTTCTTTCCCTCTGTTTTCTCTGTCTTCTCGGCGTCCTGCTCCACTACGCTGTTCCCTAACAATGTCTCTTTTTGTTTTCACAGGGATGGTTGCAATCTCAGAGTTGCAGCGCCAATGGTGAAGACCACAGTGAGTTATTGATGCGCGGAGAGCTGCGCTGTTTATTGGTGTTAATTGCTAACCTGTGTTCTCTTCCCTTCTTTGTACAGGTTGCCGTGATGTTCCGGAGTGATGAGCGATCGAAGCGGTGCTTGCCCAGGTAAGTGCTTTGTTAATGCTGACCTTGTTCCTTCTCCCTTGCAGGATGTGGTGAAACCGAAGATGGGCGAGGCAAGAGAAGCGCAGGGTGCTGCCAGGACTCACTGCTTGCCCAGGTAAGAATTGTTATTAATGCTGTCCTTGTCTCTTTACCTTTGCAGGTAGCGGCGAACTCCGGAGATGGGCGAGGTAAGCCAAGCGCAGGATGGATTCAAGACCGGTTACTTCACAGGTAAGTGTTCTTGCTCGCTAATGCTGTTCTTGTTCTTCCATGTTATTAATGGAATCCAGATCTAGGGCTTCAGAATCGGGCCGCCGGAGAAGCAGATGAGCAGGAGTGTACACGGTGAGCGTTACCCTGCAGGAGTGCAGAATAACGCAAAGCGTGTTCTGCTGTTTGGGTGTAGTTTAAATAGCCTAGGTAAATTAGTTCCAGGCCAAGTATAGCCCAGCCACACCCAAAACACTAGACCACATGGCTTGGTTCTAAAGAACTGAGCTGTGTAATAGGCCTCCATGTTGGATTAAGGGCCAAAGCTGGTATTTCTTTATTCCTGTTAATGAACCTGGCGCCAAAGGCGCCAGGACGCACTCCATGTATGTTTCTGAGGGAGTTTTAAGGCCCTTGTGGGCCAGTGTGAAGGGCTTCAGCCGCACTGCTGCCAGGGGGCTGTTATACTTGAGGGGGTCCGGGCATGGATTGTGACATAAACATCCTGCAAGGAAGAGGTGTGCGGGGCACCTCGATGTCGATAGTTCTGGACCGCAAAGAGTTTGAAGAACTGTGGCCCAGCAAGGGCGTCGAGTCGTTGGCGTCTCTGTGGTCTTTGGGTGGTGGGAAACCCACCGGCGGATGCTCCTCGGTGCGTTGACGGCCTGGCCTTCTCCGGCGGGATAAGGCGGGCCGCAGTGCGGACCAGCGAATCCGTGAATCGAAAGTTCTTAGGCAACGGGAGTACGGCGGCTCCGGTCGGTGATGGCGGTCATCGTCAGTGGCGGACAACAGTCCGGGCGCTTCTCTTTGGGATTCCACGGCAGTCCCCGCCTCCGTTCGGCAGCCTGTCGTAGGTCTGTCTACCAGGGAGCTTTGGCAAAGATCAGCTGGTGCACGATGGTCCCTCGTAGCCCGAAAAGAGGGCGCCTTACCAGGTCCTCTCTGGGTCAGTTCTTGGAGACACAGCAGCTTTCAGATTGATGAAGTAGAGCAACAGCAAGACTTCTCTTCCAGAATGGCTTCAACGTTAAGCTTCAGTTTCTCTTCAGCTTCTGAGCATAAATTATAGCAGTGAGAGGCCCCCAGATATACTAGTTGATCTCCCATTCATTCTGCTGGGCCACACTCAGGCAACCAAACAGTCAGAAGGGCATTCATGCAGGCAGGCAGCCAATCAGGTGCATCGTGCATTCAGGTCATTCACTTCTCTCCAGACACTCACAACAAGTTATGTGTATTGGGACAAGTACCCAGCCATTCAACACGCCACACTGCATTCATACCAGTTTCGGGCAGAGCTGTCTCATTCATTGTGTCAAACACCAGATACTAGACATCCACAACACAGAATATGTATTTGTCACACACTCCATTCACCCAGGTCCCATCCACAGGGTGTACCCACAACATACAGTCACTGGGAAGGCTCCAGCCATTCTGGCCTGGACTTCACAATAACACCATACATGGAACTTCCACCCAACAGCTGGTCAGGGGGAAGGGACAGAGTCAGGGCTTCCCAGGACTTTGGGAAAACAAGGTAACAGGCCATAGAAAGCAAGAGGCCACAGGGGCCATCTTGTTTCCTATCAGGAATCAAGTGATTCCAATGGCAGGGCCTGGGTATCCCAAAATGGAGGATACTCAGAGCACCTGTCAAATTCAGCATGTAGCTGCCCTCAGCCCATACCCTGCTCTCTGCGCCACACACAGGTGCCCAAAAACATACACTACTGGCACAGGGTTGTACCCCCTACCCATGGGTGCCATAAGGGTATCCCATGGGTCTGCATACAAAATCAAAAGAGAGGGCTGCACCCATGGAGGACAAAGATACAGAGGCCCTGTCCCTCCGCTACATTTCCAGCATCACAGTCACCCCCCCCCCGACTGAGGTTAGGTTGCCTAATCTCCCACGAGATAGACACCCTCAACCAGATGGTCAACATACCTTCTGGAAAGGCCATCTGCATTATCGTGACTCTTGCCTGGTCTATGCTCTATGGTGAAGTCTAGCCCTTGCAGTCTAATGGACCACCTGAGCAGTTTCGGGTTCTCACCCTTCATCTGCATAAACCACTTCAGGGGCTTATGATCTGTTTGGACCTTGAAGGTAGACCCGGTAAGGTAGGGCCTAAAACGCCTAAGGCTCCAAACTAGGCTCAAACATTCCTTTTCAACAGTAGCCCACCTAAGTTCTCTACCCTTGCGTTGTCTACTGATGAATATGATAGGATGTTCCCTCTCTTTGTCATCTAACTGGGACAAGACAGTTCCAATTCCAGTGTTACAGGCGTCAGTTTGAACAATAAAGGGCTTGCTGTAATCGGGCGCACACAACACAGGTGGCCTACACAGACTTTCTTTCAAGCCACCAAAGGCCCTCTGGCAGTCTTCAGTCCAAATAACCTTCCTCAGTTGTTTGGGTGAAGTCAGTGCTGTCAGGGGTGCAGCTATGGTTCCATAGTCTGCCATGAAATTGCAATAATACCCAATGAGACCCAAAAAGGCTCTCACCTGGGTTTGAGTAGTGGGAGTCTCCCAGCCATGTACAACCTGTACTTTACAGGGGAGAGGTTGGATTTGTCCCCCTCCTACCTCATGACCAAGATATGTGACTTTACCCTGAGCTATCTGGCACTTGGTGGCCTTGATAGTGAGGTTAGCCCTTTTCAAGGCCTGCAACATCTTATCCAGATGTGTCAAATGCTCTTCCCAGGTGGAACTGTAGACAGCAATGTCCTCTAAGTAAGCCACACAAAAAGCCTTCAGCCCACTGAGCGCATGATTGACCAATCTCTGGAAGGTGGCAGGGGCATTCTTCAACCCAAAAGGCATGACCCTAAACTGGTAGAGTCCCTCAGGTGTTGAGAATGCCATCTTTTCCTTGGCATGGTCCGTCAGAGCTATTTGCCAATAGCCTGAGGTAAGGTCAAAGGTGTTCACAAATTTGGCAGCACCTATGGTGTCCACAAGCTCATCAGCCTGGGACAATGGGTGCACGTCAGTTTTGGTGACAGCATTGACTCCTCTGTAGTCCACACGGAACCTCCAATCCTTGGTACCTGCCTGGAAACTTGCCTTGGGGACAAGGACCACTGGACTGGACCAGGGACTGGTTGAGGGTTCAATAACACCCAGATCCAACATCTTGGCGACCTCAGCCTTGATGTGGTTCTTAACTGTATCTGACATACTGTAGCACCTGCTTTTGACAGGCACACTGTCACCAGCGTCAATTTCGTGCCTACACCACGATGTAAGGCCTGGAGTCAGTGAAAACAGAGAGGCATACTGCCGGAGCAAAGCCCTGCAGGCCCTTTGCTGGTCTGTCGTCAGATCGGGAGAGAGATGTACTCCCTCCACGGAGCCATCCTGAGGGTTGCTATGCAGCAAATCAGGAAGGGGCTCACTCTCATCCTCTTCTTGCTCTGAAGCTAGCAAGAGACATGAGATTTCTGCTCGCCTGTGGAAAGGCTTGAGCCTCTTAACATGGAATACCTGAGGTTCTACCCCAGGGGCTCCCATGTCAACCAGATAATTGACTTCGCCCATCTTGGAGATGATCCTGAAGGGTCCAGTCCACTTGTCTGCCAAAGCTCTAGGCTTCGTAGGCTCCATCACAAGGATTTCCTGTCCCGGAGTCCAATCCACTGGTGAGGCTTTAAGGTCATGTCAGTACTTATTCAATTCTTGGCTGGCCTTGAGATTCGCTGTCACCTGACCCATCATCTGTGCCATCCTTCGTCTGAGGCCTAACACATAGTCCCCCACTTGCTTGGCGGGATCTGGAGGGGTGGCCTCCCAACCTTCTCTGATCAAGGCAAGGGGCACCCTCACGGGATGTTCAAAGAGTAACTCAAAGGGGCTGATACCAGCACCCTCTTGAGGTACCTCTCTGTAAGCGAACAGCAGGCATGGCAGGAGGAGAACCCATTTCCTCCTTAGGGGCTCTTCCAAAGCTCCTAGCATGCACTTGAGAGTTGTATTAAATCTCTCAACCAGACCATTTGTCTGGGGATGGTAAGAGGTGGAGAACTTGTAGGTTACCCCGCACTTTTTCCACATGTTTTTCATGTAACTAGACATGAAGTTGGATCATCTGTCAGAGACAACCTCCTTAGGGAATCCAACATGGGTGAAAAGGCCCAGGAGAGCCCTGGCAACCACCTTGGCAGTAACAGTCCGAAGGAGTATAGCCTCAGGGTACCTGGTGGCATGATCAACCAAGACCAGGATGAACCGATGTCCACCGGAAGTGGGAGGGTCAAGGGGACCAACAATGTCAATGCCCACCCTCTCAAATGGTGTGCCATCCACTGGCAATGGCTGCAGTGGGGCAATGACACTGCCTCCAGTCTTGCCAGACAACTGACAAGTTGGGCAGGTCCTGCAGTGGGACTCCACTTCCACTCCCATCCGGGGCCAGAATAAATGGGCAGAGAGCCTCAGCTTAATCTTCTTGGTACCAAGATGACCAGCTAAGGGCACCGTATGCGCCAACTGCAGCAGGAAGGGCCTGTAAACCTGGGGTATCACCCACCTTTGAGGGCACCAGGTTCAGGCTTAGTGGGCTCACTAACAAGGAGCTCACCCTCCCAATAGATCCGGAATGTCCTAGGCACTTCTCCTTGTGCCTGGGACAGGTCCTGTTTCCTCAGACCCTCAAGAGAGTGGCACTCTCTCTGTCCCTTACAGAAGACGCCCGGGAGGGTCCCCCTTCAGCCAGCAGGCATTGAAGATCAGGGTGGTCCTCCGGGCCTCCGGGTTGAGAACCTCTCCCACAGGAGAGTCTTCTGTCTCTTCTCCCTCAGGAGTTGAGTTTGGGTTTTCCACTGGACCCAGCCCGTCCGGAGCATGGATCCCAATGGGTGCTGTAGGAAAAGCTGGAAGAGAAGGAGCCCCTTTCACAGAGGTGGCCTTCTTGGTCTTCCGTCTTCTCGCCTTAGGCCTCGCCTTTGGCTCGGGTACCTGACACACAGCCACACCCCGTGTCACCTGTGACCTAGTGACTGCAGCAGCAGTCAGGGGGAGACCATCCGAGATCAACCCCAACTCCACTAGATCATTACCTAACAGAATATTAGCAGGGACATTGTCCTGAACCAGGACAGGAAGCTTTGCTGTCTTGTCTCCAATCATGAGTGTGACTAAGGCTACAGGCGATAATTTGTGAGGCCCACCAGCTAACCTGGTGGTTCTCAGAGGAGCTCCTACATAGTCCTCTGGCTTGAGCAGGGTCCTATCCACCACTGTCATGCTTGCCCCAGTATCTCTCAAACCAGTAGAAGGCTGGCCATTCAAGAGGACACTTCTCAAAAACCTGCGGGTGTTCTGTGGGATAGTCGCCAGTACTTCTGCGTACTGGTCCCAGGCCCCAAGGGGCACTAAGGAAATCTCTACAGGAGCACCAAATGTGCTCCCTACAGAGGAGAGGAGGACAGTGGCATCCACCTCAGACATGGGGTAAGGACAGGTCAGGCTGACAGCCTGGACTCCAAGTGCCAAGTGACTTGGGGTCACCCCCCCTTGTGATACAGAGTCCCCCACAGTCCCAACAAGTGCCAGGAATGCAGGGTATGGGACTAGAACCACTGGGAGCCTGCTTTGCAGCAGGTGGACCACTACTCTTATTCCCACCCACAGATAAATTATCCCCACTAGATTTTTGGGTCCTAGGAGAGAAAGGTTTTGGTTTACCCGACTGTGATTGCTTCTGGGACTCCTCAGCTTTCTGAGAGGCCCCCTTTTATTTGTCCTTGTCCTTCCCACTGGAGTCCTTAGGGGACACCCGGTGGGAGACCCACTTGTCAGCTAACTAAGCCAGCTTAAAGGGATTCAAAATATTCTGGTCAGCAACATACTGACGAAGCTCTGGTGAACAGGCTTCAGAAAAATGCTCAAAAAACAACAGGTGGGACAATTCAACAAATGTTTTCACTTTGTAACCATCATCCACCCCATCATGTTCATGTGCGCATCACTCACCCAGTCCACCCAAGATACATTCTCTCTCTTCTTAAGATCCCTGAACCTTTTAAGGTATTGGGTAGGTGTCTTGCCAAACTTGGCAATCAAAGCAGACTTCATGCACTCATACTGACCCCTTTCTTCCACACTCAGTTTCAGAATACAGTCATATCCAGTCTGAGGCACTCTGCTTAACAAACACTTAGCCCAATCTCTCTTATGAACATCATGAATTGCACAAGCCATTTCAAATGCTTCAATCCACTGGAGGATATTATAACCCTCCACCAACCAAATCTTTCATAAACTTGGTGGCTGGGGACCTGCCACTCTCAACTGATTTAGCTGAAGTCTCCACTCTAGCTTTCTCTAGCTGGATTCTCTGGTGCTCAGTGTCCCTATCTTTGAGTATCACTTGCTGTGCCAACTCCTCTTTCTTCAACTCAGCTTCTGTTGCCAACTTTTTGTATTGAAAGGCTAACTGTTCCCGTTGTAGCTCCAATTTTAAAAGTTCAATCTTTAGGGCTTCCCCCTGAAGAGCAGTGCTGGAGTTTGGAACAGAGGCAGTAGGAATGGTGGCATTCCCAGAATCAGATTCAGCAAAAACCCCAGGGGCGGAGTCCTCATTTGTTGCATCCCCCCCTTCAAGAGTTTCACCATCAGTCTGGTAGTCCACCAGGGCAGCTATCAGCTCAGCCCTATACTTATCCACAAAGTCTAACACCCTGGTTTCACAAGCACTCTGGAGAGCCTCTAAGCTCATCCTAGTCAATTTACCATTTGCAATAGACTCTATTGCTTGTAATGCAGTTATATTGTACACAACTAAACCTCAATTTAACAAAGTGCACATATTTTGTAAGTGGCACGGTTATACACTGATTCTCAAAACCATAAGCATCCCACCGCTGACACCAGTGTAAAGACTGGAGGGTGGTCTCTGTACTTCTGCTCTCTATATAGTAGAGGAGAGGCACAGAGGACTCCAGCCAAGATTCTCTATTGTGTTATAGAGGCCATCTTGTTTCCTATCAGGAATCAACTGATTCCAATGGCAGGGCCTGGGTATCCCAAAATGGAGGATACTCAGAGCACCTGTCAAATTCAGCATGGAGCTGCCAACAGCCCATACCCTGCTCTGTGGGCCACACACAGGTGTACCGCCAGGAGTCCCACATGAACTCCTGCACAGAAAACACGACAGAACACACGATAAAAAAGCAGTAAAGGACAAGGACACAGAGGCCTTGTCCCTCCGCTGCATTTCCAGCATCACAGGGGGCGTCTCTGAGAATGGTATGCAAAACACCAAGTTGGGGTTCCGAACAGTTACAAAATTAAGTTGTAAGTTACATATGGGGGTTGGTTCCAGGACAACACACACCAGTAAAAACGAACATGGTCGCCAGACAAAGAAAGATACTGAGGGAAAAGGGTCAATAACTATATACAAATGTAAAAAGGGAGCAGGTGGAAACACCCGTAATGGGGAGAGGTGATGTTAGGTAGGGTCTCACTGTAGCCACACTTAATGTGAAAGGTCTGAGCTCCCAGACAAAAAGGTCCCTAGTCGTGAGGGAATTCCAGAAAGCCTCACTGTATGTACTCTTCTTGGAAGAAACACGCCTAATACAGGGGGAGGAACAAGCACTGAGGGGGGGGGGGGGGTAGGACAGGTGCACTGGGCCTCCGGGAACACTAAAAGAGGGGAAGTTGGCATAGTTCTTCACAAACAATGTAGGCGGCAGGAATGTGTAGCCACAAACCTACTAGAGGGAAGAATGCTTATACTGCAAGGTAAACTAGAAGGAGCTTGAATATTACTTGCAGCTACATACGCCCCCAATCAGGGCCTAGAGAGTTTCCTGCAGGAGGCATTCATAAAATACAAGGATTCGAAGCGAACCTGTATATCATGGGTGGGGATCTCAACTCGTGGGCGGACGAAATCCGGGATAGGAAGGCGGGGAAAGAAACTGCAGATAAAGGGACAGGCAAACCGGGACACTTGGGACTGGCAATTGAGAGGCAGGCCTTGTGGATGTATAGAGGAGTCAGCACCCAGACGAGGAGGGCTTCACCTTCTTCTCAGTGCCGCACAAAACATACACAAGGATCAATTACCTACTGATAAACAGGGATCAGGGCACAAGGGTGATGGAAAGCAGCATCAGACCAGTGGGATGGACTGACCATGATATGGTGATTATGACCCTGGATGTGGTAGGGCTATACAGACCTGAGGATATGTGGCACTGCAATGAATCGCTCTGGAATGATCTTCGAAGACCAATTAGGTAAAGCAATAACAGAATACTTCGAACTGAATGACACTTGGGAGGTGGATACAGAGGTGGTGTGGGATGCAGGGAAAGCCACTTGGAGAGGCCTTCCGATCAGATAGGGAGCAAGGAAGCAGAGAGAGAGGGGTTTGAGGGAGGAAAGGCTCAGAAAAGAGATACAGGAAGGGGAGATGAGGATGCACATTGCCAAGGGAAACACAGATGGGACCAGGGAAGAGGTGATGTTTAAGAGGGCAGAACTGAAGGCACTAGTTATGGGGGAGACACTTTGGAAGCTGAGGTATCTCAAGCGGAAATACTACGAAAAGGTGGCAAGGCAGACGCGCTGCTAGCAGGAAGACTCCGGGCACAGAGAGCAGAGAGGTGGGTAACTAAATTGGAAGGCCCTGAAGGAGTGGACCAGGTCCTGCCAAAAGACATTGCGAGACGTTTGCCCAATATTATGAAACGTTATACAAGTATGAATCCTCTGGTAAAGAAGAAGCAGAGTAAGCATATTTAAGGGGGTAAGCTTGACCGAATTCACTTACCCAGAGATAGAACACCTAGAAAGTCCAATCACAACTGAGAAGATAACAGATGCAATAGCGCGTCTCCCGAATGTAAAGGCCCCAGATGAGGACAGCTTCACCATAGGGTTTTATAAAAAACACGCAGGTATCCTAACACAACACATGGCAAAGCTCTACAATCATATTGTAGACACAGAAAAGGCGCCTGATGTGTTTTGTAAGGCACTAATATCAGTAATCCTGAAAGAGGGAAGGGACCCCATGCAATGTTCGTCATACCGCCCAATCTCACTCCTAAATGTATACAGGAAAATATTTACGAGAATCCTGGCGACGAGACTAGAAGGAGAGCTATCCCGCATAGTTCACCTGGATCAAATGGGTTTCATAGCATGCAAACAAGGCCTGGACGCCATAAGGTAGACACCAGATCTTGTGGAACATACCAAAGGAAATTTAGGAGACCAGGCACTACCGTGTTTGGATGCCGAAAAGGACTTCGATAGAGTGGAATGGGGCTTTCTCTTTGCAATATTGTGTCAAATAGGGATCAGGGACAAAATGTGCAGAGCAATAATGGCAATCTACACTGGTCCAACAGCAAGGTTGGTTGTGAATGGGACTAAATCTAGAGAGTTTGAGCTTAGTAGGGGAACCAGACAAGGGTGCCCGCTATCACCCTTATTATTTGCATTGACAATGGAATCATTAGGGGACATGATACGAAAGGATGATCGGATAAAGGGGATTATGGTAGGAGCCCAAAGACACAAGGTGAGCATGTATGCTGACGATATGCTGTTGTACTTCTCAGATGCAATGGGATCGATGCAGAGGGCACGCAGGACATTAGAGAAATATGGGGAGGTGTCCAGGTTCAAGGTAAATGTCAGCAAATCGATTCTCCTCCCCCTGCAGGAGCCCACTGAGGAACTACTTAGGGAATGGGCAGACCTAGGAATGCCGGTGGAGGGGGACAGCATAAGTGACCTACGAGTGAAGATACAGAGAGATTTGAACAAGCTATATGAGTGTAACTTTCCCCTGCTGCTGCACAGGCTCTTCAGTGACCTGGAAGCCTGGTCAAGACTAACAATCTCCTGGCTTGGACGACTAAATGCGATACAAATGATGCTTCTACCAAAGGTGTTGTACCTATACCAGGCGCTTCCAGTAGAACTCCCTGAATACCACTTTGTGGAACTCAAAAAATGAATATTAAGATTCCTATGGAGGGGAAGAAACAAACGGTAGCTTACAAGTTACTGGTGCAACCCAAAGAGAAGGGAGGGGTGGGTCTACCTGAGATGCAAACATACTATAGGGCCGCTCAATTTAGAGCCCTCATTCCTCACCTGCGCATGGAAGGGGACAGGCAATGGGTGGGGATAGAGAACTTCCTGTTTCAACCTGTCACTCTGGGAGAATGGCTCTGGACACCAGCCAACGTGGCTCTGGGAAGAGTCCACTCACACAGAATCCTGGGCCCGCTCTGGATACTGTGGAGGGGTAGAAGGGAGATGGCTAGGGTCATGACATGGCCATCACCATTAAGCCATATATATGCCCCACCAATACGGGATGGTATACCAGACCACGAGAGGTTCCACAACTGGTTCAAAGCGGGGTTGGAGAGGGTAGGACAGGTCCTAAAGAAGGACAGATTTGTAGAAATTGCAGACCTTGAAGAGTCCTTGGGGATAGGGAACATTTCAGTCTTCAAATATCTACAACTGAAGGGGGTGTTCATGTCGGAGGAATGGAAGATTGAACTACAGAGGGAGCTGACACATACAGAGATGTTGCTGGACAGAGAGAGGGGGTTCAGGGGTCTCATATCTAGAATGTACCATGCACTGCTAGAGGCGGAGGGAGAGGGCACTAACATACTCAAGAGGAAATGGAAAAGAGACATGGGGTGGAAATGGAATCAGAGCAGTGGGAGAAGTTATGTACAGATGCACAGCGTACTTCGGTGGCATGCCAATACAAGTTGCACGGGATTAAACTCCTATATAGATGGCAGTGGGACCCAGTGAGGATATCCAAAATGTTTCAGGGGGCAGACCCGCGCTGCTGGACGAAATATAGGCAGGCAGCGGACTACTGGCACATGTGGTGGGGGTGCGAGAAGGTCCGGCAATACTGGAAGGAGGTCCTGGGGTGGATAAAGGGCTTGGAGAAAATAGACTGAAACATGGACCCCTTACTGATGTTGTTGGGTATGGAGATAATTGAGGGAGACTGGGTGAAACTCCCGCATATGCCACACTACCTTCTCCTGGCAGCCAGGGCATGCTTGGTAGGAGGATGGAAGAGAGAACGGCTCCCAAGCGAGAAAGAATGGGCCTCAAAAGCATTGGACCTGTATCGAATGGAGGAACTAACTAGACAGATACACGATCAGACCCTGATGAGGGCAGTAGAATGGGTGGCATTCCTGGCAAAATATGACCTGGAACGCCCACAGAGGGAAGGTGACAGGGGAGAAATGGGGGAGGAGGGAAACGGAGCAAGGAAGCAGTGCTTAGAGAACATACCCCACAAACAAAGGGAAAAATGTGACTAGGGTGTGGCTCATGTGCAGAACGGAGTCCAGAAGCAATGAACTAAAAGGGTGCCCTGGATGGGACCTGGGAAATGAGGTAGAGACCAATCGGGGGTTCCTGGCAGATCAGGAACACACAAACCAAAGAGACCACAGCTGTGACAGTCCTGGAACCACAAGAGATCAGTTGGGGGTCGGGGGTTAGGGATGGAAAGGGGAGTTTTAACTTTTTGGGGGGAGGGAGAAAACATGAAACATTCAAAACTTCTATGGTGAAAGTATGCCATTGTACAAAGAGATGTCTTTATAAGTTATATCTGTGCTAATTCACCAATAAACTACATTTAAAAAAAAACTTCATTCAGACATGTGAAATATGCAAGAAAACCAGTGCACATATTCCCTTACCTGCCCTTCTAAACCCCTTACCGATCATAGAAATCCCTTTCTCCCGAATAGGGATGGATATTGTGGACTATTGGAAACCTCTAGATTGGGTAATAAATGCATTTTCGTGATTGTTGATTATGCTACTCGATAGGCATTCCCCATGCATAAGAATACAACCCAGCAAATCAACACCTACTGTCATTCTTTTGTAGGGTTGGTTTCCCCAAGGGAATTATAACAGATCAGTGTTCCAATTTTATGAGCAAACTCGTGGGTGAGATCAAGGAATGACTAAATATTTCCACCTTAAAAACCTCAGTTCACCACCCCAAACGGACGGATTGGTAGAGAGATTTAACAAAACCCTTAAGATAATTTTGAGAATACTGGTGGATGAGCATGGAAAGGATTGGGATAGCATCATCACCTGTGCCCAATTTGCAGTGAGAAAGATCCCTCAGGCATCCACTGACCTCTCTCATTTTTAACTGCTTTACGGTAGAGAACCAAAAGATGTCTTAGACATACTCTGGGAGACCTGGGAAGAGAGGGAGGAGGCACCTATTCCCCTCTCACAAACAGTTCAGTGGATCAACACTAAAACTGTTTCAGGACCTCTCCCCATACACCCTCGCGAACCGAAGACGCCTGCAGAGAGTGACGTCCTGGTTACAGGCTCAAAAGATTTGCTACCGCTGGGGATTCCCATGCATACTGATTATTGACCTTCACAATCAGCACTACGCAATCTCTTCAGAGGAAGACGTGAAGGGCTTAATGGCAGAAATAAATAATGAGACCACCTCGGGGTCGGGTCCCCGGGAGCTGACAAACTCAGACCTGCACCCCACTCCAAAAGACAGATGGAGAAAACCCAGGGGCTGGGACGTCCCCTACATCAGGAAACGGAAACCACGGATGTCAGGGACCTGCAGCAAACGCCGAGCGACCTCACCACTCTTCAGGAAACGTCAGTCATGCAACCAACCGAGAACCTGATGACACCATGCTGACTAACGATAATTATCAGTGCTGAATTGGGGGAACCCCAGATGACACCCTGAGAACCGTCAATGCTGTGGCCCACCGCGACTTGAACAATGTGCGGTGGATGTCCGTCCGAACCGCCCCCGTCCATGGAATCGAGGGACAGGGAGGAACGAATTGCTGAAGCGATCGGGGATCATCGGTGCACCACGTTATATTGAATGCTAGACACAAAATGGAACGCATGAAGGTTAAGAATTGAGTACGATAGCAATATCGGGGCACCCTAGACGGATTGCGCCCCTTACTGTTGACAGTTTGTCAATGTTGGTTAGGGTTGGGAGGTTATTAAGAACCTCAGTTATGATGTCTTACACCTTTTTATTGTTTCTGTCTTTCCTAGGTTGTTTTTTGGACACATTACCACTAGGCCTCTGCTGTGGCCCCATGCACTTCCCGCTAATTACAAACCGCAGAGTAGCTCTTGCTCTCCGGAGGGGTCCCTTGTTCGGCCCATCTCACCACCCAATCAGTCCACGTTATATCATTACATATATGCTAGATACAGATTTGGGGAGGCCGGAGGAAAGATGGTAAATGGGAGAGCCCCTTGTCCAGGTGAGATAACCTCACGCAACGTATCACAAAAGCTTGAGCGACCCCAGAATGGCAACCCCGGAAGTTAAATTGGTCACCCTCAATATCCAAGGCCTGAATTCCCTTCTAAAGCGCAATGTGCTGCTCAATAGGTTGGCAACGCTTGACTCTGCCCTCTTGTTTCTCCATGAAACCCACCTCCTACCCGCTGATGAGTTTTACCTCAACAATAAACTTATCCCACCAAATTATTTGCCTCCAGTGGCTTAAAGAAACGTGGGGTCACCATTCTAGTGTGCAAAGGCATTCCCTTACAAGTATTGAAGGTGGTGCGGGGTGGGGAGGGAAGGTTTCTCTTGGTGGTGTCAATGCTATGGGGACGCAAAGGGACCCTGGTCTCACTATATGCACTGAATGCTAAGCAGGATTTGTTTTTTGCAATGCTATCTAAATCCCTGTTAGAATAGGCAGAAGGTCAAATAATCTTGGGCGGTGACTTTAATTCTGTGATCAACCCTCTGGAAGACAAGACACTACCCCCAACGGCCAATGATAAGAAATATTTCCTAGCCCTTACCACACTGTTGCAGGAACACTCACTCATTGAGGTATGGCAGTTCCACCACCAGGAGGAACGGGAATATACTTATTTTTTAGCAGTTCACAAGGGGTTCTCTAGGTTAGACATGTTTCTTCTCTCTGATACGCTAATCCCTCTGGCGACAGATACTGAAATACTCCCAGAAGCTCTCTCCGATCATGCCCCAGTAAGATTAACGCTCTCCTCACTTCAAGCAACCCCACCCTAGAAGCCACCCTGGTGACTAAATGATCTCCTATTAGAGGATCTCTCAATCCGATCTCAAATAGCGGACATCATAACATTTTATTTTAGGGAGAACGACACTGGCAATGTGGGCTGCGACATAGTGTGGGATGCTGGCAAGACAGTAATTAGGGGGCACCTGATTGAGCAAGCCGCACAGAGGGGGAGGGCTAGAAGAGTGCTACAGACCCAACTAGAGGGAGAAACCCATAGGCTCGAAGCAATATAGAGATAGAGAGGTTTGCGGCGCTCTCTGAGAGATTTAAGGGTAGCTAAGAAAGCATTGGAGTCACACCATACGGGGCGAGCAGGGCACCATATGATGCTTACTAAGCAATATTTCTATACGAAAGAGAATAAAGCTAATAAATGATTGGCTGCTAAACTGAAAAAGCAAGCAAAACGAAATAGGATAGATACCTTGTGAGACAGTACAGGCAGTCATGTCTCCTCGGAGGACGGCAAACTACATATTATCGAGAACTTCTTTAGGGAGCAAGCAGCCCTGCACGCAAGGGTCCCACAAGCTGCAACATTTTTTATAATAGCCACACAACTCCCACAAGTCCCATAAGCCCTAGGTGGCCCCTGGAAGAGCCAATAACTGCACAGGAAGTTGAAGGCGCGATCAAATCCCTTCCCCTAGGTAAGGCCCCAGGCCCTGATGGGTTTACAAATATGTTTTATAAAATCTTTAGTGCAGTACTTACTCCCCACCTCACAAAGCTCTTTAATTACTTATGGGAAGAAGGGTCTGCCGTAGGGCGTTTGACAGCATGTCGTGGGAATACCTGGGCTTAGTATTAAAGGGCTTTGGCTTTGACCTGAAGTTCTCTAGATTGATCATGTCGAACTTCCAGATCCCATCAACTCCTGTGTGGATCAATTCACAGTGGTCTGCTCAGATAACCTTAGGTAGGGGAACTAGGCAGGGCTGCCCTTTATCCCCATTGGTTTTCACAATGGTGATGGAACCCGTTGCCCAGCAGATTCGCCTTCACCCGAAGATCCAGGGATTGGAAGTAGAGGGGCAATGTCACAAAATCGCGCTATACGCGGATGATGTGCTGTGCTTTTTGAGAGAGGCTCTTAGCTCCCTTCCTGCTCTTATGGACTTATTGGCCCGAATCGTAACAATCTCTGGGTTTACGATAAATACGGCAAAGTCAATGGGTATGAATTTCACAGAACCCCCTGACACTTTATCCACTCTTCAGGGCACATATCCCTTTCACTGGAAGACCACACACATCACTTACCTGGGTGCGCACCTGACTCGAACATTTGCCGGACTGATGAAAGCTAATATTCCCAATCTCTTAAAGGAGTCCAGAGACTCCTTGCAAAGGTGGGCTTCACAAGAGATATTGCGGCTTGGGCACTTTAGTGCAATTAAAATGTCCTTACTCCCGAGACTTTTATACACATTTCATGCCCTACCAATACTGATCCCAGAACGGGACCTTCTCGAGTTACAAAAAGAAATCGTCCGCTTCATATGGCTGTGGAAAAAACCGAGGCTCCGCGTAAGCTTCTCACGCGGGGGAAAACGCATGGGGGCTTGGGGCTCCCTTCAATCCCGCGATATTATCGAGCAGCCCAAATAGCAGTAATGCTGAGCTGGACAGACCCAATAAAGCCACCCAAATGGCATACTATTGAAGAAACAGCAATCAAGATCCCTCTGAATGACTTACCGTTCCGCCTGAGAGAAGCGCATAACCATCAAGGCTTGCTCCTGTCCACTACGGCAACAACTCTTCGATGTTGGGACAATGCCTGTACTCAAAGAGGCTTCACTTCGGGCCTTGGCCCACTCTCCATTATTACACAGAATCTGGCCTTTACTCCAGGACTCCAATCCAATTCCTACCGTCTCTGGTCAAGCGGGAAACCACTGAGATTACGAGACCTTCATGCTAACAACTTACCCCTGACCAATGCAAAGAAAAATTAAAACTCCCAGAAATTGAAAGATTTAAATACATACAGCTACGTCACGGGGTAACTAACCCAAGCATAATAAGGGCAGCCACTAGGCCTCCCACGGGAATTGAACAAACAATCTTAGAAGGCCAACAATCTCATAAAATAGCCACTTGTTATCGTCTCCTGGAGAATGTCCCAATGAATGAGAAACTCCCTTACATGCTAGCGTGAGAGAGGGAGCTAGGGGCGACGATTTCTCAGGAATCCTGGTAAAAAGATAAGGGGTAGAGCCCATAGGATCTCACGATCCACTACCGTAAGAGAGGGAGCCCTTAAACTCTGTTTCCGCTGGTACTTGTCCCCACATAAACTACATGCAATGAACCCAGACTATCCGGACACGTGCTCGCATGGATGCGGGGAGAGAGGCGACCTGGGTCACCTGTGGTGGCACTGCCCTATCACACAATCTTTCTGGCTAGAGATAAGATCAAAGATCAGGGAGATTTGTGGCACCTCGCTTCCTATGGACCCACAAATAATGCTGCTGGGTGCTGCTCTGGAAGATGGGTCCTACCCGATTTCGGGCCCTAGAGCCGATTTGATTTCTCAGCTACTTATGGCAGCTCGACTCACCCGAGCCCGCTTCTGGAAAGATGTGGAGGGCCCTTATATTGCGTATTTATTGGTGGGTGAAAGTCTGGGAACTGCTGGGAATGGAAAAACTTACAGCCACAATCGAAGAGAAGCTGCCTAAATTCTCTGGTATTTGGGGACCATTCTTGAATATGTAGCTGAAAAGGAACACATGTTTTTTCAGCCAAGAGTTGTTAAATATCTTCAAAATCCATGATAATGCCTCTAATGTGTATGACCCTGGCAGAGTGCACCTAAAGTTCTTTCTCTTCTGTCTCTTCTTTTCTCCTTCTCTTTGTTCTCCCCTCGAGTCCTAAATTTCAGACTACTGTTATCTACTCCTAATCTGTGTGCTTGAGTGTGACAATAGTTTTATGAGCAACAGGTATGCAGTTACTTAGTTAAAATGAGGTTTCGATACAATGAAACTTGCCAATTGTTACTGCTTTATTATTGTTTGCAATATGTGAAAAATGTCATGTTGATCGAAATTTCAATAAAAAATAATCTGATTTAAAAAAAACCTATAGACTCTCCAGCCCGAAAACAAATAGTGGTTCAAGAAGTGAAATAAATACTGAAGGCAAACATTATCGAGCCCTCTTCAAGCCTGTGGTCCTCCCCTATTCTGTTGGTAACTAAACCTGCTAATTCTTGGAGGTTTTGCATAGACTTCAGACAGGCCAATGCCATCTCCACCTCCGATGCCTATCCTATGCCACACATTGATGAGTTAATAGATAAACTTGGAGGTGCCACATTCTTATCAATCCTGGATTTAACCAAGGATATTGGCAGGTCCCAGTACACAGACCTGATAAGGAAGACAGCTTTCTCAACACCCCTACGACTATTCCAGTTCAAGGTCCTCCCTTTTGGCTGACATGGGACCCCAGCCACTTTCCAATGGCTTATGGACAGGATATTACAGCCCTAATCCGATTTCTGTGGGGCCTATATTAACGACATAATTATTTATAGTCAGACCTGGGAAGATCATCTTTTTCATTTTTATACTATTATAAGAACCCTCAGAGAAGCCGGCTTGACAGCTAATCCATCTAAACGTCAGCTGGCTCAATCGGCTGTGAAATACATCAGCTTCTTTATAGGGAATGGCAGTGTCAGCCCCAATGAGAAAAAGTGAAAGCCGTCCTATATATACCCCCATACCTAAGACCAAGAGAGATCTTAGGGCATTCCTAGGATTGATTGGTTATTACCGTAGGTTTATCCAAAATGTCTCTGATAGAACAGCTAGGTTGACAGACAAATTAAAGAACACTGAACCCCAGAAGATTCAATGGACTGAGGAGAACGACACTGTGCTACAACAACTTAAAACAAACCTTGTGTCAGAACCTAATCCTAAAAGTAGTAGACTTTGTGAAAAAATTTGTGTTGCAAACTGATGTCTCTCACAGGGTTAGGAGCATTTTTAGCGCAGATTAGTGATGGATTAGAACACCCTATCCTATTCACTAGTCAAAAACTCTTCCCACGTGAGCAGAACTACTCTGTTTTTGAATTAGAGGACCTTACCATCAAGTGGGCAATCACTGATCTAAGATGCTATCTTCTAGGAAGGAAGTTCACACTTGTCACCGACCATTCTCCTTTTGTATGGATAAGTCAAAGAAAGCGGTTTAGCACAGATAATAAAATTAAATATTTACATGACTTTTGATAAGCACGAAAGTATACGGACAGACGTTATTCAACACAGGAAATACAGGTGAGTATCAACCTCTTTCTTGTTGAGGTACAATTTCCAAAGTGATGCACAAGTATACAATACAGGTAAGTGAGAACATAGGATTTTTGACGTGGTGCAACCCAAGACTGTAGTAGGCCCGGGGGTCTAAACAAGACAGTGTACACAACACTATCTATAAACACATTAACACAGGGGTTGTGTCACAGGACATCGACACTGGAGTGTTTCGGCCATGCAGGGCTGGGTGAGAGCCTGAGGTATTGGTGGCCCTCATCAGGATGATTTTCTCTAGTCCTTTCCATCTGATTCTGAGGTGAAGAGGCAAGTTTGAAGAAATGTTCTTAAGTTCAGGTGGTCCTTCGTATTGCGCATTTCTTTTGGGAGGGTTTTCCAGGTTTTTGCTGCCAGGTGGAAGAATGAGGATCCTCCAAGTTTTGTATGGTTTTGCTTCTAGGCGGATGTCGTTGCTTGATCTGAGTGTTCTTGTTGGTAGGCAGAAGAGATAGAAGAGGCCGAAGCTTGGGGAAGGGATCCCTAAGAGACCTATCAAAGTGTAATCTTGATTATTTGGTGTTACTGAAGGATTTGAAGCTTGGGGAAGGGAACCCAAAGGCATTAAGAACATTGACATTGGATAGGAAAGATTTCTCTTTACTGCGCCTTTCCTTCCATGTTAATCGACCCCCAAACATGTTTGCTTTTATTTTTGATCCTAACTTGACTTTTTCCAGTGGAGCACAACCTTCAGCTGCCCTCCTCTGGGCTTTTGCTCATCTGTTATGGGGATACTGACACATACTTCAGATTGTCAGTACTGGGAAACTATGTTTCCCTTAGTCTTTAACTATGTTTCCATTTTTTGGTAACATATGATCTATGTGGCAAGTACCTTAAAGTACCGCGCATATGGGTCCTTTTGTTGTATGGCTCTAGACACCCACTGAAGGATTTTTGGTGATTTACAAGTGTGCCTACAACGAACTTGTAGCAGCAGTTTACCTTTATAGTGTTTTTACTTCTTTTTAATGAACCATTTCGCGTTCACCGCGTCTGGCTCAAGACTGTGGCCAGTGCCGAAAATGGCTGTGCCACAAAGTCTTTTGTTCTGTCCTCTGGCCATTTTGTCCATTTGCCTTCCCCCAGGTCGAGCAGACCCAGACATTTCTTTATTTGAGCATGCAGCCTTCCGCGAAAACCGCAACCATTGCGGGCTCCTGCATGTCACATGTGCTAGTGCCCAGGAAGAGGATTGGGACTGTCTGGTCCCAATCCACACTACTGGTGCCAGTATCTGGTATGCCTGAATGACTGGAACAACCGTGGGCCGTGATTGGCGCACGCCTGGCGCGCATGATAGTGAGCAGATGTTCCATTAGCTATCCCAGATTTGAGAGGAAAACGAACCTTGGATTAGAGAAGGGGCTCTGCATCCATACCAGGTAGATCAACTGAAGTTCTCTCCGAACTACAGAAGGAGCCAACTATCCTGGAACCACTGGAGATGTGCTGGAAGGTTTGGCACCCTGAGCCAGCTATTATCCCGCCAGACCCCTGCTTTTGAATCGATCACAGAAGGCCTGCGAGACATGGGGAATCACAAGCTTGTGGTCCAGGGCCCTCTCTCGCATCCTAGCTCCTCTGGGTCGCGATTTAGGGGAGTGCACCTTGCTGCAAGCTTTTGCAGTCCCTGCGTCGCCCTCCTGTGTTGACGGTCATTGTAGGAGCCTTGCCTGCCTGCCCCCCTGTGCCCTGGGGCGTGCTACACTGGAACTGTCCTCTTTTCTACATCGTGAGCTGAGAAAAGGTTACTGTCCTGCCACTGACGATCGTCCCATCCCGCAGCCGCTGAGAGCTGAAGCGACGTGCGCCTGCAGGGGATGAACCTACAAGTTACCTAGCATAGACTGGTAAAGTTTGGCCCGGACTATGTCGAGGGTCGGTGAGTACTTACTGGTGGCCCCATGGCACAGCCATTGTTCTTTACGCACGAGAATCTCTAAAAAGATACCTTAGCTGGGCTAGCCTGCACTCAATAGCTATTCCCGAAAACTTGAATGTAGCTCTGCCTGCAATAGCACCCTCTTCGAATAGTGGGACACTGTTCTTCATCACCTCAAGCCCTTTCCTGAACTGCCACAGCTCCCTGAAGATGACCAGCTCTCTCTTATTACTGTACTGTACTTTTGAGCACAAGACTCCCCACTTCGTAGGGCTGGAATGCTTAAGTTAGGGATCGATTCTGAAGAACTGCCTAATGCTATATTTGTGTTAACCCACCCTTATCTTGCAGGTTGTAGCTATGTTTTCCCCTTTACCGCATAAGGCGAAACATAAGTATTTATTTGTTAAATAGTCAAAGGCGTGTGTGGTAACTGTTTTATATTACTGTGGTTTATTTGTGTTTTAATTATTAAGGCCTATAATAAATGTTTATGTATTTTTGATAAACACTTGTCTAGGCGTATTCTGTGGAGTTTTACTATGTGTGCTCATTGTGGGCTTCCGATCACTCTCTGAGACTTAGGGCATCATTACACGGACGGCGGTAAGAGTTAACGGTCACCGTTAATGGTAACGGTGACCGTTAACCCTTACCGCCTTACTACGAGGTCCCTTTGCGGGTTGGGGAATTTAACGGCTGCTTTTTGCAGGCGTTAAAACCCAACCCGCAAAGGGACCTTGGTGCTAATTACGGCACCGCAAATTTGCGGTACCGTAATTAGCACCTTCCCCATTCCCATTATGCCCTATGGGGCAAAAATGCGAATGGGGAAGGGCAATGGTGGAAGGGGGAATTACCGCCCCACCAACCTTGGAGTAGGGCGGTAATTCCCCTTTCCGCCAAGGCGTTGCCGGTAATTTACTGGCATGGACCAAGGTGCTAATAGCACCTTGGTCCACCGCCTACCGTGTAATGAGGCCCTTAGGCTTGACTGCCTCCTAAGCTATCGCGATTGGTCTGGCTTCTCCTCCAGAAAGTTCCCCTGTTCCACTAAACTAGGGTGGCCTCCGAAACCTCTGCCCACCAGGTCAGAGTTTACAAATCCATCTTAACAACATTGTTTGAACTATGAAGGTCCTATGAACAGTCGCTTTTGAGTGAGCTCAATCTTTTCAAGCTGACCAACCTACAACTGGTAAGAAGACCACCTGGAACCAATCCCGGCTTCCTATTGTTGTTGAACCACCATTTTCTGCTTGTATAAAACTTCCTAACACATGTGTCAAAGAGTGAGGGTAAGCATAAGTTTAGACACACACAGAATTCTATTTTGGACTTCAAGACTTTGACGGCCCTTAGAAACATCAGTTAAGGGAACCATCCCTTTACTGTTAGGGCCAGTTAGGCATTACACCAACCCAAGAACGTTAGTAACTTTAGTAAAATAAAGGTTTTGAAATGATTATCTTTGAGTCAATGGACCTCATTATAAGTTTGCCGGTCCGGGAACTATAGTACCGGTAAGCTTGCTGGTACCGTACTTCCCGGACCGGCAAACTACGAGTTGTGCTTGGGGGTGCCTTTCTGACACCTGGCGGGCAGAAAGGCACCCGCGAGCACAGCATGTCGGATGCACCGGCACCGTTATAAACAGTGCCGGTGCATCCGACCTCCCCATTCCCATCAAGCCACATGGGGCTCAAATGGGAATGGGGAGCATTTGTTTCCGGTGCCCAGGAATGGGCAAATACTGGGTCCGGCAAGGCCGTAATGACCCGGTAATTGCCAATTTCTGAACGCCGGAAAGAAAAGAATACTGGCGACAGCCGTGCCTGTAATACAGGCCCAGTGTCTCTCTTGATACCATGCCTGTCTCACAACTGGCATATATTGAAGGGACGGCATGACAATGCATTGGGAAATGGGCTTGTGCACTTTTGGTGACTTGCATTTATTGTACCTTTGTTACCCTACACTCTACAAAACAGATTGCAAACTGTCTGGCCTTCTAACCAAATGTTCACAGAAAGTGTGCTGTGTAATGCACTATTTTAACCCATTTTTCAAAAATGTTCTCATGGGAGAGGGAAGAATCCCCCCTCTAAACCTGTTTTCGTTAGTTAGGGCCCCCTCGCTATGCTCGGTCACAAATGCATATTTGTGACAAATATTTACACCCTCCAATAAAACAACTCACCACCGCTGGTGGCTGGTATATGTTGGGACCACGTAATGCCCCCTTCTTTCTACGCTAGGTGAAACATTTAAGCTTAGATGAAAAAACATATTTACTTCTTTCACTTGCAGTAGTGCATGCCCCTGCAGCGGCATAATCATCTTGGATATTGCGCACATCTGGTAGTCCGGGCTTTATTAAGGAGCTGGGGGGGCCCTGAGCATGGCTCGCACAGTGGCCCCATATTGGGCTCTGCTCACCTTGAACGCATTAAACTGTGATGTGAATGGTTGAGAGGGGGCGCAAACTCACCCAGGACCCTGCTCTTGTGCAACACTGTTTAAGAAAATAAGCATGGGACACAGAGGGCCTCATTACGAGGTTGGAGGTAGCCATGGGCTGCCTCCAAACTCGTTCCAACTCCACCCTGGTGAATGGAACAATTACCGGTCCATTCCAATTTGGTGGGACCGGTAATTCCCCATTCACCAGGGCCATTCACCAGGGCCATTCCCCATTCCCATTTGAGCCCCCATAGGGCTCAATGGGAATGGGGATGGAGCTAATAACGGTACCACAAATTGCGGTACCGTTATTAGCTCCAAAGTCCCTTTGCAGGTCCTGTCCTTAACGCCTGGAAAAACCAGGCGTTAAGGGAGGACCCGCAAAGGGAACTCGTAGTAGGGCGGTAAGGGATTACCGGCACCGGTGCCCTTACCAGTGCCGGTAATCCCTTACCGCCCACCTCGTAATGAGGCCCAGAGTCTCAGAAGTGAGAGAGCCATGGAGTGAACCACCCCTCCACACTCAACTTCTTCTTGGAAAGACCTTTGTGGAAGCTTCACTCGCGGGCTTGTCCTGTGCGGGTGGGGGATATCATTGAATAACGCACCTCGCACATGGAGCTCTGAAAACTGTACATGCATATAGCTCCACTCTTGAGGGAAGTTCAGCCCCCCTCGCCACACCTCACCCCGTTAAAAGAGATTTAAGACGAGTCATGTATGAAAACATAGGACATTAAGGTGTTATGTTCGGCTCTGGGTTGTGGGGGACACCATGTGGTTGCTTGTCAAATAACACAAAGATAAATGCAAACTGAGACAGATGGCCTCAGCTTACACCCGCACAATAGGTTTCGTCTATCGTAGTTGTAGCTGACTTATAGATACATTTAAAACCAGGGTATTTTGTTGATACTAAATCCGGGTCAATTATTAAATTATCAGGCCTCGCTCGTGCAGCATTTTGCTCCTGGGTAAACAGACAGCACACGCATCCCCATATCAGTGCTTTCTTGGCTTGTTTAACACATCTATAGATGTTTCATACAGTAACCTGCATTTGAGATTTCGGTTACCCTGTTAAAAATACTGCATTATGTATGTTTTACATATAGACTCCATGTTGAATCTGGAAAATGACATTCCCCAAATGTGTGATCGTGGACAAATATTGCCTTCCTCTGCGTCTCAGTTCTTATATCTGGTTGAAATGAGAGCGTCTGGAAACATGGGAGTTAGACGTATCTGAAGGTCATATGCCATCACTTCTCATGATGCCAATTGCGGGTGGGGTATAATTACATAACTTCCAATGATGTCATCGGAGTTCAATGGCCGTGGGATGTCCCTAACGCTACCCCTGGCATTTTGATGAAATGACGTCCCTGATCTTTATTTTACTTAAATGTCAGGATAGAGTAAGGCCTAACTTGACCTATGCTAAGGTGGAATTTCCATTGCTAAAGAAAACTAAGGATAGTCTGTGTCAGTAAGTTCAAATCAAAAGTCTGTCTGTGTCCAAAACCTATACTTGCTCTCACAACTAATTATTTACAATGTCTAGGGATGTCGGCAGCAAAAGAAATAGTGTTCAAAATAAAGTTCAAAACTTCTTCCAGCTCTTGGCTTATACTCGGCTTCCCCTTCCCCAAGTTTATAATAGTTCCAAATAGGACTCGGGGTTCCCTTACCCATGAGTTCAACACAGTTCACAAAGCCTCGGGTTTCCCTAAGAAATCAACCCAATTTACAAAATCACTGGGTTTCCTTCCCCAAGAGGAGAAATCTTTCAGTTTGCAAAAAGGGCAATACCAGTTCAGGTCTTTTACTTCCAATTCCACAAAACAGTATCAATTCCACTCCTTCTGGATCATCCAGGCTTCTCTCTACTTACGTTCTCAGGATCCCCTTCCCAAGACTTACCATTTTCAGCTTTAAAAAAAAGAAAAGGAAAGTTAACAGTTCCAAAAGATCTTGGCGTTCCCTTCCCCAAGGGTTAAATACAGTTCACAAATTCTCGAGGTTTGCTTCCCCAGGATTTCAGCTTTTCCAACTTTCAAACGCACAAATCGGTTCAAGTCTTCCAGCTTTCAAAACAGTACCAGTTCAACTGACTTGTGTAATCCCCCCCCACCCAGTCTCCCACGGTGGGGGGGCCTCTCCTTCCCATTTATTTTGTCTTGCTGCTATATTTGATGACATGTGGCATGACCTACATTAGAATGCCGAGTGCCTGATCTCACCTGCTCTTTTGGTTCCAGTCCCCCCTCCTCTCCCTGGCAGCAGCACCTGACCAGCAGTCAGGTCAAAAACACTCCCACATCCTCTCTAAACTCTGCAGTAAGAGCCTCCAAGAGCAATCCCAGTCACTGCCTCATAGCATCCGGTGGAAGTGTGTGTGTTTCTTTAACAAAAATGGGTTATTTCACAAGCAAGCACAGTTCGGCCTGTGTTTTAACCAGGCACTGGCTCCAAAATCGAACCAGAGATTGGCACATGCCCCCCTACCCCCAAATCTTGCCTCTGTTCCCCATCTCTACTTTTGAAAACTGTTATGGGGTTATCTTTTGCAGGTCATAATGCATTAGTGATGCCGATAGTAAGTTGCAATTGAGGTGTTATGTTGCTCAGATTCCTAACATTAAATGTTTATGTGGCATGAGTGGGTGTGTGTGTGTTTGTGTATATACACTTGGGCAAAGCCAGAGTAGTGCGAAACGTGTTGTCAGTAGGGAGCCTCCCCTCCTTTGTGCTGTTTTTGAAAAAAAAGAGGATTTTTTTTTCAGAGCTTAGAGTGCTGGCTGGCTTTGTTCTTTGTGATATATGTAAACATATGTCCCATTTTATAATTAAAGGTGCGACGAGGGCATAGTTTACAGTACTAGTAGGTGCCACGAGGCGTGCATGCATTGCACAGCGGGCCACATACAAGCCAGGGTTTTTGATTTCCAAACGGAGGCAGGTCTGTGGGGGAGCGGTGTTGGTGAGTATGGGGGTCGGGTGGCGAGTTAAGTGTGAAAATCCAGGCGTGTTGAGGGACTGGAGAAAACAAAATACAGGGCTGTGGCAGGGCAAATAAAAGAGAACGGCGGTTTGTAGGGGAAGATAGAAGGGGAAAAAGAAAAAGTAGGGGGAGAAGGAAAGTAGGGGGAGACAAAAGTAGGGGGGAGACAAAAGTAGGGGGAGAAGGACAAGAAAAGTAGGGGAGGAAGGAAGGAGCGGGCCAAAATGACAAGAAAAATTAAAACGTACCTCCACCTCGAGTTCTCAGGCACAGCTGGCGTTGTATCTGCCGAGGCAGAACTGCCTACTGCTGCTGCACTGCACGTGACCCATAAAGATTAGGAGCTTCCGGTGGCCTGTCCCTGAGCCCTTCCCTCTAGGCCTATTCACCAATAGGGGGCCTGCTGGGGAGGGCTGAGGTGACACTCCCTGTGTGCCACGGGCCCAGGCCAGAGTGAGAGAGACAATATGGAGCCCAAAACAAAAGAACTTCGGCAAACAAAAAGGAGACTTGAGGGTTTTAGTGACCTGTGAGAGCAGCCCCTCTCGGCTTGAAAAACAAATAAACTCAACAATTGCTGGCAGGTCTCTGTCGCTGGGGTGGCGCAATGCTGCCATCTTGCATCTATGGCTCCTGTTTTTTTTTATTGATATACATATCCCAATATCACTGATTTGTTATTAGATTTATTCCAAATATCATATCTACTTCATTAATAATTAGTATGCAAATCGTTCCATCGTTTAAACATAGTTTCACTATACATACATATTGTCTCCCAAAAACGAACAGTATTATTCTAGAACAAGTCCTAAGAGCAGTGTCAAAATAGTTTCTTTTTTTTTTTTATAACTCTGTTTATTGAGTTTTAAAGCATAACAACATAACAAGAAACATGAATCATCGGCATTCAACAAATGAGAAAGGCATAGCGTAGCAGCAACAAAGACAATATCAAAGGCAAGAGGGGCACCACAGGGCCAGGGGCCAAGGACAGTTGCATGTCAAGGCAGGCAGGTAAAGTTAATCAAGATGTTGAGCTGTATCGACCGGCGGGGCTTACTGCGCATCGAGCCATTTGCCCCATATTTTCTTGAATTTGCGGGGGCAACCCCGTGCATTGTAGATCCGGCGTTCCGAAGCCGCACACCTGTCCAGGTCATTCCTCCATCAGTTCAGGCACAGTGGGTCAGCGGAACCCCATTTAGCCGCGATAAGTCTCTTGCCAGCCCCAAACGCTATTGACAGGAACATCTTCCCATGTTTTGTCAGGTCTACTTCCCCCCAGATGCCCAGGAGTACCATTTTGGGGTCCCTAGGGATTGGTGTTCCCGTGGCGGCCGAGACCATATTAATACAGTCCCCCCAGAAGAGCTGTAACACTGGGCATTCCCATATCATATGGTAGAAGGTGGAGGGCTCAATTTTGCATCTGATACATGTCCCATCATCTAGTCCCCCCCATCTGGCCATCGCAGCCCGTGAGTGATACGAGCGGTGGAGAATTCTCAATTGTATTAGTCTGAGTTTATTTTCTATCCCAATTTCCCTGGGGGACATCAACGCATCTACCCAGTCCTCCGGCTCCAGTTGACCCACATCCCTTTCCCACTTCGCCTTGAGCCCATCAAGCTGCGTAGTCCCAAAAGAATTGAGGGTCTGGTAGAGAGTGGAGGTGACCTTTGAAGGGATGCCTTGGGGGAGGATATTGGTCTCAATGGGAGAGCATGGGGGTATGTCTGTCGTGTCTGGGAATTGGGCGTGGATGGCGTGGGCCAGCTGCGCATGTCGAAACCTGTCCATGGGCGTCAGACCAAACTGCACTTGCATAGTCTCGAAGTCTAGGAGGCGCCCCCCCTGTATTACATGTGCCAGTGTGTGTATCCCTTTTGCGTGCCAGTGAGCGAAAGCACCCATTTTCACTACTTCTGGGAGGAGTGCGTTGTGCCATATAGGTTGGGACAGTGTTGGGATTCCCTTCCAGCCGACCAGTTTGTGTGCCTCCCGCCAAGCTCGGCGGACGTGGTGAATCGTCTTAGGAAGCCTCGGGAGACGGTTGTGGGTGGCATACAATGTCTGGAGTGGGGATAGCGGGGCCATAGTCTCCAGCTCGATACGGATGTGCGGTAGTGTGGGGTCTGCATGCATCCAATCGTTTACCACACCGATCTGTGTTGCAAGGTAGTATGTACGTATGCAGGGCAAGCCGATACCCCCCTCCCAGACCGATCTTTGGAGCGTATCAAGGGCAATTCTGGATTGCTTCCCTCCCCATAATAGTGTGCGGAGATTCCTATCGATAAGTGCAAAGATTTCCTTGGAGATGGTGAATGGGGCGTTCTGGAGGACGTGGAGGAGTCTGGGGAGGGTCATCATCTTAAATAGTGCGGCTCTACCCAACAGCGACAGGGGGAGTGATTGCCAGTGGGAAGTGTCTCTGTTGAACCGCTCAAGCACAGGTTGTAGGTTCAGTTGGGGGAACCTTTCAAGTGTCGGGCCGAGTCGTATGCCTAAATATGTAAATTCCCTGATAGAGATGTGGTATGGGCAGGACTCAGGGATCGCGGAATCACCACCCTGGACTGGGAAATAAATAGTTTTGGTTTCATTCATTTTCAGACCCGCAAAGTTCTGATATTCCCTAAGGATGTGGAAACAATAGGGCATGAGATGCATGGGTTACTAAGATAGACGAGGAGGTCATCCGCATATAGCGAAAGGCGGTCTTCACCCCCCCCAGCCAGGCGAACCCAGTCCAGTTGGGGTTAGCTCTGAGCTCAATAGCAAGTGGTTCGATCGCCAGGAGGAAGAGAAGCGGAGACAGCGGGCACCCCTGTCTCGTACGCCTACCCAGTGGGAATGATTTAGAGGATCTGCCGTTTACCCTTACCGTGGCCTCCGGGAATGCATAGAGCAGACTGACCCATGATATGAATGCGTGTCCCAGGTTCATCCGGTCCATGATCGCCCACAGAGCGTCCCACCCCACCAAGTCAAATGCCTTTTCAAAGTCCACCGCCAGGAGGGCTAGTGGGACCGGTATCTCTTTGGCTCTGCACAGCGCCAGTTGGACCCTGCGTAGGTTCATATGAGTGGACTTATTGGGCATAAATCCACACTGGTCCAGATGAATAAGGGTCTCTATTACTTTCAGGAGCCTGTTGGCGAGTGCTCTGGCGAGGACCTTGGCTTCTCCATTAATTAATGAGATGGGGCGATAGGAGGCACATTCCTCCGGAGGCTTCCCAGGTTTATGTATAACTATGATGCATGCCTTCCTGAGGTCCGGGGGGAGCGCCCCGAGTTCTTTGCTACGTAGGAACATGCGGTGCATATGGGTCGATAGCCCACCTCCGAGGTATTTCCATGTTTCTGTGGGGAAGCCGTTGGGGCCCGGGGTTTTCCCGGGTTGGAGCTGTGTTAGCGCCTCTTGCACCTCGGTCTCTGTGAGTTCCGCGTTCAGGAGTTCCGACTGGCGTCGTGAGAGTTTCGGGATCTCGATCCGGTCGAGGTAATGGGAGGGTGCGGCCGGCGAGCTCTCGGTGGGTGGGGTATAGAGCTTCTCATAGTAGGCGGCAAATGCTTCGACAATGTCAGGGTCGTCCGTGAGTAGTGTGCCATCCAGTTGGCCTCATTACAACCTTGGTGCTAAGTGCACCAACTTTACCACCATGGTGTAAACTCTGTTTACACCATGGTGGATGGCGGATTTACCGCCCCATTCCAAGGTGAGTGGGGCGGTAAATCCCCATTTCCCATTTTCCCGTCCCCATTCCCATTTTTGCCCCATAGGGCATAATGGGAGTGGGGAAGGCGCTAATTACGCCGCCGTAAATTACGGCGGCGTAATTAGCACCATGGCAGGTTAGCGCCATGGATTTTAACGCCTGCTAAAAGCAGGCGTTAAAATCAGAATCAGGCGTTAAGGGTTAACGGTGGCGTTAACCCTTAACGCCTGAGTTGTAATGAGGCCCAGTGACTTGATGGCGTGCACATGTCCCCTGTTTTGTTGCAGCCTCTCCAGCCAGGCCAGTGTCTTATTTGCTTTGTGGCCGCGTTCATAAATTTGACTCCGGACGAGCTGGTGGGCAGTTCGTGCTGTGTCCAGAGCTAGGTTACTGAGGGCATCTTGTGCTGTGGTCAGGGCATCCTTCGTCTCTCGGTCGTTGCGCTCCAGGGTCTGACTTTCACACTCCAGGACATATGCCTCTGCCTCTCTGATCTTCTGGGCTTGTCTTCTCTGGTGGGCAGAAACCGCCGAGATAGCCTCTCCCCGAAGAACTGTCTTATATGCCTCCCAAATCGCGATCAGGCAATCCACTGAGCCCTCATTGAGGTCGAAAAACTCTGTTGTCTTTTTTTCCAGTTCCTCCACTATCTCGGGGAGCCGCAGATGGTATGTGTTCAGACGCCAGTTGCGATCCGGACCTGGGCAGGCGCTCTTTAGGGTCAAGAGGAGTGGAGAGTGGTCCGAAACGCCCCTTGCGAGGAACTCAGCCGCCAGGAGTCTGTGGTTTATGCTACTGGGAATGAAGGCATAATCGATCCTGGAGAACGATTTGTGCGCGCCAGAGAAGAATGAAAAACCGGCCTCGTCGCCATGGAGTGAACGCCATGTGTCCGTCATTCCCAGAGCTTCGGCAAACAAGGCGAGTGGCGTAGAGGCGGGGCGACCTCCGGATCTCCTATGAGATCTATCAAGATCAGTGTCCATGACCTCGTTAAAGTCCCCTCCTATCACCCACAGATCGGCCTCTTCCTCCAGGAGGACATGCCGCAGTTCAGACAGTAGTTCCTTCGTGAGCGTGGGAGGGGCATAAATTGCTGCGAGGCCCCATTTTTCGCCCCAGACATCGGCGAGCAGCAACACATAACGGCCCCGGGGGTCAGCTCTGACCTTCCTAACCTGTAGGGGGACGCGTTTGTGAACGAGGATCATCGTACCCCTGGCGCCTTTCGTGAATCCGGCCTGGTAGGTGTGTGGGTAGTTGGACCTTTTGAAAAAATTGGAATTTGTACCGATCAGGTGTGTTTCGTTTAAACGAGCTATGTCCGGCGAGTAGCGATTAAGATATTGGAGCACCAGCCTTCGCTTTATGCAGGAGCCCAGTCCATTAACATTCCAGGATAGTAAGGAAATCTTGTTGGAGGTCATCCTATCTGCGTGGGTGCTGTGGCTCGTCATCTGGACGGATCAATGGCAGGTGCATAGTGTTCAAGGGAGCGCAGGGGTGCTCCCGCAGAGGAGATGCCAGTGGGTCGCTCCATGACGACCCGCCAGTCGCTTGGAGAGCAGTAGTGTTAATAGCCGTTTCGCCCGGAGGCCGTGCGCGCCCCCCTCGCCAGTGCCCGTCGGTGTCATGCCTTCTCGATCCATAAATCGGATTCCTTATATGCCTAAAACGCCCCCTCCCTGTACTTCCTCCCCAACTGGGAGCACCTGTCGCCCAAACATCAAACTTATAACTTATTAAACTTCTTCGGGGACGCCCGGACTGCGATAGCGCTTGCAACGGACTCGGTGTGGCGGCCGCTAAGTGAGCGTTCCCATATTGACGTGTTGCAGAATCGTCCTCACATTGCGTAGAGTTTATCCCTTCTCTGTAGGGTTTCCAGCCGTGCCGTCGCCTGCATTAGTCGGGGATCGAGGGAGCGAGGGCCTGTCGGGCCGGGGTTTCTGTATGGGCGGGCCCAGTGGTGTGCGCCTCACTCCAGGGCCAGAGAGGATTTGAGTTTCAAGCCAGTCCCATGCCTCCCTGGGGTTGTGGAAGAGGTAGGTGGTGCCCTCGTAGTAGACTTTGAGTAGTGCCGGGAAGAATAGGGCGTATTTGACTGATAATGACTGGAGTTTCTTCTTAACCGAGTCGAACGACTGGCGGGCCTTTTGGACTTCCTTGGTGTAATCGGGATAGAATCCAACCTTATATCCATTGTAGGTGATCGGGCCGGAGGCCCTGGCCATTTGCAGGATCTTATCGCGGTCCCGGTAATTGAGCAGCCTTGCGATCATTGTTCTGGGTGGGGCTCCAGGGGTAGGTGGGCCGGTGGGCACCCTGTGTGCTCTTTCTATGGAGAAAAATTTGGATAGCTTTTTAGGAGCAAAGACGTGGGTCAGCCAGTCCTCCAGGAACAGTTCGGCACAGGGGCCCTCCTCTTTCTCCGGTATTCCGAGGATCCTCAGGTTATTGCGCCGCGCTCTCCCCTCATTGTCCTCAGCGCGGTATTCCAGTTGGGAGACTTTCTGAGCAATTGCGGCGAGGTGTTGTTCCAGGCGATGGACGGTGTCTTCTGTGACAGACGCCCTTTGTTCCGCCTCGCCCACCCTGGTGGAGAGGTTGCGTAGGTCCTGTCGGATAAGGGAGACCTCTGAGGACAGGCCGCCAATTTTTAGTTCCAGCGACGTTCTCGAGTCCCCAAACGCCTTCATGAGATCGGAGAGAGAAATTGGGGGATCCTGAGTCTCCTCACTGGCAATATCCTCTTCCGGAGTCTGCGCTCCCTGACGGGGCCCTGTTGTGTAAAAGTCCATCTTACTTTGGAGAGTTTGGCGTTTGGATTTTTCTTTCCCCATGTCGTAGGTGGCAAACCCAGTATGGCAACCGGCACGGGTATAATACGAAGTTGGGCCAGGAGTGACACGAGGGGACCCTGGTGCATTCAGGCCTCAAGGAGAGCGGGGCGTATGTCTCCAGGGTGTGGGTCTCTCGTACCGACTGGCGGGCCAGGCCGGTGGGGGGGAGCTCACCCCATAATTGCGGTGTCCTGGGGGAGCTGTCTCGCAGATCGACCCTCACATCCGTGCCCCCATCGCAGATCCGGTGTGGTAAGACCCTGATCCAAGGGAGATGTCTTGGAGGGAGTGCGGGGTTGTGCCCCTATAAAGTTCCCAGGGCAGTTATTGTCCACGGGAGTTCTGGTCACAGGCTGCCCGGGCCTTGTCACCAGACCAGGGTTATAAGGGGTCGTGTGGGGAACAGGGGGGGAAGAAGCAGGGTTGGCACCTGGGGCTCACTCACACCCCTACCTTGCCATGATCAGGTCCCCGCCGACGTGATGTCTTCCGGATGGGGAGCGCGGCACTAGATCTTCCCCGGTGTGCCGCAGCTCAACCCTGGGTGGTGCAGTCTCGCTGATGGGGGGGGGGAGAAGAGGGGAGAGACCGCCGATGAGAGGCTTGTGGCTGGTCCAGGCGAGGAGGCGTCTGGGCGCTTCCCGCGTAATTCTCTGGTGGTACTCCGGTGATCTCAGCGGAGCTCCCCAGGGAGTGTTTCGTTGTCTCGTGGGCGCCCCTCCAGCGCGTATCACGGCTGCGAAGCGTTGGCGTGTCCCGGGGGGAGGGGTGAGGAGCCGCCTCCACTCACGCTGCTGTTGCGGACCACGAAAATTCTGGTCTCAGGCTGCCCGGGCCCTGGCGCCGGATCAGGATTATAAGGGGTCGTGTGGGGAACAGGAGGGTGGGGAAGAAGCAGGGTGGCACCTGGGGCTAACTCACACCCCCACCTGGCCGTGTTCCGGTCCCCGTCGCCGTGATGCCTTCCGGATGGGGAGCGCGGCACTAGATAGTCCCCGGTGTGCCGCAGCTCAACCCTGGGTGGTGCAGTCTCGCTGATGGGGGGGAGGGGGAGAGACCGCCAATGAGAGGCTTGTAGCGGGTCCAGGCGAGGAGGCGTCGGAGCGCTTCTCGCGTACTCCTCCGGCGACACTCCGGTGATCTCAGCGGAGCTCCCAAGGGAGTGTTTCGTTATCTCGTGGGCGCCCCTCCAGCGCGTATCACGGCTGCGATGCGTTGGCGTGCCCCGGGGGGAAGGGGTGAGGAGCCGTCTCCAGTCACGCCGCGCGGGCCGTGGCGCGCCCGCCAGCCGGCCGATGGTTTTCGAGTCGGCGTTGGGGTCCCACGGGTCCGATTTGGCCCAGCAGTGCGTCGATCGTTGCCCAGGAGCATTCACCAACGGTCTTAGGGAGATGTGGTTCCTGATATCAGAAAAAGAGGGTATATTTCAAAGGATAATTGCAGCGGCCGCCGGGAGCCGGAGAGTTCAGGTCCGCATGCGTTGCTCGCGCATGCGCAGTCTCGTCAAAATAGTTTCTAATGTACCGCGGTAGTCTCTATATTTGTAAAATCTTATTCAAATGGTGGAATCCTGAGCTTAATCGCCACCTCTCATTCCACTATGGAATAAAGTCATAATCACCCGGACCTAACACACTCTCTCCCTACACTTTCCCTCCAGGAGGGACCTCTAGCGATCGAAACCTTCGACCTCTGGCTTACAAACGTCCTCACACCTCTCACCCCAACAAAACGGACCTCTCAGAGAGCAGTGCCAACACCCAGGTGGTACACCGCCAAACTCAAAATACTAAAAACCCTCAGGCACCGTCTTGAAAGGACCTGGAGAAGCGACCCCACAGCGCAGAACAAAACCACCCTAGCAGGAACAACCAGACCATACAGACTGGAAATCCGAAAAACTAAACAAACATTCTATGGAAACAGAAGTCTAAATGCTTGAAACCCGAGCAAGGAACTGCATAGAATCATATCTGAATTCAAATCCCTGGCCTGCTCGAGCCACCCCCCACCAACTAAAGAAATTTGGTATAGCTGGTTACACATTGAATCTTCAGCAATAGCACTCTATCCAAACCACCAACAGCACCCACCCACGTGCCTGACCTTTGGGCTGCTTAGTGGAGCCTAGCCAGCCCACCTAAGTCCCAAGCCGGTGAAAATGCACACAAGTATCTCTTAATTTAAACTCTCAGAACCTTCTACCACATTGACTGCGGTCACCGAGGCAGTTCCAATCACGAAGCGCATTGAGGCCATACAAATGGGGAAAGAGCGCTATATAAATAACCCAATACAAAACAATACATGGATTTTGTTTTCTAACAGTGCTAGTATTCACATTCATACCTCAGTTATACTTTTCCCTACATGTTTCATTCCTTTCACTCTCTACAAAAAGTTTATTTCCATGGAACTTCGTTAGGGATAAATGACTTCTGTTGCTTGCTCTTATCAATATTAAATCACAAGTGATGATTGGTTATCATGTTATTCTCTTAAGTGTTCAAGTTATGATTTTTCCTCATTTATAAACTATGATTTTCCACGTTTTGCTTTGCTGCTAGTTTTTTGTTTTTTTGCTTTTATTTGTAGTTTGCTGTCCTGTGGTCTGAACCTTTTCACACTTCTTCTTGGATCCTTTTATTCAGGTGATGGTGGCAGCAGTGCTCCTCCTGTAACAAAACAACACATGGTTCCTCTTAGCCATGTTGTTTTGTATACTCATATACCCATAGGGTTTTTATTTCCCCATTTTTAAGTGCACCCTCTATGTCTTAATTGACACGCAAAATATTTCAAAATGCACATTCCCGTGTGCATGAGATGCCAACTGCTTTCCTTAATTGCAATTGTTCCATTCAGGGGTAGCTTCATGGGCCTGCGGAGAGCAAACACAAAGGGTAATGTGTTTAAATAACCTGCGTTTTTATTTTCAGAAGGACTTCCGGTTATGACATTACATTGTCATTGATTTACCATATTCGTTCGTCTTTGGTTTAAGCGTCTCCTTCATGTTCTTTCTCTTGCAGTCTGCGGTCTCTATTACTGCAGCTGCTCGTAGAGGGAAACACAACAGAGAAGAGACTGAAGCCATATGCTTCTTAGTCTTGGATTTCATTTCATCTGTTTGCAGCAAGTTACCTTGCTGTAAATCGTGAGAGTGCCAATGTATTTGCAAGTGATTACCTCGTGGGTTAATTCAGAAACGCCTGGAGCGGTGGGGCCAATATGTTTTCTTGTCTTTTGTGCGCGGGTGCTTTATCCCGCCCGGCACTGTGTGATGAACCTTGAGGTAACTCAGTCTCTCTGTGCTGCCGTGTTTGGGGAGGGAGAGACGAGAAAACCTGTTGCATTATCAAGTTTAGGTTTGCTGCCTAACTCTATTGATTTATGACTTTTACACTTCAGGATTTAATGGGGTGCAATCGCACATCGCTTACCTTAGTTGAACCGACCTATGTATGTAAACACAGGTCCAATCCATACCGCACCTTCTCTATGGCCTGGAGGGGGCTCAGCCCTGTATTCATTCTCCCGGTGGGTGCCTGGACCCCGGAGAACCCGCGTAGTTGGCGCCCCTAGGCAGTATAGCTCGGAAGGATAGCTCAGGGGCAACATGCTCACCTTGGAAGGAAGACAGGGCTTCGATCCCTGGGTCCGCGATTGCGTGTTATAAATAACCAATTGTATCATATACATAAAAAATATACCCAGCAGAAAAGTCAAGAAAGGAAAATCAGCCACTGAGGTAAAGCAAATGTCTGTAGACATGTAAGGGCTAGCACTACTGTATCTGGGCTACCATAAAGGAGCTAAGACAGTTCTTGATTGGCATGTGTGTTTATGTTCTTCGATTTTGTAGAGTAGAAAGACTCCTATTAATGAAGGACGGTAGCAGATTGAAGAAAACTTCTTGAGAAGTAAGCCCTCGATGAATGGGAAGAAGTACAACATGTTTTTTTTTTAAAAGGACATAAAACTGACTGTAGTGTGTGATTTTTTCTGTAAGAGCTGAAAACCGAAAAGAGAAAAAGAAGGCTTGTGGGATCTCTGTTCAGAAGTTCTGTGTCTGATAAATGTGGGGCTTTATATTGGTATCTGTCCTGATGAAGGCCTAATTGGAAATAATTAGGAGCGCTTGGTGTGTAACAAGCTGTCCCCTTATTGCAAGGCCGAAACACTCAAGTGTCGACATGTTTTTTGTTGGAATCACATTGCACTCTAGATTAAAATAAAGGTCTGAGACGTTAGAACCTTGGACTGGCAATTCTTTGGCCCCAGTCCTGTTCGCATTACCATAGGTCTGGCCAAGGAGAGTTTGTAAGAAGCCTAACAAGGAAGAGAATGACCAGACTAATGTGTTAATTTGACATAGGAAAATCGAGACCTGTGTTTTGTGTTTTCAAGTTTAAATATTGTGCCAAGAAATTGGTATACTGGATTTTTGAAATTATGGCACTTTTTACTAACCCCACCACTAACTACATTTCTAAACACTAAAACACATTAGGTGTTTTTAAGAAAATCTGGAATTGTATGAGGGATACATATGTTTATATTTTTGATACCTGAATAAAAAGTATATATATTTTTGGAATATGACAGGCTGAAGTGGGCTCCTAATATACAAATGAAGTGGGAGGTATGAGTATAGTGATAAGTGAATGAGAGGGCAACTGTATGTGTCTCTTATAGGTGCTTTGTTGTGTATGTTATTTACATCCGGTAGACAAAGATACATTTAACCGGACTCCATCTTTGTTGACCAGGTAGCGGCTGCCTTCCGCTGGCCACATGTGGTTAGAAGCTGCCGCCGGGAAAGGATTCATCACAATTACCAGACAGATTCTGATACTCCTGATGAAAGTGGAGGGGGGTATTCTAATGGGGACCTTGCCCCCGAGGGTACTACAGAGTTTACCGGTAGGACTACCACCTCTCTTGTCATTTCTATTAGAAAACCCAGCATTGTTCTACAGGGGGATTCCCTGAGACTTGAACTATTGAAGTTGGAGCTAGAAAGAGAAAAGTTTGCCTTTCTGTATAAGAAATTAGAATCAGAAGCTGAGTTAAAGAAGGAGGAATTGGCACAACAAGTGATGCTTAAAGACAAAGGGCCTGACTACGACTATGGCGATAGTATTTATGGCACGGCTGTCGCCGGAGTCAGTTTTTTAGCAGCACCCGGCAACGGGCAATTACCGGGGCATTCCGGCCTAGCCTGACCCAGTATTTGCCCATTGCCAGCTGCCGGTATTAATCACTCCCCATTCCCATTTGAGCCCCATAGGGCTCAATGAGAATGGGGAGGCCGGTAGAGCCTGCACCGTCAATAACGGTGCTGGCGCTACCTGGTAGGTCTGCTTGCAGGTGCCGTTCCGCATGGCAGGGCGGGCCTGCCGGCCTGACAGGCACCCGCGGGCAGACCTCGTAGTTTGCCGGTCCTGTAACTACGGTACTAGCAAGCTTACCAGTACCATACTTACTGGACCAGCAAACTTCAAATGAAGCCCAAAGACACTGAAAGCCAACATATCCAGCTGGAGAAACTAAAGTAGAAACTACAGCTAGGCCAGTTGCCAGTGTCCGGTCTTATAACACCACATTCATGAAAGATGTGGTGGGTGAGTATTGTGAGGTTGGCATTATGGAAGGAGACACAGGCAACAGATTCAAAGTTGAACAATTATTTCTTAAAGTATACATCAGGATGGATGAAAGCCTAACTTTGGAGGGATTTCCCTGCCTAACTAACTAAAACTAAGAAAAGTCTATGGGCCTCATTACACGGTAGGCGGTAACCATGGCGCTATTAGCGCCATGGTTGCCGCCGGTATTTTACCGTGTCCGCCTTGGTGGATGGCGGAATTACCGCCCTACTCGAAGGTGACGGGGCGGTAATTCCCCATTCACCAAGGCCCTTCCCCGTCCCATTTTTGCCCCCATATGGCATAATGGGATTGGGGAAGGCGCTAATTACGGTACCGCAAATTGCGGTACCGTAATTAGCACCAAGGTCCCTTTGCGGGTTCGTTTTTTAACGCCTGCTAAAAGCAGGCGTTAAAGTACCAACCCACAAAGGGACCTCGTAATAAGGCGGTAAGGGTTAACGGTCACCGGTACCCTTACCGGTGACCGTTAACCCTTACCGCCTACCATGTAATGAGGCCCTATGTCAGTATGTTCAACTAAAAAGTCTGTCTGGGTCAAAATACTATACTTGCCCTCACACTAATGCAAACAACGTACTGAGATGTCAACCAAAATCTAAACAGTGCAGTTTCCAGCTTGGGCTTATTTCCTTAGCCTTTTCTCAAGATTGTTCATACGTTTTTTGAAAAGTTCAATTTATCTTCCTTCAAAACACCAAACAGGAATCCAGTTCTGTTTCCCTTCCCCAAGTTCGATACTGTTCCAGAACAACACAGTACCAAGACACCAGCACTTAGTTGCCTTCCCCCAAGTTCAGTATCACGTTGTAAATAAAGCACCTTAATCACAACATCCAGGAAATATAGCTTCAAGTTACCAAAGCTTAAGCTTCCCATCCCCAAGTGTATTGTAAGTTCTCCAGACGGAAAGAATATCTTGCAGCTTAGATCTTTTCTTTGAACTTCCACCATTGGAATTCCTTTTTCCAAGTCTGGTGGCACTTGATTGTTTGCTTCCACCACATTGAGTTTCCTGATTTGTATCACAAAGTTCTCTGTCCATGGGGCGTGACTACATGGCCACGTAAAAGGACGTGTACCCGGAGGAGCTCCCGCTGATCCTCCACTGATCCCGCACAAAAAGCGCACTGAAAATTGCTAAAAATGCATGAGAATGCCAGCATAAATGAGTGAAGTAGCGAGGCAGGCCCGCAGCGAGTTGGCACCCCATAGATCGCTATACATCTGAAGAACGGTGCCTTGCAAGACTCGGGCAGCTCGCCGAGCAGAGACCCAAGATGGCGGCCGGCCACATACAAAGGAACTGACCAGCACAGGATACGCTCACCAGACAGCATATAGCTGGCAGCTTCGGTGTGGACGCGGACGGCGTGAGGGGACCGCGAGCGGTAAAAAGGTGGCACAGTGACACCAGCGGGGGAGCGAGGACGGACTGTGCTGCAGCCAAGAGCAGCGCACCGCCAGGATGGCGACGCATCAAAAACACCATCAAACCAGGAGGCAGACATACTGTTTTGCACACGGATGTGGGGAGTACAAGATGGTGCCTGGCCCATTATAGCACAAAGAAAAGGGTGTGATACCCAGAGGCACCCAGCGCTGGGCTGTTGGAATGCTAGTCAGTGCGAGATTGCGGCCAGCAATATTTGGACCGCTCATACAACATCCCTGCGAAAGAGATAGGGATACGTTGTATCGAAGGTGGATACACGTGTACCTAGCAAGTTGCGTGGCCTGCAGAGAAGACAAGGCTGTTCGGAAGAGCCAGAGCAAGCAATAAGGACACAATTGATGAAACCAGATAGTATGGACTTACCCCTAGGGGGACAAACGAGCTCCTCCCCATAGGGCACTTGAGGCAGCAATCATAAAAGTGCAAATCAAGCTGCAGAGGAGAGCGGGCTGTTGTGTGGCCGCAAGGAAAATACAGCAAGGATAAGCCCTCCGAAATATATGCTTGGGCACATGATAGTGTGCCAGATCAAGTGAACCACGAGCGGGACAAACAGTGAGGTGATGACACAGTGGGCCAGCAGGCACAAGGGGTGAGAAAGGAGTGAGGCACCCGGTGAATAAAAGGAACTGGCAGGCACTGATCGGCCGGACGCAGCGAGGACAGCTCACCTGCATGACACAGAGCGAATGCAACTGTAGAGCAAAGGGCTGTGTGGCCCTGCACCACGAATGAGGTGGCGTTGAGGAGGGCGACGCTGCAGTAAACAGCAGCTGGAGCTGCTGTGAGCGGGCCTACTGCTGGACACTGATAATTGTCTGATTCGTGAGACATCACCTCCAGGGCATGATGGGACTGCGGAGTGGCCCTCGCCACGGTGGATACTGAACTAGTAGCATAAGCGCTCAGAAGCCACCAGACCTGGCCCTATACAGCAACGGAATTCATTCAGGGGGACTAGGCAAGCGGAGTGGAGGTGGTGGCCCAGACAGAGCTACATCATAAATAAAAATCGACGCAGCTGGAACGCTTCGTGAAATGTCACTCAGGGAAAGCAAAAGTAAAAGCAAGCAACCAACGATGGACATATTTGCCAAGACGCAACAGGCTGCGACCACACCAGCACGGTCTGCGAATACCACACTGGAGGAGACGCCCTCGCCGAGAGACGACAGCCAGATCTTGGTGGCCATAACGGAACTGAAATCCTTGTGGGAGCTGTGATGGCAGACCTCAAAGCAGCATTGGAGACCAAGATAGATGCTGTGGGGATAGAGGTCAATTTATTGAGACAGGACATAAGGGCACTGGCGGACCGGACGAGTGGCCTATAAAGTGCTGTCAAAACCAACACTGCTGTTAGCACAACCAATGCCAAAGAAGTCCATATCTTGAAGCAACAAATGTCCAACCTGGAAAACAGAGCTGAGGAGGCCAAAGGGAGGGCGATACGCAATAACATGCGCGTGGTGGGACTGCCGGAGGGAGAGGAAGGACAGGACCCCACGGACTATGTGGAAAACATGCTCCTACAAGAAATAGGGGCAGGCAAGCTCCCCCAGGGGTTTGCGATTGAACGAGCGCACAGGGCTCTGATGAGGAGACCGCAACCGGGGGCCCCTCCCCGAGCTATAATTGCCAAGATACTAAACTACAGAGACAGGGAAAAGATCTTGGAAATTTTTCGGAAAGGTGGAATAAAGCGAGCTGCAGCGACCATTACAGCGTACCCGGATCATACGATCCTGGTGCAGAGACAACGGTACAGCTAAGTCGCGGTGAAAAGGAGATTTCGGACAGCCTGGTTCAAATACATACTGCTGTACCCAGCAAAACTTAAAGTCTTGCATAAAGGGAAAGTACACTTTCTTGAGACTCCAGAGCAGGTGGCATGCTGGTTGGATGCCCAAGGATGTCCAGAATCTGAAGACGGCCAGGATCGGGATGGACAGGATAAGTGATACGGCGTTATGTTTGATGTTGCAGGAGGGGGGAGAGACTTTATTGATGTAATGGGTGTAACCTGCGAGCTGAGACGCGCGGCCATGAATTAATGGGCACTCAGCGGGCAGAAATGTTAGACTCGAATATAGTATTGTATAAGGTAGCTATAAGCACATATGCGCTGTGGATAATTGTCAATGTGGGAGACACAGAATGGGGATGACCTACCCCTAATAGATAAAGTTGTTGAGACGCCAGTAGGGCGTCTTCTACTTGCTGTACCCCGAGTACTGGTGACAGCCAAGAAATGGGCAAGATGCGGGGGTGCCTGAGATCCAGGGATGGAGCTGATGTGGAAACAATAGGGCATGAGATGCATGGGTTACTAAGATAGACGAGGAGGTCATCCGCATATAGCGAAAGGCGGTCTTCACCCCCCCCAGCCAGGCGAACCCAGTCCAGTTGGGGTTAGCTCTGAGCTCAATGCAAGTGGTTCGATCGCCAGGAGGAAGAGAAGCGGAGACAGCGGGCACCCCTGTCTCGTACGCCTACCCAGTGGGAATGATTTAGAGGATCTGCCGTTTACCCTTACCGTGGCCTCCGGGAATGCATAGAGCAGACTGACCCATGATATGAATGCGTGTCCCAGGTTCATCCGGTCCATGATCGCCCACAGAGCGTCCCACCCCACCAAGTCAAATGCCTTTTCAAAGTCCACCGCCAGGAGGGCTAGTGGGACCGGTATCTCTTTGGCTCTGCACAGCGCCAGTTGGACCCTGCGTAGGTTCATATGAGTGGACTTATTGGGCATAAATCCACACTGGTCCAGATGAATAAGGGTCTCTATTACTTTCAGGAGCCTGTTGGCGAGTGCTCTGGCGAGGACCTTGGCTTCTCCATTAATTAATGAGATGGGGCGATAGGAAGCACATTCCTCCGGAGGCTTCCCAGGTTTATGTATAACTATGATGCATGCCTTCCTGAGGTCCGGGGGGAGCGCCCCGAGTTCTTTGCTACGTAGGAACATGCGGTGCATATGGGTCGATAGCCCACCTCCGAGGTATTTCCATGTTTCTGTGGGGAAGCCGTTGGGGCCCGGGGTTTTCCCGGGTTGGAGCTGTGTTAGCGCCTCTTGCACCTCGGTCTCTGTGAGTTCCGCGTTCAGGAGTTCCGACTGGCGTCGTGAGAGTTTCGGGATCTCGATCCGGTCGAGGTAATGGGAGGGTGCGGCCGGCGAGCTCTCGGTGGGTGGGGTATAGAGCTTCTCATAGTAGGCGGCAAATGCTTCGACAATGTCAGGGTCGTCCGTGAGTAGTGTGCCATCCAGTTGGCCTCATTACAACCTTGGTGCTAAGTGCACCAACTTTACCACCATGGTGTAAACTCTGTTTACACCATGGTGGATGGCGGATTTACCGCCCCATTCCAAGGTGAGTGGGGCGGTAAATCCCCATTTCCCATTTTCCCTTCCCCATTCCCATTTTTGCCCCATAGGGCATAATGGGAGTGGGGAAGGCGCTAATTACGCCGCCGTAAATTACGGCGGCGTAATTAGCACCATGGCAGGTTAGCGCCATGGATTTTAACGCCTGCTAAAAGCAGGCGTTAAAATCAGAATCAGGCGTTAAGGGTTAACGGTGGCGTTAACCCTTAACGCCTGAGTTGTAATGAGGCCCAGTGACTTGATGGCGCGCACATGTCCCCTGTTTTGTTGCAGCCTCTCCAGCCAGGCCAGTGTCTTATTTGCTTTGTGGCCGCGTTCATAAATTTGACTCCGGACGAGCTGGTGGGCAGTTCGTGCTGTGTCCAGAGCTAGGTTACTGAGGGCATCTTGTGCTGTGGTCAGGGCATCCTTCGTCTCTCGGTCGTTGCGCTCCAGGGTCCGACTTTCACACTCCAGGACATATGCCTCTGCCTCTCTGATCTTCTGGGCTTGTCTTCTCTGGTGGGCAGAAACCGCCGAGATAGCCTCTCCCCGAAGAACTGTCTTATATGCCTCCCAAATCGCGATCAGGCAATCCACTGAGCCCTCATTGAGGTCGAAAAACTCTGTTGTCTTTTTTTCCAGTTCCTCCACTATCTCGGGGAGCCGCAGATGGTATGTGTTCAGACGCCAGTTGCGATCCGGACCTGGGCAGGCGCTCTTTAGGGTCAAGAGGAGTGGAGAGTGGTCCGAAACGCCCCTTGCGAGGAACTCAGCCGCCAGGAGTCTGTGGTTTATGCTACTGGGAATGAAGGCATAATCGATCCTGGAGAACGATTTGTGCGCACCAGAGAAGAATGAAAAACCGGCCTCGTCGCCATGGAGTGAACGCCATGTGTCCGTCATTCCCAGAGCTTCGGCAAACAAGGCGAGTGGCGTAGAGGCGGGGCGACCTCCGGATCTCCTATGAGATCTATCAAGATCAGTGTCCATGACCTCGTTAAAGTCCCCTCCTATCACCCACAGATCGGCCTCTTCCTCCAGGAGGACATGCCGCAGTTCAGACAGTAGTTCCTTCGTGAGCGTGGGAGGGGCATAAATTGCTGCGAGGCCCCATTTTTCGCCCCAGACATCGGCGAGCAGCAACACATAACGGCCCCGGGGGTCAGCTCTGACCTTCCTAACCTGTAGGGGGACGCGTTTGTGAACGAGGATCATCGTGCCCCTGGCGCCTTTCGTGAATCCGGCCTGGTAGGTGTGTGGGTAGTTGGACCTTTTGAAAAAATTGGAATTCGTACCGATCAGGTGTGTTTCGTTTAAACGAGCTATGTCCGGCGAGTAGCGATTAAGATATTGGAGCACCAGCCTTCGCTTTATGCAGGAGCCCAGTCCATTAACATTCCAGGATAGTAAGGAAATCTTGTTGGAGGTCATCCTATCTGCGTGGGTGCTGTGGCTCGTCATCTGGACGGATCAATGGCAGGTGCATAGTGTTCAAGGGAGCGCAGGGGTGCTCCCGCAGAGGAGATGCCAGTGGGTCGCTCCATGACGACCCGCCAGTCGCTTGGAGAGCAGTAGTGTTAATAGCCGTTTCGCCCGGAGGCCGTGCGCGCCCCCCTCGCCAGTGCCCGTCGGTGTCATGCCTTCTCGATCCATAAATCGGATTCCTTATATGCCTAAAACGCCCCCTCCCTGTACTTCCTCCCCAACTGGGAGCACCTGTCGCCCAAACATCAAACTTATAACTTATTAAACTTCTTCGGGGACGCCCGGACTGCGATAGCGCTTGCAACGGACTCGGTGTGGCGGCCGCTAAGTGAGCGTTCCCATATTGACGTGTTGCAGAATTGTCCTCACATTGCGTAGAGTTTATCCCTTCTCTGTAGGGTTTCCAGCCGTGCCGTCGCCTGCATTAGTCGGGGATCGAGGGAGCGAGGGCCTCTCGGGCCGGGGTTTCTGTATGGGCGGGCCCAGTGGTGTGCGCCTCACTCCAGGGCCCGAGAGGATTTGAGTTTCAAGCCAGTCCCATGCCTCCCTGGGGTTGTGGAAGAGGTAGGTGGTGCACTCGTAGTAGACTTTGAGTAGTGCCGGGAAGAATAGGGCGTATTTGACTGATAATGACTGGAGTTTCTTCTTAACCGAGTCGAACGACTGGCGGGCCTTTTGGACTTCCTTGGTGTAATCGGGATAGAATCCAACCTTATATCCATTGTAGGTGATCGGGCCGGAAGCCCTGGCCATTTGCAGGATCTTATCGCGGTCCCGGTAATTGAGCAGCCTTGCGATCATTGTTCTGGGTGGGGCTCCAGGGGTAGGTGGGCCGGTGGGCACCCTGTGTGCTCTTTCTATGGAGAAAAATTTGGATAGCTTTTTAGGAGCAAAGACGTGGGTCAGCCAGTCCTCCAGGAACAGTTCGGCACAGGGGCCCTCCTCTTTCTCCGGTATTCCGAGGATCCTCAGGTTATTGCGCCGCGCTCTCCCCTCATTGTCCTCAGCGCGGTATTCCAGTTGGGAGACTTTCTGAGCAATTGCGGCGAGGTGTTGTTCCAGGCGATGGACGGTGTCTTCTGTGACAGACACCCTTTGTTCCGCCTCGCCCACCCTGGTGGAGAGGTTGCGTAGGTCCTGTCGGATAAGGGAGACCTCTGAGGACAGGCCGGCAATTTTTAGTTCCAGCGACGTTCTCGAGTCCCCAAACGCCTTCATGAGATCGGAGAGAGAAATTGGGGGATCCTGAGTCTCCTAACTGGCAATATCCTCTTCCGGAGTCTGCGCTCCCTGACGGGGCCCTGTTGTGTAAAAGTCCATCTTACTTTGGAGAGTTTGGCGTTTGGATTTTTCTTTCCCCATGTCGTAGGTGGCAAACCCAGTATGGCAACCGGCACGGGTATAATACGAAGTTGGGCCAGGAGTGACACGAGGGGACCCTGGTGCATTCAGGCCTCAAGGAGAGCGGGGCGTATGTCTCCAGGGTGTGGGTCTCTCGTACCGACTGGCGGGCCAGGCCGGTGGGGGGGAGCTCACCCCATAATTGCGGTGTCCTGGGGGAGCTGTCTCGCAGATCGACCCTCACATCCGTGCCCCCATCGCAGATCCGGTGTGGTAAGACCCTGATCCAAGGGAGATGTCTTGGAGGGAGTGCGGGGTTGTGCCCCTATAAAGTTCCCAGGGCAGTTATTGTCCACGGGAGTTCTGGTCACAGGCTGCCCGGGCCTTGTCGCCAGACCAGGGTTATAAGGGGTCGTGTGGGGAACAGGGGGGGAAGAAGCAGGGTTGGCACCTGGGGCTCACTCACACCCCTACCTTGCCGTGATCAGGTCCCCGCCGACGTGATGTCTTCCGGATGGGGAGCGCGGCACTAGATCTTCCCCGGTGTGCCGCAGCTCAACCCTGGGTGGTGCAGTCTCGCTGATGGGGGGGGGAGAAGAGGGGAGAGACCGCCGATGAGAGGCTTGTGGCTGGTCCAGGCGAGGAGGCGTCTGGGCGCTTCCCGCGTAATTCTCTGGTGGTACTCCGGTGATCTCAGCGGAGCTCCCCAGGGAGTGTTTCGTTGTCTCGTGGGCGCCCCTCCAGCGCGTATCACGGCTGCGAAGCGTTGGCGTGTCCCGGGGGGAGGGGTGAGGAGCCGCCTCCACTCACGCTGCTGTTGCGGACCACGAAAGTTCTGGTCTCAGGCTGCCCGGGCCCTGGCGCCGGATCAGGATTATAAGGGGTCGTGTGGGGAACAGGAGGGTGGGGAAGAAGCAGGGTGGCACCTGGGGCTAACTCACACCCCCACCTGGCCGTGTTCCGGTCCCCGTCGCCGTGATGCCTTCCGGATGGGGAGCGCGGCACTAGATAGTCCCCGGTGTGCCGCAGCTCAACCCTGGGTGGTGCAGTCTCGCTGATGGGGGGGAGGGGGAGAGACCGCCAATGAGAGGCTTGTAGCGGGTCCAGGCGAGGAGGCGTCGGAGCGCTTCTCGCGTACTCCTCCGGCGACACTCCGGTGATCTCAGCGGAGCTCCCAAGGGAGTGTTTCGTTATCTTGTGGGCGCCCCTCCAGCGCGTATCACGGCTGCGATGCGTTGGCGTGCCCCGGGGGGGAGGGGTGAGGAGCCGTCTCCAGTCACGCCGCGCGGGCCGTGGCGCGCCTGCCAGCCGGCCGATGGTTTTCGAGTCGGCGTTGGGGTCCCACGGGTCCGATTTGGCCCAGCAGTGCGTCGATCGTTGCCCAGGAGCATTCACCAACGGTCTTAGGGAGATGTGGTTCCTGATATCAGAAAAAGAGGGTATATTTCAAAGGATAATTGCAGCGGCCGCCGGGAGCCGGAGAGTTCAGGTCCGCATGCGTTGCTCGCGCATGCGCAGTCTCGTCAAAATAGTTTCTAATGTACCGCGGTAGTCTCTATATTTGTAAAATCTTATTCAAATGGTGGAATCCTGAGCTTAATCGCCACCTCTCATTCCACTATGGAATAAAGTCATAATCACCCGGACCTAACACACTCTCTCCCTACACTTTCCCTCCAGGAGGGACCTCTAGCGATCGAAACCTTCGACCTCTGGCTTACAAACGTCCTCACACCTCTCACCCCAACAAAACGGACCTCTCAGAGAGCAGTGCCAACACCCAGGTGGTACACCGCCAAACTCAAAATACTAAAAACCCTCAGGCACCGTCTTGAAAGGACCTGGAGAAGCGACCCCACAGCGCAGAACAAAACCACCCTAGCAGGAACAACCAGACCATACAGACTGGAAATCCGAAAAACTAAAAAAACATTCTATGGAAACAGAAGTCTAAATGCTTGAAACCCGAGCAAGGAACTGCATAGAATCATATCTGAATTCAAATCCCTGGCCTGCTCGAGCCACCCCCCACCAACTAAAGAAATTTGGTATAGCTGGTTACACATTGAATCTTCAGCAATAGCACTCTATCCAAACCACTAACAGCACCCACCCACGTGCCTGACCTTTGGGCTGCTTAGTGGAGCCTAGCCAGCCCACCTAAGTCCCAAGCCGGTGAAAATGCACACAAGTATCTCTTAATTTAAACTCTCAGAACCTTCTACCACATTGACTGCGGTCACCGAGGCAGTTCCAATCACGAAGCGCATTGAGGCCATACAAATGGGGAAAGAGCGCTATATAAATAACCCAATACAAAACAATACATGGATTTTGTTTTCTAACAGTGCTAGTATTCACATTCATACCTCAGTTATACTTTTCCCTACATGTTTCATTCCTTTCACTCTCTACAAAAAGTTTATTTCCATGGAACTTCGTTAGGGATAAATGACTTCTGTTGCTTGCTCTTATCAATATTAAATCACAAGTGATGATTGGTTATCATGTTATTCTCTTAAGTGTTCAAGTTATGATTTTTCCTCATTTATAAACTATGATTTTCCACGTTTTGCTTTGCTGCTAGTTTTTTGTTTTTTTGCTTTTATTTGTAGTTTGCTGTCCTGTGGTCTGAACCTTTTCACACTTCTTCTTGGATCCTTTTATTCAGGTGATGGTGGCAGCAGTGCTCCTCCTGTAACAAAACAACACATGGTTCCTCTTAGCCATGTTGTTTTGTATACTCATATACCCATAGGGTTTTTATTTCCCCATTTTTAAGTGCACCCTCTATGTCTTCATTGACACGCAAAATATTTCAAAATGCACATTCCCGTGTGCATGAGATGCCAACTGCTTTCCTTAATTGCAATTGTTCCATTCAGGGGTAGCTTCATGGGCCTGCGGAGAGCAAACACAAAGGGTAATGTGTTTAAATAACCTGCGTTTTTATTTTCAGAAGGACTTCCGGTTATGACATTACATTGTCATTGATTTACCATATTCATTCGTCTTTGGTTTAAGCGTCTCCTTCATGTTCTTTCTCTTGCAGTCTGCGGTCTCTATAACTGCAGCTGCTCGTAGAGGGAAACACAACAGAGAAGAGACTGAAGCCATATGCTTCTTAGTCTTGGATTTCATTTCATCTCTTTGCAGCAAGTTACCTTGCTGTAAATCGTGAGAGTGCCAATGTATTTGCAAGTGATTACCTCGTGGGTTAATTCAGAAACGCCTGGAGCGGTGGGGCCAATATGTTTTCTTGTCTTTTGTGCGCGGGTGCTTTATCCCGCCCGGCACTGTGTGATGAACCTTGAGGTAACTCAGTCTCTCTGTGCTGCCGTGTTTGGGGAGGGAGAGACGAGAAAACCTGTTGCATTATCAAGTTTAGGTTTGCTGCCTAACTCTATTGATTTATGACTTTTACACTTCAGGATTTAATGGGGTGCAATCGCACATCGCTTACCTTAGTTGAACCGACCTATGTATGTAAACACAGGTCCAATCCATACCGCACCTTCTCTATGGCCTGGAGGGGGCTCAGCCCTGTATTCATTCTCCCGGTGGGTGCCTGGACCCCGGAGAACCCGCGTAGTTGGCGCCCCTAGGCAGTATAGCTCGGAAGGATAGCTCAGGGGCAACATGCTCACCTTGGAAGCAAGACAGGGCTTCGATCCCTGGGTCCGCGATTGCGTGTTATAAATAACCAATTGTATCATATACATAAAAAATATACCCAGCAGAAAAGTCAAGAAAGGAAAATCAGCCACTGAGGTAAAGCAAATGTCTGTAGACATGTAAGGGCTAGCACTACTGTATCTTGGCTACCATAAAGGAGCTAAGACAGTTCTTGATTGGCATGTGTGTTTATGTTCTTCGATTTTGTAGAGTAGAAAGACTCCTATTAATGAAGGACGGTAGCAGATTGAAGAAAACTTCTTGAGAAGTAAGCCCTCGATGAATGGGAAGAAGTACAACATGTTTTTTTTTTTAAAAGGACATAAAACTGACTGTAGTGTGTGATTTTTTCTGTAAGAGCTGAAAACCGAAAAGAGAAAAAGAAGGCTTGTGGGATCTCTGTTCAGAAGTTCTGTGTCTGATAAATGTGGGGCTTTATATTGGTATCTGTCCTGATGAAGGCCTAATTGGAAATAATTAGGAGCGCTTGGTGTGTAACAAGCTGTCCCCTTATTGCAAGGCCGAAACACTCAAGTGTCGACATGTTTTTTGTTGGAATCACATTGCACTCTAGATTAAAATAAAGGTCTGAGACGTTAGAACCTTGGACTGGCAATTCTTTGGCCCCAGTCCTGTTCGCATTACCATAGGTCTGGCCAAGGAGAGTTTGTAAGAAGCCTAACAAGGAAGAGAATGACCAGACTAATGTGTTAATTTGACATAGGAAAATCGAGACCTGTGTTTTGTGTTTTCAAGTTTAAATATTGTGCCAAGAAATTGGTAGGAACAAGAAGGTTGGGCAAAAAAAAGCCAAGTGGGACACTGCGCTTGCAGTCTTGGTTAGTGTTAGATGGAGGGCAGCAGGTGACTGGGTTGTGTGGGTATATTGCCCATATACGCCACTGTGAGGTAAAGTTAAGGAGGAGTGTTTCCAGTCTCACTGCGCCAACACATACAGATTTAAGACACTGCTTGGTTTGCAGTTTTATTAGGTGAGTATGGTACAGCCTAACACGTGTTTCGAGCAACACTGCTCTTCCTCTGAGGCTTGGATTGATTGTTGAACATACGTGATTACGTGTTGTAGTTGTACTGAAGGTACAAACCTTGTTATATTCCTCGCAATTGCGGAAACCATAAAATGCAAATTCATGGATTTCAAAATTTAAGAAGTCCCACAGATGCATTTGTATACATTTAGCATTGTCAACCAGATAATAAGAAAACCCACCGTGTTAATATGGTGGGTTCAAGTTGCATAAACAGTTTGGAAACAAAGTTGTAGAGTTGAGAAGGAGCGGAGAACTGTATTGTAAGTTCTCCAGACGGAAAGAATATCTTGCAGCTTAGATCTTTTCTTTGAACTTTCACCATTGGAATTCCTTTTTCCAAGTCTGGTGGCACTTGATTGTTTGCTTCCACCACATTGAGTTTCCTGATTTGTATCACAAAGTTCTCTGTCCATGGGGCGTGACTACATGGCCACGTAAAAGGACGTGTACCCGGAGGAGCTCCCGCTGATCCTCCACTGATCCCGCACAAAAAGCGCACTGAAAATTGCTAAAAATGCATGAGAATGCCAGCATAAATGAGTGAAGTAGCGAGGCAGGCCCGCAGCGAGTTGGCACCCCATAGATCGCTATACATCTGAAGAACGGTGCCTTGCAAGACTCGGGCAGCTCGCCGAGCAGAGACCCAAGATGGCGGCCGGCCACATACAAAGGAACTGACCAGCACAGGATACGCTCACCAGACAGCATATAGCTGGCAGCTTCGGTGTGGACGCGGACGCCGTGAGGGGACCGCGAGCGGTAAAAAGGTGGCGCAGTGACACCAGCGGGGGAGCGAGGACGGACTGTGCTGCAGCCAAGAGCAGCGCACCGCCAGGATGGCGACGCATCAAAAACACCATCAAACCAGGAGGCAGACATACTGTTTTGCACACGGATGTGGGGAGTACAAGATGGTGCCTGGCCCATTATAGCACAAAGAAAAGGGTGTGATACCCAGAGGCACCCAGCGCTGGGCTGTTGGAATGCTAGTCAGTGCGAGATTGCGGCCAGCAATATTTGGACCGCTCATACAACATCCCTGCGAAAGAGATAGGGATACGTTGTATCGAAGGTGGATACACGTGTACCTAGCAAGTTGCGTGGCCTGCAGAGAAGACAAGGCTGTTCGGAGGAGCCAGAGCAAGCAATAAGGACACAATTGATGAAACCAGATAGTATGGACTTACCCCTAGGGGGACAAACGAGCTCCTCCCCATAGGGCACATGCGGCAGCAATCATAAAAGTGCAAATCAAGCTGCAGAGGAGAGCGGGCTGTTGTGTGGCCGCAAGGAAAATACAGCAAGGATAAGCCCTCCGAAATATATGCTTGGGCACATGATAGTGTGCCAGATCAAGTGAACCACGAGCGGGACAAACAGTGAGGTGATGACACAGTGGGCCAGCAGGCACAAGGGGTGAGAAAGGAGTGAGGCACCCGGTGAATAAAAGGAACTGGCAGGCACTGATCGGCCGGACGCAGCGAGGACAGCTCACCTGCATGACACAGAGCGAATGCAACTGTAGAGCAAAGGGCTGTGTGGCCCTGCACCACGAATGAGGTGGCGTTGAGGAGGGCGGCGCTGCAGTAAACAGCAGCTGGAGCTGCTGTGAGCGGGCCTACTGCTGGACACTGATAATTGTCTGATTCGTGAGACATCACCTCCAGGGCATGATGGGACTGCGGAGTGGCCCTCGCCACGGTGGATACTGAACTAGTAGCATAAGCGCTCAGAAGCCACCAGACCTGGCCCTATACAGCAACGGAATTCATTCAGGGGGACTAGGCAAGCGGAGTGGAGGTGGTGGCCCAGACAGAGCTACGTCATAAATAAAAATCGACGCAGCTGGAACGCTTCGTGAAATGTCACTCAGGGAAAGCAAAAGTAAAAGCAAGCAACCAACGATGGACATATTTGCCAAGACGCAACAGGCAGCGACCACACCAGCACGGTCTGCGAATACCACACTGGAGGAGACGCCCTCGCCGAGAGACGACAGCCAGATCTTGGTGGCCATAACGGAACTGAAATCCTTGTGGGAGCTGTGATGGCAGACCTCAAAGCAGCATTGGAGACCAAGATAGATGCTGTGGGGATAGAGGTCAATTTATTGAGACAGGACATAAGGGCACTGGCGGACCGGACGAGTGGCCTATAAAGTGCTGTCAAAACCAACACTGCTGTTAGCACAACCAATGCCAAAGAAGTCCATATCTTGAAGCAACAAATGTCCAACCTGGAAAACAGAGCTGAGGAGGCCAAAGGGAGGGCGATACGCAATAACATGCGCGTGGTGGGACTGCCGGAGGGAGAGGAAGGACAGGACCCCACGGACTATGTGGAAAACATGCTCCTACAAGAAATAGGGGCAGGCAAGCTCCCCCAGGGGTTTGCGATTGAACGAGCGCACAGGGCCCTGATGAGGAGACCGCAACCGGGGGCCCCTCCCCGAGCTATAATTGCCAAGATACTAAACTACAGAGACAGGGAAAAGATCTTGGAAATTTTTCGGAAAGGTGGAATAAAGCGAGCTGCAGCGACCATTACAGCGTACCCGGATCATACGATCCTGGTGCAGAGACAACGGTACAGCTAAGTCGCGGTGAAAAGGAGATTTCGGACAGCCTGGTTCAAATACATACTGCTGTACCCAGCAAAACTTAAAGTCTTGCATAAAGGGAAAGTACACTTTCTTGAGACTCCAGAGCAGGTGGCATGCTGGTTGGATGCCCAAGGATGTCCAGAATCTGAAGACGGCCAGGATCGGGATGGACAGGATAAGTGATACGGCGTTATGTTTGATGTTGCAGGAGGGGGGAGAGACTTTATTGATGTAATGGGTGTAACCTGCGAGCTGAGACGCGCGGCCATGAATTAATGGGCACTCAGCGGGCAGAAATGTTACACTCGAATATAGTATTGTATAAGGTAGCTATAAGCACATATGCGCTGTGGATAATTGTCAATGTGGGAGACACAGAATGGGGATGACCTACCCCTAATAGATAAAGTTGTTGAGACGCCAGTAGGGCGTCTTCTACCTGCTGTACCCCGAGTACTGGTGACAGCCAAGAAATGGGCAAGATGCGGGGGTGCCTGAGATCCAGGGATGGAGCTGGGTAACAGTTGGGATGGGGGAGGGAAAATGGGGATTTGAGGATTGAGTTGGAGCAGGGAAGGGAGGTGGGAGGTTGGGAAGTTGGGGATGTGGCTAAGTTAAAGGGACGGAATAGTTTGAAGTGGGGAAACGAGCCTGTATATGTGAGCGAGGGCCTACAAGCCGCACTGGAACACTTTCGAAGGGAGGAACGGGAGGCAACTCTGAATAGAGACTGGGCTTGCTGGGGGTGGAGAGAAATGCTATTAGGCAATGGGGGACCTTAAAGTTATTACGTGGAATGTCATAGGGCTCAACAGTTATCTGAAGAGGAATATGGTTATGCTGTATTTGCACAGACAAAAAATAGACATAGCCTTGTTACAAGAAACTCACCTTACGCAAGAAAAGTTAGAGGTGATCCATAGGAAATGGAAAGGGACTGTTGTAGTCACGGCATATTCATCTTATGCTAGAGGAGTGATTACCTGGGTTGCACCGCATGTCCCGTTCCAGCTACTACAATCTACAGTGGAATCAGATGGGAGGATGGTTATGATAAGAGGGCTGGTGGAAAATAAAGAAGTGAGCATTGTTAATACATATGCCCCGAATCATGACACGGTGGCATACTTTAGGACCCTGTACAGTAAACTTGGCAGGTGCTTGGGGGGGGCAGTGATCTGGGGCAGAGACTTCAACTGTATATTAAATCCGAAACTTGATAGATCAGATAGCAAAAAAAACAGGCCCTCCCCTGCGGCTAGAGCGTTGCAGACACTATTGACGGACTTCGGGTTCGTGGATGCATGGAGGGTGCGCCACTGCAGGAGAGACAGTACTCACATTACTCAACCCCACAAAATCTGCATACTAGACTGGATTATATGTTTATCACACAGGAGTTGATGGTGGAGGTAGCGCAAATGGAATATAAAGCGAGGGTCCTATAGGACCACTCGCCACTGGTTTTGGAGTGGCAATACCGACCCCCAAGAGCAAAGATGCCAACTTGGCACCTCAGAGATGAGGCGTTGAAAGATACAATTTTCAGGGAAGATCTGAGCGACGAAATAATAAGTTACTTCGGGATCAACACTAGTAGTGTTGAGACAGCTGGCACACTATGGGAAGCATTTAAAGTAGATGTAAGTGGGATAGCCATAGCCAAGACCAAGGGACTACAGGGAGGGATATTAACTGACCTACATGAAGCAGAAACAGAACTAGAATCAGCGTTAAGAAGGGGAGGCACCACCAAGGAAGATAATGAAGAGGTACTTAGGTTGCAACAAAGATGTTTGGGTTATTGGGAGAGATTGTGTAATCTAAACTACAGAAAGTATATAGAGAGACAGCATGCTGGAGGTGATAAGCCAGGAAGAACCTTGGCGTGGTTATATAAGAGCTAGACTCCTAGACCCGCGATCAGAACAATAACGAAGGAAGACGGGTGCGTAGTGGACACTCAAGAAGGAGTCAATTGTGAGGTTGTAGAGTATTACCAAATCCTGTATGGAGATACGGAGGGAAGTGATTGCAGGAAAATAAATGAAACCCTGGAAGATATAGGCCTGCCGCAGATTAGTGCAGAAGAGCGAGAGGAGCTAGATGCCTCGATTACCCTAGAAGAACTAGAGGAAGTAATAGTGCAACTACCCACTAGAGCCGCCGGACTCCCGAGCAAATTTTATAAAATGTACATAAATGAGGTGCTCCCCCGCTCTTAGCGATGCTAAATGAGACTTATGAAATAGGAAGGCTGCCAGAGACTCTAAGAGAGGCGATAATCATACCAATCCCGAAACCCAACAAGCCTAGCAGGGACTGTGGGTCATTCTGACCACTGTCCATGCTAAATCAAGATAGCAAAATACTTACAGCGGTCCTGGCAAACAGGATGAGAAAAGTCATTACCAAATTAATACACCCTGACCAGACCGGTTATGTCCCGAATAGGAACATAACCAATAATCATAGAAGACTCCACCGAGTTATTGAACATGCGAATGGGGAGGCAGGCGAAATGGCAATTGTATCATTAGACGCTATAAAGGCCTTTGACTCTGTCAAATGGCCCTGGCTGATTGCAGCCCTGACACATTACGGGATAGGGCCGGGGTATCTCAAATGGGTCCAATTGTTATATAGCGCACCTCTAGCTATGATCAAAACAGGGGCAATAATATCAGAGAGATGGCAATTTAGCAGGGGTACTAGACAGGGATGCTCGTGGTCTCCTATGCTGTATATCTTGGCCCTAAAGCCCCAGGCTATATACTTAAGGCAGCAGTACAACGTAAAAGGGTAACCACATTTAATCTCCCTGTATGCCGACGATATGCTGCTGTACCTAACCTACCCTGAAGAAATCCTCCAATATGTGCTAGAGGTGATGGAGCAATTTGCGTTGCTGTCTGGCATAGCAGTGAATCCCAAAAAGTAATGTATATTCCCGCTGGGCAGATACAAGGGGATCCCGCTAGAACAGTTACCCGTCTTACAGATAGCTTGGGAGGTCGACACGTTTAGATATCTTGGGATAAGTATCTATCACACAGTGGAGGCAGAGCACCTGCATAATACTGAGGAAGTTATTAAGAGCATCGAAAATTGCATGAAGTTCTGGGTAAAGCTTCCTTTGGCGATGATGGGGAGAGGGGCAATGCTAAAAATGGTGGTCCTGCCAAGGCTACTACACTATTTTAGCAACATACCGTACCTGATACCAAGGCGATTCTTTGCTCGATTACATAGCATATGTAGGGATTTCCTATGGTGTGGGACGAGGAAAAGAATCGCCCTCTCGAAACTACAAAATTCACATATAAAGGGGGGATTAAACTACCAAATTATGAAATTTACTATCTGGCAAGCCAACTAGAATGTGTGGCCAAATGGCTATCAGAAGATCCAACCACAGAATCTGGGCTGTTTAGGCTGGAATGTCCCCTTTCTTTCTACAGGAAATGATGTGGCTGCCCAAGGCGGATATGCAGGGGCGTTCGAAAATGATGATATTGGGATGGGAGATATGGCATAGGGCCTGTTAGGTAACGGAGAACACATTCCCGTGTTCCCCGCAGGTGTCACTAGTCACGCTGGTGGGAAAAGAAAGACAGCTAACGATGATAATCAGGAAGCATTGGGAACCAGTAGGGGTGGCAACCATGGGAGATATCTGGCAAGAGGGGAGGGTACTATAATTTGAGAGGCTGGTGGAGGAAACAGGGTTACACACGGGACCGTATATCACATATCATGGGGTGGTGCGGCAGATTAAAGAGACATGGTCCGATACAGTACTAGAAGATCAACCGGACACCACCTTAGACGTAATATATGATATAGCAGAAGGGGGGCATGAGATATCTAGAATATATGAGATGATGATGTCTAAAGTGTGGAAAGAACTGGTACAACTAAGGCAGGACTGGGAGGAAGATGTGGGAACCCCTATGACTGACGGGATGTTGGGGAGGGCTCAAGGGTATCATAAGAAAGTGTCAGGGAATGCAAGATTGCAACAGATACATTTGTACATAACCAATAGAGCTTATATAACACCCCGGAGGATAGCTAAATTTAAAAATGCAGGAAGACAATCATGCCCCAAATATGACAAGGAGAATGCCAGAATGGTGCACATGTTTTGGGCGTGCCCAGTAATTGAGAGATTCTGGGGAGAAATAGCACATAGGTTGGAAGAAAAAGAGATTAAGATAGTGGTGGAAACAGCGAAGGGCATGTCTGATAGGAGGGTTCCCCAGACCGCGCAAGCTTAAGCATGTTAGCAAATTAAAAGATTTGGCATATATACTCGCGAAGCGTAGAGTTGCTATGGGATGGAAAGCATGCCACAGACTGAGAATAGAGGTGTGGTGGAAAGACCTTCAGAAATGGGCAGAAGCCAAAACTGCAATACGGCAGGAAGCTAACAATTCTGGTGGGGAGGAGGAAGCTGAAACATTGACAGACTGGAAACATTTACTAGCCACATTATTTGGCCCCACGCAAGACTGGTCGAGGGATCGGGATCCAGCAGACAACATGGGAGAAGAACTCCAGTTGCACGACGAAGAAACAGAATGTGTAGGAGAGTAGGCTTGAGGGGGAGGGAGGGTATCGCGGAAGCAGTAGACATTGTTTGTGTGTGATGCAAATTCGAAAGTATATAACATGTACTGCAAGTTTGGTTTGTGTTGTTTGTTGGAAATTAATACAATTGTTTAAAAAAAAGAGTTCTCTGTCCAGGTGCAGTTTCAGACCTCTGGTCCACCCATTATAGGTCACACAGCCAGGAACCTATCCTTTGTTTTTCCTTTGCTTCTTGATAACAGCTCCTTGGTCAAGGCAAAGTATCATACCCCAGAGACACCCGTTACAGGTCACACAACCAAGAGCTTACAGGCTTCCTTCAAAGGTCACAAAATAGGCAGTTCACATTATTCAGCTCACACTTTAATACTAAGATCTTTTTGGTGTCTCAATGCAGAGTTCAATAATGATGGCTTCTGTCTTTTCCTTTTCAAATCAATATTCAATGTTCATTAGGCAGTCTTATTTTATTCAGCTTTTCTCAAGGAATTTCGCATTTCACATTTTGCTCCCACTTTGTGTCTGCGCCAATCCCTCTTTTGGAATTAGCTTTCATGCACGCGATCACTCGAGGTTCATAGTTTTAACAAGCATGTTTTATTACAAGCGTTCTTGGATACTTTGTATTAGTTTGTGGGGGAAACACACACTGGTTATGTTTTCTTGGGTTCCCAATGAACTGTGTCTTCTTCTGATGTCAGGGTCTCACGACCTGCCTCCCAGACAGACCTGGGCTGGTGCTTCCAGCCATGGCAGCAAGCATTCTTTAACCATATTAAAGAAACCGACTTCACATGGTTTGCTTCCGATTCTTTCACTGGCTCCCTGGAGACACTGAGCCTTCGCCAAGAGATCACAGTTCACATTCCTCTGCAAACCTCCAACCTTTTGGTGTACTCCACTTGCCTGGTCTGCCTGACACCACTTAAGCCAATTAATGGGAAATGCTTGACCTCAGGCCTCTTCTTTGTGTCAGTACTTTAATGATAAAGGGAGGTAATCTTCACAGCTCCAAGTGGTTTCTTCCTCTGCCCAGTATTCCTCTCTATGTCAATGGGGGAGGTAAGTGGAACAACTTTATAATGACCCATCAAGATCGGGGAAAGTCTAGGTGGGTTTTCTTGAGGATAAGGGGGATACCATGGCTCGCCCAAAGGCACATCACCCAACCCCCAAGGGTCCTCCACCCAGTTGATCCTACCTCACTTGTCCACACCCAGGGTCAGGATCCAATAGCGATGGCCATCCCTGTTCACCTACATAGAGGATTCTGGGGAATTAGGAGTGAGAATACCCTCAGGTTTCTCACAGTATGTGGAGGGTTTGGATATTCTCCATAGAGAATGGATAGAGGCATTTCAGATGGCTTTTGAGAACCATGATGTTGAAAGAAAGGATTGGGCTAAGTTTTTTCTGAGTAGAGTACCTCAGACTGGTTATGACTGTATTCTAAAGCTGAGTGTGAAGGAAAGAGGCCAGTATGAGTGTATGAAAGCTGCTTTATTGCTAAGTTTGGCAAGACACCTACCCAATAGGAGGTTCAGGGAAAATAAGAAGTGAGTCTTGGGTTGATTGGGTGAGTGCTGCCCATATTAACTTGATGTGGTGGATTGATGGTTACAAGGTAAAAACATTTGTTGATTTTTCCCACTTCTTGTTTTTTTGTTATACAGTCTTTATAACGGAGATGATATGTAGAATGTACATATAGCGAAACATTTATGATGAAAAACATAATGAAAATGTATATGGGGGTTGGGTAAAGGGTTAATTCTTGTATGGAAATGGTTGGGGTGGGTGTTTAGGGGTGGGAAACAGGGGTTGGCGGAAATCCCCCCCCCCAAAAAAATAAAATAAAAATTGTTATGTTTTGTCATTAGAACATTTTCATTATATATGCATTTGTTATAAAATAAGTCGTTATAAAGATATGTAACCGTTTTTTTTACATTTCTCTGAAGCTTGTTCACCAGAGCTGCATCAGTACATTGCTGATCAGAACATCTTAGACCCTTTTAAGTTAACCAAGCTGGCTGACAAATGGGTCTCCCACGGGGTGTCCCCTCAGCATCCCAGTGGGAAGGATAAGCAAAAGGACAGAGGGACTTCTCATAAACCTGATGAGTCCAAAAAGCAGCCACATTCAAATTAACCTAAACATCGCTCCCCAAAGGTCCACAGAGCTAGTGGGGATAAGTCTTGTGGGGGTGGGAGTAAGAGTAGTGGTCCCCCTGCTGTAAAGCAGACTCCCTGTGGTCTATTCCAGTTCCTCACATCCCTGGTACTTGCTGAGAGGCCCGGGACCCCAGGATGGGTGACCCTAAGTATAAAGGTAAGGCACTTGGCGTCCAGACTGCCAGCCTGACCTACCCTTGCCCTATACATGAGGTGGAGGCCACTGTCCTCACCTCCTCTCCAGGAATCACTTTTGGTGCTCCTGCAGAGATCACCTTAGTTTCCCTTGGGGCCTGGGACTAGTACTCAGAAGTACTGGACACTATCCCACTGAACACCAAATGATTTTTGAGAAGTATCCTCTTTAAAGGAATGGTTCGCCCAAACGATTGGCATTTTTATTTTGAAGTCCCTATGTAAAATTATGAGCAATTCAAGCTCAAAGATAGCACATGGGGGCATCCATTTTGTGAAATGGATGCCCGCCGCTGTGCTCGCTTTGGCTTTTGCGGCACTAATGAAAGAAAAGCCAGCCAGCTGTAGTAAACAAAAGCTACCACTGGGTGGCTTTTCCTTCATTAATGCTGTACGCGGAGGACGGGGACCGGAGACTACAGGCAGAAAAGTTGCAGCTGCATCTCGGTAAGTGCTATTTTTTTTATAAAAATAAGCACTAGCTGCAGTTTTTTTTCTAAGTTGTCTTAGAGGAGGAGGTTGGCTGGAGGAGCCTGGAAAACTTAGAAATAAAACCGCAGCTTTAAAAACATTGTATTTATGTTTGCGGTCGCTTTTGAAGCGACCGCAAACATAAATACAACGTTATTGTGTTTGAAAACGCTGCGGTTTTTCTTTCTAAGTTTCTCAGGCTCCTCTGGCTCGGAGGAGCCTGAGAAACTCAGAAAGAAAAACCGCAGCGTTTTCAAACACAACCGCATTGTGTTTCTGCCTGTCGTGGCTATCACTTTGGGTCTCCGGTGCTCCCCCACGCGGTTGTGTTTACATGCCGCGGTGTTTCTGCCTAAATCTGATTTCCCATTTGGGGCTCTCGGGCTCCCCACGGCGTCCCGAGAGCCCCAAATGGGAAATGCTAAATGCTGCAGTGTTTCTGCCTAAATCTGCTTTCCCATTTGGGGCTCTAAGGCTCCCCGTGGGGAGCCCTAAAGCCCCAAATGGGAAAGCAGATTTAGGCAGAAACACAACGCGGTTGTGTTTGAAAACGCTGCAGTTTTTCTTTCTAAGTTTCTCAGGCTCGGAGGAGCCCTAGAGCCCCAAATGGGAAAGCAGATTTAGGCAGAAACACAATAACGTTGTATTTATGTTTGCGGTCGCTTCAAAAGCGACCGCAAACATAAATACAATGTTTTTAAAGATGCAGTTTTATTTCTAAGTTTTCCGGGCTCCTCCAGCCCGGAAAACTTAGAAAAAAAACCACAGCTAGTGCTTTTAAAAAAAATAAAAAAAAAATAGCACTTACCGAGATGCAGCTGCAGCTTTTCTGTCTGTAGTCTCCAGTCTGCGTCCTCCGAGTCCCGGCACCAATGAAGGAAAAGCGACCCAGTGGTAGCTTTTGTTTACTACAGCTGGCTGGCTTTTCCTTCATTAGTGCCGCAAAAGACAGCACAGGCGGGCAGCCATTTCACAAAATGGATGCGCCCATGTGCTTGCTTTTTCAATTTTTGAGCTTGAATTGCTCAAAATTTTACATAGGGACTTCGAAAAAAAGAAATGCCAATCGTTTTTTTTTATGTTGCCTATCTATTTTTGAAATACATTTTTTTGGGCGAACCATTCCTTTAATCGCCAACCTTTCAATGGCTGAGAGACACTGGGGCTAGCATGACAGTGGTGGATAGGACACTGGTCAAGACAGAGGACTATGAAGGTTCTCCTCTGAGACCCACTAGATTTGCGGGCAGGCCCTCCAAACATCTCATGAAGCCCTAGTCACCATCTAGGTGAATAACAAGACAGAAAAACGTCTTGTGATCGTCCAAGTTCATGTGCCTGCCCAGCTGCGGCTGGGTAATGACCTAGTTGAGTTGGAGCTGGTTTCTGATGGGCCAACTTTGGCTGCTGCTGCAGTCACTAGGTCTAAGGCCAGGAATGGTCTGACTGATAGTCAGTTGCCCAAGCCAAAGGGGAAACCCAAGGCAACTATGAAGAGCAAAAAGGCCACTTCTGTTAAGGGGTTCCTTCTCTATCTGCTGCATCAGCAGCACCCACTATGGACCAAGCTCCTGAGGGACTAGGCCCATGTGGTGACCACTATCTCCTCAACCCCGGAGTGGGAAGAGCCAGAGGACCCTCCTCAGTGAGAGGTACTCACCTCTGAGGAGAACCCTGACTATCAGTGCCTGTTGGCGGCTGAAGGTGGGCCCTCTGAGGCACATTTTTGTAAGGGTCAGAGAGAGTGCAAATGCTCTCAGACCACTTTTACTGCCCAGTATGGGAGTAGATGTGGAAGCCTAATGCAGGACCTGTCCCACTTGTCAGCTGTCTGGCAAGACTGGAGGCAGCATCATTGCCCCACTGCAGCCTTTGCAATGGTTGGCACACCCTTTGAGAGGGTTGGTATCAACATTGTCTGCCTCTTAGACTCTCCGACATCAGGTGGACACAGGTTCCTCCTGGTTCTGGTTGATCATGCCACCAGATACCCTGAGGCTATACCCCTTTGGACTATCACTGCAAAGGTGGTTGCCAGGGCCTACCTGGGTATCTTCACCAGAATGGGTTTTCCTAAAGAGGTGGTCTCAGACAGGGGAACCATTTTTATGTCTAGCTAAATGCAGGCAATGTGGAAGGAATGTGGGGTGACCTACAGGTTCTCTGCATCTTACCACCCCTCAGACCAATGGTTTGGTTGAGATATTTAATAAAGCTCTCAAGGGCATGCTGGGTGCTTTGGAAGAGGCCCTGAGGAGGAAGTGGGGCCTGCTAATGCCATGCCTGCTGTTTGCCTATAGAGGTGCCTCAGGAAGGTTTTGGATTCAACACCTTCAATCTCCTCTTTGGACATCCAGTGAAAGGGTCCCTTGTCTTAGTTAGAGAAAGCTTGGAAGCCACCCTCCAGCTCCTACCAAACATGTGAGGGGCTGTGTGCTAGGCCTCAGGAGACAGATGGCACCGATGATGGGCAGGCATCGGCAAATCTCAGGGCCAGCCAGGAGCTGAATAAGTACTGGCATGACCCCAAGGCCTCACAGGTGGACTGGACTCCTGGCCAGGAGATCCTTGTTATGGGGCCATCAAAGCCCAGAGCTTTGCCAGACAAGTAGAGTGGACCCTTCAGGATAATATCCAAGATGTGCGAAGTCAACTACCTTGTTGACATGGGTACCCCTCGGGTAGCCCCTCGGGTCTTCCACATCAACAGACTCAAACCTTACCACCGAAGAGAGGAAGTTTCATGTCTCCTGCTAGCTTCAGGACAAGAAGAGATTGAGAGTAAGCCCCTTCCTGACTTGCTACATAGCAAACCCCTGGATGGCTCAGCGGAGTGGGTGAGCCTCTCTCCAGATGATCTGACAACAGAGTAGCAGAGTGCCTGCAGAACTTTGCTCCAGCAGTATGCTGCTCTGTTTTTACTGACACTAGTCCTCACCCCCTGGTACAGGCATGACATAGACACTGTTGACAGTGAACCTGTTATGAGCAGGTGCTACAGGATGTCAGACACAGTAAAGAACCACATCCAGGCAGCGGTCACCAAGATGATGGACTTGGGTGTCATTGAACCCTCAACCAGTCCATGTGAACTACAGAGGGGTCAATGCAATCACCAAGACTGATGCTCACCCATTGCCGAGGGCTGATGAGGTTGTGGACAAGATTGGTGCTGCCAAGCTTGTGAGTACCTTTGACCTCACATCAGTCTATTGTCAAATAGCCCTGATTGACTCTTCTTCAAACTTCCTGCGGACAGCTTTGAACCTTCCATCATCCCAGACTGCCTCTCTGCCATCCAGGCCTGGTGCACCTCCAATGATCTCTGCCTCAATGCCAGCAAAACAGAGATCCTTCCTATTTGGACCCCTGCACCTGACTTCCTCCATTCACTTTGGCCTTCATCCATGGGCTCTCCCTCTGCCCCCTCTTCTGAAGCCAGAAACCTCTGAGTCATCTTCAACTTCTCTCTCTCCTTCCTCCCTCACACTCAGGACATTGCCAAGAAGTCCCACTTTCAGCTCTTCCTTCTCAAAGGAATTCTACCTTTTCTCACCTTCCCCCAGACGCTCAGTATTACCCGGGCCCTGGTTCTCTCTAGGCTTGACTATTGCAATAGCCTGCTCCTGAATCTACGTTCTTCTATCCTGCGACCCCTCCAGCTAATCCAGAAGAGGGCATCAAGACTTATCCTTGGCCTCAAGCCCAGGGGCCGCATCTCTCCTGCCCTACAAAGTCTTCACTGGCTCCCGGTTGCTTCATGGATTAAATTGAAATCCCTCTGTATCATCCACAAGGCTGCCTGGGGCTGGGGACCACATTATCTGCAACTCTTTCTTACTACATATTTCCCCCTAGACCTCTGCGCTCCTCTGGCACCAATTCCTTGTGTGTAAAGCGGTTGGCTAAACAGAGGGCAGGTGGCCAATCGCTTTCCTCCGCTGGCTCTCTTCTTTGTAACAGCCACCCCCTCCCTGTTCGTCTTGAGCGGGACCTCCTTAAATTCCGGAAGAGCCTCAAGACCTTCCTCTTTACCTCATCCTTCCCTCCCTCTCTCCTCTGCCAATCTCACAGTCGCTTGATTGGTGTGCAGGGCCCTTATGCACCCTCGGGGCCCCGACCTCTCACACACTGTCTCCTCCCAGCTGGAGTCTATCCTCAGCACTTGCCTCGGCTCTCCCTCCACCCTTGGAGGCTCGCACTTACTTTTCATTTATTTATTTTTATTTATTTATTACATTTGTTATACGCCCAGACCCTGAGGTATCACGGCGTAGTTACAGACAGTTTGTTTATCACACAATCACAATATACAATAATAAATTGCATTTTCATCAAACACATGTGCATGGTAATTACATGCTAATTTATTTACAAGCTGGAAGGTTACATTCTAGTGTTCTGGGGCGAGGTCTGGTAAGTTAAGGTTAGTTAAATAACCACGTTTTTAATTACTTTTTAAAGCGTTGGAAGGACTCTTCCTTCTTGATATTTATCGGGAGTGCGTTCCAGTGTTTGGGGGCCAGAACTTTAAAGCTACTGCCCCCAGCCCTAGAGTTTTTGTAACGTGAGAATTCAAGGAGTGAGTTGTCATTCGATCTAAGGGTTCTAGTTGTGGGTTTTTTGAGGACTGTGTTATTGATATATTTAGGTGCTTTGTTGGCAATGCATGTATGTGTAATGCAGAGGGTTTTAAAGATAATTCTAGCCTTAATCGGTAGCCAGTGGGTTTCTCTCCTAATGTCTGAGATATGATCAGACCTTTTTATTCCTAACGCTGCACGTAGTGCTTTGTTCTGCATGTGTTGTAATTTAGCCAGGTTGGAGTTGGAGGTGTCTAGAAGAAGTACATTGCAGTAGTCCAACTTGGAGAGTATTAAGGCTCTTGCTAAAGTGACACCATTTTTTGGCGTTAGGAATTTGCGACTTAGGGTAATAAGTTTGGAGGTGCAGGAGGTGGCTGATGAGAGAGCATTTACTTGTTTGGTCATTGTTAGATTGGCGTCTAGGTATACACCGAGGGTTTTGACCTGTTTCAGTACTGGTATCTTTGTGCCATCAATTTTGAATTATGAGTATTGAGGCTGTAATGCCTTCATTTTGGGTGTGGATCCTACAATGAGAAGCTCAGTTTTTTCGTCTTTAAGACAGAGATTATTGTGGGCCATCCGATTTTGAATTAAGGCATATATTGTCAAGGAGTTCCCCCCTTCTCACCTAGGTACGGTGTTTGCCGGTGTCTTCGATCGCTGCCTTCTTGCGAACGCTCCTGGTCTTGAACAGCGCTGCTCGAGTCTCGTCTGGTTCCAGGTTGCGTTTAGTTCCGGGAGCGTGGAGTCCAGGAATCCGGGAGTCTGGGAAAAGCTAGCAATGCTTGAATCAGGAAGGGGGAAAGGCTCAGGAGCGGGTAATAGCACTGGGACAAAGGAAACAATACTGCGAGCTACCAACACACCTCTTAGGCTACTTTGCAATAGCATTGAGATGCGCGGAGCCGCGGAAGGCGTGGTCTATAAATAGATCACGCCACGTTCAGCGCATGGAGCGAGCAAGGGCTTCAGCGCTGGACAGTCATGTTGGAAGTAGTACGGAATGTAAGCCCCGTTGAGACAAGGACCAGGAGGTCCAAAAGGGGCTTGATCTAAAGTTCATGACAGCATGCCTCCTCCGAAGGCCTTTTCCTCCAGGTTTGCCCGGGTGTATTAGGTGAAATCTTCTGAGCAACCGAGGAGCCTTGATATTTGAAACAGGTTCCCAAGTCCTTTCACTAGGAGGATATCCTTTCCACTCCACTAGGTATTGAAGATGGCCCCATTTATACCTGGAGTCACAAATCCAGGACACCTCATATTCCAGTTGGTTGTCAACCAGTAGAGGAGGAGGTCTACTGGATTTTCGAGAGGATTGGATGTAGGGCTTCAATAGGGATGTGTGAAAAACTGGATGAATTCTTTTCCAGGAGTCAGGTAGCTTGATTCGATATGAGACAGGATTGATAATCTCCTTGATGGGAAATGGACCATTGTAGCGGGGAGCCAACTTGTTTGTCGGGGGAGTAGTTTTGATGACAACCACACTCGGTCACCGACCGTATAGGAAGGACTTGGTCTTCTCTTGGAATTCGCATACCTCTTGGTCTGTAATCTGGCTTTCTCTAAGTGTTCTTTTGCCTCCCGGTGAATGTTGATAAGAGTTTCGATCCAGGAGTCAACAGTAGGTACTGGTGTAGGGTAAGGAAGAACCGAGGGTAAAACCGATGGATGGAACCCCTGACTACAATAAAAAGGGCTGGTCTGTAGCGCTGAGTGTTCGGAGTTGTTGTAAGCGAATTCCGCAACGGGTATCAGGAGAGATCAGTCATCCTGGACCTTGGTGGCGAAACATCGGAGATATTGTTCCAGGGTCTGATTTGCACGTTCTGTGGCTCTGTTGGTTTGGGGGTGATATCCTGAAGAGAGGGCACGTTGGATTCCTAGTACCCGACAGAGTTGTTTCCAGAATTGTGAAATGTATTGGGGACCCCGGTCAGATATGATCTTGGAAGGAAGCCCATGTAGTCGGAATATGTGTTCCAGAAATATTCCAGCTAGCTCTGAAGAGGAGGGTAGTTTCATCAGTGGCGTAAAATGGGCCATATGGGTAAACAAATCTATGGTGACCATGATGGTAGTATATCCTCAGGAAGGTGGTAACTCCACTATGAAGTCTGTAGTGATGATTTCCCATGGTTTAGAGGGTAGAGTGGGCTGCAGAAGAAGACCCGCCGGTCTTTTTTTATCATGTTTATTTTGGGCACAGGTTATACAAGCCTAAATGTATTGCTGTACGTCAGACTTCATTTTAGGCCACCAGAACTGTCTCTGTATAAGACGGAGGGTGTTGGTGATACCTCGGTGCCCGGAATGGAGTGTGTCATGACAAAGGTTTATTATTCTTTGCTGTAACTTCCGTGTAGGAATGAGTAGTGCATTGTCCTTAAATAAGTAGCCTTCCTTGGCTCTTAATTTCCAGTGATTTCTTGTTGAAATGTCCTTCCATATTTCCGAGGATTGGGTTTGCGATCGGACTTCTTCCAGGAGATCAACTGCTTGGGCTACGAAGATCGTGGGAGAAAACATTTTAGGAAATGCCTTATCTTCAGTGGTCACGTAGTCAGGACGGCGAGACAAGGCGTCAGCGATCAGGTTCTGTGATCCAGAGACATGAGTAATGTGGAACTGATACTTGGCAAAAAAGTAGGCCCAGCGTGCCTGACGACTGTTCCTGCACTCTGTCTCTACAGTGACTGTAGAATCTGAAGGTTTCGATGATCAGTACGGACTTGGACAGGATGTCTGGCTCCCAGAAGTAGGTGTCGCCATTCAGTGAAGGCTTGGAGAATGGCTAAGAGTTCCTTTTCCAGGACGGAGTAGTGTGTTTCACTCAGAGTTAAGGTTCTTGAAAGATAAGCAACAGGGTGTTCCAAATCGTCCTCCATCTTCTGCTTCAACACTGCTCCTATAGCGTAATTAGCGGCATCCGTTTCCACTAAAAAGGGTCAACTTGTATCGGGTTGAGCCAAAATGGGAGCTTGTGTGAACTCGGTCTTCAAACGCTGCAATGCAGTTTCTTGTAATGTTGACCAGACAAATGGGGTATCCTTCTTTAGCAGAGTCACTATAGGTTGTACGATCTCGGAAAAGGTGGCTATGAACTTTCGGTAGAAATTGGCTAGTCCTAGGAAGGATTGGATTTGTTTCACAGACGTGGCAGTAGGCCAGGCGAAAATGGCCTTTACTTTTGATGGGTCCATGTCAATCCCCTCTGGACCAAGGATAAATCCCAGATAGTGCACAGAGGTAACGTGAAACAAACAGTTTTCAGGCTTGGCTAAGAGGTGATGTTCCCGGAGTCTTTGTAGAACTGCCTTAATATGTCCTTCATGCTTCAGAGGGTCCTTGGAAAAAAAACAATATGTCGTCCAGATAGACAATGACGAAGAGAAACAACATATCAGAGAACACCCTATCCATAAAACGTTGGAATACTGCTGGGGCATTGGCTAGTCCAAAGGGCATGACCAGGTACTCGTAGTGACCAAAGGGTGTTCTAAAGGCGGTCTTCCACTCGTCTCCTTCCCGGATACGGATCAAATGGTAGGCACCCCTGAGATCCAATTTGGTGAATATTACTGCACCCTTCACTGCCTCCAGGATATCCGATATCAAGGGTAGTGTGTATCGGTCCTTAAGAGTGCATTGATTTAGGCCACGATAATCGAGGCAAGGTCTAAGTTCCTGGGTGTCTTTCTTAGGAACAAAGAACAATGATGCGCCTGCTGGTGACTTTGAAGGTCTTATGGTACTGTTTTCAAGGTTTGTATCCAGATATTCTTTGAGGGCCTTTTTCTCAGGTTCAGAAAGGATAAACATCCTACCGAAAGGGATCACTGCTGAGGGTTCCATTTCAATTGCGGAGTCTTCGGGTCTGTGTGGAGGTAAAGCCTGGACTATGGCAGTGGAAAAGACATCGGCAAATCCTTGGTAGGCCTCCGGGACCTGTATAATATTGGAAACCATGAGTGGGGTTTCTTGCTCCTTAGGTAGTTCCTCAGGGGGTGTTAAAGGAAGTTCCAGGGATAGACAATGAGACATACAAAACTCAGAGCCTAGGAATAATGATCCTGCTGTCCAGTTTATATACGGATTGTGTTTTTGTAACAAGGGCATACCCAATACCATGGGGTAGTGGGCGGACTTAATGATATTGAATCTGATTAGCTCTTGATGGTGGTTTATTGAGAGCTGGATTTCCTTGGTCTGTAGGCTTATGGGCCCTGAACTGAGGGGTCTTCCATCGATGGCTTCCACAGGCTGCATGGTGCTTCGTGCCTCATGTGGGATTTGATGACTGACAACCCATTCCTGACCTATGAAGGTTCCCATAGCTCCACAGTCAACCAAGGCCAGAATGGGGCAGATCTTGCTCTTCGAGGGTGAAAGAAATGCCTGGAGAACGACCAGTCTATTTTGTCCAGGAGAGTTCAAGGATGGAATTGATGTGGAGCAAACATCTCTCTCCCGAATCTCTGCTCCATTTAAGATCGTGAGCTGGCGTTTCCCGAACGCCGAGGAAGTGCCAGAGGACATTCCCTGACCAAATGTTTGTCTGAAGCACAATACATACACAAACCCGTATGGATCCTTCTCAACCTTTCTTGCGGTGATAAGGGTCCACGAAAGGCTCCAATTTGCATGGGTTCAGGTTCTGGGGCTGGACTTGGGTTTATGTCAGTTCTGGCTGTGCTCTCAAAGGACGTCTTGGGTGGGTTTCCCTAGGATTTCTTCTTTTCGCCTTCCTTTCCTGGATGCGAAAGTCTATTTGCAAGGCCAGGTCCATTAGTGCTTGGAATGAATTTGGTCGGGGCACCCTGGCCAGTTCATCCTTGATCTCATCGTTCAGGCCTCTCCTGAACAGGGTAAAACTAGCCTCAGAGGACCAGTCTGCTTCCTTAGCCAATTGTTTAAATCAGCTCACATAAGTGAGAATATCTTGGGAGCCCTGTTGAAAGTCCAGCAAGCGCTCTTGGGCAGTATAGACCTGCTCTGGATGGTCAAACATGCTTTTAAGTGCCTGTATGAAGCCATCATAGTCGTCTAGGAGGGCATCGCCGGAGTTAACAAGGGGTGTTGCCCAATTTAAGGCGTTGCCGGAAAGGAGGGATATGATGAAACCCACCTTAGCCCTAGGAGTCGAGAAATAATAGGGCTTAAAGGTAAAGTGGACCAGGCACGAATCCAGGAATCCGTTAAGTGGTTTTGCCGAACCATCATACTTGTCAACAATACCGCCCAACAGGGCACCCTCCTTTGTAGCAGAATCCCGGGATAAGACCAATTGTTTGAGCGCGGCGTTTACCGCCTTAAGAATTTGGACCTCGGTTGATAATTCTTGCATGCGTTGCCTTAAGTCCTGCACGGCGGCTTCCATCTCGTTTTTAGGTTCGATCGGGTGGTGTCTCAAACTGTCAAAGAGTTCCCCCCTTCTCACCTGGGTATGGTGTTTGCTGGTGTCTTCGATCGCTGCCTTCTTGCGAACGCTCCTGGTCTTGAACAGCGATGCTCGAGTTTCGTCTGGTTCCAGGTTGCGTTTAGTTCCGGGACCGCGGAGTCCAGGAATCCGGGAGTCTGGGAAAAGCTAGTAATGCTCGGAATCAGGAAGGGGGAAAGGGTCAGGAGCGGGTAATAGCACTGGGACAAAGGAAACAATACCGCGAGCTACGAACAGACGTCTTAGACTACTATGCAATAGCATTGAGACGCGCGGAGCCGCGGAAGGCGTGTTCTATAAATAGATCACGCCGCGTTCAGCGCATGGAGCGAGCAAGGGCTTCAGCGCTGGATGGCCATGTTGGAAGTAGTACGGAATGTAAGCCCCGTTGAGACAAGGACCAGGAGGTCCTAAAGGGGCGTGATATGAAGTTCATGACATATATTTGGTTAATGAGCAGGGTTTCCTGCTCGTAGTTGTCTGATAAGGGGTCGAGGAACTGGGTGTCATCTGCAAAGTTGGTGTAGATGACACCCATGTCATCCAGTGCTGAGAATAGTAGCTTTGCATAAGCATTATAGAGAGTGGGCGATAAGCAGGATCCTTGGGGGACACCTATGGGAAATGGTATAGGGTCAGGTGATTCTTTACCAATAGAAACTTGTGACGTGCGCTCTGCAAGGAAGGATTTGACCCATTGGGTTGCCTCCTTTGAAAATCTGAAATCATTGGTTAGTGTGGCACAGAGTTTATCATGGTCTTCTAGATCGAATGCCGCAGAAAGATCTAGCAGCATTAGGAGACAACATTTTCCTGCTTCCCTTGTGGAATCCATTTGGATTTTCAAATCAAGGAGAGCAGTTTCTGTACTATGGTTGGGGCAAGATCCAGATTGACGGGCGCCCAGGAGTTGGTGTTGCTCTAGATGGTTTTGGATTTGGGTATAGGCTATTTTTATCTATTATTTTCAGCAAAAAAGGGACGGTTGTTATGGGTACAGAAGTGTCTAGTGTTGGCTTTTTCATGAGAGGGGTTACCCATGCTTCTTTAATGCTAGCAGGGACCGTATTGGAGTTAAACAAGGCATTAATAAAATTAGTGATGATGGGTGTTGGGGTGGGGGTGCAGAGTTTTACTAATTGGGCAGGGAATTGGTCTCCTTTGCGATTAGAAGATTTTAGTTTGGATATGGTATCTAGCACTACATCTTGTGACATTGGGGTGAAATGGAATGGCTCATGGTCATTATCATTGGGTGGGTCCTTGGTAGGGGTGGGTAGGTTTTTGTTTCCTAGGAGATTTCTTTTTGTGACAATTTTCTTTTGTAGCAGCAGTATTTTGGATGCTAGCCCGTTCTGGATAGTCTTATAGCAGATTTTGCTGGCATTGATAGGTGACATGTCTTGAATTGCGTTTTCCAGCTAAGTATAGTAAACAACTCCTTTGAGTTGGAGGAGGCATTATTGATATGCACGATAAAAGCATCTGCCTTATGGGAAATAATAGCTGCTTTATGGACTTTATTAGCTTCATTAAAGGCGTTTGCTGAGTCTGGAGTATTGGTTTTTTAATGGAAGTGCTCTAAAGCTCTTTTTTTTGTCCAAGAGTTACTAGTTCCTCATTAAACCAAAAGCTTGTGCGTTTATTGGCTGAACAATTTTTAGTTGTGATAGGTGCAACTGAATCAATAGTGGTTATAAGACATTTCTGGTAGCAGTCAGCCAGGTAATTGGGATTGTTGCTCGTTAAAGTGGTGGTGCCCAGGGCATCTTTTAGAATAGGGGAGAGATTGTCTGCTGTACTTTTTCTGATGTTTCTTGTTTTGTAGGTATCAGTTTGTTTGACCAGGACGGTGTCTGTAGTACTGCTAGTTATAGAGAAGTTGATGATGTGGTGGTCAGACCAATCAAGAGGTAGAATAGAATCAATGGATAATTGTGAGTTAAGGGTAAGGATCCAATCGAGTATTCTACCTTTATTGTGGGTAGGGACATTTACTAGTTGGGTGAAATTCATATCACTGAGGGCCGCGTAGCAGGCTGCTGCTTTAGGATCAAGGGGATCATTGTATCCAAGATTTAGATTGCCAAGTATGATACATTTAGTGTTCAGCTTGATATGGGGGGGGCGAGTAAGAGGGGGATATCTAGATCAGGGTGAGTGTTTTTGTTGGGTGATCTATATACGACCAAGAAGTTACTTCACTTCACTTCATTGTACTTCACTACATTGTACCTCACTTGCTACTCACCCACGAGCACCACAACAACTATTCCATTCCTTCTCCCTTCTGCACTTGCACGTTCTGAACACTCACAAGGCATAGCAGGTTTGTCTTCCCCTCCCCATTGTATTTCTATAGTTATTATTATTATGTATTGTAATTTGTAATGTATTCCTTATCCCCTGTCCTTTCCCTTTTGCCCCGTGGGTGCTTTGAAACATTATTTACTTTCTGTATAAGCGCCTAACAAGCAAACAATAGATACATAAATGGACCAATCCAAGGTGAAAATGTCTTTGTCTACCCCTGATGGGTTTTACCAGTTTATGGTCATGCCTTTCAGGTTAAAGAATGCCCCTGCCACCTTCCACAGGTTGGCCAATCATGCTCTCAGTGGGCTGGAGGCCTTCTGTGTCGTTTACCTGGATTCATTGCTGTCTACAGTTCCCCTTAGGAAGAGCCTTTGACACATTTAGACCATGTGTTGCAGGCCACGAAAAGGGCCACCTCACTAACAAGGCCACCAAGTGGCCGATATCCCTGTGGAAGATCATTTCCCTTGGTCATGAGATAGGAGGGGGAGAATCCAACCTCTCCCTAGGAAGGTATAAGCTGTACAGGACTGGGAAACACACACTACTCAAACCCAGGTGAGGCCTTGCTGGGTACTAAAGAAACTACATGGCAAACAATGGCATCATAACTGCCCCTCTGACATCACCCAAGCAGCCTAGGAAGGTTCACTGGACTGAAAACTGCCAGACGGCCTTTGATGGCCTGAAGGGAAGTTTGTGTAGGGCACCTGTGTTGTGTTCCCCTGACTACAGTAGACCCTTCATTGTACAAACCGATGGCATTGACACAGGGATTGAAGCTGTCTTGTCACAGTTGGACGACAAAGGGAGGGAGCACCCTATAATTTTCCTCAATAGGCAACTGAAAGGTAGAGAGCTTAGGTGGGCCACTGTGAAAAAGGAATGCTTTAGCATAGTTTTGCGTCTTAGGCATTTTAGGCCTTACCTTACTGGGTCAGCCTTTAAGATCCCAACTGACCCTAAACCCTTAAAGTGGCTTATGCAGATGAAGGGTAAAAACCACCCCAAACTGCTCCGGTGGTCCATTAGTCTGCAAGGGCTCGATTTCACTATTGAGCATGGGCCAGGGAAGAGTTATGATAATGCAGATGGCCTTTCCAGAAGGTATGAGGGTGACAATCTCGTGGGAGATTAGTCCACCCTAACCTCAGTCTGGGGGCACTGAATGTGATCATGAAAATGCTTTAGTGGGACATTTCCTCCTTGTCCCTGGCGTGTGTTGTCAGTATGTTTTCTGTACAGGAATCCAGTTTGGCCCACTGGCAGTGTAGCTCTTTATCTTTATCTTTGGTGAACAGGACTCATGGGATACCCCTATGGCACGCATGGGTATGGGGTACCCCTTGTTTTTGGGCACCTGGGTGTTGCTCCTCATAGAAAGATACTGGCTGGTGGCAGTTACATGCTGATTTTTCAGTGGCACTGGGTCTCCGCCATTTTTCAGACACATAGGCCCTGCCACAGGAATAAATGGATTCCGGAACAAAGGCAAGATGGCCACTATAAGCCTCATGGCGTTGTACCTTTCCCTCTTGTTTCTGAAAGTCCTAAGAAGCCCTATCTCTGTCCCTCTTCCCCCGAATGGATGTTGGGTGGAAGGACCATATGTGGCTTTGGGGCTGCCCTCTGTTTAATTGTTAGGAGCCCTCATCAGAGACTGCTTGTTTTGGGTACACCCTAGGGGTGGGACCCGACTGAATGGAAAGAGGAGTAAACTCACATTCTGTGTTGTGGGTGTCTGGTTTTGACTGTTTGTCACAATGCCTGTGGTCCTGTCTGAGCCAGCCCTTTCTGAAACTGAGTGAATGCAGTGCATGATCTGAAATGCTGGGAGTTGTCTCCAATACACATCCACTGTTTTGGGTTTCTGATTTTGGGAAAATGGGATGAATGCCTTTGAGCCCGTTTGGGTGCTGCATGAATCTACTAGTGTGTGATTGGCTGACTGAGCCTAGCTCAGCCTGAGTGAATGGAGTAATATCAGAAGACACCTCACTTATCGCTGTGTCAGAAGCTTGGATTTTCCTGGAATCCTCTATCCTGAATCCAGCTGGAAGACAAAGTTCGACTGAATCACCAAATCCAAAGGCTGCTGTGCTGATTCAAGGGTGATCAGAGAGGACCTGGACAGGTGAAGTCTTCCCATAGCTAGGAGGGGACATTGTGCAACTGATGTCCTTCATCCGACGTGTACTGGAAGCCAGACCTGAGTTCCTGCCATCCTGCAGAGGTATCTTTGTGGGTCCTGAAGAAGAGTGACTGTGCATCCTGTGCCCAAGAATTCCACACGTATTGTCCAGGGTCCAGTGGCTGTCTGTGACCATTGGAAAGCCAGACTGCAGTGTATCGCCCAGAAGAGGGGGTACCCTGGCTTAGTGCTACTCGATGCCCTGAGCTTTCCAAGTTCCAACCAACTGGATAAATCTTCAAGGGGCCTGTAACCTCCACATCCTTCCACTTTTCCATGGCTGAGGAAGTCCAGAGTCACCACCTGCAGAAAAGTCCAAGCTGATGGGTTTCCCGCCACTCCACATCAAAGAACGAGTCCTGAGGGTCCAGACTTGGTGGAGATATGTTGGGCAGTCCAGTGCTTGAGAACAAATTGCCAGAAGCCATCCTGTCATCCGTGCTGCGGCTGCTGCACCGAAGAATCAAACGGTAGGAAACAGCGAACCAATGAAACCCAAAATCTACTTTTGTCACTGCACCCGCTTCCACCAAAGGTCATCATCAGAATCCAAAGGACTTGTCCTCAATTCCCAAGTCTTGCCGAGGTCCATAGTGAATTTCATCTTTGTGGGAAATCCACAGCCGGTGTAGTAATCCGACTGAGGAGACCACTGCGACAGACCATCATGGCTGCCTTTCTGACATTACATGGTTGCCTTCTCCTGCTAGACAGCAATGACTCAGAGACTTCTTCCTCTGGGGCGAGTACATCCTCGAGGGACATCCTCGAGTAAAGCTGAGAGACTCCACCACTATGCCTTCCATGGCACACATGGTACTGTGACGAGGAAGAGGGTCTCACTCCTGCAGGTTGTGGATGGGTCACGGATTCGACCTAAACCTGACCCCCCTTGCTGCTTCCCAAGTACTTGGTGGGTGGTAGAACCTATAGAAGCTACAACAGACTGTTAATGAACACATAAGTACTGGGCATTAATATAAAAGCAAAGTATAATTCAACTGTTGTTGCAGGTTGCCCAGGTGGGCGGATCTCCATACAGTGTCGCCTTTTGACTCCGAAATGTATTCTGCCAGAGTTTTGAAGTAATTGCCTGCATTTCTACAGTTGTGCTTTGAGGATCAAACAGTGATTAGTAATTGTAGTGCATAAACATGTTATGGCATATACCAGTTTTGTGCATTATTGCTGAATCTAAAAATAACTGTGGTACCACATATGATATGATATGATATGATATGGCATTTATAACGCGCCTATACACAAGTGTTTCAAGGCGCGACATGGCAAGGGAGGGGGAACAGGGTAAGACAAACAACGATCCTACTAGGCCAGGTGTCATTAAGATCGTGCAAGTGCATGGGAAGGGGGAAAGGGAAAAGTGCGAGGGTGCAGGGGAGGGGAAAGTGCAGTACATGGGATAGAAGGATAAGAATAAATAACGGCCAGCTAGTGGCAAATGCAAGGTAAGTGCAGGCATAAGTGCAGTGAGGGGGACTGTAGCGATACAGAAACAGTCTCCAAGTGCGGGGTAGCCAGGGAGGCAGTGCAGTTGAGCAACTGGCAGGGCCGGGCCTGCGAGCAGAGAGGGAGGCCGTGTAGCCAGTGCAGTTTCAGCAAGGATTCAGCAGGGGAGAGGAAGAGAGAAAGCAGAAGCAAAGAGGAAGGTTTTGAGTTGCTTCCGGAACCGGAGATGGTTCTCCTCATGTTTCAGGGAGGCAGGAAGGCTGTTCCAGAGGGAGGCCCCTGCCGAAGAGGGAGATCTTCCACCAACTCGTTGCTTGGAGAAGCGACTGACCCTGAGGGAGTTGGCGGCGGATGAGCGAAGAGCTCGGGAAGGAAGATATTTAGGAAGAGAGAGTTGAAGGTATTTCGGCCCCAGCCCCCAGAAGGCCTTGTGGACAATGCAGAGGGTTTTGAATTTAATCCTTGCAGCCACTGAGAGCCAGAGCAGAGATTTCAGTCCTGGAGAGATACGATCCCTGGGCTTGAGGCCAAGGACAAGTCTTGCAGTCCTGTTCTGGATAAGTTGCAGAGGGCAGAGAGTAGAGGCAGGAAGATTTAGATAGAGGCTGTTACAATAGTCCAGCCTAGAGAGAACCAGGGCTCTGGAGACAGTGAGCTTCTGGGGTAAGGTGAGGAAAGGAAGAATATCTCTGAGGAGGGGCAGATGGTAGTGGGATTTCTTAAAGACGTCAGAGATGTGAGGACAGAAGGAGAGTGTGGAGTCGAAGATGACCCCAAGGTTTTTTGCCTTGCAGGTGGGAGCAGGAAGAGGGCCAAGAGAGGCAGGCCAGAGTGCTGCAGGGAAGGAGGGAGTGGGTGTGCCGATGAGTAGATTCTCAGTCTTACTGGCATTAAGGCAGGGGTCATTGGCTGCACACCACACCTGGATAGCAGGCAGACAGTCATGGATGAGGGAAGGAGAGGAGGAGGCCAAGGGTAGCCTGAAAATGAGCTGGGTATCATCCGCATAGCACTGAAAATTGGGGCAGATAGCGGCGATGTGGTGGACAAGGAGTGCCAAGTATTGGTTGAACAGCCAGGGAGAGAGGTTAGATCCCTGGGGGACACCGCAGGTAGATAAAAAGATATCAGAGAGGAAAGACCAAGTTGGACCTGGGAGGGTCGAACGGAGAGGAAGGAAGTCAGCCATGCTAGAGCCTGACCAGTGATACCCAGGTTATCACGGAGGTCGGTTGAGCAGGATGGCATGGTTGACAGTGTCAAAGGCAGAAGAGAGATCAAGCAAGATCTGGGAGGGGACAGGAGAGGTAGAGACTGCGACGGAATTGGCCAGATCCTTGCAGATTTTAAAGAGTTCAGCCGAGTTGTTTGATGCTGCAGAGATGCAGGCTTGGATATGAGCTCTCTTCTTGGTGAGGACGGAGAGCCGGTATTGCCATTGTAGCAGGCGGCAGGCCAGTTTGTCAGAGGATGAACATGAAGCACGCCATTTCCTCTCGGCCACCCGCATAGCACTGTAAATATTGTCCCTCCTTATGGGGTTGCCGGTAAAACCCTGGTGGTAGGCGGCAGGTTACTGGCAACCCTGTAAAACCGTTTCCACCACCTGACATCCCGGTGCCACTGGCATATTGTGGCAAGCGGCGGAACGGTAAATCCCAATTGCCCCATGGAAATGGGGTCACTGAAGCACCGGCACTATTTCTAACGGTGACGGTGCTTCAGTGAAAACACTGCCGGTAGGGGCCTGAATTCTCAGCAGGTCAGGCCTGCCGGTAGTTCCGTTCCCCTATCGGCAGACTCTTAGTTTGGTGGTCCAGAAAAGGGTGCCTGTAGGTTGTTACCAGCACACTGTAAAACCGGCAGGTTGCTGCCGGACTTGCAAATTTTACTGGCGCCTGGCTTGCCGGAAACACCGGGGGATTACAACTTCAGCTTTCCGGGAAGTCAGGCGCCGGTAATTGTAAATCCCCATTCCCATTTGAGTCCCATTGGACTCAACGGGAATGGGGACCACGGAAGCACCGGCACCGTTACTAACGGTGCCGGTGCTTCCGTGAAGCTCTGCGGGAGGATGCTGTTCCGCCCACCAGGTCCGACCCTGGTGGGTGGGACAGCACCCGCCCGCAGAGTCTTACTGAGCCGGTCCGGTAACAACGGTGCTGGTCGGCTTACCGGCACCGTTGTTACCGGACCGGCATAGTTAGAATGAGGCCCATGGTGTTGATTGTTAGAGTACAGTTTATATTACTATTACTAATACTATTTATATGTATATGTTCACCTAAACCTAATCTTTATTTAATAAAATCACTGTGTTAGCATTGTGAGGAACCTGAGGGCGTCCTCACTTCTTTTCCCCCTGCTTCCACCTCTCTGGTGGCCAGGGAAAGACTATCACTTTTGGATCCTAACCCTGGGATTGGATATGAGAGGGAGGATCACAGGGGTGGAGGAGACTCGGGGAGTTATGTTATGTTATGTTAAGAGTATTTATTAAGCATGCAGTCACCCAAGGGAATCTTGGCGCTAGAGAGAATAAGGACAACCCAGACGACACTAAGGAGTTAAAAAAGGTAGGTTTTGACCGCTTTTCTAAAGGCTAGATAATTCAATGTATTCTTTAAGGCTAGTGTGAGCTCGTTCCACAAAGATGCTGCAGCAGTGGAAAAGGCTTGCCCGCCAACACAGGCCCATTTATATCTTGGTACCACTACACAGCCAGCAGAAGATGAGCGAAGGTCACGACTGGGGCAGTATCTGCTAAACTTAGCTTGTAGGTACTGGGCGCCCTGATTATGGAGGGCGCAGTGAACAAATAGCCTTAAACTTAATCGTTGGGTCACAGGTAGCCAGTGTAGGGCTCGGAGCACCAGGGTAATGTGCGCACCAAAAGGGGAGCCGGTAGCGACCCGGGCTGCAAGATTCTGCAAACGTTGTAATCGTTGTATCTGGCCCTTGGGTTGGGCCATATATAAAGAGTAGCAGTAACATAGGCGTGATAGTACCAATGCAGCCACCACTGGAGTGCAAAATGAAGCTGGAATCATAGGGAGAACCTTCCTAAGAACCTTAAGCTGGAAATAACCAGCTTGGCAAACTGCAGTAATCTGTTTGTCCTTAATAAGGGTGGCCGAGAGAATAACCCCTACCTTTTTCACCTTGCTCACTAGAACAGGCAGGGGGCCAAAGAAATCAGGCCAGAAGGAGGACACCCAGAGTGAAGGGGAGTGTGGTGAGGCATGGCATCCCCCATTTCCTTTCCATATGATCCCTCAAGCCTTTGTAGGCTATTGCCAGCCCTTTCCCTGTTCTTCCCGTAAAATATTCCTAAGAAAAACCAGTTTGACACTTGGATGAGGAAGAGACCTACTGGAGAGACACATTATCATTTTATTAATGCACACACATACCAGCCTCAGCTGTGTACTGAGACAAGGAGGAGGACAGCAAGAGAAAGGCAGGACTACCATTTCAATAGTGAGCGGTCTAGTCTTTTCTGGACTCATCATGGTAGCAGGTCCTTTCAAAGCTGACATCCATTTGGAAATGGAGTCAGCTGTGGAAGCACAGCTACGGACTGCTGTGTGCAGGCAGACCTCTAGGAATCAGCGGTGGGACAAGCTAAGCACTCAATACCCGTTTGCCGATGCAAAGTTTTTGCAGCAGGAAGGTGAGCTGAAGGACGCTGGAAGCTGGTGGCAGACTGCAAGATGGAGACCGGCGTGACCGAGCAAAGCGGTCGTAAGATTCCCGAGCTGCAGGAGGAGCATCACTGGGTGAGTCGAGCCACGGAGAGGCGCTGGGAGAAAGAGCGATGTACTGCACGGAAAGGAGAGAACTCATGGCGGCAGAGGCCCTCGCAAAGAAGCCATAAGCTCTGACTAGTGAGTGTACTAGCAGGGGGAACACCAGGCTGGCAAGCGAACATGCAAAGGAGGCAATGAACATTGTTTTGAATACCAAATGAAGTGAAAGCAAATATAACTACTTTTGAATACTGAACGAAGTGAAAGCAAATATAAATACTTTTGAATGGAATGAAAGCAAGTTTTGAGCACTCGTGAATATTGAGCAGAGTGGAAGAAAATGTATGAATCTGTCTAATATAAAGAACTGCATTATAGAGAAATATAAAAAACTGTATTATATGAAAAATACAAAGAACTACATTAGATGCAAGAACAAGCATTGACAGCAGCTAAGAGAATCCAATGAACTATATCTCATGAGGAAACATGCATTAGCAAGAGCCAGGAGAATGCAAGAAAGTGTAACAAATGCATAGTGCCCAAACAAGCCACGGTACAGTGTCAGGAGTGTGTGACACAGGTGAATAAATCAAACATCACTGTCAAGTTGAAGCCGTGGGATAGTGTTTATGGAAAAAAGCAGCCAAGAAGGGGTATTGGTTGCGTGGCCTGTAATGGGTTGTATGGAAAAAGGGGCTGTGCAAGCTGCAAAGCAGCTCAGGAGAGTGTCCCTGTGCAAAGGTGGGTAAAAGACTACATTTCCCATGAGTCTTTGGTTTCAGTTGGGTCCGAGAGGAGCAGGTGTGCCTGGTCATTCACGCTACTTAAGACACTCCCCGGCCCGTGCTGCCTGTTGGTGATTGTTGGCGTGGCAGGCACAGGCCGCAGGAGAGCAGGTGTGCAGACAATCATTTGGAGACTCATAAGGACCTGGGCCAGGCAGTAAGGTTGCGAGTCCCAGCAGCGATCTGTCCCTCATAAGGGCACGGTGCAAATCACAGCAGTGTGTCCATCCAATGCAGGGGAACGCATTGCCTGGAGAGGAGCCGGCGAACCCCCCTAGTCCTCAGTTCAGTGTTTCTATGAATATGGATGTGATTCTAGGTTGCATACCGTCATTTCTTGGGTGCGGCTTGCACCGTGTGTAGTTCACGGAACATTATCCCTTGCACACTGATAAGGGTTGAATACATGCTGCGAAGGACTGCACGTGTGTTTCATCAGCTGTAGTCTCACAAACTCATGCTGGGCACGCCGTGACAGGCGGAACCAGAGCAATCAGAACAGTAGAATGTTGGGGAAACAATATTCATGTGAAGCGGAGTAACGCTATGTTTGTTTGTGGCTGCTTGCTATTTGTTACATTTCATGTCAGTTACAAGTCATTTATGTTCAAGGCAGTATTATGATTTGACCTCCGCCTGGTGACACGGCAGGAGTGCTTGGAGTCACTCCAATGGGAATAACACACAGTGGCAAGATCCATGTTTGTTGATTGTACCTATTGTCCATCAAGTTGTACATTGCTGCAGTTGTCCATGGCCATCAATAACGTTGTATGTGCTTATGTTTGGTGCTGATTCAGAGGGTGAATAGGAATACAGGAGTAGGAGGCTATATCCTAATCAAGAAGAGTGCTGGCTAGGCAGAGGAGTTTCATAGAGGTGTTGCACTGGTTGTACAAGTGTATATTGAACATGTTATGTCTCGCCCTATTTTCCCTATCCCTGACCCATTTGAAGATTCCTGAACCTCTTTCCGGTGACCTTAACACCCCCTACCTATCCACAACCTCTCCCTAACCCTCTCCCCCCCATTGGCTGCCTTGAGGTGCCTGTATATATTAAAATCAGGAGCCTGTGCCAACCAAGGTGGGAGGGTCAACTGCATTTGGCTTCTGTGGCTAGGAAGGAGTTGTGTGATACTCCAGGGGTGTGACATGGGTGGACCGTGTGGTCCAACAACTGTGCCTACACTGTGTGCACCCCTATATGAAAAAGCCACTGACAGCACCCATAAAGAAGCTTGTGTTTTACAACAACCTCTTATGTGTTTTTGAAGTCAATAAAATTGAACTGCTGTGTGAATTAGTGAAACAGAACTATATCCTAAGAGCTGGGAAGTGTCCCAAGGAATTGTGTTATTTTTAAAAACTTCAAAGATTTTAACTCTTTGGGAAGGACCCCCTTTGCCTTTTGAACTATTTTGAACTTGGGGAAGGGAAGCTGATTACTGGACAGAGAGCTGGAAGAAGCTCAGCTCTGAACTTTACTTGGAACACTATTTGTTTTGATGCTGACATCCCTACACATTGTATACAGTTATAGGTTTTGGACACAGACATACATTTGATTTGGAGTTCCTGACACAGACTATCCTTAGATTTCTTTAAGTGGGGAAATCCCACCTTAGCATAGGGCAAGTTAGGCATTACTCCATCCTGCATTTTGAGCTAACAAAACTTGGTGCACCAAACGTGAACCTGTTGTCTGTGTCTGCTTCATGATGCCTTCACACACATAGTGTGTAGGCATCCCTGTGTGGAGGTTTCGTTGTGCCTAAGAACCAACCTGCTTCTCCTCCCTGTGAGTCTCAGCCTTGGCTGCCCGTCCATTGCTACCCATTGAGAGCCTTGGCAGGGGTGCATCTTTGGGTTAATACACAGATAAACCCTTCCAGTCTTTACATACCCACCCTACCTCCACTCTCTCTACAACCATCCAACCCCCACGCTTGCTGCTCCCACTCACCCTACTCCCACTCTCTCTACCCCAATCCACCCAACTCTCTCTACAACCCAAGCACCCACCCATCCCCACAGTCTAACCCTCTCATCCTTCCTCTCACACTATTGCTTTATTTCTTACTGTTTCACTCTCAACCTTTCTCGCTCATCTTTCCTCGTGCTCATTATCAATGGCACCCTCTCGCAATCCCTTCCTCCTGTGCTCTAGCCCCTTCCTTCGATAGCACACAGCGCCCTCTTTTCCCATGCTCTGTTGAAACGTTGCACTCTCCTCCTTGCACCCTGGTGCCTATGGATGCAAAATACAAAGAGCAGCAGTAAACAGCAACACTATTGGCTTTGCAAACGTTCGTTTCTTCAGGTTTCCCGGACGTTAGCCCCATGCTGCCAAAGAGCGATTAATAGCTTTTTAGTGGATATTTAGGGACTGATTTACATAGCGTTTTTCAATGGGATTGCGCCCCTGTAAAATGCAATTGTGAATCGGGTTCTTAGTGTTTGAGCCCCCTGGCTGCTTCCTATCCAGTGCTAACCTGTAGCTATTCACGACCTCATGGCATTCTTTTGGCTGTATTTAAACACCCTTGCAGCAATATTTTGACGTTATCACAATTTAAACACCCCGTGAGTGCCCCTGGTTGCTTTTCCCACCTGTAAGGCAAGGGGTGGGGGTCAGACATGTTGAAATGGACCCCAACCTGCCCTGACACATCTTCAGCCTGGTAACGTGTGGTGATCCCGGGCCCCAGACCCTTGCCCTCGCCTCCAGCATCTGACTGTGTGACATCAGACAGAATGAACACAATCCTTCACCAGGTAAGAACATCTACTCCAGGGAAATCAGTGAGACAAACTTGCATCGGCTCCCCTAAACCTTACCGTGCGGTAATAAAAGAGGATGGAGATAACATGCTAACTATCCTTCAGTGACTGAGCCCCTCCCCCCAAACCCCTCCATCACCGTTGGGATCTGTGTGGTTCTTCACATTAGAAAACTTCCCAACCCCAAAATTCCCAAAAATAATACCACACCATAAAGAATCGTGACATGCCCACAATATTGGAAAATTAGCCAACATTCGACACTGATAGAGTGATAAACAAAAAAGATGACATTGCTTAATTCTTTTGACTAAAATAAAGCTAAAGTAATTGCTTAGTTCTTAGTGAAAACATCACTTTAGAGAAGAAGTAAAAAAGCGGGAAAGAAAAAAGGACCAAAGCGTATTCAAACGTGTGTGCAAGAGTCGTATGTTGACAAAGCGACCACTAGAGGGCAGAGAAGATACACGTACAATGTTCAGTTTAGAAATTGGTACTTTATAGTACCGTGGACAAAAAGTAAACATGTCATGCGTGTGAAAAAATAGATCTCTCCTTAGCAGAAATTGGAGAACCATCAACAGCATAGATCCAAATGTGTAACCGGAAGGGCTCTATGTGAAACTACCTCTTTATTAAGGTCTCATGAGTAAAAGACTGATTTATATTGGCCGTTATTTTTAGGTAGTACATCAGGAAACCTTAATATTGAGGTATTTTCACATAGACCTGCCTTGTTTCTTTTTTCTTTTGAATAATTCTGGGTTTTCACCTCCCGACACCCCTTTCTCCATCCAGCCACACAGCCCCCCACGCCTGCGCTATTAAATCCCTACGCTATTAAATCCCCCCCACACCGCTACCTCCGACCAAGACTCTCCTAAGCCAAAACACATACATACAAACACACAACACACACACCAACACACACGCACCAACACACTTAGCCGTTCTCCTCGTGCTGCACTTCCAGGTCCCACTGAGCCTGTCAGCGCAGTGTGGGTCCCCCAGCAGATCCCTGCACATCAGATTTCTTCAAACCCATCCTCTCCCAGCGGACACCGGCAGTATGCTACCTCAACCTCTTGAACCTCTCACTAGCAATAGGATCAGTGCCAGAAACCTACACATCGGCCTACAGAAAACCACTCCTTAAAGATCCCTCAGGATACCTCAGGGATTATAGAAGACCTTACCATCTACCGACAAATATCAAATATACCATACCCGGCAAAGCTACCAGAAAGCTACGTCATTGAGCTGCTGGATCAGGCACAAGTGGGCATCAGACCCATGAGAGGAACGGAAACTGTGCTACTATCTATTTGGGATGACCTAAAGACCAACGCAGACTCCATCACTAACTCTACATTGATACTACTCGATTTCTCTCAGCAACCTTCGACACAGTAACCACAACACTCTCATCAAAAGACTAGAAAATAGTGGGATCAGCAACATATTGTGATGCGGGTTTGACAGTACAGATGACGCTGAGGCCACAGTGTCATATAGGTAACTTCTTTACTAGGTAAAACTCTAGTACAGTCAACATGCAGGGAATACAGGAATATTAGGACATATTCATTTAAGTCTCTCAGAGGAACATCTACTGGCACCCTCTGTCTCTAACAGTTCAGCTCAAACTGTCACTCTTAGAACACACAGATAATGCACTCACTCAACATTCCAGATTAAACTGTAATGAACTCTCGCCAGTGGTCCTTTTTCCCCCAAGAACCAAATATCCGTGAACCAATAGAAATGTTGGTACGCAGCGGAGACCCCAGGAGACTGGTGTCCAGACTTTTGGGCCTGATCACGACTTTGGCTGAATGGCTTAAAGAATTAACTTATGCTAACGTGAGGGAGGAAGGCTATATTTCAATGATTGTGGCCAGATGTAGACCCAAGGACATTTGGGGCCCATTTCGAAATTACCTTTTGAGAACAAATGAGTAACAGTTAAAATATGTGACAATGTTTATTAATCAATACTGTTATTTGACTTTCGAAACTGCTACAGAAAACCAATGCTTATGTGACACAATGTTGTAATTCACTTGTCTATAAAATATGAATTTGCAGTAACATGTCTGCCACTATCACTTCATCCTTACGGAAGGTTGGTGCCGAATCCCTCTGCACAACCCCCCAGCGCCTGAGTGCTCCGCCAATCGCTTTCAAAACCTTGATCCAGCTCTGCAGAGACGATCCTATAACCACTGGAGGGATCCCCGGGCATACACCAGGGTGCACTAACATACACTAGCCTCACCCGTAATGCTCCTCCTGCCTGGGGCGCAGGTCCGTCTTATCTTCTTCCCCATCGGGGTTCCAGTGTAGCTGCTGTTGTTTTCAAGCTGCAATTAGTAGACGGCAGGGTTGGTCAGCAACCCCATGGATGAGTTTCCTTTCATCCTTAATATTTTTTGGGGGATGGTGAGGGGGGAACAGTTAAGGGGTCCGGGAACAGTTCTGAGTCTTGGATCGCCCAGTTAGTAAGTTAGTTCCTCACACAAACATCTCTAGACATGGCACACCGACACTTATACGGAGGCCCTTTACTAACTGCACCGCGCTGATGCTCCGAGCTGAATTCACCCCTATAGCTCATGGGTTCGGACGACGCTAGGGCTAGGGATGTCCGCATTATGACCTGGAATGTCCAGGGTCTCAATTCTCCTAGGAAGCGCAAATCGGTGGAGAACAGGTTAGCCACGCTAGGTGGGAACATAATAATCCTTCAGGAAACCCACCTATTGGCAACTGATGAGCACCGAATCAGGTTTAAATGCTTTAGAAAGGCTTATTTCTCCTCCTCGGGTGAGAAGAAGTGGGGGGTAGCGATCCTCTTAAGCAATAAATTCCCCCTGACCAATCCCTCTGTTAAAAAAATCCCTCAGACCCGGCGGGCAGATATCTCCTCCTACGAGACCAAATCGCGGATAAACCAATCACCATAGCTGGGATTAACACTCCTAATACAGGTCAGGAAAAGTTCCTATTTGAGTTACTCATGACGCTACAAACATTCGTTACGGGATACCTTCTCATTGGGGGAGACTTTAACACAGTCCCTGACCCTGCGAGGGACAAGACCCTGCCTCCATCCAATCTGGACTTCACCCGAGCTCTGGCCTTAGCTAGATTACTGAGGGAATCAGGCACCATTGATGCCTGGAGAGTAGCTAATCCAGAGAGCCGCGATTATACTTAGTACTCCAATGTACTCCAGGGGACACTCCCGAATCGATCTCCTCCTAACCACGAGTGGATTATTCCCCTGCCTAAGCAAGGTTGAAATTCACACATGCATGGTATCTGACCACGCCCCAGTTTCTGCAGACCTCTCGATCATGGGCGCCCCTAGCCAGCCCCCTAGATATTGGAAGCTTAACAACTCCCTTCTACTAGACCCGATAATTAGGGGCGAAGTGGGGGAATCACTGACCAACTACTTTAAGGAAAATGCCAACCCTGACACTCCAATAGGGACAGTATGGGAGCCTATGAAGCCGGTGATAAGGGGTGTGCTCATCAGTTCTGCCGCCGAACAATTTCGGATCTCCAAACATCTGTCCTGGAATCCAGTGTTACCACCCTAGAGAAGGAGCTAAAGGCCCATTATTCCAGGAAGGCAGATAGGGAGCTGAAAAAGGGCAGGAGGGCCCTAGAGATGCACTGGGCCGATCGCACCGCTAAGGCGCTCGCCTACACTAAAAAGTTTTATTACCACAAAAGTTATAAGGCAAACCGTACACTAGCATATAAACTGCAGAAGGTGCACAGTCGAAATAATCTCACTCGCCTCAAGGGGTTGGACAGGAAAGTTAGATACACTACCCCAGACATAACAGAGATCCACCACCACCACAGACCTATTATGGCAGGTCCGCCCTTATCTCCGGAAGAGTTAGCCGAGTAGCATCACTGCCTCCAGTCCTGCTGCTCCCATTCAAGCACCAGCTCCCTTGAATCCCTGGAGGCCCGATCTCCTCAGAGGAGGTCTTAGAGGCCATACAATCCCTGAAGAGCACAGCCCCAGGCCCTGACGGGCTAACGACTACCTTCTACAAAACATTCGCACACATTCTAGCCCCCCAGCTAACATTCCTATTTAACTCTTTCCTGATTACTGAGAGGGTGAAAAAATCCATGGCTGAATCTATTACCATCTTAGTTCAAAAGCCAGGGAAGGACCCTGAGCAAGTGATCTCATACAGACCCAAAACACTTATGAATACGGATGGGAAAATGTACTCCAAGGTGTTAGCATCCAGACTTGAAGGGGTTCTCCCCAAACTAATATCCAAAGACCAGACATGTTTCATACCAGACAGAGGCACACACAACAACATCAGGAGAACACTAAATCTCGTCGAACCTGCCAACAGAATGGGGGTAGAACTACTGTTATCTCCCTAGACGCACATAAAGCGTTCGATCTGGTGAACTGTAACTATATCCGAAACACCCTTGCACAAATGGGGCTAAGCCACAACTTTATAAAATGGACCATGGCAAATTACGCAACCTCGACCACACAGCTCTGAATCAATGGGACAAGATAGGCAGCCATTCCCATATCTAGAGGCACGCGCCAGGGCTGCCCTCAGTCTCCCCTGGTGTTTGCTCTGTCCATGGAGCCGTTTCCCAAAAGGATCCAGCAAAACCCAAATATCAGAGGGCTCACGGTGGGAGGGACAGAATATAAAGCCGCATTGTATGCGGACAATGTGCTCTTAACCATCACCAGCCTGGACACCTCCCTGCAACCCATGCAGGAGGAGCTCGAAGCCTTTGGGGCGGTATGCAGCTTTAGGGTGAACTATGATAAGTCCTCAGGCCTATCAATCAACCTAACGAAACGTCAAAGGGACGCCCTCAGCTCTGTATTCCCCATCCCGTGGGCTGGGTCCACGATTGAATATTTAGGGGTCTGCATTCCCAAATTCAGTGCCCAGATCTGCAAACACAATTTTCCGCAGTTCTTCAAGGACCTCCGGGCGGATTTGAGTCTCTGGAACAACCAAGAGATCTCCTGGCTGGGCCGAGTTGCGGCGGTAAACCTGCTCCCCAGGCTAATCTACTAGTGCCTAGCGCTCCCAACTCATATTCCAGAGGGGGACCTCAACTCCCTGCAGCGGGAGATCATGAAATGTATATGGAGGGGGAATAGACCCCGCATCGCAAAGAAAATCATGACCCGCAGCCGGTGCCTGGGGGGCCTGGGAGCTCCGGACATATCCCGATACAGGCATACGGCCCAACTGTTGCACACTTTTACTTGGTTCTGAGCCACATATCGTCCATGTTGGCTGTAGATAGAGGAGGCATGGTGTAAGCCACCCCTATCTGACCTACCGCACATACAAGCCTGGAAAGCCCCCTACCCTAAACCCATTGCCGGCAACATGCAACACAGTGGGAAGCTGGAGAGCAGCCTCCAGGAAATGAGGAGTCACAAGCTCACTGGGCCCACTGACGCCAGTATGGGACAACCCAGGATTCTCCCCAGGTCTCTGCAATCGTAGCTTCACTGCCTGGAAGGCCGGTGGCCTTCGGAGGATTTCCGACTTCCTCGAGGGAGGCCACCCCCTCACATTTGAGGACTGTAAAGCAAAGTTCAAGATCCCTTAGGAGGAAAGGTTCCACTATTCACAGATCCACCACTGGATCTCCCAGCGAGTTATCAAAGAACGGGGCTCCAGAAATCTAACGCCCCTAGAACTCACACTAACAGCAGCCCCTCCTAGGGGAAACATTTCCACTCTGTATAGACTCCTGGAAAAGTCGAACCCAGAAGAGAAGGAGAGATACATGACCAACTGGGAAAAGGACCTGGGGCGCCCTCTGGACCCATCTGCGTGGAACAGAGTATGGACAAGGCTTCACAAAAGCACCCAATGCATCACCAACAGGGAGGGAGGGTATAAGGTGTGCTACAGGTATTACATTACACCGGTGAAGCTGCCTAAATCGGGCTCCTCCCCCTCCCCGAACTGCTGGAGAGGATGCCCCCTGAAGGGATCACTCTTCCACCTCCTCTGGGAATGTCCGCAAGCAACAAGCTATTGGAGGGGTGTGTTGAACCATATACAATCGATCACCGGACTCTCCATCCCATGGGACCCCGGGATTGTTCTACTGGGAGACACGGGGGACGGGGATCTGCCTCTGTCAGGCAACATGGCCCGCCTTTGTACTCATCTGCTAACAGCGGCCAAGATAGCCCTTGCAAGACTTTGGAAGCATCCCGAGGGACCCTCCATACCACTATGGAGGTCTAAGTGCTAGGACATTGGTACAGCAGAAAAGGTTACAACACTCCATCTGGGTAACATAAACCTTTTCCGAAATACATGGGCCCCCTTTATGGACCATGCAGAACGCTTTCCCGGACTCACACATAGGCCCCCGCTTACCCGTTGGTTGGACTGACCTGCGCGACTAGGAACTGCTGTCACGCAGGGACCACATCTCCCCTGGGAGGTAGAGACCCCCTCCCCCAGCTTCTGAACAGTCTGAGTGCCCATGTAAATAATGAGCTGTGTCGCACTATGATTTGCAAATGCTGATGTCTGTTGTTTACTACCCCAAAAAATATCTATGTTGAAAATTTTTAAAAAATTAAAATAAACCGTAATGACCTCACTTACACACAGACCTAGCAAGGGAAGAGATACACAGTAATCCTAACACACCACTGCTCGCCTCTGGTCAAAATCTTTCCTGAAAGAAAGAAAAGAAACAATCTGGATAGAGCCATTCAAATCAGCAGCTCAGAAAATAACATATGTAGTCTGTGACGAATCCCAAGGTATCGTCACTACTTTAGATGGGGAATCCCTTTTCCATGAGGCCACGGTAGTGAGGCTACTACCCGATAGTCCCCCTGGGGGTGGTACTTAGCAGGAGGATCTCATGGGAAGGGGGGACTCCACTGAGAGCCGTGACCATAAATGGAGAACACAGTATCCCTTTAACCCTCTCACCTTTCTTTCAAACTGTTCTCTCGCCCCTCCTCTAAGTACAATGTACTTTTGTGACATATCTCCAGTAGACATCAAAGACACTCATAAGATGTCAGAGAACTCTGTTCAATCCTGCCTGAATAATGGTACTGAGACGAGGAAGAGGCACAGAGTAGTGCAGAGCACTTGTGAGAACCAAAGTGTTCGGTCTAGTCTTTTCGTTCGCCCGATTGGTTCAAGTTCATTCAAAACCCAAGCGGAAATGGAACATGGAGTTCTTCTTCTTGCTCTCGGCAGAGAATAGGAGTGTTGCAGCCGGCGAACACACAGGAGATGGAGAGGCAGAGGGGAGCGAGACGTTAGCCCGGTGGCTCTACCGAGGCGGGGAGAAGTAGAGGATGTTTCCTGACGGCCGACAGAGCTTGGATACCAAACGAGAATCGTCTAGCTACTGGAGAAGCCTGAGCGAGCCGCAGGAGCAGAGAAAGCGCCCACAGGAGAGGGTTGGGATGACGAAGTACTGTCGGGCGAGTCACAAATAGACCTGAGACGAGGTAGCTGGGACCAAACCAGAGGCAGAGAGAACTTCTGGCAAGCAGCCTGTGTTGGGAGCAGAGACCGGGTTTACCAAGTCCAGGGAACACAGAGAACTGTAAAAAGGGGGACTGGAATCAACGTGGGGATAGCACATCCCAAACATGGAAAAGGCGAGATACGTATTTGGCAAACATAAACTGCTCGCACAGGCCTTGGCAAGAGAGTAAACCAAGGCTGTGGATGGGGGCAAGAGCAAATGCAGAGAATTGCGGCACTGACCAATTGAAGGGGGTCTGGGACCCTTACAAGGAAAAAGCACCCCAAGAACTAACATAGAGCAAAACAAGATTCAATATTATGTTACTGTTGTCCTATGTACTGCACTGCCCCCCTCTTTCCCCCCACACTTTCCCCTTCCCCCTCCCCTGCACTTGCTCGATCTCAATGTCACCTGGCCTAGTAGGATCATTGTCTCTGTATTCCCTCTGTTCCCCTCCCTGCCTCGTCGCGCCTTGAAACACTTGTGTATAGGTGCTTTATAAATGCCATATCATATCATATCATTGCACAACAAACACTCAGGGACCTTGGCAAGAGAGTAAACCAAGGCTGAGGTCAGACGGCGAGAAAGAGATCGTCGAATACTCTAGTTGGCAGGAGAGTGGACCACAGTGGGAGTATTGAGGCAAGGAGGTCAAGGGCCTCATCACGGCTTGGGGAAAAGAATCCAGGCGATTTTTCCTTGTTGCGTGACACCTGGGAAAGCAGGCCTGCCAGCTACACATAAGGATTAATTTGTAACCAGTGAAGATTCAGGAATCATTTTGTGTAAAGATGTAAAGACTTTTGGGGGATAAGGGATCAACCCCTAAGTCTTGTAGAACTTTTTCTTTGCTTTTGTCTACACCTTTTGCTGGAACCTTTATTTGAGAACTGCATAGCTGGGCTGCAGGACGGCGGCCAAGAGACTTTACCCTACCACCTTATATTCAGTTTAGCTTGTGAGGGACAGGTTAGGGTTTGTAAACAGGATGGCAAACTTTATTTGGACATCCTGACACCGACAGTTTCATTAGCTAGTTTTGTTGAGGCAGGAAAACCCCTCTTAGAGTTAGAGTTAGAGATTTCCTTCAACTCCGCCATTTCTTTTGTGAATAAGTCTTTGCCAATCAATATGCCGCTCTTGTGTCCATCTCTTACTCCTATACCCTCACAAGTCCCACAGGCCCCATTGCTTACATTGTTGCTCTTTAATATCTATATGACTCCACTGACCGACCTCATAAAAAACATCTCCTAACCTGCTACAACTATGCAGACGACACGCAAATCATCTATAAAATCAACGCCAATGAAGAGCAAAAACCAACTCTAACCAACTGCCTCAATGAACTAAACCAATGGATGAGTACCAACAGCCTCAAACTCAAACTGGACAAAGCCAAAATCATGATTGCACCCAATGACCTGGCAAATAAACAGCACATTCCATGGTCTGCCGAACTAGGCAACTCACCTGAACCGTGCAAGGTGGTCAGAAATCTTGGAATCCTAATGGACAACAAACTAACACTAGAACCACAAGTAAACACAGTAGTTAAGAAATGCTTCTTTCCACCTACACATGATTAAGAAAATACTTCCCTTCTTTTCCTTCACACAAAACGCTCGCCATCATCTCTCTCGTCATGTCAAGAATAGACTACGCCAACAGAATCTACATCAGAATTCCAGAATTCCTGTTAAGGAAGCTACAATAAATACAGAACGCAGCTCAAAGAATTCTCCTTAAACACACTAAGAAGAGAACACATCACCCCATCACTGAGAACGTTTCATTGGCTGCCAGTCAAAAAATGAATCTTCTTCAAAACGCTCTGCCAACTAAGACACTGGTGCTCCAATCCCCATAATCGAATGGCTGCAATCCGACCCCTTACCTCCCTAGAGCTCACAGCGACAGACCTGCCTGCACGGGGAAAGATCTCGGCCCTCTACAAACTACTACAAGAAGACCCCCTCCACACCAAACCTTCCTACATGTCCCAATGGGAGGCGGATCTGGGTCATGCCATAGAGGACCATACTTGGGTGGACATCTGGACTAGGACGCGCACGGCATCCCGCTGCATTACCAACCAGGAATGCACCCATAAACTGCTCTTGCGATGGTATTACCCCCCTCTGCGCCTCCATCACTTCCAACAGGCCCTGGACCCTCATTGCTGGCGTCTTTGCGGCCACCCAGGATCCTACTTCCACATGTGGTGGACCTGACCTAAGGTAAGGGAGTTTTGGACCCAATGTCTCGCTACCATAAAAGACATTACCCAAGTGGTTATCCCGCTGACACCCGAGCAGGTCCTCCTGGGATCCCGCACCCAGACGCTTACCCGAGAACAGGGAGGGAAGCCACGCTGATACTCAATTCTTGTTGGCCGCCAAAATCACGGTGGCCCAAACCTGGAAAACTGTGGAAGGTCCCCTAATGCCCCTATGGTGGATTAAACTCTGGGACATGCTAATAGCCGAAAAGGTCACGGCAGCCTAAGTGGGCCGACTCCACCGATTCACCGACACTTGGGCCCCGGTCCTAGGCTATGACCAGAACTAGCCGGCGCTAACCTTTAAGCCACGCTTGATCGCGAGAGCTCTCCACTATATGGGGGAAGCCTCGCCGCCTTGCCAAACTGAATGAGGCCCAGGAACAATGACCTCCGGAGGCGCAAGGGGTGGGGGGGGAGAATGGGATTTCAAGTTTGCATGTTGTCTGTAGCATATGCAATGTTACCATGTATGCTCCTGTGCGCTGTTTAATAAATAAACACATTTTTTTTAAAAATCGCTCTGCATAACACGCAGAACGATCCACGGTCAAGGAGCGTAATTCATACCCAAATCTCCTCTGTGTGTGTCCTGAACAGCGCTCCTGCGCTCGTGTCATTTCCCCTTCCCGAGCCTTCATTTTGGCCCTGTCCCTCCTCCCTCCAGCCCCCTCGCCTGATTGGCAGCCCCTCCCATCAAGACCCAAGCCCACACGGTCCCCGGCAGTGCAGTGTTCCTGCTGAGGTCAGGTGTGGTGCAGCGTTTTAGCCCACCAGGAAAAGTAATTTAATTTAGGCCCAAATCACCTCTATGTGTGTCCTGGACAGCGCTCCTGACCTTGTGTCATTTCCCCTTCCCGAGCCTTCATTCCGGCCCAGTCCCTCCTCCCTCCCGTCCCCTCGCCTGATTGGCTGCCCCTCCCATCAAGGCCCAAGCCCACGCGGTCCCCAGGAGTGTTCCTGCTGAGTGAGATCAGGTGAGGGGCAGCGCTTTAGCCCACCAGGAAAAGTAATTTAATTTAGGCCCAATTCTCCTCTGTGTGTGTCCTGAACAATGCTCCTGCGCTCGTGTCATTTCCCCATCCCAATCCTTCATTCCGGCCCAGTCCCTCCTCCCTCCTGCCCCCTCGCCTGATTGGCTGGTCCTCCCTTTTAACACTTCCTACCAGGGTAGCCCTCTGCCCGTGCAGCCCCGCCGCGAAGGGCGTCTCCTGAATTAACGGCTCCACTCAGTGTCTGCAGGTGTCAACAGAGGAAGCCAGGGGCCTCCCACTAACACTCTCCAATACTAACCACTGCTTTCCGCCTTCCTGGGGCTTCCACGTAATAAGCTCACCCTTCCGCCTAGCTAGCCTTGAACTAGAAACGCAAGACTAATCCATAGATCCACTACGACAGCCATCTAACAGTGGCTGCGCAGTCATCCCACCATACCAGCAATTGCGACAGGCCACAGCACCCTGACAGGGCCCACGGCACCTGCCGTCAACCAGCAGCAACGGATAAGTTAGGAACAATCTATTCTATCTACAACATATACTGACACCATAATACAAATCTGTTGTACCTTACTGCATTGCGAAACCTAGGCCTCTTAGGCTTTAAACTCCATTTGATATTGCAATTGAAACTTAGGCCTCTCTCCCACTATACAGGACCCTTCCAAGTGTGCCCCCTGTATTTGAAAGTGCACCGAAACTGCTTTAAGATGCTTTTGAACGGCATTTAAAATCACTTTAAAATTGCATTTGCAACTTAGGCCTCTCTCCCACTATACAGGACCCTTTTCAAGTGTGCCCTCTATAATTGAAAGTGCACTGAAACTGCTTTCAAACTGCATTTGAACTGCATTTGAAATCACATTTGAAATAGCTTTTCCAACTTAGGCCTCTCTCCCACCATACAGGATCCTTTCAAGTGTGCCCGCTGTATTTGAAAGTGTACCGAAACTGCTTTAATCCGCATTTGAACTGCATTTGAAATCACTTTGAAATTGCATTTCCAACTCAGGCTCTCTCCCACTATCCAGGACCCTTCCAAGTGTGCCCCCTGTATTTGAAAGTGCACTGAACTGTTTTTAAACTGCATTTGAACAGCATTTTGAAACTACTTTGAAATTACATTTCCAACTAAGGCTCTCTCCCACTATACAGGACCCTCCAAGTGTGCCCCTGTATTTGAAAGTGCACTGAAACTGCTTTTAAAGTGCATTTGAACTGCATTTGAAATCACATTTGAAATTGCATTTCCAATTTAGGCCTCACTCTGACTATACAAGACCCATCCAAGTGTGCCCCCTGTATTTTGAAAGTGCACTGAACTGCTTTTAAACTGCATTTGAACTGCATTTTGACACTACTTGAAATTGCATTTCCAATTTAGGCCTCTCTCCCACTATATAGGACCCTTCCAAGTGTGCCCCCTGTAACCTGAAACTGCATTGAAACTGCATTTGAACCACTTGAAATTACCTTGAAATTGCATTTGAAACGCAGGCCTCTCATCCCACAATACAGCACACTCTCCAAGTGTCCTCCCCTATATTTGAGACTGTATTGAAACTACATTTGAACTACATTTGAAATCACATTTGAAGCTCGGGCCTCTCTCCCACTATACAGGACTCTCGAATCTCAGCGTGCTCTCCTGTAATATACTGCACTCTGAAACCTAGGCCTCTCCACCCTCAGGTCTAATTTCTCTCCTGTATCAAGGTGCACTGTGAGGAAGACTACTCTAGGTGTCCACCCCCTGCATCTCATAACCTAAACGTGCTACACTGTGAGGCCGGAGCCTCTCCCACTATCCAGGTACTCCAGCCTAGGTGGTCAATTGCTGCCTGGGTCGCCCAGTCTAGGTGTTACTTGCTGCCGGCACTTAGAGCCTCGAACCTTCCTACCGATATCTGGGCATCAATTAGGCCATAATTACCACCAACCTCTTTCAAATCTAAACCTCCCCTGTAGCCCAGGCGTTTCCAACCTGATACTTGATCACCCCTGCCATCTGCGAAGCGAAACCCTCTCCCGATAGATCAATGTCCCAATCTTTGTCACTGCCTGCCCTGCAGAACCAAACCTACCCACTGCTGCCCAAGGATCAGAATCAAACTGTTCAATCAGCTTTGGTTCCCGCCGAAACCTACACCCCCTTCGGACTTCTGATACCCCACACTGAAGAATACAATCTCATTGTAAACCACCTGTAAAATTTCTGAACTCTCCACCTTTTATCCCTTAGTCGTCTAGGTATTATCAGTAACTGCTACTATTGAATCCCAGGAACCTGACACCCAGAACATCCAGCAAGCACCTAGGCCTGTAACTAGTACCATAATCCTTCCACAGTTACCCGCACCCTTAGCCCAAACCATACGCCCACCCTCTAACGTACAATAGCCCCATGATCATACCCTTCTTACTGAACAAACCTCCAGACAGAACAAGTTAAGACGATTAGAAACAACTGACAGAACTAAGTCCCACTGACCCAAGACCAAACTGACCAAACAAAGATACACCCTCGGAAACTGGCAGACAGAGCAATTGAAGATTGAAATAAACACTAGCCTGGCACGAGGCACCACAATTGGAAACTGCCCCTATAAACCTAACACCAAGACCAACTCCTCCCAACTAAGACCAAAATGACCCGACGCAGAATTGGACGCAGACAAAGAGAAAAGGAATAGGTTACAAATAATACGAATACACAAGCTCAACCAGCCACAGCAGAAGACACCTTCAATACAGAACACACCCCGCAAAACAATACTATCGACAGAACAAACATCACAAGACAAAAATCCTGTTACCTTACACTGTACCTCGCACCAACCAAAGAACCTAGATACACCAACAACATCAACATTTCCAGATGGATTAAAAAAACACCAGAACAGAGGAACAAAAGAAGAGGGGAACAGAGAAGAGAATGGGATGACGCCAACCCCCTTACTCCCTACATCACAAGAAAAGATGGGCTCCATCGATACCAAAACCAAATGACAAGAGATGAAGAAACAATAGAAGTCAGCGACCCAATGATCAATCTCACAGACCGATTCAACGATGAAGCCGCCTTCACAGAACCTCTGCCGCTCAGAGGCAACATAAAAGCACTCCAACTGAACACCCACAAACCAAAACCGGGAACAAAAAATAAACCAAATGACACCAAACAGATCCACTACAATCTAATCAATGCAAGATGAATGTCCAAACACGCCACCAAAATCTACGACCTCTTAAGTGACAGAGGCATCGACATCCTTTTCGTAACCGAAAAATGGCTAGATGACAACTACAAGATCACCCTCAATAATTGCCTGCCCGATACCTTGAAGTTTATCCAAGTAAACAGGAAAACAAAAAGAGGTGGTGGACTAGCAATCATCCACAAGGAACACCTGGAAATTAAAGCAGAAGACCCATTAAACATCAACAAATGTGAATCCCTAATCATATGTCTATCAACAAATCCCAGAACAAACCTGAAATTCATACTGATATACAGACCACCAACATACGATGCGCCTTCAAAGACAACTTCATAGAAGCAATCACCAAACTAGCTATTGAGCGTAATCAACTGATTATCCTCGGAGATTTCAACATCTGGTTCGATGAAGAAACCACAACCTCACAAAAATCTCTTACCGACCAACTAACAACAATGGATCTACATCAGCTGGTCAAAGGAGCAACCCACATGGCAGGACATACACTAGATGCAATCTTCGCCAACAGAAAACTAATTACCACAGCACCACCGATTCAGATCCTCTGGAGCGACCACCTCATCATCCCCTTGGTAATCCAATAACAAGAAAAACTACCAATCACCATGAAAAGAAACTGGATAACCATAAAAAACTCCAATTTAACAGAACGACTGGAGATCACCAAACCACAAACAACGACCATGGGCTAAGCTGACCTAAACACCAAAATAGATATACTTCACAACTGGATCATCACAACAATCGACGAGATTGCAAAAGAAAAACCTTTCAATCCATCCCACAAAAGAGCAATGGCAAAATGGTTCCGTCCACTACTAGGCGCCATGAAAAGGAAAAAACGAAAACTAGAACTAGAATGGAGGATCAATAAAGACTGGGGAAAGAAAATCAAACTTCAACAAACATACCCGTTCATACAAAAAGGAAATACAAAAAGCAAAAAGGAAATACTACGACAACAGAATCCTCAAAGCACCAAACACCCAAAAAGAACTGTTTAAAATCATAAACGAAATAAAAAACCCTCCTGGCTGCAACAACACTCCAATACCATCGATGAAATTATGCAGTGACCTTGCAGACCAATTCAAAAATAAAATCATGATCATCCAACAGACCATTCAAAACAGACCATGCAACCACTACACTGAAGACACTGACCGATGCAAGGAACACCAGAACAAACTCCGAAAGTTTCCGCACATATTGTCACTCACCGGTTGGATGCCTGAAGAGACTTGGGTCAGCCCTGGTCCTGATTTGATTGTAGAGCCCCGGTTAGACCTAAACCCGGGCCTCCTCTCTGTTGAGGGTGAAAACTCTTTTCTATGATATGCCCCCAGACTGGTCTAGCTAGACAGGCAAGGAAGGCCGATCACCTAAAAGAGTGGGAGCACACACCGCCACGAAGCTGTCATGGCCACGGGTCAAGGGCCACTACCTTTATCACCCAAACGTTCCAAATGGACCCAATCCTGGCACCTTTGGCGCCAGGCTCATAAGAAAGTGTGCTTTGCACACTTTGTGTCTAGGACACGTGCATCCAGGCCGGGCGTGGCCATTAAGAAACATTGGAGGGCACATGCAGAAGTCTCTGGGAGGGGCAAGGTCGAGCCACAATGCGGGGCTAAAGGGGAGTGGCTGGGGCCAGGCTATTTAAGGCTATTTAAGCCAGCCCCACCCGCATGCAAGCGCTTCACGTTAGTCTGCTTTCTGACCATGGGCGAGGAGAGGGAGACCAGAAGGCATCAGCACCGCAGGCCGCAGCGGCCGCTGCCTCTGCCACAACCGGAGCACAACGCGAGTGACCGGTGAGCCGAAAGCCACCCCCCGACAGCACGCCCTCCTCCCTTCCCTCGCCAACAGAGCATCAACGGTCACGGACGGGCTGCCGGCCCCTGTGGCTTGGGGAGGCAGCTTGACTGACACTGCAGCACAATTGGACTTTCCCAATGGGCGTACTGCAGGGCCCATCCAGTGCTTCCCCCCCCCGAGGTGGGACAAAAGACACACAGAGCCTAACGCCCCAACACCATCCAGGGGACCGGGCCTCCAGAGATTGCCTCAAGCAGCGCCTTGTGTCCAGGCACGCTGAAAACCCCAAACAACGAGGCAGCCCTTCCATCATCCATGTAGTCAGAAATCCCAAAGGGATCGCTAACACTCAGAGGAGGAACAGCAGCCGCGCCACAGGAGACCCGGAGCCTTTAGACCGCAATAAGAGCCTCCGGTTGCGCGAAACAGTGATTTGGAAACACTCTGCACAGTGATAACCCAGCGGGCACCGGCACAAGGCAATAAAACTCTAAATATCACCTAAAACAGTATCCCATTACACCTGGGCTGCAATTCAGCAGTCGCCGGAGGAACACAGCATCCATCTTTCCAAAAGGCACATAAGCGTCTCGGACCGCAGGGCGAGGCGGCCTTGCCTCATTCTCCTAACTCAACAGGCGACTGCCAGCAGCAACCCATTCCCAGTCCCTATTGCCTCAACCCCAATCGGCAACGGCATCACTCCTCACTCGGAGATTACATTTTAACACGAGCAGAGGGGCTCTCTCCTCCCAGCCGCACCCATCTTAGCTCCAGCTACTCCGCCGCGTCTGGAAGACCACGCTGTGCTGGTATTGTCTCACCTCGAACATGCTGCCTTGTTACCAATCGAGGATCCCCGGGCCGCCTTCCTTGTACTGTCTCGGCAGCACAACCCAGCTAAAGCGGAACCTACAGTCAGCAACTATTGACACGGTCCCTACTAGCCTTAAAGCATACCCCTTCAAATCCCCACCCCTATAAACTGCCCGCCAGTGAGACATCTCGCCATCGCCTACATTCCCGAAGCAAACACAGGCCGCCTAACATTGGAAAAACCGATAAATTCTATGATATGATATGATATTTTATTTATATTGAGCTCGTACACAGGTGTTTCAGAGCGCGACCAGGCAAAGGGAGGGGAGCAGGCGAGAAAACAAAAACAACGATCTTACTAGGCCCAGTGACATTGAGAACATGCAAGTGCATGGGGAAGAGAAAAGGGAGAAAGTGCATGGGAGGGGGGAGAAATTGGAAAGTGCAGAGCATAGAAGAGGACAAGATAAATAATAAGTAATATAAATAAATCCCAGCGGAAGCTTAACTTCGAAGCAGGAGCGGTACAGGGGACCCCAAACCCAGCGACCGGCCAGAGTCCCCCGCCAGCCTAGCAGAGGATGACGAAGAGCCGTCCCAAAACACAGACATAAGAGAGATCCTGCTTGAACTGAAAGCAGGCATTGGCAATCTTGATAACAAATTGGATACGCTGTCCTCCAAAATTGACCAATTGCAGCATCGCTTAGATAAGCACGGAGATAGGCTGGACACGGTGGAGCAACGTGTCTCAGACCTCGATGACAGCTCAGCTTCACTTACGGCGAGAGTCTCTGCACTGGAGGGACAGATGAAGGCCGTCACTGCCAAAAACGAAGATCTTGAGGGGCGCTCACAGGCTGGTCGGGTCAGGGAACAACACAACCCAAAAAAGATGGAAGATCTTGTAGAACATATCTGTAAAGAACTATTCGGAGCACAAGCTCCATCACAGCTATTCGTGGTCGAAAGGGCCCACAGGATCCCCACCACCCGGCCCATCCCTGTAGCTGCACCAACACTGATCATCGCCAGGCTCCACAATTATAAAGACTGCAAAAGCATCTTACGTCTGGCCAGGGATAAAGGCGAGATCCAATATGACGGCGACAACATCCAGCTTTATCCAGACTTTTCTCAGGCGGTTCAAGCCCAAAGAAGATCCTTTGCAGGAGTGAAACGCAGGTTGCAAGATAACCAACTACTTTACTCCATGCTGTTTCTGGCTAATCTACGCATTCAGTACAACGGAAAAGCACAATAATTTAATTCACCAGAAGATGCAACTCCTTCCCAGATGGGATCGATTGCAGACCCACAGACAACAACCCACGACCACCCAGGAGAGATTGCGCGAGTTAGGAACCCACCATGATTAAACACTGTACCCAGGCTCGCTCCACTCCTCAAGATCTGCCATCACACAATGGAATCTGGAATCATGAGGCTGAAAGAGAGCCTTGATTCTTGGGAGGACACTTGCGCCCTGTTAGGCAGAATCCTGTGCAATGCCCTTAGGGACCACTACACACAATTAAGACTACAAGTGGTAATACAAGTTCACCTTTGGTACAAGCCTGTACTACACTGTTAATGTGGTGCAGTAGCGCAGCAGCCAGACTTATCTCAAGAGAAAATGAGCAGCAGTAGAAATTACACAAAGGACCACAATTACTGTGACTCAAGCAAACACTGACTCAAGGTTTTTGGTTGAAAAGTAAAGGTACATTTTTTTCTAGACCATCTGTTTGCAAAACACTTCACTTCTATTAAATTAAAACTACACGTAAAATACACTACACACAACCACTTCACTTTGTGCAGCACAATTCAAGGTAAGTACCTTTGGTTTTGACAGACCGGTGTTGTGAAACAAAGACTTTACTGGGGGGACAAATGCGATCACTTTTTGACAGTAATGACATATCGGTCTTACTAAATATACGCGTACCCACGGAAAGAAATGTCACCGGAGTTAAAACACACTTAGCACATGAATCAACACAAGAGAGTTGGGGATAAAAATCATAGGCAATACTTTTGTCAAGGCAGATCGAATCAGAGGACTCTTCCCTACAAGTGAATAAAAGTCAATAGGCCTGCGCCAGTGTCAAGGGGAACAGGGCTCCTGTTGTCGAGGATCACACGGTTAGTACAGTTCACGATTCGAGATTGCCAGGAGTACTTGGATATTGTCACAAGAGGAAGCAAAAGTTATAAGAGGGAAGGAAGATAAGGACAAGCCTTTGGTGAGGAGAAAAGGGATTCGCCCTAGTCCCCCGAGGTCAGAAATAGTACCTTATTCAAGTGAAGAACAGCTGGTGCCACGGCAGTTGTTCCTGGTAGTTCCTGCAGACTCACGGTTCCTGTGACTTCAGTCGTGGGGACAAGAAGGAGGACGTCTGGAGCAATCTGCCCTACCCAGGGATGAGGCCAGCAGCAGCAAAAGCAACAGTGAATAAAAGATGTGCTCCTTTAAAACAGGAGAGGCTCTTCAGGTGGCTATCCGGACCACTACAGCTGTGTGCAGCGATTCCGACCAAGAAGAGGATCCTCTGCCTGTGGAAGATGAGCTGGTTAATCCCACCAAGCTCAAGGGAAGAAGACTCAGCACTGGATCTTGTCTTGTCATCGAAGGGTAGATAGCTCAGGACTGCAGCAGGGCTCCACCGGGACTCGGTAGTTGCAGCAGCCGTCTTCTTCTCCGCTTCTCTTCGGTTCCTTGCAGTTCCAGTGGCGACTCAGACTTCCAGCCCAAGAGTCCTGCCTTTAATGCAAAAATCCCCCATTCACACAGCCTGGCTGTCAATCACCCAGCAGGGGTGTTGTCTGGCCCGGACAACCACCTTAGCCAATCAGGACAAAGTGCGACTTGGGTTTCCAAGGATACCCTGTGCAGGGGGTGACTACACCCCTCCCTCACATTCAGCGCCAAAAGGAGGGCTTCTTGAGAGAAGCCCGCCAAAGACAGTGAACAAAGAAGGCAAACCTGGTTTGCCACGCAAAGTAAAACACAAGAAGGACTTTAACAAAAAGAAATGGCGAATAAACCCAACCGGAGCCAAAAGAAAGAGTATTTGGTCAAGCGGGCTTATGTTCGAGGCAAATATGATAGCCTGGAACAGTACCACGTTTATATAATATAATCGCGGTAGAAAAGTTAGGGTAGATACCACTGCCACCAGCCAAGTCTAAATGTTAAAAGAGCAAAACAAAGCTCAGAGAGGCACAGACAAAAAGGGATAGGAGTTAACCCTTTCCAGTACTCCATGTAAGATGGGGTGTACTGGGTCTGTAGTTTTAAATGACTACGTAAAGTGAATGGCAACTTTACCTGTTTTCTGGGGGCCAGTAGCACGGACAGTGCTGTGTAACACACATGAAAAGTGGGGTTCATGGAGTGGTGTCCTCCAGAGCCCACTATCACACAAACAGTAAAAACACACATGGCAAAACACATGTAAGAGTGGGAAAAAGGCTCACACTCTTACCAAGTGGAAAATAAACTCCAGAAATCCAGCAAAGCTGCTGGGGGACTCACTAGGTGAGGGACATTAGCCATAGAATCAGAATTCTCCCTAACACGCCCCAAGCCAGCAAAGTTAACTACACCATTCCAAGGGAGGGATACAATTACGGGCAAGTTGTGGGTTGCCTGTGTGATGGGGGGAGAACAAGGGCAAGTTTGGGGTGGACCAGGTAAAGGAGGCACACAGTTTTGGGAATGCACCGGTTGAAGATCCATCACCCATCGTCAGACCCCACCATCACCCAGATATTGCGTCCCACAGCAGATTAACTAATAGCCACCAACCTACAGACAATGGGATGACTCCACAATTCAACCACAATCACAGAGAACACCAAAAACTCCGACAGAGAGATAAGCACCAATCGCGCGTTCAATCTAGCTACGTGAAACATTAGGGGAGGCAATCAGCAGACTAAAACTTAAATAACACAATGTCTACGGAGGCACAAGATCGACGTAGGCCTGATCCAGGAGACACACCTTCTCCCCAGCTCCGAGAATGGCTGGGCCCGAGACTGGGGCTGCATAGATATTTCTCTTCATACTCCTCCTTCGCCAGTGGGGTTGCCATCTTGATTGACAAAAAAGCAAAGTTCAGACTAATATCGACTGAAAAAGACTCAGAAAGCAGAACACTCCTTGTATGAGGGATACTGGAAGGCAAATAAATCATCCTGGTGAACTCCTATGGCCCAAACACTGACAGAGCAAATAATTTTGACTGGGTGAAGACACACCTGGACACTGCAGGATCAGCCACGATCATCTGGGGAGGAGACCTAAACACACTGCTGGATCCCAAAAAAGACAAATCTCAAGTCCCGACAGCCCCCCCTCCAAGGCTAGTCTTCAGAAAACTGAAATTTGTAACACCTACAACCTCATAGACATTTGGAGGCATGACCACTGGGAGACCCGCAAATATTCCTTTCACTCATGGGTCCACAACACAAGTTTGCGGCTTGACTACCTGCTGGTGTCCTCCCAAAGTCAGTTCCACTGGGGGCAGAGCCAAATCCTGCCAAGGACCCTATCTGACCACTCCACAGTGACTCTCGAATGCATTGCACTAGGCAGCAAAAAGGGTAGTCTGCACTGGAGATTTAAACCAGGAGCCCTGCAAGACCAGGTCTTCGCAGACGAACTTCAAGCTGAGATAATATACTTTATTGAATTAAACCAGGGCTCTGTTTCGTCGGCTGACATTCTTTGGGAAACGCTGAAATGTCACGTCAGGGGGGTGTGCTTGGCGAAAGAGAACGGGATACTGAAGCTGATCAGGAGAGAACTAAACACCAGCGAATCCCGGCTCAAAGAGCTCGAGCATGAATGCACTATATCGAGCGACTCTCAATCCCAGGCAGCGCTCATGGTAGAGCTGGAGAACTTCAGATCCGCAGCCGAAAGGGAAGTGAGGCCACAAAGTATGTCAATATGGCGAAGGGCAGAGACCCAGAGCCCTCCTGTCATGACTAGTGGCAGCAGAAAGAAAACCAACCTGGGTAGAAAGGGTCAGAGACCAAAATGGCAATCTGGTATATACCGAAGAAGAAATTGCCGAAACCTTCTGTGGATACTACCAAAAACTGTACAACACTAACTACACCGCCAACCCAACGGACTTGTCCCAATACCTCGAAAATATTGAACTTTACTGGGTAAGCGCTGAACTTCAAGAACCACTCAACAGTCCCATCACCCTGGAAAAAATTCTCGTAGCAATTAAAGAACTCCCTAACACCAAAGCCCCTGGCCCCGACGGCCTGATAGGCGAGTTCTATAAAACCTTCGCCCACCTACTGGCCCCACTCCTATTGCAGGTATACGAGGAGGCACTGAACACCGGAGTACTACCACCAACCCTCTGCAAGGCAAATGTCATCCTTCTTCACGAAACCGGTAAATCACAAGAAGACTGTGCCTCTTACAGACCAATTTCCCTAATAAAACTTGACAACAAGATACTGGCAAAAATCCTGACTTCAAGGCTACTTCCCCTAATGCCCGGCCTGCTACTAGCTGACCAAGCAGGCTTTATACCGGGCCGCAACACAAAAGTTGCCAAAAGTTGAGATTGAGGCTGATGCGGCACGAGGAATACTCGCGGAGGAAATTCCTGCACATTACGTATCACAGTTTGTTCACGTCCCGTTATCAAGACAGGAAGTGAACACCATAAAGCAATCAATTCCCGATGTAAGAAAGAATCCGACAGGGTTCTATAAAGAAATAGAGTCGGTCTTACAATCATCGATATTCACCTTAAGTGATATTGATTTATTATTTCCCGTACTCCTGCCAGTTGATTTGTGGAAACAGATTAGGACTGTAGATGATGTACCTGGGTTAGGAGATACATGGGATAACATGGTTAGGCTCGACAGAGAAAGACCAGCTGGCGAGCGACCGCCTCAAGTGATATTAACTTTGCCTAATAGGATTATTGTAAAATTAAAAACTATAGTTCCTGAAAAAAGAATCATTTGGAACAAGCTTACGGCCTGTGTCGAAGGAAAGTCTGAGGGTGCTACCGATTTCTTCAATCGGTTTGAGCAGGTATTTTCAGATTTCAGTGGACAAGACTTAGGCACAGAGTCAGGGAAAAGGCTGTTTGTCGACAAATTTGTACGTAGATTGCTGCCTGACATCCAGTTACAGATTATGTCTTCCGAAAGCGCTTGGCAGGCGAAGTCTCAATCAGAAGTATTGCACATGGCTCAGTACTATGAAAATCGTGTGAATAATGAAAAGGAAAAACTTGAGAAAAAAAAGGGTGACCTGAAAACAAAAGTCATATTACAACAGATTGCCAGAAACCCTAGAGGGGATAATCAATTTAGAGGTCAGTACATTCCACAGGGAAGTACGCCCCTGGCTCCGGTAACCATTAACCAGTGTGCCTATTGTCGACAGGAAGGCCACTGGCGGGCACAATGTCCGACCTTGCAGCAAAGGTCATTTGGGAACATGGGTAGACGATCCAGAGGTCGCCCAGGTGCAGGGGGCCCTGGCAGAGGTCAGTTTGCACCAGAATCACAGCAACCTCCTTCACAGGTTCAGCAAGTTTCGAATGTGGATAATAGAAACATTTTTGATCACCCTTCTGCCGCGTACCTCTCTGAAGAGCTTCCTTTTGATGATATTCTGTTTCGCTAGGATTGCCCGAAGCAGGATTTGGAACCAACGCCTATTCCCGTTCATCAGAAAGGCCCCTACGTTGAGATGGCGGTGGGAAATAGGAAGCATCTGTTTTTACGGGAGCACAGAAATGTTCCATTGACCGTTCGCGGGTTCCAAATATTCCCCTGTCAGGGCAGTCCAACGTTTCCGTAGGGTTTTCGGGCACACCTGTAGTTTGTTCGGTTTCTTTGCCGGTACCGATAACACTGGGTCCCTTCACGGAGCAGTGTCCATTTCTACTTACCACAAACTGTGGGGAGAATTTGCTGGGGTTAAATTTGTTGAAGGAATTGCATGCAGTAATACATTGTTCTCCGGACGGAGTTCGGTTAACAATTTCACCGCAGCAATCACTCGCCTCTCAGTTTTTGACTCGACCTTTACCGCCAGAATTAAGTAATATTCCAGAATGCTTATGGGCAATTGATGATAATGACGTGGGCATTCTTCAAATTGAACCTGTTAGAATTATTTTGAAACATGGAGTTAAATTGCCTCGCATCCCACAATATAAGATCTCCGTTGAAGGCGAACAGGCTTTGAAATGTATAGGCCCTCATTAGGACCCAGGCGTTAAGGGGTTTACGGCGCCGCAAACGGCGCCGACCCTTAACGCCTGATTCCAAGGTCCCTTTCCAGGATGGTGATTTTACCGCCTGCTTTTTGCAGGCGTTAAAACCCATGCCGCAAAGGGACCTTGGTGCTAATTACGCCACCGTAATTTACGGTGGCGTAATTAGCGCCTTTCCCCATTCCCATTATGCCCTATGGGGCAAAAATGGGAATGGGGAAGGGTAAAATGGGAAATGGGGATTTACCGCCCCACTCACCTTGGAATGGGGCGGTAAATCCGCCAACCACCATGGCGTAAACGTAGTTTACGCCATGGTGGTAAGGGTACGACCCAGGCGGTAACTTACCGCCTGGGTCGTAATGAGGGCCATAGTCTCTGATTTTGTACATCGTGGAGTAATTGAGGAAATTACGGGTAGCTTGTGTAACAGCCCGATTTTGCCAGTATACAAAAAAGGTGATAATGCAATTCCTTTTCGGTTTATAATTGATTTACGTGCTATTAACAAAAGTGTAGCTCCTCAATTCCTATTGTACCTGATGTTACAACGATACTAACCATGATTCCGGCTTCTGCCACTCACTTTAGCGTTGTTGACCTCAAAAACAAGTTTTTCAGTATTCCCATACACAAGGATAGTAGGTATTTGTTCACGTTTATCCTAGGTGGGCGCTCGTTCACATTCACTCGTGCACCACAAGGGTACACTGAGAGTCCAAGTATTTATAGTAGGGCATTAAAAGAGCAGCTCGATACACTCAAGTTGCCTACTACTTGCACGTTACTACAGTATGTAGATGATCTCCTCTTGGCTGCTGATTCTGAGAGTGCCTGTAAAGAAGGCACCATGTTGTTGCTTTGTCATCTAGCAAAACATGGCCACAAAGCTTCACTCAAAAAATTCCAATATTGTTGTCAGGAGGTCGCCTATTTAGGCTATCTCCTGTCAAAGGAGGGAAGACGGTTGACACCTGAACGAATAAAAACTATTTCTGGCATGTCTGTCCCAAATACGCAGAAGGAAGTTAGAGCCCTGATAGGTATGGCTTCTTACTGTAGATTGTGGATCCCTAACTTTTCGTTAACGATTAAACCAATGCTGGCTTTGACAAAGAAGGGCATTTCTTTGCCATTGCCATGGACTTTGGAACACCAGACAGCATTTGACTTGCTCAAAACCGCGCTGTGTTCGGCGCCGGTTTTAGGAACTATAAATTATGAAAAGGCCTTTGTGTTGTATGTGCATGAACGTGATGGCTGTGCTTTGGCTGTGTTAACGCAGGAACATGGAGGGAAGAATAGGCCGTGCGGCTATTTCTCATCCGCCCTTGATCCTGTTGCATGTGCTTTGCCGAGATGTTTGAGAGCTGTCGCTGCTGCGTCTGTAAAACAGAGTGAGGGAATGGTCCTGGCTCATGCGTTAACCCTAATGGTACCTCACTCTGTAGATATTTTATTGAATAGGACTCAAACGCAACACCTCACTTCCACACGATTGACAAGATATGAATTGATCTTGTTTGCACCCCACATTCAAATTCAGAGGTGTTGTGTATTAAATCCGGCTGAACTTTTACCTGTCCCGCAAGATACTGTTGATGGTAACGAAACGTCACACGATTGCCTTTATGCGACAGAACAGGAGACTAAAGGTAGAATCGATCTGAAAGACACGCCTTTGAATAGCCCGCAAGGAGAGCTATTTTGTGATGGCTCTTGTTTTAAACTTCCGAATGGTACATCCACGGCTGCTTATGCCGTCACTACTTTAAGCACGATTGTGGAAACTAAAAGAATTATGCGTAATTCCGCACAAGCCGCAGAAATTATAGCGTTAACTCGAGCTTGTGAAATTTCTGAATGGCTTACAGTAAATATATATACTGACAGTCAGTATGCTTTTGGGGTGGTTCACAACTTCGGTAGACTTTGGAAAGAACAAGGTTTCTTGACCTCACATGGCACGAAAATCCAGCATGGCATTTTAATAGTGCGATTACTTTCAGCACTCGCACTCCCTGTTCAGTTAGCTATTATAAAATGTGCAGCACATCAAAAGGTTACAGATGATATAGGAAAAGGGAATGCTTTCGCTGATTAGATAGCTAAACTAACTGCCACTGATTTTAGTTCAGAAATGTATGCCGTAAGAGAAATTGTAAATATTTGCACTTTTGGTGAAAGTATCGATTCTGTAAAAGACATTCAAGCAGATGCTACTATAGAGGAAACCAAGAAATGGGTTGAGGGTGCAGGAAGATTGGATGATGATGGGTGTTGGGTGGACAATGTTGAAGGAAAATGGTTACTCCCTGACGCCTACATTACAATGATGGTTATTATGGCTCATGGTCCGACACAAGTCTGCGCGTGTAAATTGACTAAAATGCTACACAGTGTATGGGCCAATGATAAGATTTTCAAAATTGCAGAGCGCTTTGTCCAAGGGTGCATGGTCTGCTTGCAGCACAATGTAGGAAAAGGTACCTCGACTCCTACAGGAAGTTTCGCTCCACCTTCTGTTCCGTTTGAGGTTATTCACTTTGATTTTATTGAAATGGAACATTGCAACAATCTTAAATATGTGTTGGTTGTCATTTGTGCCTTTAGCAAGTGGGTTGAGGCCTTCCCTGTTAGAGATGCAACGGCCATAACCACGGCAAAAACTCTGTTGAAAGAGTATTTTCCTAGGTTCGGGCTGCCGAGAGTCATCTGGTCGGATAATGGGCCACACTTTATCACTGCTGTAATCCTACAAATATGCAAAGGATTACAGATTGATAAACGGTTCCATTCGGCCAGACAGGCCCAAAGTGCCGGATTAGTGGAAAGGCATAACAGCATTATAAAGAACAAGCTCGCTAAGACGTGTGCTGGCACCAAGTTAAAATGGCCGGACGCCTTACCGATCGTGTTGCTGTCGATGAGAACAACCCCTCAAACTAAGACTGGGCTCTCTCCCTTTGAGGTGGTGATGGGGAGGCCTGCTAATAATTGGGGTATGCCAAAAAGTAGCTTGTTGCGGGATATAGAGAATGTGCTTCTTTCAGATACTGTAACCAGTTGACTAAAAATCTGTTTTCAATTTATTACCAGGTCCAAGAGGCATTACCTGTACGCTACGAGGGTCCTGGTCACAATCTACGACCAGGGGACTGGATCCTCACGAAAGTTTTCGAGAGGTCGTCTTGCCTTGCACCTCGGTGGAGGGGTCCCTACCAGGTTCCTCCTAGTCACCCAGACTGATGTGCGGGTAGCGGGTCGTAAGAACTGGATCCACGTGACGCACACCAAACGGATACTGCAGCCCGTGCCATACGATACAGAAGACACAGAATCCCTTTCCACTGCTGTAACCAACGTGCCCGAAACAGCAACAACCGACACGAGAGTATCGGAGACCGTTCCAGAGTTCGCAAGGCCAGACAAAACGGCCATCTTGTCTCCGCACTCTCCAACAGTGGTACTTCCAGATCAATCATTTTCTGATCCCATTTCCGTTCACTCGTCACCTACAGTGGGAAGTGACAACATCTTGTTATCTGATCCTTCGGCACCAGAAATAGTGAAATATAATTTACGTCCAAGGAAATAGACGTACAGCACGGTTTGACTGTGCGATTGAGGAAATCATTTGAGGGCTTGTCTTTTGGCCCGATTGTACGAAAGGATTCTGTTGGCTAAGGGTTGTGGGAAAGACATTAAGGAGACGCGGGACTGGAGTCGCCAGCAAATGAACAATTGGTGTTTTTTTGATTGAAGACTATGATGCCTGCAACCGCTACCGCTCGTACCGAACTTTTAGATAAATATGTGACTAGCAGAGACAATGATCAAGCATGTAAGGGGAAGCACAAAGTGTATTGTTGCCTTTTTGTAATAATAACTGGGTTTTTAGTAACTATTGGTTTTGGGTTATGGTATCTGGAGGAAGCATATCCGCTAGAGGACTTTTTACCTGTTGAAAATGTATCTGTTTTCCCCACTCCTTCCGTGCAATTGCATACCTTATCGCCTAGAGATTCTTCGCATAGACGGAACTATCAGAATAATACCCTTTTGTTAATAATGAATGCCACTCATGCAATTTTAAATAGGACCAATTGCTGGATCTGCTCACATCTACCGCAACCTGGGGATAAGGGGCTAGGTTGGTATATTCATCCTCTACCTTTGACAACTGCTTGTTATGCTTCTCTTAGAGCACTATTCTTTGGCCGATAGAATGACAGCATCTCAGGGAACTTTGATGGTACAAATTTGAATAGTTTTGAAAAACATGTTTTGATGCCCTTGGGATGCTCGCTTTTTGCAAATAGGAGTAAGCCAAATGTTGCTTCTGTTAGGCCATCTGATAGATTGTCTCATCCTTTTCAGTCTTTGATCTCTTTCAAAATGGCTCCTATAGGCAATAAGGATGCCACGACTCCATCTTATTCTGTTAACCATAGCCCCGATTCAGTATCCTTCTGCATACAGAGGAATGGAACACGGTCAATGGGTAATTTCAGGAAATGCGCCAACGTTGCGAATTTGACTAGTGAGAACAGACCTCTGTACGTAGGTGAACCTGTCTATTTTGTTTGCGGTAATGTGGCATTTCCATGGTTGCCCAGGGATTGGCAAGGAACCTGTTATTTAGGGATTCTATTACCTGGGGTATTTATTGCCAGTACTGCAGAAATTTCGAAGACTCGCCCACGATGAGGCGTGAAAGGGGATACTCCAGCGCAAACTCTAGGAGACATCATGAAATCCTTTGTGCCATTTTTTGGGCAAATTACGAATTCAGAAGATTTCAGGAGACTAGCGAGAGTATTGGAGAGAACCATCAACCGGACCACTGACATACTCTATAATATGACGTTAGAACAGAAAGCGATAAGATTAGTGGCTCTTCAGAACCGGATGGCATTAGATGTCATTCTGGATGAGCGTGGAGGAGTATGTAAATTAGTGGGGTCTGCTTGCTGCGTTTACGTACCAGACTCCTCTCCAACTATCTTTAGGGCTACCCAAAATCTACATGTTCTGAGTTCAGAAGTGCATGTTCCTGAGGGAAACTGGGAACTTAGTACATGGTTTTGGGACCTCCTACGGTCATGGGGATGGAAGCTGTTTTCGGCCCTGTTGATTATCTTGGGAAGTTTTCTGTTCCTTTGTTGTTGTATGCAGTGTCTCCCTGGTATATGCTCAGTATTAGGGGGGTGTTGCGCGCAAGCACCAAGTGTATTAGGGCATAAAATATACGCCCCAGATAAGGTCTCCAAGGAGTATGTGTTGAAAGAAACTCTAGTGTCTGATTTAATGGCAATAGATATGTCTGACAATGATTCTGGGTGTATAGATGTTGAAATATGGAGTTAGTCGCAAAGTGATTGAAGGTAGTTTAGCGCTTGTCATAGGCCAAAAGGAGGGTTTGTTAGAACTGATATAATATTGTTTCGTGCTCATTGTATATGATGGCCTATGCCCAGTCGCTTTGCGCGGAAATCTGTATTGCAAGGTCGTGACCTTAAGTGAATCAAGCCTCCATTTTAGGTTAAAGCCGCCATTTTAGTTTATCGTACAAAGTCACCCTGTGGCCTAAAATGGCCGTCTTGTGTTCTCTTGTTCTTGCTTTAACCTCTTCAACCTCTGTAGGAGAGTTAATGTCCAACCTGCCTTTAGGCTACATGTTAGGGTCATGTAGACCTTGTCCTTTGTTTACCTCGTGATCAGGGGATTACTTGAATCAGCGATGTTAACCTACAAGTATACAAGAACAATAACGCTATCTAAACACGATATGTGAAACATCTGTATGATCTGTATTAAAGCAATGTGTAAAGAGTGTAAAGTTAAACCTAGAGAATAATAGTGTTTTGTTAGCAAATGTATTAAAAAGTAAACCGCATGCACGAGATATGTAAATTAGGAAACGAACCAGGCGCGACCCTAGCCCAGTACATGATTAACTTGTAAAAGGCTGGACATCGTTGTAACGAAACTGTATAAATAGGCTGATGTCCAGCTAACAAATCCTGTTCACTGCTCACATTGAACCCTGCTGTTGGTCTCTGTGATGTACTGACGGCCAAATAGCTATTTGTGTACTTTGTTTTGTAAACTGTACAGAATTGCAATAAAGATTCTGGGAATCTTTACAAGCCTGTGTCGGTGTATTTCTCTTTGCATGGTGTAAAAGCCTTAATATTGTATTTTCGGATTCCACAAAACAGAAGAACTGAATGTTAGACAAAATTGAACTGTGTACCTTAACAATAAGCTATTGAATTTGTTTCTTGAAACTAGGATCAGCCTAAGCTGGATAACCAACATGACCAGACAGAACAAAGTTGTAACCATTGTATTTTGAAGACTGGAAAACACTTGAAGTATGTAAAGACAATATTGTTGTATTTGTCATGAGAACTGGGCACAAACCCAAATTTGTAACCTATTAGTTTGGAGATGGGCTGAGCTATGACCAGGACTGTGTATAAATACTGCATGTTTTGTGATGACCAGGACTCACTCCCCTCGCAGTGTTTCTGGTACACACTGCGAGGTGCTGTGAACCAGATAGCTATCTGTTTGATATTTGAATCTGTACAGAATAAATCTTTGACTTTGTGACTGGCGGATCTAATTTTTGGTGGTACCAAGCCTCGATATTTGCTTGATTTTACAAGATGGTGCCTGAAGTGGCACCCTCAAGATTGATGCCATCTCTTTGAAGATTTGACGCAGCTATCGTACCGGGATCAGACGGTGAGAAAGGGAGCCCCTTCTTGGATGAGACGCGACACCTCAACAATGCTGCACGGCCCGATCCCTGGACGGTGAGCTCACGGTCCGAGACGGCATCTTGACGAGGGTCCACATATCGAGGCGGGTATTTTTGACGGAATCGCCAGCCACGTCGATCCTTTGTAATCCGATCGGACCTCCCTTTGTCCTTTGATCAGGTGAGTTGTGCCCGATTCCTAAGTATCCTGATATTTGATTTGGCGTATTGTCCTCGCGAGTACAATTATTGACCAGGTAACACCAGTAATCTGATATGCCTGAGAAATTGTCTGCCTGTTTCAGGGCATTATTCCGCAGAGACAGACAATCTTTGGAATTTGGCCGTCCGGCACAACAGGAGGGTTCGCCGGCATGTACTATGTACTCTAAGCATGGCATTGGTAGTATAGTGTTTAATGATATTTGGCACAGAGAAACTAGACATGCTTCCGAACTTCAGTGGCCAATCAATGGTAGCTTTGAGATTTCTCTCATAGAATATTTAGAATCTATATTGCTAAAGAAAAAAGCTAGACCTGCAGCGTTTGATGTATTACAAAATTGGAAAAAAGAAGCTATGTAGCAGCTTAAAAGTAGAGAGAAACATGCGCGCCGACATATGTCGAACGCTGAGAAAGCGTTATTGTATGATCAACAAAAACAGTCAGAGTCAGTTAGAAATATGGATAGGGCTTTCCAACTTGCCATTCAGAAAATATACCCATCTAAAGATTTCCATGCGTCAGAGGAATTAATTGACAAGCTTTTAAATTAACGGAGGCCTGGTGCCACTGCACCACCTCCTTATGTACCTATTCCTGTTGTTTTACCTCTTCCTGCTGTTGTTCCTCCTCCTGTAGCAATTCCTGCTCCTCCTATCGTTCCCCCTATTGCTCCTCTTCCTCCAGTTATTGCTCCTCCTCTTATTGTTGCTCCTCCACCTGTACCTCCAACTTTGCCTGCTGCTATGGGTTTGGTAGATTTGTCTTTTCCACCAGTGATAGCACCTTCGTTACCTAGTGTACAAGATTTATTTTATTTATTTATTTATATTTATATAGCGCGCAAGTAACCCATGGGCATTGAGGCGCTGTTACTTGCAAGAGCTTAGTTACAGGCATAGAGTCATTCAGTGGTACATTATGAATTCGACAAAGCATAGAGCTGACATTTTGGTTGGATCAGTTGGTCATTACAATACAGTTTATGCATTAGGAACATATGAGATGTATTCGACTGGTGCGAGGCATCTTATGTGAATAAGATGGTTTTCATGGTTTTGCGGAAGGTGCTGAGGGAGGCCTCACCTCGGATTGTGGGAGGTAGGGCGTTCCAGTGAGTGGGTGCGAGATATGGGAAGCTGGATCCGCCCGCTCTGACTTTTTTTACTAATGGCACAGAGAGCATGTTAGTATATGGTGATCTGGTTGGCCTCGTGGAAGAGACGGGATGGATCCTTTGGGAGAGGTAGTCAGGGGCAGTAAGGTGAATGCACTTGTGGGTCAGTGTCAGAGTCTTGAAGATGATCCTTTCTTTTATTGGGAGGCAGTGTGCTAGTTTTGTAGTGTCTACTCTTTCTCTTCCAAGTGCTTCTGTTCCGCTTGTAGTTGATAAGGGAGCGGAATCGGAAATTGTAACTCGTAATACAGTATCTAAGGAAAGAAAACGAGATCTGAATGCATGGCTTAGACAGTGCATGGAGAAGGGTGAACAATCTGATGTTTTTGCTACACTCGCTAATCTAGAAGGTTTTCCTGAGAAAAATGACTTTATTGAAGGGTTGGGAATTCATTTATCCGTAATGTGGAACAGGCTGAATGATGTAGATCTCCCACAAGGGTTGAGGGATCTGAATGTTTTAGCATATTCAAAAGATACTGCGGAGAAAGTATATGAGCACGTCGAGAGGGTTTTTGAGTATAGAAGGGAGTTAGAAAGGTTACGGAATGATGAAATAGATGGTGATAGTTTGGTCGCTATGTTTGTACAGAAATGGTTCCTTCCTCTTTGTAGATCGATGAGTGAAGAAACCCGAATTTGCACAAAAGATGCACTTAGATGGATTTCAGATATGTTGATATCTCCCGTAGAAGTATATGACACGTATAGTCAGTATATGCCAGAAATGCAGAGGAAAGTGATCCAGGTAATGGTAGAATACCTACAGGATGAATGTATAAAAAGAAAGATTTGTTGTCCCGCAAAATTATTGAATATCTAAAAGAGAGCTTTTTCGTCTGACACTCCTTCAGCTGCTTTAGCGCTCGATTTAGCTCTGTTGCTCAGTAAGCGTTCGGAGTTGCCTACTTCTCAGTTGCCTATGCGAGAGGTTCCTCCGACATTTGTCCCCAAAGTTGAGGTCCCGGCTAACGCTGCAACGGGTGTTGCCGCCTATGACATTGATGCACATTATGTATCACAGTTTGTTCACATCCCGTTCTCAAGACAGGAGGTGAATACTATTAGACAATCTATCCCAGATATTAGGAAGAATCCGACAAGGTTTTATAAAGAGATAGAATCTGTCTTGCAGTCGTCAGTATTTACTCTGGGTGATGTAGATCTGTTATTTCCTGTGCTCCTACCTGCCGATTTGTGGAAACAGATTAGGACAGTAGACAATGTACCAGGGTTAGGGGACACATGGGATAATTTGGCTAGGCAAGATAGAGATAGACCAGCTGGTGAGAGACCACCGCAGGTAATACTGACTTTGCCTGATAGAATAGTGACAAAACTGAAAGCCTTAATTCCTGAGAGAAGGATTGTTTGGGACAAACTTACTGCTTGGGTCCAAGGAAAATCTGAGGGTGCTACCGAATTCTTTGATCGGTTTGAACAAGTATTTTCAGATTTTAGTGGACAAGATTTAAGCACAGAGTCTGGAAAAGGATTATTTGTGGACAAATTTGTGCGTGGACTGTTATCTGACATCCAGCCACAAGTTATGGCTTCTGAGAGCGCTTGGCAAGCTAAGTCTCAGTCTGAAGTATTGCATATGGCTCAGTATTATGAAAACAAAGTAAATAATGAGAAGGAAAGAATTGAAAAGAAAAAGGGAGACTTGAAAACTAAGGTGTTGTTGCAACAGATTGTTAGAGGTCCTAGAGGGGGTAATACACAGTTTAGGGGTCAGTATGTTCCACAGGTAATATGCCGTTGGATCCTGTACACGCAAACCAATGTTCTTATTGCAGACAAGACGGTCATTGGCGAGCACAATGCCCGATCCTCCAGCAGAGGTCGAATAACACATATGGTATCATGGGTAGACGATCCAGAGGCCACCCTGGGACAGGGGGTCCAGGTAGAAGCCAGTTTTCTCAGAATTCTCAGTCCTTTTCGCAAGACAATCAGCCACCGAGTATGGATAATAGAAATATTTTTGATCATCCTTCCACTGCTTATCTCTCTGAAGACCTTCCCTTTGATGATATATTGTTTTGCTAGGATTGCCCGAAGCAGGGTGTGGAACCGACGCCTATTCCCGTTAATCAGAAAGGTCCCTACGTTGAAATGATAGTGGGAAATAGGAAACATCTATTTTTGATAGATCCAGGTGTCACAAGTCTCTCCCCTTCACACCTGTCTGTATTGTTTACTCGTGATCTTCGGAGATGTCTTCTTTCGCACAGTTTGGGATTTATATAACCCCATGCGTAGGTCCTCGGATTCCAGTGTGTGGTTCGTAACCCAACTGCAGGATACGTTCAGATGTCATAGACCAGGAAATAACGAGGTTCGCACTCGGAGACCCGAATGCGATAGAAATCCAGGAAATGCAAGGTAAGGATAAGGGGAAGGAAGGAAGAAGAGGAATTCAGGGAACCGAGAACCAGGAATCAATAGTAAGCGCTGAACGAGCTCCGGCAACACATGTCCGACTACTGCAAGCGGCAGCGTTGAGATGCGCAGAGCCGCGCGGGCGTGTCTGCTTTGTGGAACGTAGAGCGTGTAACGCAGAGACTGGCAAACAGCGTTCCACGTTCAGCGGCCATGTTGGGAGGACTACTGAATTCAGTCCCCTGTGGGTCAGGGACCATGAAGTCCAGAAGGGACGCAAACGGCGGTTCATGACAACAGGAGCACAGAAGTGTTCCATTGACCATTCACGGGTTCCAGACATTCCACTGTCAGGGCAAACTAATGTTTCTGTAGGGTTTTCTGGTTCGCCAGTGGTTAGTCCGGTTTCTCTGCTGGTACCAATTTCACTGGGTCCATTCACGGATCAGTGTCCGTTTCTTTTGACATTAAACTGTGGTTAGAATTTGCTGGGGTTGAATCTGTTGAAGGAATGCGGTAATTCATTGTTCTTCGGATGGAGTACGTTTGACAATTTCACCACAGCAATTTTCTGTCTCACAATTTCTGACTAGACCCTTGCCACCGGAATTTAGTGACGTTCCCGAGTGCTTATGGGCAATTGATGATAATGATGTTGGTGTTTTACAGATTGAGCCTGTTAAAATCATTTTGAAACCAGGAGTAAAGTTGCCACGTATTCCAAAGTATAAGATTTCGGTTGATGGTGAGCAAGCTTTGAAGTGTATAGTTTCTGATTTTGTGCACTGTGGGGTAATTGAAGAAATTGCAGGTAGTTTGTGCAATAGTCCGATTTTACAGGTGTATAAGAAAGGTGATAATGTAATTCCTTTTCGTTTTATTATTGATTTACGCGCTATCAACAAGATTGTTGCTCCACAATTTCCTATTGTGCCTGATGTGACAACGATTTTAAAAATGATTCCAGCTTCTGCTACTCATTTTAGTGTTGTAGATCTTAAGAATGCCTTTTTTAGCATTCCTATACACAAGGATAGCAGATACCTGTTCGCGTTCACCCTAGGGGGACGCTCGTTTACATTCACCCGTGCGCCACAAAGGTACACGGAAAGTCTGAGCATTTACAGTAGGGCTTTGAAAGAGCAGCTTCATACACTGGAGTTGCCTGCTACTTGTGCATTGTTTCAGTATGTCGACGATCTTCTTTTAGCTGCAGATTCAGAAAGTGCCTGTAAGGAGGGCACTGTGTTGTTGCTTATTCACCTAGCAAAGCATGGACATACAGCTTCACTGAAAAGGTTTCAATATTGTCGACAGGAGGTAGCCTATTTAGGCTATCTCCTGTCAAAGGAGGGAAGAAGATTGACACCTGAACGGATTAAAATCATTTCTAGCATGTCTGTCCCAAATACACAGAAGGAAGTCAGAGCCTTGATAGGAATGGCTTCTTACTGTAGGCAGTGGATCCCAAACTTCTCACTAGTGATCAAACCAATGTTAGCTTTGACAAAGAAGGGCATTTCTTTGCCATTACCGTGGAACTTGGAACACCAGAAAGCTTTTGATTTGCTCAAGACTGCACTGTGTTCAGCACCAGTTTTGGGCACACCAAATTATGAAAAGGCCTTCGAGTTGTATGTGCATGAACGTGATGGATGTGCTTTGGCTGTGTTAATGCAAGAACATGGGGGGAAGAATAGGCCATGCAGTTACTTTTCTTCCACCCTCGATCCTTTTGCATGCGCTTTGCCGAGATGTCTGAGAGCTGTTGCTGCTGCTGCTGCGTCTGTAAAACAGAGCGAGGGTATGGTCCTAGGCCATGCTTTAACCTTGATGGTACCTCACTGTGTAGATGTTCTATTAAATAGAACGCAAACACAACATCTCACCTACGCACGATTAACGAGATATGAATTGATCTTGTTTGCACAACATATAAAAATTCAGAGGTGTTGTGTATTGAATCCGGCTGAATTATTACCCCTTCCGCATGAAATTGCTTGCAGTGACGAAATGTCACATGACTGCCTTTATACCACAGAACAAGAAACTAAAGGCAGGATTGATCTGAAAGATACACCTTTGAACGATCCACAAGGGGAGCTGTTTTGCGATGGTTCCTGCTTCAAACTTCCGGATGGTACATCCACTGCTGCTTATGCCATCACTACACTAAGCACGATTGCGGAGACCAAAAGAATTTCGCATAACTCTGCGCAGGCCGCAGAGATTATTGCATTGACTCGAGCTTGTGAACTTTCCGAAGGGCTTAGAGTAAACATATATACTGATAGTCAGTATGCTTTTGGGGTAGTTCACAACTTCGGTAGACTTTGGGCAGAACAAGGTTTCTTGATCTCACATGGAACAAAGATCCAATATGGCACCTTGATAGCTTAGCTACTCTCAGCGCTTGCACTTCCCACTCAGTTAGCAATTATGAAGTGCGCGGCACATCAGAAAATCATAAATGATGTAGGAAAAGGGAACGCTTTCGCTGACCAGATAGCCAAACAGATTGCTACTGATCTTTATTCAGATATGTACACTACAAGAGATGGCACAAATGTCTGTACCATTGATGAAGGAATTGAGTCTATAAAGAATATCCAAGCCAATGCCACTCTAGAAGAAACTAAGCAATGGGCTGAGGGTTTGGAGAGGTTGGATGATGATGGGTGTTGGGTGGATAACCTAGAGGGAAAATGGATACTGCCAGATGCGTACATTACTATGATGGTTTCAATGGGTCATGGTCCCACTCACATCTGCGCTAGGAAAATTTGAAAAATGTTAGAAACTGTCTGGGTAAATGTTAACATCCCGAAAACTGCTGAGCATTTTGTCCAGAGTTGCATGGTCTGTCTACAGCACAATATAGGGAAGGGTACATTAACACCAAGGGGTAGTTTTGGTCCATCTTCTGTCCTTTTTGATGTGATTCATTTTGACTTTATTGAAATGGAGCGTTGTAATAATTTGAAATACGTTTTGATTGCTATTTGTGCTTTTAGTAAATGGGTTGAAGCCTTTACTGTAAAAGATGCCAAAGCAATGACAATGGCGAAAACCATGCTTAAGGAATATTTTCCTAGGTTTGGTTTGCCAAGGGTCATCTGGACGGACAATGGTCCACATTTTATCGCTGCTGTAATTCTACAGATATGAGCGGGATTACAGATCGAAAAGCGGTTCCATTCGGCCAGACATGCTCAGAGTGCTGGATTGGTGGAGAGACACAATGGAATCTTGAAGAACAAGCTCGCTAAGACGTGTGCCGGCACCAATTTGAAATGGCCGGACGCCTTACCGATAGTGTTACTCTCGATGCGCACCATCCCACAGACTAGGACTGGGCTCTCCCCATATGAGGTGGTAATGGGTAGGCCAGCTAACATTTGGAATCTTCCAAAACCTAGGGCATTGAGGGATATTGAGCATGTACTTCTTTCTGAATATTATGAACGGTTAACTCAAAATCTGTATTTGATTCATCAACAGGTGCGAGAAGCCCTCCCAGCTAAATACGAGGGGCCAGGTCACAGCATCCGACCTGGCGACTGGATGCTTACTAAATCGTTTGAGAGAGCATCCTGTCTCGCACCGAGGTGGAGAGGGCCCCATCAGGTCCTATTGGCCACACAGACGGCAGTACGAGTAGCAGGGAAAAAACATTGGATCCACGCTTCGCATGTCAAGAGGATACCTTTCCCTGTGCCACGCGACGAAGAAGATAAGGAGAAACTTACTTGCTCTGCTCCCAGCGATCATTCAGCATTGAGCAGTACTGAGAGTGCTTTGGAGACACTCCCTGGGCCCGCGGTGCCTGGGGAAACAGCTGCTTCATCTCCACACTCTCCTGCAGATCCTTTTGCATCCTTGTCTGGTTCTGCTGCAAATTCATCACTTCCATCAGGAAGCAACAACATGCTGTTCGCAGATCACACTGTACCAGGAGTCACAAGGTACAATCTGGGTCCATGGAGCTAGACTTACTGCATGGTTCGGCTGTGCCCGCAGGAAAATAAATATAGGGCTTATCCTTCGCCCCATCTTTTGCATCTGAAGGAAAATAGGTGGCTGGGGATAGGGGAAAGACTAAGAAAACGCGTGATCAGGAGATCACCAGCAAACGGACTACAGAGTTTTCGCTTCAAAGGAACAATGGGCCTCATTACACGGTAGGCAGTGGACCAAGGTGCTATTAGCACCTTGGTCCATGCTGGTAAAATACCAGCACCGCCTTGGAGGAAAGGGGAATTACCGCCCTATTCCAAGGTTAGAGGGCGGTAATTCCCCCTTCCCCCATTGCCCTTCCCCATTCCCATTTTTGCCCCATAGGGCATAATGGGAATGGGGAAGGTGCTAATTACGGTACCGCAAATTGCGGTACCGTAATTAGCACCATGGACCCTTTGCGGGTTGGTTTTTAACGCCTGCTAAAAAGAAGGCGTTAAAGTACCAACCCGCAAAGGGACCTCGTAGTAAGGTGGTAAGGGTTAATGGTCACCGGTACCATTACCGGTGACCGTTAACCCTTACCGCCTTGTGGTGTTCGAGCTAAAAAACATGGCGCTGGGGCGCAGTGCATTCTGGGGGAACTCAGAGCCATAATGGATATTTATCCATGCCTCAGCGGAAAGCTGCACTTGCTTTGCGAAACAACATGTTTTCAATGTTATTCGCTGATGGGTTTGGAATGCAGGCCCTCTCAGCCAAGGACACGGCGCTGGGAAAGCTAAGATCCGCAGGTGCCGGCTGGTACCTGATAACGAAGTTTGCTTTGGTTTGCTATGCTTGCGCCAAGGTTTTGAGATGAGTTATGGAATTGTTTTCCGGGGCGTTTAGGAGAGGGAAGCGCTGTGCTCCTTGAGGTTACTGTCGGTTGACCCAGCTGGCAACCAACGGTCACCCATCAATGCGCAAGCGCATTTGCCAGAAGGTTCAAGAAGTTGCCACCCCTTGTTGAGGAGGGCATATGTGCGGAAACCCTCAACGGTCAGACGGGATAAGCACAAAGACCTCAGTCGGAGGGGGGACGCCCTGGTCCGATATACCTGTGGGCTGTTGTGCTCTTGGCCTGGCTGTTATCGGGGTCTTTCAGCCGCTTCTGGCGAGATGAGGTTTCGTCAAGTTACGCCCATGGTGATGTATTCTTGCTAATTTACTGTCTTTCCTATGATTTATCTGACCTATGCTTGTATTGTATATATGCCTAACTATGAATAAATAGCCATATAAGTGCTACTTACTCTCTAAGCGTGCGTGTGGTTGTAAGTCATTGTGTTGTCTACCTGCGTTCAAAGTATTGGCTCTGCGGCGGCACTGGTGATAAATTACTGTCCGTGCACTATTGGCGAGCAATACATCTTTGGCGACGAGGATGGGATGTTTGTGATGAATTGTTCCAAATATTAAAGAATCCGTTTGAACGCAGATAGGTTTTGCTTACATTGCGAGCGAAAGGTTGTTTTCATTTGGCAGAGAGTGCTGGACTGTGTTAATCTGTTCTGTGTGTGTGTGCGTGTCTGCGCAAGTGACTGCGGTGTAGGAAGAAATATTTATATATATATATACAGAGGCTTTGTACATTACTGCAGTGATGAATAGTTTGTTCAAGAAAAAGGGAGTTCTCGCTGGCGGTGAATGTCCCGATGTGATGATTCCAGTGTGGGTGAAAAGCCCATATGATAAGTTGGCTCAGTTATGGGCATGCGGTGCGGGGCTGTGTGAAACATGGGATGATGAAGTGGGAGACGCTGATCCGTCAGAAGTAATGTCTTGTTTACAACAGATTTCAGTAGAGAGGGGAAAGGAATGCGCCGCGCTAGGCAGGCGGGGTTGGGTTCTCCTGCATGCCTACCGAAAGATGCATCAGAAAAATGTGGAAATGAAGGATAATATTTTGCGACTGGAAAAAGAGTTAGCTGCTGAGAAACAGATTGCGTTAATGCAGCAGATTCAGATGAAACTTTTCATAGACAAAGCTGACAAATATCAGGCTGTGGCTGAAAGGGCAGCAGCCAGAGTAGCCCGATATAAGTATAGAAAAAGACGGGGAGGGGTCAACCAAAGAAAAGTGGCAGCGGTAATCGCTACCGCAGATGTAAATTGGGATCCCGATAAATGGGATGGAGACATCTTTGACTCAACAAGCCCAGAGAGTAGCTCGGCAAATGAGTCAGATTCCAAAGCAGAAATTAATCAAAAGGCAGTGGCAGCCAAGCCGGTTAGAAGACGCCGTGCTGGGCCCCACCCGCAGGACCCTGGAGGGGGGGTTGTGGATTTAACCACGCTGGAAGATTACACTCAGCAGGAGGTTGGAGAAATCATTACTCGTTTGAGGCAAAAGTCAGGGGAACCTTTATTGACATGGATGGTGAGACTGCTAGACGGGGGAGCTGCAGGGTTGTTCGTAGATGCTGCAGACTCACCGCGCTTTTTGCCTTTGTCCAATGACACTAATGTACAGGAGGTCTTAAGGGCAGGGCCGCCCCTTGATGAGAATGGCCAACCTCCACAAATGTCTTTGTTGAATTTAGCAGCCCAAGCATGTAACCGCAAGTACCCCATTACCACAGATTGGCCTAGTGAGGAAACAAAGTGGTATACTTTGAAAGAGGCGATTCAAAAGGTCAGAGAGCATGCTATGAAAGAGGCAATTCATATAGATGCTCCAGGACACATGGGGGCTGTGTCGCTCTCAGTTTCAACTAGAAACATGGTGATCAGAACTGCACCGCCCGCATACAAAAGTGTCATTATGACTTTGCTCGTAGGTATGACGGGCAAACCCACAGATGAGGTAGTGGATGCCATTCGGCAACTGGCAGATTTAGGGGAGTGGGATAAGAGTGACAACAAGCCACGGGAGAGAGAGGGGCGTAGTGAGAGAAGAACTGAAGGCAGGAGGCAAGATAGTAGAGACTCCCGAGTGTCCAGAAAAGACATGTTTTTGGCCCTGTTAAAAGATGGTGTGCCACGGGAAGAAATTGATGGCATTGAAACCAGGGTAATGTACGAACTATACAGAAAGAGAGAGCTTGCAGCCAAGGAGCGCTACAAACAGGTTAAGAAACAGGTAGTGACTAAACCACAGAGGGACACCACACCTTCTGCCCCTCCTGAGGAAGAACAGGAGGAGGGGTCTATGGGGACACCTTCCCCGTACCAACCGACATATGCTGATTTGAGGAAGGTGGTGAGTGCGATGCTAGAGGCAGAGTCAGGTTACACTCATTCAAAATTTGACTAGGGTTATGGCCAAGCTCCGGCAGCGTCTGCTCGCATAAAGGTGGACAGGTGGCCCCATGTTAATGTTAAGATTTTTTGGGGACCAGGAAATACGCAAGGGGTGCGAGCATTGATAGACACCGGGGCGGAGGCCTCTCTGATTCACGGAAATCCAACACGATTCAAAGGCAGACACTTTACTATTACAGGTCTAGGGGGGAAGGAGACCCCCGCAGTACAAACTGAAGTGGAAATGAAAATAGGCAGTTTGGCTAGGCAGAAATACCAAGTGTTGATTGTCCCGATACCTGAGTACATAATTGGCTTTGACATTCTGGATGGGTTGACTTTGGGACTTGGAGGTAAAACATACCAGTTTGGGGTGAGTGCATTAACTTGTACACCCATTACAGTAGGCAAATTGAAGATGCCCCCAGTACATGTGCCTGTGGCGACCAAGCGGGTAGCAATGAAGCAATACCGCATTCCTGGGGGGCACAAGGAAATTTCAGACACCATCAAAGAGTATGTAGAGGCGGGTGTGTTACGACCTATCACTACCGCCTGGAACAACCCCCTCTGGCCCGTCAAAAAAAGGGATGGGTCTTGGAGGATGACGGTGGACTACCGTGAGTTAAATAAACACACTCCTCCCTTGATGCCCGCAGTCCCAGATGCCATTACCTTGATTGAAAATGTCCAAAAGTTTGAGGGGACTTGGTATGCAGTGGTAGATTTAGCCAATGCATTTTTCTCTGTGCCAATTGCTGAAGAGTGTCAAGAGCAGTTTGCATTTTCTTGGAGCGGGCGCCAGTACACCTTCACAAGGTTACCTATGGGGTACATACATAGCCCGACTATCTGTCACCGGCTGGTGGTAGAGCACTTAGACAAGATACCGTGTAAACCGGACATACAAATCTCTCACTACATTGATGATATTTTGATTCAGGGCAAGGATGAGTGCAGTGTGCAAAACCAGTTAGAAGTCATTATGGAAGGATTGAAGAAGGAAGGGTGGGAGATTAACCCGAACAAAATTCAAGGCCCAGCTGAGACAGTGATATTTCTAGGAATTCAGTGGCATAATGGGCATCGAGAAATGGTGCCGAAGGCCCGACAGAAAATACTTGAGTTTACCACGCCAATGAATAAAAAGCAAGCTCAACAGTTCATAGGGCTGTTTGGGTTCTGGAGACAGCACATTCCCCATTTAGGGCAGATACTGGTCCCCCTTTACAAAGTGACACGAAAGAAATATGAGTTTCAGTGGGGGGAAGAGCAGCAAAAGGCATTTGAGTTGGCAAAAGACACCGTGCAGCAGGTGCTCGATCTATGGCCATTAAAGGAAGGCGAAGTGGAATTGAATGTGTCTGTACAAGACAATTATGCTAACTGGAGTGTGTGGCAGAAACAGGACAGGAAACGTGTGCCATTGGCGTTTTGGAGTCGTAAGTTGCCCGATGCTGGTAACTCATACACTCCATTTGAAAAGCAGTTGCTGGCATGTTACTGGGCCCTGGTTGATACTGAGCAAATGACGGTGGGCCATGATGTATTGATGAGGCCAGAAATACCGATTATGCAATGGGTGTTGAGTTCTCCTAAAACACACAGAATAGGACATGCACAGGAAGCCAGCATAATTAAATGGAAATGGTACATTCAAGACAGAGCCAAATCAGGAAAGGGTGGGGTTGCAAAGTTACATGAGCAAGTAGCCAACATACCGCCCTCGGATTACATACCACCGGAAGTGTCTGAGAAACGCGAGTCTCCCGTGAAATGGGGAGTACCGTATGGCGATTTGACCGTAGAGCAGACAGAGCATGCCTGGTTTACTGATGGCTCAGCCCGATATGTGGGAACAGAGCGATACTGGAAAGCGGTGTCATATAATCCCAAGACAAAAAAGATTTTGACGACGTCAGGGAAAGGGAAGAGCAGTCAGTTTGCAGAGCTTTACGCAGTTTACCAAGCATTGAAACAAGAGACCCCTGGTCGATGTCATTTGTACACAGATTCATGGTCAGTGGCGAATGGGTTGGCGGTGTAGCTGCCAACCTGGCAAAAGAATGGGTGGAAGATTCATTCGAAAGAGTTGTGGGGAAAAGAATTGTGGCAAGATATTGCAGAAATGTTATCACAAAGTGAAGTCACGGTGTATCATGTGGATGCGCATTGTGCGACAGATTCATTGGAACGTTGGTTTAATTCTGTTGCAGATGAACACACCAAGATTTCATCTGTGGCTGCGGAGGCTCAGGAAGACGATTTGGAGGGTTTGGCCAAGTGGGCTCACCAGAAATGTGGGCACCTTGGAGAAAAGGCTACTATCAGGTGGGCACAAGCTCGAGGAATTAGTATTCCTTTAGAGGTAGTGAAAACAGTTATCTTGCAATGTCCGGTGTGCCAACACCAACAGCATAGGCCTATCCCTCAGATTGTTCATGGCACGTTGCGAAGAGGAAAGTTACCAGGTCAAATTTGGCAGATCGATTATATCGGTCCTCTGCCAATCAGCAAAGGTTGTCAGTATGCATGCACTATTGTGGATACCTACTCTGGATACATGATGGTTTTGCCATGCAAGCGTGCCACACAACTGAATACCATTAAGTTGCTAGATCAGATCACGTTGCATTACGGAGTGCCTTTGCAAATTCAAAGTGAAACGGGTCACACTTCAAAGGCAAATTAATTCAGGACTATTGTCAGGAGAAGAGTATAGAGTGGCTTTACCACGTGCCCTATCACCCGGAAGCGTCAGGGTTAATTGAAAGAATGAATGGGTTGTTGAAGGAACAGCTACGCAAGTCTGGAGATGGCAGTTTGGCAGGTTGGCGTGATCGTGTGTTTGATGCGGTGCAAGTGTTGAATAATAGACCGGTGAACAATCATGAGACTCCATTGTTGTGACTAATGATTCCTGCTTTACAGATTCAACCTAACCTAGTTAGAGAGACTCTATTGTACTGGGAAATTACCCCGGGCTCTTTAGCTCCCTATCGGGCGACTCCCGAGTCAGCAGGGGTAGACTTGTATTCTCATGAAGAAATCAGATTAGACCCGAGAGGGATTGTTGTGATTGAAACAGGGATTGGGGTACAAATTCCTCCAGAGCATATGGGATGGATTGCCCCTAGATCTGGACTAGCATTGAAGGGAGTTCAAGTGCTGGGAGGGGTCATTGATGCTGATTACCAAGGCGAGATCAAAGTCATCTTGATGAATAGTGGGGACCAAGTGTTACCGATTCATAAGGGTGATAGAGTGGCTCAGCTAATTATCATTCCTGTTAAGTTGTCCATGATTAAAAAGGGGGAGCCTCCCACAGTGTTAACTACCCGTGGGGATCGTGGTTTTGGCTCTTCAGACAGAATGATACCGGGTGCAAAGGTGTGGGTCGAAAGGCCAAGTGGTCCACCAGTGCCCGCAGATGTTATTGCATCAGGCAAAGACCAGATAGTCTTAGTAATGGAACCTGGTAAAGACAGATGGCAGTATGTGCCCGCAGACAAATGTTACCTAAGGGAGTGATTTTCAACACTGATATCTCTTTTCTGGGTTTGCCTTGTAGATCCTGTGTCTGGCTGGTGTGATTGTGGAACTAAATGGACTCCATTTGGGAGAGTCAAACGGCATGATGCTCCGGATAAAAAATGTCATATCTGTGCCAATGATCCATGGGAGACCGATGATGAGGAGCAATGATATCCGAAAGCAGCTCGATACCGATGCCGAAAAGCCAGCCAGACCAACGACATGGATTCATGGAAGGCGACGAACACGTCAGGTGCAAGTGCAAACAACATCAATGCCAGCTATGCAAGAGGCGTCTTTAGGACGGCGAAAATATTCCCCGATGATTACCCAAACTGAGAATATGTGGACATACCTGGCACAACAAGTACTCAACATTACGCACTTTTGCTTAACCGATGTGCCCAATGCTGAAGCTTTACTGACTACATGTTTAGTTGCAGTGCCGACGCCAGTTCCAGTTCTAAAGCACATTTTTGGCGTCACACACAATGATTCGTTAGTTCAAGATTCCGATATCAGACAATCCTTTTCTGTCTATGAGTACTGCAGGTTTTGCCAGGAAACGGATCGCAAATGGAGAAACTTGACACGCATTATAACCTACAATATAACTCAAGGCGATGTGCGCTACTTTATGACCTGTAATGCTAAAGAAATTGGCAAATGCCAACAGCTAAATTTAACCAAACAGAAAAATCAAACTGTGTTCGAGAAACAATTGTGTTCACGAGTTCCAAGCACATGTACCAGTGTGAATAATACTATGTCTTGCAATCATACCGTAATAGCTGCCAGTCATCTGAATCATGTGAAACTTCCAACAGGATGGCTCTTTTCATGTGGTAACATCACATACACTTATATTCCAGCTAACATTTCTGGAGGTCCATGTGCCTTAACTCGATTAGGACTAATGATGTTTCCTTTACACCCAGCAATATCTCGAAGCAAAAGATCAACTTTTGAATCTGTGGGTCTATCCCCCGATTGTGATTCACATGTGCATTTGCTATCAGAAGCTGAAGTTCTAGCATTAACCCTTTCATTAGTGGGAGTGTGGGGTTTAGCTGCTGGGGGGTACAAGTCTTTGATCAAATTAGCATGTTTAGTAGTAAAAGGACTCAATCATAATTCTCAAGCTTTAGAAGAGTTACTCCTTGACAGCAAAGTTATTAGAAAAGCTTCTTTGCAAAACAGAGCTGCTGTTGATTACTTATTGCTGAAGCATAATTTAGGCTGTAACGCAGTTGAAGGTATGTGTTGTTTCAATCTAAGTGACCATTCACGATCCATTGAAAGTCATATTCGAGGTTTAAAAGATCTCATTTCTCAAGTGTCCCAAGAGCATACTGGGAATTGGTGGGATTGGTTATTTTCATGGGTTCCTGATATTGGAGGTACACTGCGTTATGCTTTTGCTTGCATTTGTATTATATTAGCTATCATAATAGCTTGTTGTTGTTGTATTCAATGTATTCCCAATTTGGTTCTAATATTTCGGCGGTTTCAAAGACCGCCTCCTTTGCCACTGGGCTATGGAAGGTAAATATCCAAGGGTGGATTGTGGTGTTCGAGCTAAAAAACATGGCGCTGGGGCGCAGTGCATTCTGGGGGAACTCAGAGCCGTAATGGATATTTATCCATGCCTCAGTGGAAAGCTGCACTTGCTTTGCGAAACAACATGTTTTCAACGTTATTCGCTGATGGGTTTGGAATGCAGGCCCTCTCAGCCAAGGACACGGCGCTGGGAAAGCTAAGATCCGCAGGTGCCGGCTGGTACCTGATAACTAAGTTTGTTTTGGTTTGCTATGCTTGCGCCAAGGTTTTGAGATGAGTTATGGAATTGTTTTCCGGGGCGTTTAGGAGAGGGAAGCGCTGTGCTCCTTGAGGTTACTGTCGGTTGACCCAGCTAGCAACCAACGGTCACCCATCAATGCGCAAGCGCATTTGCCAGAAGGTTCGAGAAGTTGCCACCCCTTGTTGAGGAGGGCATATATGCGGAAACCCTCAACGGTCAGACGGGATAAGCACAAAGACCTCAGTCGGAGGGGGGACGCCCTGGTCCGATATACCTGTGGGCTGTTGTGCTCTTGGCCTGGCTGTTATCGGGGTCTTTCAGCCGCTTCTGGCGAGATGAGGTTTCGTCAAGTTACGCCCATGGTGATGTATTCTTGCTAATTTACTGTCTTTCCTATGATTTATCTGACCTATGCTTGTATTGTATATATGCCTAACTATGAATAAATAGCCATATAAGTGCTACTTACTCTCTAAGCGTGCGTGTGGTTGTAAGTCATTGTGTTGTCTACCTGCGTTCAAAGTATTGGCTCTGCGGCGGCACTGGTGATAAATTACTGTCCGTGCACTATTGGCGAGCAATACACGCCTTCCGTGTAATGAGGCCCAATGCCTGTTATTGACCCTACTCGTGCGGCACAAACAGTCACGTGTGTGGCCAACAAAGACAATGGACAATCAAATACATGGTCCTTTAAAACGTATTGATTTCTTGTAATTATGTTAACCGGTTTCACAATAGTAGTTGCCTTAGGATTTTGGTATATGGAAGAAGTACATCCGCTTGAAACATTCTTGCCTACTGAGAATGTTCCTACTGTATCTATGCCTTTCGTGCACCTGCACACTCTATCTCCTATAGACTCTCAACATAGACAGAGCTATTATAACAATACATTACTGCTTATAATGAACGCAACTCATGCCATTTTGAATAGGACAAATTGCTGGATCTGCTCCCATTTACCGCAGCATGGGGAAAAAGGGTTGGGCTGGTATATTCATCCTTTGCCTTTAACTACTGCATGTTATGCTTCTCTACGGGCACTATTCTTCAGCCGATGGAATGAGAGCATCTCAGGGAACTTTGATGGGACTAATTTGAACGAATTTGAAAGGCGAGTCCTAACACCTCTGGGATGCTCACTCTTTGCAAATAGGAGCAAGCTTAATGTTGCTTCTATTAGGCCTTCTGATAGATTGTCCTGACCTTTTCAATCTTTTAAGATGGCTCCTATGGGCAATAGAGATGCCACGCCACCTTCTTGCACTGTTAACCATAGCCCCAACTCAGTTTCTTTCTGCATACAGAGGAATGGTACTCAGTCAATGGGTGATTTTGAGGGTTGCACTAGTGTTGCAAACTTGACCAGTGAGGACAGACCTTTGTATGTAGGCGAACCTGTCTACTTTGTTTGGGGTAATGACACTTATCCATGGCTACCTAGGGATTGGCAGGGATTGGCAGGGAACTTGTTATTTGGGAATTCTGCTACCTGGGGTATATATAGCCAGTATCACTAAAAGCTTTAGGGCTCGTCCTAGGCGGGACGAGAATGGCGATACTTTGTCACAAGTTCTGGCCAATGTAGCGAAATCCTTTGTACCTTTTGGGGGCAGATTATGAATTCCGAGGATATCAGGAGACTAGCAAGAGTACTGGAGAAAACCATCAACCGGACTACTGACATACTCTATAACATGACTCTAGAGCAAAAGGCAATTAGTTTAGTGGCGCTACAAAACCGGATGGCATTAGACGTCATCTTGGCAGAGCGTGGTGGATTATGCATATTAGTGTGGTCCGCTTGCTGCATTTTCGTACCGGATTCCTCCCCAACCGCCTTTAAGGCAATACAAAATCTGCATGTCCTAAGTTCAGAAGTACATGTTCCCGAGGGAAATTGGGATCTTAGTGTTTGGTTCTGGGACTTCTTAAGATGTTGAGGATGGAAGCTTCTCTTGGTCTTACTGATAATTCTGGGTATTCTGTTGTTTTGCTGTTGCTGTATACAATGCCTTCCTGCCATATGTTCAATGTCAGGGGGATGTTGTGCACAGACTATGGGAACATTAGGGCCAAAGGTACACGCACCGGAAAGAATGACCAACGAATTTGGGATGAAGGAAATTTCCCGCCGCGGATCTTATGGCAATTGATATATCTGATGAATGTGATTCAGGATGTATGGACATTGAGACGTGGAGTTACTCGTAAAGCGACTAGTTTTTTGTTTAGCACTTGGCTTAGGCCAAAAGGAGGGTTTGTTAAACGGAAATCATATTATGCCTCCTTTTGATTTATATTGGCCTAAGCCTAGTTGCTCCATGGGGAAAACCGCGTTGCAAAGTTCTGAATTAGAATTGACTTCAAGCGCCATCTTGGAAAAAAACCTCCATCTTGGTTCTAACTTCTGCTCACTCTTCAGTAATGATTAGCTATGTTTTCAGCTGCCAGAGCAGAATCGACCTTTGAGACTATGTCAACACTAGGGCTGGCAGAGCAGACTATTTGTCCTGTGCAAACAAGAACTTATAGTCAGAACAAACTCTCATTTAAAGTGTTAGCTATGTCTACAAAACTCATCCTCCCACAAACATAATGATGTTGGTGTTTTACAGATTGAGCCTGTTAAAATCATTTTGAAACCAGGAGTAAAGTTGCCACGTATTCCAAAGTATAAGATTTCGGTTGATGGTGAGCAAGCTTTGAAGTGTATAGTTTCTGATTTTGTGCACTGTGGGGTAATTGAAGAAATTGCAGGTAGTTTGTGCAATAGTCCGATTTTACAGGTGTATAAGAAAGGTGATAATGTAATTCCTTTTCGTTTTATTATTGATTTACGCGCTATCAACAAGATTGTTGCTCCACAATTTCCTATTGTGCCTGATGTGACAACGATTTTAAAAATGATTCCAGCTTCTGCTACTCATTTTAGTGTTGTAGATCTTAAGAATGCCTTTTTTAGCATTCCTATACACAAGGATAGCAGATACCTGTTCGCGTTCACCCTAGGGGGACGCTCGTTTACATTCACCCGTGCGCCACAAAGGTACACGGAAAGCCTGAGCATTTACAGTAGGGCTTTGAAAGAGCAGCTTCATACACTGGAGTTGCCTGCTACTTGTGCATTGTTTCAGTATGTCGACGACCTTCTTTTAGCTGCAGATTCAGAAAGTGCCTGTAAGGAGGGCACTGTGTTGTTGCTTATTCACCTAGCAAAGCATGGACATACAGCTTCACTGAAAAGGTTTCAATATTGTCGACAGGAGGTCGCCTATTTAGGCTATCTCCTGTCAAAGGAGGGAAGAAGATTGACACCTGAACGGATTAAAATCATTTCTAGCATGTCTGTCCCAAATACACAGAAGGAAGTCAGAGCCTTGATAGGAATGGCTTCTTACTGTAGGCAGTGGATCCCAAACTTCTCACTAGTGATCAAACCAATGTTAGCTTTGACAAAGAAGGGCATTTCTTTGCCATTACCGTGGAACTTGGAACACCAGAAAGCTTTTGATTTGCTCAAGACTGCACTGTGTTCAGCACCAGTTTTGGGCACACCAAATTATGAAAAGGCCTTCGAGTTGTATGTGCATGAACGTGATGGATGTGCTTTGGCTGTGTTAATGCAAGAACATGGGGGGAAGAATAGGCCATGCAGTTACTTTTCTTCCACCCTCGATCCTTTTGCATGCGCTTTGCCGAGATGTCTGAGAGCTGTTGCTGCTGCTGCTGCGTCTGTAAAACAGAGCGAGGGTATGGTCCTAGGCCATGCTTTAACCTTGATGGTACCTCACTGTGTAGATGTTCTATTAAATAGAACGCAAACACAACATCTCACCTACGCACGATTAACGAGATATGAATTGATCTTGTTTGCACCACATATAAAAATTCAGAGGTGTTGTGTATTGAATCCGGCTGAATTATTACCCCTTCCGCATGAAATTGCTTGCAGTGACGAAATGTCACATGACTGCCTTTATACCACAGAACAAGAAACTAAAGGCAGGATTGATCTGAAAGATACACCTTTGAACGATCCACAAGGGGAGCTGTTTTGTGATGGTTCCTGCTTCAAACTTCCGGATGGTACATCCACTACTGCTTATGCCATCACTACACTAAGCACGATTGCGGAGACCAAAAGAATTTCGCATAACTCTGCGCAGGCCGCAGAGATTATTGCATTGACTCGAGCTTGTGAACTTTCCGAAGGGCTTAGAGTAAACATATATACTGATAGTCAGTATGCTTTTGGGGTAGTTCACAACTTCGGTAGACTTTGGGCAGAACAAGGTTTCTTGATCTCACATGGAACAAAGATCCAATATGGCACCTTGATAGCTTAGCTACTCTCAGCGCTTGCACTTCCCACTCAGTTAGCAATTATGAAGTGCGCGGCACATCAGAAAATCATAAATGATGTAGGAAAAGGGAACGCTTTCGCTGACCAGATAGCCAAACAGATTGCTACTGATCTTTATTCAGATATGTACACTACAAGAGATGCCACAAATGTCTGTACCATTGATGAATGAATTGAGTCTATAAAGAATATCCAAGCCAATGCCACTCTAGAAGAAACTAAGCAATGGGATGAGGGTCTGGAGAGGTTGGATGATGATGGGTGTTGGGTGGATAACCTAGAGGGAAAATGGATACTGCCAGATGCGTACATTACTATGATGGTTTCAATGGCTCATGGTCCCACTCACATCTGCGCTAGGAAAATTTGAAAAATGTTAGAAACTGGGTAAATGTTAACATCCCGAAAACTGCTGAGCGTTTTGTCCAGAGTTGCATGGTCTGTCTACAGCACAATATAGGGAAGGGTACATTAACACTAAGGGGTAGTTTTGGTCCATCTTCTGTCCTTTTTGATGTGATTTATTTTGACTTTATTGAAATGGAGCGTTGTAATAATTTGAAATACGTTTTGATTGCTATTTGTGCTTTTAGTAAATGGGTTGAAGCCTTTACTGTAAAAGATGCCAAAGCAATGGCAATGGCGAAAACCATGCTTAAGGAATATTTTCCTAGGTTTGGTTTGCCAAGGGTCATCTGGACGGACAATGGTCCACATTTTATCGCTGCTGTAATTCTACAGATATGCGCGGGATTACAGATCGAAAAGCGGTTCCATTCGGCCAGACATGCTCAGAGTGCTGGATTGGTGGAGAGACACAATGGAATCTTGAAGAACAAGCTCGCTAAGACGTGTGCCGGCACCAATTTGAAATGGCCGGACGCCTTACCGATAGTGTTACTCTCGATGCGCACCATCCCACAGACTAGGACTGGGCTCTCCCCATATGAGGTGGTAATGGGTAGGCCAGCTAACATTTGGAATCTTCCAAAACCTAGGGCATTGAGGGATATTGAGCATGTACTTCTTTCTGAATATTATGAACGGTTAACTCAAAATCTGTATTTGATTCATCAACAGGTGCGAGAAGCCCTCCCAGCTAAATACGAGGGGCCAGGTCACAGCATCCGACCTGGCGACTGGATGCTTACTAAATCGTTTGAGAGAGCATCCTGTCTCGCACTGAGGTGGAGAGGGCCCCATCAGGTCCTATTGGCCACACAGACGGCAGTACGAGTAGCAGGGAAAAAACACTGGATCCACGCTTCGCATGTCAAGAGGATACCTTTCCCTGTGCCACGCGACGAAGAAGATAAGGAGAAACTTACTTGCTCTGCTCCCAGCGATCATTCAGCATTGAGCAGTACTGAGAGTGCTTTGGAGACACTCCCTGGGCCCGCGGTGCCTGGGGAAACAGCTGCTTCATCTCCACACTCTCCTGCAGATCCTTTTGCATCCTTGTCTGGTTCTGCTGCAAATTCATCACTTCCATCAGGAAGCAACAACATGCTGTTCGCAGATCACACTGTACCAGGAGTCACAAGGTACAATCTGGGTCCATGGAGCTAGACTTACTGCATGGTTCGGCTGTGCCCGCAGGAAAATAAATATAGGGCTTATCCTTCGCCCCATCTTTTGCATCTGAAGGAAAATAGGTGGCTGGGGATAGGGGAAAGACTAAGAAAACGCGTGATCAGGAGATCACCAGCAAACGGACTACAGAGTTTTCACTTCAAAGGAACAATGGGCCTCATTACACGGTAGGCAGTGGACCAAGGTGCTATTAGCACCTTGGTCCATGCCGGTAAAATACCAGCACCGCCTTGGAGGAAAGGGGAATTACCGCCCTATTCCAAGGTTAGAGGGCGGTAATTCCCCCTTCCCCCATTGCCCTTCCCCATTCCCATTTTTGCCCCATAGGGCATAATGGGAATGGGGAAGGTGCTAATTACGGTACCGCAAATTGCGGTACCGTAATTAGCACCATGGACCCTTTGCGGGTTGGTTTTTAACGCCTGCTAAAAAGAAGGCGTTAAAGTACCAACCCGCAAAGGGACCTCGTAGTAAGGTGGTAAGGGTTAATGGTCACCGGTACCATTACCGGTGACCGTTAACCCTTACCGCCTTGTGGTGTTCGAGCTAAAAAACATGGCGCTGGGGCGCAGTGCATTCTGGGGGAACTCAGAGCCATAATGGATATTTATCCATGCCTCATCGGAAAGCTGCACTTGCTTTGCGAAACAACATGTTTTCATGTTATTCGCTGATGGGTTTGGAATGCAGGCCCTCTCAGCCAAGGACGCGGCGCTGGGAAAGCTAAGATCCGCAGGTGCCGGCTGGTACCTGATAACGAAGTTTGTTTTGGTTTGCTATGCTTGCGCCAAGGTTTTGAGATGAGTTATGGAATTGTTTTCCGGGGCGTTTAGGAGAGGGAAGCGCTGTGCTCCTTGAGGTTACTGTCGGTTGACCCAGCTGGCAACCAACGGTCACCCATCAATGCGCAAGCGCATTTGCCAGAAGGTTCGAGAAGTTGCCACCCCTTGTTGAGGAGGGCATATATGCGGAAACCCTCAACGGTCAGACGGGATAAGCACAAAGACCTCAGTCGGAGGGGGGACGCCCTGGTCCGATATACCTGTGGGCTGTTGTGCTCTTGACCTGGCTGTTATCGGGGTCTTTCAGCCGCTTCTGGCGAGATGAGGTTTCGTCAAGTTACGCCCATGGTGATGTATTCTTGCTAATTTACTGTCTTTCCTATGATTTATATGACCTATGCTTGTATTGTATATATGCCTAACTATGAATAAATAGCCATATAAGTGCTACTTACTCTCTAAGCGTGCGTGTGGTTGTAAGTCATTGTGTTGTCTACCTGCGTTCAAAGTATTGGCTCTGCGGCGGCACTGGTGATAAATTACTGTCCGTGCACTATTGGCGAGCAATACATCTTTGGCGACGAGGATGGGATGTTTGTGATGAATTGTTCCAAATATTAAAGAATCCGTTTGAACGCAGATAGGTTTTGCTTACATTGCGAGCGAAAGGTTGTTTTCATTTGGCAGAGAGAGCTGGACTGTGTTAATCTGTTCTGTGTGTGTGTGCGTGTCTGCGCAAGTGACTGCGGTGTAGGAAGAAATATTTATATATATATATACAGAGGCTTTGTACATTACTGCAGTGATGAATAGTTTGTTCAAGAAAAAGGGAGTTCTCGCTGGCGGTGAATGTCCCGATGTGATGATTCCAGGGTGGGTGAAAAGCCCATATGATAAGTTGGCTCAGTTATGGGCATGCGGTGCGGGGCTGTGTGAAACATGGGATGATGAAGTGGGAGACGCTGATCCGTCAGAAGTAATGTCTTGTTTACAACAGATTTCAGTAGAGAGGGGAAAGGAATGCGCCGCGCTAGGCAGGCGGGGTTGGGTTCTCCTGCATGCCTACCGAAAGATGCATCAGAAAAATGTGGAAATGAAGGATAATATTTTGCGACTGGAAAAAGAGTTAGCTGCTGAGAAACAGATTGCGTTAATGCAGCAGATTCAGATTAAACTTTTCATAGACAAAGCTGACAAATATCAGGCTGTGGCTGAAAGGGCAGCAGCCAGAGTAGCCCGATATAAGTATAGAAAAAGACGGGGAGGGGTCAACCAAAGAAAAGTGGCAGCGGTAATCGCTACCGCAGATGTAAATTGGGATCCCGATAAATGGGATGGAGACATCTTTGACTCAACAAGCCCAGAGAGTAGCTCGGCAAATGAGTCAGATTCCAAAGCAGAAATTAACCAAAAGGCAGTGGCAGCCAAGCCGGTTAGAAGACGCCGTGCTGGGCCCCACCCGCAGGACCCTGGAGGGGGGGGTTGTGGATTTAACCACGCTGGAAGATTACACTCAGCAGGAGGTTGGAGAAATCATTACTCGTTTGAGGCAAAAGTCAGGGGAACCTTTATTGACATGGATGGTGAGACTGCTAGACGGGGGAGCTGCAGGGTTGTTCGTAGATGCTGCAGACTCACCGCGCTTTTTGCCTTTGTCCAATGACACTAATGTACAGGAGGTCTTAAGGGCAGGGCCGCCCCTTGATGAGAATGGCCAACCTTCACAAATGTCTTTGTTGAATTTAGCAGCCCAAGCATGTAACCGCAAGTACCCCATTACCAAAGATTGGCCTAGTGAGGAAACAAAGTGGTATACTTTGAAAGAGGCGATTCAAAAGGTCAGAGAGCATGCTATGAAAGAGGCAATTCATATAGATGCTCCAGGACACATGGGGGCTGTGTCGCTCTCAGTTTCAACTAGAAACATGGTGATCAGAACTGCACCGCCCGCATACAAAAGTGTCATTATGACTTTGCTCGTAGGTATGACGGGCAAACCCACAGATGAGGTAGTGGATGCCATTCGGCAACTGGCAGATTTAGGGGAGTGGGATAAGAGTGACAACAAGCCACGGGAGAGAGAGGGGCGTAGTGAGAGAAGAACTGAAGGCAGGAGGCAAGATAGTAGAGACTCCCGAGTGTCCAGAAAAGACATGTTTTTGGCCCTGTTAAAAGATGGTGTGCCACGGGAAGAAATTGATGGCATTGAAACCAGGGTCATGTACGAACTATACAGAAAGAGAGAGCTTGCAGCCAAGGAGCGCTACAAACAGGTTAAGAAACAGGTAGTGACTAAACCACAGAGGGACACCACACCTTCTGCCCCTCCTGAGGAAGAACAGGAGGAGGGGTCTATGGGGACACCTTCCCCGTACCAACCGACATATGCTGATTTGAGGAAGGTGGTGAGTGCGATGCTAGAGGCAGAGTCAGGTTACACTCATTCAAAATTTGACTAGGGTTATGGCCAAGCTCCGGCAGCGTCTGCTCGCATAAAGGTGGACAGGTGGCCCCATGTTAATGTTAAGATTTTTTGGGGACCAGGAAATACGCAAGGGGTGCGAGCATTGATAGACACCGGGGCGGAGGCCTCTCTGATTCACGGAAATCCAACACGATTCAAAGGCAGACACTTTACTATTACAGGTCTAGGGGGGAAGGAGACCCCCGCAGTACAAACTGAAGTGGAAATGAAAATAGGCAGTTTGGCTAGGCAGAAATACCAAGTGTTGATTGTCCCGATACCTGAGTACATAATTGGCTTTGACATTCTGGATGGGTTGACTTTGGGACTTGGAGGTAAAACATACCAGTTTGGGGTGAGTGCATTAACTTGTACACCCATTACAGTAGGCAAATTGAAGATGCCCCCAGTACATGTGCCTGTGGCGACCAAGCGGGTAGCAATGAAGCAATACCGCATTCCTGGGGGGCACAAGGAAATTTCAGACACCATCAAAGAGTATGTAGAGGCGGGTGTGTTACGACCTATCACTACCGCCTGGAACAACCCCCTCTGGCCCGTCAAAAAAAGGGATGGGTCTTGGAGGATGACGGTGGACTACCGTGAGTTAAATAAACACACTCCTCCCTTGATGCCCGCAGTCCCAGATGCCATTACCTTGATTGAAAATGTCCAAAAGTTTGAGGGGACTTGGTATGCAGTGGTAGATTTAGCCAATGCATTTTTCTCTGTGCCAATTGCTGAAGAGTGTCAAGAGCAGTTTGCATTTTCTTGGAGCGGGCGCCAGTACACCTTCACAAGGTTACCTATGGGGTACATACATAGCCCGACTATCTGTCACCGGCTGGTGGTAGAGCACTTAGACAAGATACCGTGTAAACCGGACATACAAATCTCTCACTACATTGATGATATTTTGATTCAGGGCAAGGATGAGTGCAGTGTGCAAAACCAGTTAGAAGTCATTATGGAAGGATTGAAGAAGGAAGGGTGGGAGATTAACCCGAACAAAATTCAAGGCCCAGCTGAGACAGTGATATTTCTAGGAATTCAGTGGCATAATGGGCATCGAGAAATGGTGCCGAAGGCCCGACAGAAAATACTTGAGTTTACCACGCCAATGAATAAAAAGCAAGCTCAACAGTTCATAGGGCTGTTTGGGTTCTGGAGACAGCACATTCCCCATTTAGGGCAGATACTGGTCCCCCTTTACAAAGTGACACGAAAGAAATATGAGTTTCAGTGGGGGGAAGAGCAGCAAAAGGCATTTGAGTTGGCAAAAGACACCGTGCAGCAGGTGCTCGATCTATGGCCATTAAAGGAAGGCGAAGTGGAATTGAATGTGTCTGTACAAGACAATTATGCTAACTGGAGTGTGTGGCAGAAACAGGACAGGAAACGTGTGCCATTGGGGTTTTGGAGTCGTAAGTTGCCCGATGCTGGTAACTCATACACTCCATTTGAAAAGCAGTTGCTGGCATGTTACTGGGCCCTGGTTGATACTGAGCAAATGACGGTGGGCCATGATGTATTGATGAGGCCAGAAATACCGATTATGCAATGGGTGTTGAGTTCTCCTAAAACACACAGAATAGGACATGCACAGGAAGCCAGCATAATTAAATGGAAATGGTACATTCAAGACAGAGCCAAATCAGGAAAGGGTGGGGTTGCAAAGTTACATGAGCAAGTAGCCAACATACCGCCCTCGGATTACATACCACCGGAAGTGTCTGAGAAACGCGAGTCTCCCGTGAAATGGGGAGTACCGTATGGCGATTTGACCGTAGAGCAGACAGAGCATGCCTGGTTTACTGATGGCTCAGCCCGATATGTGGGAACAGAGCGATACTGGAAAGCGGTGTCATATAATCCCAAGACAAAAAAGATTTTGACGACGTCAGGGAAAGGGAAGAGCAGTCAGTTTGCAGAGCTTTACGCAGTTTACCAAGCATTGAAACAAGAGACCCCTGGTCGATGTCATTTGTACACAGATTCATGGTCAGTGGCGAATGGGTTGGCGGTGTAGCTGCCAACCTGGCAAAAGAATGGGTGGAAGATTCATTCGAAAGAGTTGTGGGGAAAAGAATTGTGGCAAGATATTGCAGAAATGTTATCACAAAGTGAAGTCACGGTGTATCATGTGGATGCGCATTGTGCGACAGATTCATTGGAACGTTGGTTTAATTCTGTTGCAGATGAACACACCAAGATTTCATCTGTGGATGCGGAGGCTCAGGAAGACGATTTGGAGGGTTTGGCCAAGTGGGCTCACCAGAAATGTGGGCACCTTGGAGAAAAGGCTACTATCAGGTGGGCACAAGCTTGAGGAATTAGTATTCCTTTAGAGGTAGTGAAAACAGTTATCTTGCAATGTCCGGTGTGCCAACACCAACAGCATAGGCCTATCCCTCAGATTGTTCATGGCACGTTGCGAAGAGGAAAGTTACCAGGTCAAATTTGGCAGATCGATTATATCGGTCCTCTGCCAATCAGCAAAGGTTGTCAGTATGCATGCACTATTGTGGATACCTACTCTGGATACATGATGGTTTTGCCATGCAAGCGTGCCACACAACTGAATACCATTAAGTTGCTAGATCAGATCACGTTGCATTACGGAGTGCCTTTGCAAATTCAAAGTGACAACGGGTCACACTTCAAAGGCAAATTAATTCAGGACTATTGTCAGGAGAAGAGTATAGAGTGGCTTTACCACGTGCCCTATCACCCGGAAGCGTCAGGGTTAATTGAAAGAATGAATGGGTTGTTGAAGGAACAGCTACGCAAGTCTGGAGATGGCAGTTTGGCAGGTTGGCGTGATCGTGTGTTTGATGCGGTGCAAGTGTTGAATAATAGACCGGTGAACAATCATGAGACTCCATTGTTGCGACTAATGACTCCTGCTTTACAGATTCAACCTAACCTAGTTAGAGAGACTCTATTGTACTGGGAAATTACCCCGGGCTCTTTAGCTCCCTATCGGGCGACTCCCGAGTCAGCAGGGGTAGACTTGTATTCTCATGAAGAAATCAGATTAGACCCGAGAGGGATTGTTGTGATTGAAACAGGGATTGGGGTACAAATTCCTCCAGAGCATATGGGATGGATTGCCCCTAGATCTGGACTAGCATTGAAGGGAGTTCAAGTGCTGGGAGGGGTCATTGATGCTGATTACCAAGGCGAGATCAAAGTCATCTTGATGAATAGTGGGGACCAAGTGTTACCGATTCATAAGGGTGATAGAGTGGCTCAGCTAATTATCATTCCTGTTAAGTTGTCCATGATTAAAAAGGGGGAGCCTCCCACAGTGTTAACTACCCGTGGGGATCGTGGTTTTGGCTCTTCAGACAGCATGATACCGGGTGCAAAGGTGTGGGTCGAAAGGCCAAGTGGTCCACCAGTGCCCGCAGATGTTATTGCATCAGGCAAAGACCAGATAGTCTTAGTAATGGAACCTGGTAAAGACAGATGGCAGTATGTGCCCGCAGACAAATGTTACCTAAGGGAGTGATTTTCAACACTGATATCTCTTTTCTGGGTTTGCCTTGTAGATCCTGTGTCTGGCTGGTGTGATTGTGGAACTAAATGGACTCCATTTGGGAGAGTCAAACGGCGTGATGCTCCGGATAAAAAATGTCATATCTGTGCCAATGATCCATGGGAGACCGATGATGAGGAGCAATGATATCCGAAAGCAGCTCGATACCGATGCCGAAAAGCCAGCCAGACCAACGACATGGATTCATGGAAGGCGACGAACACGTCAGGTGCAAGTGCAAACAACATCAATGCCAGCTATGCAAGAGGCGTCTTTAGGACGGCGAAAATATTCCCCGATGATTACCCAAACGGAGAATATGTGGACATACCTGGCACAACAAGTACTCAACATTACGCACTTTTGCTTAACCGATGTGCCCAATGCTGAAGCTTTACTGACTACATGTTTAGTTGCAGTGCCGACGCCAGTTCCAGTTCTAAAGCACATTTTTGGCGTCACACACAATGATTCGTTAGTTCAAGATTCCGATATCAGACAATCCTTTTCTGTCTATGAGTACTGCAGGTTTTGCCAGGAAACGGATCGCAAATGGAGAAACTTGACACGCATTATAACCTACAATATAACTCAAGGCGATGTGTGCTACTTTATGACCTGTAATGCTAAAGAAATTGGCAAATGCCAACAGCTAAATTTAACCAAACAGAAAAATCAAACTGTGTTCGAGAAACAATTGTGTTCACGAGTTCCAAGCACATGTACCAGTGTGAATAATACTATGTCTTGCAATCATACCGTAATAGCTGCCAGTCATCTGAATCATGTGAAACTTCCAACAGGATGGCTCTTTTCATGTGGTAACATCACATACACTTATATTCCAGCCAACATTTCTGGAGGTCCATGTGCCTTAACTCGATTAGGACTAATGATGTTTCCTTTACACCCAGCAATATCTCGAAGCAAAAGATCAACTTTTGAATCTGTGGGTCTATCCCCCGATTGTGATTCACATGTGCATTTGCTATCAGAAGCTGAAGTTCTAGCATTAACCCTTTCATTAGTGGGAGTGTGGGGTTTAGCTGCTGGGGGGTACAAGTCTTTGATCAAATTAGCATGTTTAGTAGTAAAAGGACTCAATCATAATTCTCAAGCTTTAGAAGAGTTACTCCTTGACAGCAAAGTTATTAGAAAAGCTACTTTGCAAAACAGAGCTGCTGTTGATTACTTATTGCTGAAGCATAATTTAGGCTGTAACGCAGTTGAAGGTATGTGTTGTTTCAATCTAAGTGACCATTCACGATCCATTGAAAGTCATATTCGAGGTTTAAAAGATCTCATTTCTCAAGTGTCCCAAGAGCATACTGGGAATTGGTGGGATTGGTTATTTTCATGGGTTCCTGATATTGGAGGTACACTGCGTTATGCTTTTGCTTGCATTTGTATTATATTAGCTATCATAATAGCTTGTTGTTGTTGTATTCAATGTATTCCCAATTTGGTTCTAATATTTCGGCGGTTTCAAAGACCGCCTCCTTTGCCACTGGGCTATGGAAGGTAAATATCCAAGGGTGGATTGTGGTGTTCGAGCTAAAAAACATGGCGCTGGGGCGCAGTGCATTCTGGGGGAACTCAGAGCCGTAATGGATATTTATCCATGCCTCAGTGGAAAGCTGCACTTGCTTTGCGAAACAACATGTTTTCAACGTTATTCGCTGATGGGTTTGGAATGCAGGCCCTCTCAGCCGAGGACACGGTGCTGGGAAAGCTAAGATCCGCAGGTGCCGGCTGGTACCTGATAACGAAGTTTGTTTTGGTTTGCTATGCTTGCGCCAAGGTTTTGAGATGAGTTATGGAATTGTTTTCCGGGGCGTTTAGGAGAGGGAAGCGCTGTGCTCCTTGAGGTTACTGTCGGTTGACCCAGCTGGCAACCAACGGTCACCCATCAATGCGCAAGCGCATTTGCCAGAAGGTTCGAGAAGTTGCCACCCCTTGTTGAGGAGGGCATATATGCGGAAACCCTCAACGGTCAGACGGGATAAGCACAAAGACCTCAGTCGGAGGGGGGACGCCCTGGTCCGATATACCTGTGGGCTGTTGTGCTCTTGGCCTGGCTGTTATCGGGGTCTTTCAGCCGCTTCTGGCGAGATGAGGTTTCGTCAAGTTACGCCCATGGTGATGTATTCTTGCTAATTTACTGTCTTTCCTATGATTTATCTGACCTATGCTTGTATTGTATATATGCCTAACTATGAATAAATAGCCATATAAGTGCTACTTACTCTCTAAGCGTGCGTGTGGTTGTAAGTCATTGTGTTGTCTACCTGCGTTCAAAGTATTGGCTCTGCGGCGGCACTGGTGATAAATTACTGTCCGTGCACTATTGGCGAGCAATACACGCCTTCCGTGTAATGAGGCCCAATGCCTGTTATTGACCCTACTCGTGCGGCACAAACAGTCACGTGTGTGGCCAACAAAGACAATGGACAATCAAATACATGGTCCTTTAAAACGTATTGATTTCTTGTAATTATGTTAACCGGTTTCACAATAGTAGTTGCCTTAGGATTTTGGTATATGGAAGAAGTACATCCGCTTGAAACATTCTTGCCTACTGAGAATGTTCCTACTGTATCTATGCCTTTCGTGCACCTGCACACTCTATCTCCTATAGACTCTCAACATAGACAGAGCTATTATAACAATACATTACTGCTTATAATGAACGCAACTCATGCCATTTTGAATAGGACAAATTGCTGGATCTGCTCCCATTTACCGCAGCATGGGGAAAAAGGGTTGGGCTGGTATATTCATCCTTTGCCTTTAACTACTGCATGTTATGCTTCTCTACGGGCACTATTCTTCAGCCGATGGAAAGAGAGCATCTCAGGGAACTTTGATGGGACTAATTTGAACGAATTTGAAAGGCGAGTCCTAACACCTCTGGGATGCTCACTCTTTGCAAATAGGAGCAAGCTTAATGTTGCTTCTATTAGGCCTTCTGATAGATTGTCCTGACCTTTTCAATCTTTTAAGATGGCTCCTATGGGCAATAGGGATGCCACGCCACCTTCTTACACTGTTAACCATAGCCCCAACTCAGTTTCTTTCTGCAAACAGAGGAATGGTACTCAGTCAATGGGTGATTTTGAGGGTTGCACTAGTGTTGCAAACTTGACCAGTGAGGACAGACCTTTGTATGTAGGCGAACCTGTCTACTTTGTTTGGGGTAATGACACTTATCCATGGCTACCTAGGGATTGGCAGGGATTGGCAGGGAACTTGTTATTTGGGAATTCTGCTACCTGGGGTATATATATAGCCAGTATCACTAAAAGCTTTAGGGCTCGTCCTAGGCGGGACGAGAATGGCGATACTTCGTCACAAGTTCTGGCCGATGTAGCGAAATCCTTTGTACCTTTTGGGGGCAGATTATGAATTCCGAGGATATCAGGAGACTAGCAAGAGTACTGGAGAAAACCATCAACCGGACTACTGACATACTCTATAACATGACTCTAGAGCAAAAGGCAATTAGTTTAGTGGCGGTACAAAACCGGATGGCATTAGACGTCATCTTGGCGGAGCGTGGTGGATTATGCATATTAGTGTGGTCCGCTTGCTGCATTTTCGTACCGGATTCCTCCCCAACCGCCTTTAAGGCAATACAAAATCTGCATGTCCTAAGTTCAGAAGTACATGTTCCCGAGGGAAATTGGGATCTTAGTGTTTGGTTCTGGGACTTCTTAAGATGTTGAGGATGGAAGCTTCTCTTGGTCTTACTGATAATTCTGGGTATTCTGTTGTTTTGCTGTTGCTGTATACAATGCCTTCCTGCCATATGTTCAATGTCAGGGGGATGTTGTGCACAGACTATGGGAACATTAGGGCCAAAGGTACACGCACCGGAAAGAATGACCAACGAATTTGGGATGAAGGAAATTTCCCGCCGCGGATCTTATGGCAATTGATATATCTGATGAATGTGATTCAGGATGTATGGACATTGAGACGTGGAGTTACTCGTAAAGCGACTAGTTTTTTGTTTAGCACTTGGCTTAGGCCAAAAGGAGGGTTTGTTAAACGGAAATCATATTATGCCTCCTTTTGATTTATATTGGCCTAAGCCTAGTTGCTCCATGGGGAAAACCGCGTTGCAAAGTTCTGAATTAGAATTGACTTCAAGCGCCATCTTGGAAAAAAACCTCCATCTTGGTTCTAACTTCTGCTCACTCTTCAGTAATGATTAGCTATGTTTTCAGCTGCCAGAGCAGAATCGACCTTTGAGACTATGTCAACACTAGGGCTGGCAGAGCAGACTATTTGTCCTGTGCAAACAAGAACTTATAGTCAGAACAAACTCTCATTTAAAGTGTTAGCTATGTCTACAAAACTCATCCTCCCACAAACAGTGTTATACAATGAATGTAAACTAATGCTGCATGTTTTTGAAGGAATCCTGTGTACATTTCTGGAATTAGATGTTACTTTATAAAGCTAAAGATCCACACAGCTGACGACAACAAAGTTAGTCAGTATGTTTAAGGAACCTTGGAGCTAAAGTGAACTCCAATTTAAAGTGTTTTCTGTATCAATAGCCTCAGCCATATTCAAACATAAGAACTGAATGTTAGACAAACTAGAACTGTGTACCTTAACAATAAGCTATTGAATTTGTTTCTTGAAACTAGGATCAGCCTAAGCTGGATAACCAACATGACCAGACAGAACAAAGTTGTAACCATTGTATTTTAAAGACTGGAAAACACTTGAAGTATGTAAAGACAATATTGTTGTATCTGCCATGTGACCTGGACACAAACCCAAATTTGTAACCTATTAGTTTGGAGATGGACTGAGCTATGACCAGGACTGTGTATAAATACTGCATGTTTTGTGATGACCAGGACTCACTCCCCTCGCAGTGCTTCTGGTACGCACTGCGAGGTGCTGTGAACCAGATAGCTATCTGCTTTGATATTTGATTCTGTACAGAATAAACCTTTGACTTCGTGACTGGATGTCATGCCGCCGAGTTCCTGGCGTCTATGGAGCCGCTGGCGACGCAGAACTTAGTCCCGTTCGCCGGCAGCTTTCGGCCACGCCCCCTGTTTCCTGGTTGTGATTTCCTTCTGTTCCTATTGGTTGGCCGCTCCGCGGCCCGGTGTTTTAACCAGCCACTTCCGGGTCACGGATGCATCGCAACGCTTCCGGTTTCGTCCGTTAGCCCTGAATTGCCTGCTACCTGTTGTTATCCTCCTGAGTTTACTCGCCTTTCCTGCCGGTCGGGTCCTCGTGCCCAGTCTGCCTCTCCCCTCTGTTCTTCCTTCGTCCTTCTGCTGGTCCTATCTGCCTTCCTCTCGCTCCCTTGGCTTTGTTTCTCTCGCCCGCCTCTCCTGCCCTCCTTCCAACTGGTTTACCCTCCCTCCTTCCCATCTTCACTTACCGCTTTTCCTCCTCTTGTCTGTTCCGCTTGCTCCATCCTTCTGTTTCCTACTTCCTCTCGCTCTGCTCCGTACCTTCCGTGTGCCAGTTCCCTGCCTTGTCCATTGGACTTGCTCTCGCCTACTTTCTGGATTGTTTGCTGTGACCTTCCGCGCACCAGACTCCGGCCTGTTCCCCTGGACTGCCTTTGCTTACCGTTTTGTTACTTCCACTTCTAGCCACGTGTACCAGATCCTCGGACCGCTTACTGGACTGCCTGTGTTCTGGGGGAATTCACTCCACGTGTTGCCTCCAGACACTTTCCACCTGCTCTCACCCTACAAGGATTCCTGGTTCCACACCTCCAAGGCACCCGACGTTAACACAGGGGTTTTTTGTGCCTAAAGGCTTTTTCTTCTCTTGGTCGATCCCGGGGGAGGGCCCCCCTGGTCTCCCCTCTTGGGGGGGCACGGCGGCTTCCTCCCGGGGTCGTTCCTATCTACATAAAAAAAAGGTGCGGTCAAGAAGAAAGGAAAAGAAGGGTTCTTGGAAGGAAGAAGAAGGTGAGGAGTCGGGGGAGATCTCAGAATCTACACTGTCGGACGAAGATATCACCGACCCCGGTGACAGTTTGCGACGCCCAAAAGAGATGGCCACCCCACAGCAGGTACAAGAACTCGAAGCCGCTGTACAAAGTCTAAATTAGGAGATGCAGAACCTTAAGACAGCTAACGCCACCCTTCAACAGCGTCTGACGGACCGGGAAAGACCTTTAACCGATTTACCTCCACTTCCCCTAGTGTCAGGGAAGTTCGATGGTTCCCCAAAAAAGGTTAAGGAGTTCCTGGACGCATGCAATCTTCATTTTTCCTTTCGCCCTCAGACCTTTGCCTCAGACCACGCCAAGGTGGGCTTTATGATCACCCACATGACCGGGAATGCCCTGGCTTGGACTACCCCTCTAGTAAACCAGCCAGACCCGGTTTTACAGGACTACAATGCCTTTAAGGCCCTGATTCAACAAACCTTTCTACGAACAGAGAGTACCTACTTGGCCTCGGAGGACCTCCTGGACATCCGTCAGGGGAATTCTGATCTACTGACATACATCACCGCTTTCAAACAGGTGGCAGCTGAAGCAGGCTGGCAGGAACAGGCCCAGTATGTCATATTTCGGCGAGGTTTAAGGGAGGAATTGCAGGACGTACTAGCCCGGATAGAAAGACCGGTGTCTTTTGCCGAACTCCTGACAGCTGCCCTCCGAATTGACTTCAGAATGACGGAAAGACATCAAGAAAAGAAGAAGACCAGGTTAAGTGTACCCTCTCTCTTGGAGACTCACTCACCTGCGTCTGTACCCTTCCAACGGACCGCTAAGGAAGAACATATGCAGATCGGAACCACCAGAGCCCCGCTCACACCTGAAGAAAGGAAACGGCGCAGGGAGGGTTCCCTGTGTATGTACTGCGGGTCTTCTTCACATCTATTAAGAGATTGTCCGGAAGTACCCCCCAGAAGGTCGGGAAACGCTCGCCCTCGGTAAGCATTGGGCGCATTACCAAGGGGCTGCTCTTAGTCCCTACGCGCCTCTTTCTGTATCCTCTACTGAAACGTCTGAGGACTCCCGGTTGATGGTGCTCACAGTTTCTCTCAAAGTGGGCCCCAAGGAAGTAACCACTTTAGCCCTACTCGACTGTGGAGCAGCAGGGAACTTCATGGATACCCATTGGGCAGAACGACACGGAGTAAAAAGGATAGCCAAACGAGAAGATCAAAAAGTGGAAGGGGTTGATGGCGAACCTTTGAGCTCGGGTTTGATCACTCACACCACAGAAGCACTTACTTTGTCCATCCAACAACATACCGAAAGTATCACATTCGATATAATCAGGGCTGCTCACTTCCCCCTAATCTTGGGTATCTGTTGGCTACGCAGACACAACCCCAGTATTGACTGGTCTAGAAACTTACTTAGTTTTCAGTCCTCACTATGTAAATCGGAATGCTTGCCAGAACCAAGATTCGAGACCGTCAAGACCACAAATAGCTGCGAGGTCAGAACAGTACACTGTCTCCCACACTACCTGAAGGAGTTCAACGAGGTGGCAACTGAAAAGATACCCGTCGAGCTCCCTCCGTACCGGCCTGAAGATTGTTGCATTGATCTCACCCCAGGTGCATTGGTACCCTTCGGTAGGATGTTTCCACTGTCTTTAGAAGAAAAACAATACCTCCGAACGTACTTGGACAGCAACATGGAAAACGGGCTCATAAGGCCTTCAAAGTCCCCTGCAGGGGCATCCTTGTTCTTCATCTCTAAAAAGGATTCAAAGGAGTTGAGGCCGTGTATAGATTATCGCGGTCTAAATAAGGTTACCATAAAAGACCGGTATCCTATGCCATTGATCACCGATATCCTACAAGCTGTACAGGGTGCTACCATCTTTACCAAACTCGACCTGAGGAATGCTTATCACCTACTCCGGGTACAGAAAGGAGACAAATGGAAGACAGCATTCCGGACTCCTTTCGGCCTTTTCGAATACCAGGTAATGCCGTTCGGATTGGTAAACGCCCCATCGGTATTCCAACGGTTTATAGACAGACTATTCTCTGATCTCCTGTGCCAAACCACATTGGTATACTTAGATGACATTCTGATCTACTCTCGCACTCCTGAAGACCATGTGGAACATGTCAGGGAAGTATTCAGAAGGCTCCAGAGAAATCATTTGTCTGTTAAACTTGTCAAATGTGTGTTTTCAGCCTCCTCCATTCCTTATCTAGGATACATTCTGTCAGACCACGGTATCTCCATGGATCCCAACAAAGTGTCTTCCATCATTGAATGGCCTTCACCCACATCAGTCAAAGAGATACAGAAATTCCTGGGGTTAGCAAACTTCTACCGGAGATTTATCCCTAATTTCTCTCAAAAGATACTACCCATCACCTCACTTTTAAAGAAGTCTGCAACTCCATTCAAATGGTCAGCGGAGGCGGAAGACAGTTTTTGGAATCTTAAGGAAGCCTTCTGTTCGGCACCCATTTTACAACAACCAAACCAACATCTACCCTTCATTTTAGAGACGGACGCTTCATCAGCCGCAATAGGGGCTGTGCTTCTTCAAGAAATCCAGGGTACAGAACATCCGGTGGCTTATTTCTCAAAGACCCTAAACACCAGTCAAAGGAACTACTTGGTCATAGAGCGAGAGCTACTAGCTATTAAGGCAGCCTGTGTTGAATGGCGCCATCTGCTTCAAGGAGGGAGGTTCCCGTTCACCATTCGGACCGATCATAAGAACTTGCAGGTTCTAAAACAGCTCGAGAGCTACAACACTCGACAGGCCCGGTGGGCTCACTTCTTCGCCCTATTCGAATTCCACATAACCTACATCCCCGGCAAGATGAATGTTGTAGCCGATTCTCTTTCCCGCCGGTGTGATTACCTGCCAGAGACAGATACGCCTATTGAACGGATGTTTCCCCAGTCCAGGACTATCGGAATTATTTCTAAATTCCTTCAGCAGGTACAGGAGGATTCTGGAGGTCGTTTTGAAGTGGAAAGACATTCTAAGGATCTGGCCTATGAAATCAGGAACGCCCTTTACCTTGTCGGAGGAAAACTCTATCTACCCACACAGGCTTTCCGCAAGACAGCACTTGCCTGGTGTCATGACTCTAAACTAGCAGGACACAGGGGAGTGGCTGGCACTCTCGAATACCTTCAAAGACATTTCTACTGGCCTATGATGAGAAGGGATGTAGATCGGTACGTTCAGTCATGTATCGTCTGTCTGCGGAGTAAGTCATCTCGTCAACGACCAATTGGTCTACTGGAACCAAGTGCTGTACCTAAGGGTCCTTGGAGCACGATATCTACGGATTTTATAGTGGATTTACCCCTGTCTCAAGAATGCACCTGTGTCATGGTAGTAGTGGATTCATTTACAAAATTGGCTCACTTCTCCCCGTTGCCTGGTGTTCCTACTGCAGCCAAGATGGCGGAAGTGTTTCTCAAAGACATATTCCGGTTACACGGTCTGCCTAACAAGATAATTTCAGACCGGGGTAGTCAGTACACCTCCCGGTTCTGGAAGGCACTGTGTGTCAGACTAGGAATCGAAAGAGCTCTCACCTCTGGATTCCATCCGCAATCCAATGGGCAAACTGAACGCCTGAACGGAACCCTGGAACAGTACTTAAGGTGCTTTATCAACTCCCAACAAGACAACTGGTGCACGCTACTCCCTCTAGATGAATTCTCTTACAATAACTACACACGTACTGCTCTGGGATTCAGTCCTTTTATTGGTTCTTACGGTTTTCACCCTCGCTCCATTCTTCCAGTTTCGGGCCTCTCTACTAGCGTACCATCGGTAGATTCTTCCCTCTCCCTCCTTAGAGAGACACACAAGAAGGTAGAGGAAGGCCTTGAGTCAGCCCAAGCTCAATACTGCATTCAGGCCAACAAACACCGTAGACCTGTACCAGGATGGGATGTGGGTACCAGAGTCATGCTCTCCACTAGATATTTACCTCGTTGGGTACATCCCTCCAAGTTATCTCCCAAATATCTAGGGCCATACGAGATCATACAGAAGATCAACCCTGTGGCTTTTCGCTTAAAATTACCCAACAACCTTAAAAGGGTCCACCCTGTTTTCCATGCCTCTCAACTCAAGTCATTTCATGCTGATTCATGGGCACGACAGGTTAGACAGGCCCCGATTCCTCAGGGTTCCACTCGGGCGGAATATGAGGTCGCCCAACTCTGTGACTCCAGGTATCATAAGGGCAGGCTAGAATAGTCGGTTAAATGGAAGGGCTACCCTTCATCGGAAAACTCTTGGGAAGCCATCACACACATTAATGCTCCTGTCCTACTTCGCAAGTACCACTTCTTTCATCCAGGGAAACCAGGGGGAGGATCTTATAGGAGGGGGCATACTGTCATGCCGCCGAGTTCCTGGCGTCTATGGAGCCGCTGGCGACGCGGAACTTAGTCCCGTTCGCTGGCAGCTTTCGGCCACGCCCCCTGTTTCCTGGTTGTGATTTCCTTCTGTTCCTATTGGTTGGGCTCTCCACGGCCCGGTGTTTTAACCAGCCACTTCCGGGTCACGGATGCGTCGTAACGCTTCCGGTTTCGTCCGTTAGCCCTGAGTTGCCTGCTACCTGTTGTTATCCTCCTGAGTTTACTCGCCTTTCCTGCCGGTCGGGTCCTCGTGCCCAGTCCGGCTCTCCCCTCTGTTCTTCCTTCGTCCTTCCGCTGGTCTTATCTGCCTTCCTCTCGCTCCCTTGGCTTTGTTTCTCTCGCCCGCCTCTCCTGCCCTCCTTCCAACTGGTTTACCCTCCCTCCTTCCCATCTTCACTTACCGCTTTTCCTCCTCTTGTCTGTTCCGCTTGCTCCGTCCTTCTGTTTCCTACTTCCTCTCGCTCTGCTCCGTACCTTCCGTGTGCCAGTTCCCTGCCTTGTCCATTGGACTTGCTCTCGCCTACCTTCTGGATTGTTTGCTGTGACCTTCCGTGTGCCAGACTCCGGCCTGTTCCCCTGGACTGCCTTTGCTTACCGTTTTGTTACTTCCACTTCTAGCCTCGTGTACCAGATCCTCGGACCGCTTACTGGACTGCCTGTGTTCTGGGGGGAATTCACTCCACGTGTTGCCTCCAGACACTTTCCACCTGCTCTCACCCTACAAGGATTCCTGGTTCCACACCTCCAAGGCACCCGACGTTAACACAGGGGTTTTTTGTGCCTAAAGGCTTTTTCCCCTCTTGGTCGATCCCGGGGGAGGGCCCCCCTGGTCTCCCCTCTTGGGGGGCACGGTGGCTTCCTCCCGGGGTCGTCCCTATCTACATAAAAAAAGGTGCGGTCACGAAGAAAGGAAAAGAAGGGTTCTTGGAAGGAAGAAGAAGGTGAGGAGTCGGGGAAGGGGGAGATCTCAGAATCTACACTGTCGGACGAAGATATCACCGACCCCGGTGACACTGGAGGATCTAATTTTTGGTGGTACCAAGCCTCGATATTTGCTTGATCTTACAACTCTGGTCAGGCTCCCACCTTTGACCCAAAGATCCACAACTCACACATAATACCTTTAGTTTCTGATGTGGCTTCATGTGAAATCTCTCAGAAAAGCCATCTAAGAAAGTCCAATGACATCGCGGGACTCCACCTCCCATAACCACCCAGGTACTGAGACGAGGAGCAGGATGAGGGAGTTTGTGCAAAGTGAAAGGAGCTTGAAGTACAACATGCAGACTAGTTGTTTTTCCAAGTCTTCAGTGCGCAACTGCACATATGGATCGAGCAGTACAGGAGAAGACGCTGTTCCATTTAATTAAGAACTAAGAGCAATACACTTGTTCCTCTCCACCCATCTGCATCCATAATTGTTCATGCATGGCAGTTCAAGGGTAGCTTGACCACGTGCCAACCGATAAACATGTATGCTTGCCCCACCGTAGAGGTTGTTTTAGTGCCAGCCAATGATAGCCAATGATATGATATTTAAGCGCATTTACTGGAATGTCTCCTGGGTGGGACCTTAGATAGGGGGTTATCCATTCATTATTATGGGACAGATATGAAATATATGTAGCTTAGCAAGGAGAGCCAATGAACAGTAGGGATAGGATTTAAAAGTTGGTGAACATGATGACATGATATGATATGATATGATATGGCATTTATAACGTGCCTATACACAAGTGTTTCAAGGCGCGACGAGGCAAGGGAGGGGGAACAGAGTGAAGACAGACAACGATCCTACTAGGGCAGGTGTCATTCAGATCGCGCAAGTACATGGGAAGGGGAAGGAGGAGAAGTGCGGGGGTGAGGGGGAGAGGACAGTGCAGTACATGGGAAAAATAATAAATAACAATAAGTAAAGTACGGCCAGCAGGTGGCAAGTGCAAGGGTAAGTGCAGACATCAGGTGTCAGGTGATGGTAGTGGGATTGTAGGGATACAGAAAAACAGTCCTCAAGTGCAAGGGTTGCCAGGAAGGGAAACTAGAGTAGGCAGACAAGACAGCGGGAGGCAAGCAAGTTGAGCAATAGGACAAGGCGTCCCTTGTCAATCAGGATTAAAGAATGCACATTTTAGGACAGGAGAGAAAACATACCTAGGTTTAAGAGTCCTTAGTAGTGGGGAAAAAGGCCTCGGTATCACAGTGCAATTTAAATACTTTCACAATTCAATTTTGAAGCTGGCGAAAAGCACACACCTAAATTTGAGAGTCCTGGATAGTGGGGAAAAGGCCTAGGTCTCACAGTGCAATTTAAATACTTTCACAGTTCAATTTTGAAGCTGGCGAGAAGCACACACCTAAATTTGAGAGTCCTGGATAGTGGGGAAAAGGCCTAGGTTTCACAGTGCAATTTAAATACTTTCACAGTTCAATTTTAAAGATGGCGAGAAGCACACACCTAGCTTTGAGAGTCCTGGATAGTGGGGAAAAAGGCCTAGGTTTCACAGTGAAATTTAAATACTATCACAATTCAATTTTAAAGCTGGCGAGAAACACACACCTAAGTTAGAGAGTCAGCTATAAGGGCAGGTTAGCAGGGTGGAATGAGGTTCAGTATCTGGCACGGTGTCAAGGCTGGCTGGTTTCTCCCCCAACTCCTCCTCACCTGTATCTTCACGAGAGCTCTCCGGGGTTTCTGAATTCTTCTTCCGTCTTGTTGTCTTAACTTCCCTGCCGGGGGGCGTGGCCGACCGCCATGTGAGAAAGCCGCGCTTCGTAGCAGCTCCGTTGATGCGCTCATCATTTGGCCCACAACCTGCATCCACCTTAAATGAAACTACACCTGCGACCCGAAGATCGCTTCGGTACAGTCGGCTGACCTTCCGACGGTGTTTTGGGGCCGGTGCGTGGCCTCACCGAGGAGAAACGCCGTGGTGTAGGAGGAAAGCGCACGACTCAAAATGGCGACCGCTTGCTGACCGCGGAAGAGACGAGCGCCGGATCGCGCCCAACACAGAGCGGAAAAGGAGGCTCGCCTCGGACTCCGGCTACCAGGGGGAATTGGCCCAGTCGACCGACGGCCGGAGACTGCATCTGCCCCGTGCGCCTCCCCTGCGGTAGAGGCGCACAACGAAGGGCTCAGACCCGGTAACAGCGCTACGAGGTACGGAGTGGGAACAGGGCTGGGGGGACATTCGGCTCGTCGACCGAACCTGCTGCATCATCCCTGAGAGAGGGTGCACTCTACCACCGGCCCTATTGGAGGCCGGGGCGCTCCGGAAGCAAGGGTTTGCCGAGATCATAATCCTCGCCCCCCAGCACCCCAACCCGCCGGCGCCCCCCATTCCAAGCCCGCCCGCACAAGAGATGTCCGCAAAAGGCCCCAGGAACAAGCACAAGCAGACAACCATGGAGGCGTTCGCAGCCACTGGCGCCCTCAAACCAGATGCCGCCTCGACGACCTCGGAGGTAGGACCCTCTGAACCCACGAACTCGCAACTACTGGAAGCCATTACGGCGCTCCAAAAAACCATGGAGGGCAAGATAGATGCCATGGCCATCGACTTAAACCTACTCAGACAAGATGTGCGCTCCATTGCGGGCAGAACGGAGGCATTGGAGTCCCAGGTTAAAGAAAATACTGACGCCAAAACTCGCCTCTTAAGAGAGGTAGATGCCCTAGCCCAGAAAGTCAAGAACCTCGAAGACAGGGCGGACGAGGCGGAAGGACGGGCACGCCGCAATAACATAAGAATTATCGGATTGCCGGAGGGGATGGAAGGGAACGACCCCACGAACTTTGTCGAAAATCTGCTGCTGCAAGAGGTCGGTGCCGGCAAATTGTCTCAGGGGTTCACCATCGAGAGGGCGCACAGATCCCTCACTAAGCGCCCACCACCGGGGAACCCGCCAAGGCCGATAATAGCTAAAGTCCTCAATTACAAAGACAGAGAGACTATCCTGGCCCACTCACGGAATGGGGGCCACATTGAGTCTGGCTCCGCCAAAATCGCAATCTACCCGGACTATACCCTCCAAGTCCAAAGGAGCAGAGCCCAATTCGCCCACATCAAGGCCAGATTGAAAAATGCGGGCTTGCGATACATGCTACTATACCCGGCCAGACTTAAGATCATCCATAACAATCGAACGCACCTCTTCGAATCACCGACAGATATAAATGAATGGATGGACAGGGAGCAGATCCCTGACATAGATGGAAGGCAACGGAAAACAAGAGAAAACGGCACCCCCAAGGAAGCCTAATGAAACCACTTTATCGGGACGTATGCGAAGTAATCTCACCTTGCAGATTGTGGCACCATCGAGTGTCTTGGAGCTGACCGAATGGCACCGCTTGGTATCGGACACTACCAAGGGGATTGGCCCGCACCCCCGAATCTCTTTGGGTATCTAACCCGCCCGTAGGGCACCAGAGGACCGTAGGTCTAATGGAGCAGAAACGGGGATGTCAGGATGGGGGGAACCCCGTTAGACTAGTTCTGTTATTGGCTAACGCCAAGTTCACTGTTTGCAGGGTCGGGAAATTGCCCGTTAGCATCCCGCCCCAGTTAGTTAATGGGAAAGTCCGGAACCACCTTGACCACCACACATCACCACTTCAAACTAGTATTGTTAAGTGCCACCGCCAGAGCAGGCCACTGAACCATACACTGATAGGCCGGGGGGCGACACCACAGGGCAGCCCACCCACGTCCTCACACTCACGCTACACCCATGACTAACGTTGTTAAAGTCATGTCATGGAACGTTAGGGGCCTGAACAGCTACATCAAACAACACAGGGTCCACACCTTCCTCAAACGCCACAAGATAGGAATCGCCCTATTGCAGGAAACCCACCTGAATGCACAGAAACTTGCGGCACTGGCTAAGAGATGGAGAGGAACCCTGATAGGCACCACGTACTCTAACTATGCACGGGGAGTCCTGATATGGATTGCCCCCACCATTCCCGTCAACCTCGCATGCACCCACATCGATAACGAAGGTAGGATGGCCTTGCTCAGAGGCACCATAGACGGCAGAGAATTCTGCCTAGTAAACACCTATGCCCCCAACCATGATGCGACGGTCTTCTTCCGCTCCTTATACACCCGGCTTAGCCCGGACAGAGACGGCACGCTCATATGGGGTGGCGATCATAACTGCACCCTTGACCCGCGTATGGACAGATCGGATAACAAACATACCCGCCCCTCCCCTCCCGCTAAAATACTGAAAGCCCTCTTACATCAATACGCCCTGCTAGACCTCTGGAGGACTCAGCACCCGGAAGAAAGAGGCTACTCCTTTTACTCACCCCCTCACGCGGTCTACACTAGAATCGACAGCCTACTGGTGAGCGAGGAACACTTAGACACATTTGTAGACACGCAATACCTCGCTAGAGTGCTGTCTGATCACTCCCCCATAGTAACCTCCTGGACATTAACGGCACCGCGACCCCCCATACCCACATGGAGACTCAGAGGCGAAGCACTGTTAGACAAGGCTTTCCAAGAACAGATTAGGCAATGCACGGCGAACTATTGGCTGACAAATAAGGACAGTGTCCAACATGTCAGCACGGCATGGGAAGCTTACAAAGTAGTGATTAGGGGGGAGGCGATAGCCACTATAGGGGGGGCCCAAAAGTCTATCACAGCTAAGTTGGCTATTGCTGAAAACGAGCTGCAGCAACTAGAATCTTTGGCCTCCTCAGACCCAGCCCACGTACATAGCATAATCGAACTAAAGAAGGCCTGTCTACAACATTGGGAGGCCCTCGGGAAACTCAGCTACACGAAATACATCGAAAGAAACCACGCCCTCGGTGACAAACCGGGCAAGCTACTAGCGTGGCTCTGCAAGCGGGAAACCCCTAGAATACCTATCTGCCACATGCGCGATGATGAAGGCGTAGACACGTACTCACAAGCAACCATAAACCATATATTCACGAAGTACTATCAGGCCCTCTACACCGACCCCTCACAGCCAACAGACACTGAAATAGGGGATGTATTGGACATCATTGATTTACCACACCTCGAGGAACACGCGGCTGAATCCCTGGAAGGGCCAATAACCCCCGACGAGGTCGCAGTGATCATTAGAACGCTCCCCGCAGGGAAAACCCCAGGTCCGGATGGGCTCCCGGGCGAGTTCTATAAGGCCTACGAAGCCGAACTAGCCCCACTACTTGCCCAAGTCTTCAACGAGGCATACGACACAGGCCGACTACCCAGCACCATGAGAGAGGCAACCATCATACCCCTCTTGAAACCTGATAAAGATGGCGCAGAGTGCGGCTCGTACAGGCCGCTATCCCTACTGAACACAGATAGCAAGATTCTCGCAGCAATCCTGGCCATGAGGTTACGCAGAGTCATCCCGTCCCTGATCCACCAAGACCAGACAGCATATGTGCCCGGTAGAACCATTACGGAAAACCTACGCAGACTGCACCATGTTATCCACAGCACTGAAGGCAGACGGACACAATGTGCAGTAGCATCCCTTGACGCCTCTAAAGCATTTGACTCAGTGCGCTGGAGATGGCTCCTGGCCACCATGTCTAAGATGGGAATAGGGCTCAGCTACATAAAATGGGTCACACTCCTTTACACCAATCCAGAGGCCAGAGTACGCACCAACAGCACCTTCTCACACAAATGGGAGCTTTCTCGAGGAACTAGGCAGGGATGCCCCCTATCACCCATGCTGTATATTATAGCTATAGAACCCGTGGCAGCATATGTGAGACAGGAATACGGGGATGGAGGCATACTAGTAGATGGGGTGAACCATGTGATTTCCATGTACGCCGACGATATGCTCCTCTATCTAACAAACCCCACACACATACTGCCCTACATACTGGAAACCTTAGATAGATTTCACAGATACACGGGGATCCAGATCAACCGGGACAAATCATGCCTATTCCCCCTCGCCGCCTTGAGCGGGAAAATGGCCGGTCAGCTCCCCGATCTTGCCCTAAACTGGGAACCCTCCTCCTTCAAATACCTGGGCATCAGAGTGCACAGAGACCCCAAGACTGAGCACGTACTGAACACAGTGAGGGCAAAGGAAGGCCTGGCAAGGTCAATGGAGTTCTGGAGCAGGCTGCCGCTATCGGTAGCGGGCAGGGTGGGCCTGCTGAAAATGGTGGCGCTTCCCAGACTGCTGTATTTCTTCACCAACGTACCACACAACATACCACGACAATTTTTCAACGAACTACACAGACTGTGCAGAACATTCTTGTGGCAGGATGGCAGGCGTAGGGTCGCCCTCGAAACGATGCAGAGACCGTATGACAAGGGGGGCCTCAGAGTGCCCAACTTCGAACTGTATTACCTGGCCGGACAATTGAAGCACGTGATACAATGGATGGCCGACGAGGCCACTACGGACACTCGCTTGCTACAGCCGCAAGTCCCGCAATTGCTCCTCAGGGACCTGCTATGGTCTGAACCCAAGTCTAAACAACCTCACTCATACCTGATTCTCTTGGGCGTCCAAATCTGGCGGAGGGCCTGCAAGGCTGCACTGATCCCTGACCCCTACTCTCCTCAGATCCCTATAGCCGCCATCATGGCCAACAGACCGGGAAGCCATAGGATAATAAGAGACACTTGGGAACCTTGCGGCGTAGCTACCCTGGGCGACCTGGCGGATGATCAGGGAATCTTAACCTTCGCGGAGTTACAAAAAGTCTCTGGTATCCACACGGGACAGTTCTTACTCCACATTGCAGTGATTAGGAAACTGGTGACCCGCTGGCCACCAACGGATCCGTTAAATACTGGTCACGAACACATTGAGGACCTGCTCGGGGCGGCCGAGGGTGGCCATGAGACCTCAAGAATATATGACACACTGCTAGACAGCGTCACCCAACGAAACCTCCAGTGTAAGGCGGCGTGGGAACAGGAACTAGGATCACAATTCGAAGACAATGAATGGGGGGCCATAATGGGATACCACAGGAAAGTATCCAGGAACGCCAGGTTCCAACTCATCCAATTCTACATTACGAATAGAGCGTATCTCACACCAGACGTCATCTCCAGATTTAGTGGAGCTGTGACCACTGGGTGCCCCAAATGCAACGAAGCCCACGCGGCGATGATACATATGTTTTGGGGATGCCCCGCCATTCAGTCTTTCTGGGCCCAGGTCAAAGCCAAGGTGGCCGAGGCGAACATCACCCTAGAAGTTCATACGCCAAAAGCATGCATCCTCGGCATATACCCCAGAAGCAAGAAGAACAGACCACTCAATAAACTAAAAGACCTAATGTATATACTGGCGAAGAGACGCATTGCAATGAATTGGAAGCGCCCGCGGGCCCCCTGCTTGTTGACTTGGTGGCAAGACCTCCGCAAATGGACGAACGCAGAGACAGCGGTCTGGGAGATGGCGCAGTGCCAACAAAGGCAGGACACCTCAGACGACCTACTACAATGGGTGGAGCTAACGGTTACGCTGTTCAGCCCCAACATGGGAAGCTCCTCTGGCGATGACACAGATGACCCACAACAATCACGTGGATGAACTGGTGGTGTAACACGTTTGGGCCCGGACAAGTTGGGATAGGGAGGGGGGAGGGTGGGATGGGTGTGATTGCACTTTGTTTTTTGTGTATGTTCACGTTGATGACACAATGAAAATAATAAAACAGATTAAAAAAAAAAAAAAAAAAAAAAAAAACTTCCCTGCCCTTCTTCTCCTTCTTGTGATGCAAATAGAGATGAGCTCCCTCGGTGGCCACCTTGACCGAATTGAGATCCAGGTCCAAGGGACCGCAGAGGAGCAAGCCTCTTTCAGGGAAAAAGCCTTCGGCAGAAAAAACTCTGGGTTAACAGATCTCAGTCCAATCTTCCTTTGGGTGACTTGATTGAGTACTGTGAAGCAAAATAGGTTCTCTTCAAGTTCAAGGCAAAGTTTGGAGGAATCAGCGCTGAACAAGAGGAGGAGCCGAGTGGTTGGGAATGAAGTACGGTGCGGCTTGAGCAAGACCGATACTACAGAAAAATCTGCTACTGGGCAGCTTGCAAGAAAAAAGGTAAGCAGTGAAAGATAAAGGAATAAGACAAGATAGCAGGCTAAAATCTGAAAAGATAAAATAACGAGCGGAAGGAGGGGCCAAAGATTCTGGCAAGACAACGAGTGTAAACAACAGAAAAATGCTAAGAAAGATGGCTGATAGGAGGAAAGTATAGATAAGATTTAATAAACTGCACAGAAGAGCCCAACAAAGAAGCTGTAGCAATAAAGAAGTAGCGTTAAGAGGACAAAAATATCGGAACCCAAAGAATGGGAAAGGCAAGAAGCTGAAACAGTAAGGAAGAAGAATACCCTGCAGAGGTGCCGAGGAAATATAGTAAGAAAGCGAAAGTAACCAAACCTGTGACAAAGCAAGAGAAAGATCCCCGAAAATGTTACCTTCAACTGGAAGAAGATCCTGAGTGTGTCGGAAGACAGGAAAAGGAACAATAGAACGTCTGAAAGACGACTGCGAGGGAGAAAAAAGTAAGCGAGTCACTGAGAACACAGAGACTATCAGCGTTTGGATACAAAGACGATACAACGCACCGGCTCACAAGAGAAATGGATGCAAATACAATACGGTGGCCATCTTGGAAATAGCATAGACCGTTACCGTGGAACATAGGCACCCATGTTAGGTGTATTTCCATGTATGCCAGTACTTCCAGGTCTGATGCATGACACACGGGCCAATCCTACCTTTCTAACTTGCAGATGACTGACGGCTGACCTGCAGACACAAAAATTGAGCCGCCACAGTGGGAGCTGCCCTTTGCCTAGGGCCATTGGCCGCAGGGGCTGCCGGGCAGAGGGCTGCCCTGGGAGGAGGATTTAAGAGGGGGTAGAGGGTACCCAATCAACGGGAGGAGGGCGGGCTCGAGGGAGGAGGGATCGGGAGCAGGAAGTGCGAGAGGGGAAATGGAGACAGAGAGAGTGCTCCGAGCGCGTTCAGCAGCATATACTAAATTTACACAAACGAAGAAACAATTCACCAGAAATGCCGGGGAGCACAGAGCAGACAAAGGTGCAGCCTTACCTCCGTCACGAAGGAGTGAGGCGGTCTTGTGGGTCACAGGGACTAGGTCCCAGGAACACAATGCAAGGGCTATGCTTCCCAATCAACGGTAGGAGGGCGGGCTCGAGGGAGGAGGGATCGGGGAGCAGGCAGTGCGAGAGGGGAAAGGGAGACAGAGAGAGCGCTCGGAGCGCATTCAGCAGCAGATACAAAATTTACATCATAAGTTATTAATTTGAATGATATAAACTGCCGTTTCCTGTAGAAACGTTAGAGATCCTTGAGTGAGAGCTTGCCTGTTAATCTTGTTTCCCCCACAGCTTTTGCATATTATTAATAAAGCTGGGTTACCTTGCATTTTTCATCCCACATCCTCTTTATTGGCAAATATCAGATAGAGGAGTGTGCTGTCTTTTGGGGCCCTAATTAACAAAAGTGGTGTGCACAGATGGAAGTGTGCATTGTTGTATACTAATTGACCTTTTCACAATTGACCTCGGGAGAATTGACCTAATTTAGAAGGTCAATTAGGTCATATATGCGGGGAGAAAGCCCCTGCAGCCTCCCATCCAATCCAAAAACCCCCGCAGCTCCCCACCCACTCCCTTTATATTATTTATAATCCAAAACCAACCCAATACATATATAAAATAACTGAAATAATATAAAGGTCAATTGTGCAGAAGGTCAATTACAACCACTATAAATAGGTCAATTGTGCAAAAGGTCAATTGTAAAAGGTCAATGTGGGTAATACCGTGTGCATTACTCCTAGTTGCCTCGTCCTCGTCCCAGTCTTAAAGGGATATGAATTTGGGACAGTTGGTGTGTGTGACATTGGGGAAGACTGGTAATAACCTACAAATGGGGAAATACATGGCCATTACAACCCTGGCAGGCCCTGTATTTCCCGCTGCCAGGGTCCAGAAACTTTTACTCCCCACTCCCATTTGAGCCCCATAGGTATCAATGGGAATGGGGAGGTCAGATGCACGGGCACCATTCAGAATGGTGCCGGTGCATCTGACATGCTCTGCTCGCGGGTGCAGTTCCGCCCGCCAGGTCAGACCTGGCGGGTGAAAAGGCACCCACGAGCAGACATCGTAGTTTGCCGGTCCGGTAACTAAGGAACCGGCAAGCTTACCGGTACCGTAGTTACCAGACCGGCAAACTTGTAATGAGGCCCATTGTGTCTAACCTAAAGGCATCTTTCCTCCACTCCCCAAGGTCCCTCCACCCAGGTGATCCTCCCTCGCATATCCACCCCCAGGGTCGGGATCCAAAAGTGATGACCCTTCCCTTGCCACCTTAGAGGAAGACCCAAGGGGAGTAGATGGGAGGATGCTCTCAGGTTCCTCACAGGTGGCCCACTTAATTGCCAAAGCTCCCAGTTCACTGTGGCATAGGAGTGCTCTTGGGGAAAGAGCTTTCTACTGGTATAGAATATTGGATGCTCAATCCCTTCATACTCTTGAGAGAGCACTGCCCCCAGTCCTACTTTAGAGGCGTCCGTCTGTAAAAGAAAGTCTTTATTAAAGTCCAGCATTTTAAGTACTGGTTCCTGACAGAGGATGGTTTTCAGACCCTTGACGCTTGCTTGATCCAAGTAAATTTTGGGGGTTGCGCGTTCTTAAACTTGCTGGTGAGGTTTGCAGCTAGGGTGGAGTAATTTGGGATAAACCTTCAATAATACCTGGTCAATCCAAAGAAGGTTTCAATTAGGCCATTCCCAACAAAGTATCAGAGCTATTTTACAGCATATTGGGCAGAGTGGCACTTTCGTGGATTCGCTCTTAAGCCTGCTTTTCTAAGAGTATGTGCTCTTGCCAGATATTACTGTGGACCACTATGTCCTCCAGATAGAGCCCACAGAAAGCAGTATATGGTTTTAACACTTGTGTCGATTCACTAGGTGTAGTCACTTCTACCAAGAGGGAGCCCCTGCTCATGAGGCTAGGGAGGTGGGACTGCTAACCAATATTCCCCCTAGGGGTAGTTTAATGTGGGAGGACCCCATAGGGAGGGACTCCCCTACTGGGGAAGAGGATCACCACCTCAAGGATAGGTGGCACAAACTCCCCTCTTACTGATACATCCATGTGCTATTGTAACATTATGTCAGTTTCCTCAACTGAGACGAAGATCTTACGAGACATAAAGATTAACACCAATGCAAGCACTGAGAAGAGGTGGCCCATTGAACGAGAGGAAACGTTCTAGTGCTCTGCGGGGAAGTGTTCACCTAAGTAACATAAAAATAGATGAAGGAAAAAGAGAACAGTTCTGGGTGCTGGCCAGCCGAGAAGGACAGCAGCACGGGAGACACTCCAGCCCGGTAAAATCAAGAAAGAAACAGAGAATGCTCTGAAGAAACCGAAAGCCATCATCCGGTGTAGGCGGGAAGCAGGCGGCGAGAATCCTTTGCCTGGTGGTGAGGAGCTGTTTGGGAACGTGGCTCGAGGCTGAGAATCAGTGGCGCGACCGTAGAAAGGTGGACCGTGCGTTCCTGCAACAGCACCTACACTGCCAGCCTGGAGGACGGGAACGAGACATGTGGAGCAAGAGACGAAGAGACACGGAATGCCCACGCAAAACTCCCAAACAAAGGAAGACCCCAGGAAGAACTGGCAGAGCATCCTGAAGCCAGTGAAGGAAACAGGTGTAACGCGGGAACCGGTAGGGATGTCAAGTTGGAAAAGGAAGGCATGTTATTTGAAAATACTGATATAAGTTATCTACCTTGTGGCAGTACTTGGCAGGAGAGTAAACCAAATGGGCCTAGCACAAGCGGGTTATAGGCAAGGGGTTTGGAACTCTAGCAAGATAAGGGTCTGGGACCCAATCCAGCATCAAGCACGTACCAGAGTGAGTCGTCCTATAGAAAGTGGCAGAGATAAGCTCACTGGCCTCCAGAGAAGCATCTGGGACCCTGTCCACAACTGCAGTTGGGAAGAGAGGCCCAATGGCCACCAGAGAACGGTTTGGGACCCTGTCCACCATAACAGTGGGGATGAAGAAACCACTGGTTATATTAGAAGGGTCTGGGACCCCAACAGAAAGACATTAAAGCTCAGAGTTAATCTTCCTCACTATAGTGGCAGAGATAAGTCCACCAGTCATAAAAGAAGGATCTGGGATCCTAAGAAGATTTGGGACATTGTTGAAAGCAAGTCACTAACTCAAAGTGTGTATCAACCTAGAAACACTGAGGAAAGATGCTACCAAGTAATACCCTATCAAGTAATACCAGGAGAAGGGAGTCATTCTCCTGGCAGTCAAGCAGACGCCAGGGAAGGGAGTCGTTTTCCCCGGCTTTGTGACTGGACTGTGCCAAAGCAGACCAAGAGAAGGGAGGCATTCTCTTGGTCCATATACAGGAGTTGAGTTGGAGACGCTAGGAGAAGGGAGTCATTCCCCATGGCCTTGTGTTGAACTCTGCCAAAACCTACCAAGACAAGGGAGGCATTCTTTGGACCCTGAACTAAGAGTTAATGTGAAGCAGCCAGGGGAAGGGAATCATTCCCCCCGGCCTTGTGGGGCATTGGAGCAAGACATACCAGGGGGAGGGAGACATTCCCCCTGGGTTTTTTGGAAGTTGCGCAAAACTACACCAAGAGAAGGGAACCATTCACCTGGAGAGAACATTATTTAAAGACTGTTATGAAACCTGTAAACCAGGGGAAGGGAGTCATTCCCCATGGGATAAATGCAATTCAAGAAGCAGAAGAAAGGAGACACTTTCCCCAAAGAAGGAACTTTGTGTTAGTTTACTCTTTAGATATATAGTGTGGAGGGATCGAAGTAGGTTTTGATACAGGACGGTGGAAATTACATTGACAGGCATTTTGACAGACCCTTTTAATATTAGTTTTGAGGCAGGGAATCCCCTCTTAGAAGTTAGGAATAGTGAGGCCCTTTTTTCCATTTCCAAAATAAAAGTCTATAACCAAACTCATGCCACCTTTGTGTGAGTCTCCTTCTTTGACACCCTTACACACTCGGTCCTTAGCTGTTGAAAAGTGTCAGGGGCCCCATGTGACCCAAAGGGTTAGACCTTGAATTGGAAGAGACCTTGGACCTCATTACGACCCTGCCGGTCCGGAAAGAACGGTGGTAGTAAAACCGCTGCCACCGTTCTTTCCGAACTGGCTGATCAAGAGTCCTGCAGGCAGGAGGTGTCACTCCCGCCAGGTCTGACCTGGCGGGTTTAACATCACACGCCTGCAGGCCAACATGGAAACACCGGCTCTGTCATAGACGGAACCAGTGTTTCCATTGTCCCCATCCCCATGGAGTCCTATGGGGCTCCATGGGAATGGGCACTTACACAATTCCGCCTCCGGAATTCCCGGGTCACCGGGGTCGTAATGCCCCGGTAATTCTGGGAATCACGGAGGCGGAATGGTAATACCAGTCCGGCGGTAACCTGCTGGTTTTTCCGGCTTGGTTACCGCCAGACTTGTAATGAGGCCCCAGGTTTTTAAAAAGGCAGTCTTTTCCCTATCTTCTGGATTTAATGGACCTTGCCAATACCTCTTTGTCAAGTCGTGTATAGAAATGTATTTGGCCAAATCTAATTTTCATCATCAATCCGTGGCATTGGGTCATTATCAAAGATGGAAATCGGATTTAGTTTTCAAAAGTCTATACTTAAACGCCAGGACTGATAAGGTTTGTCCACATGACAATAGGGGAAGACCAAGGACTTTCAGAGGGCCCGATGATTTCAGCCTTGAGCATATGCTCTATCTCCTGTTCAATGTTTTTTTTTTCTCCAGGCTTCAGCGATCCTAAAAGGTTTTATGTTGATAGTTTTTCCAGGCTGGTGTTTCGGATTTAATGTAAGAAATTAGTGACTCTACCTGGTTGTTCCAAAAACACTTTGGGAAACTGAGATAGTAGGTCGCTAAGGTCTTCTTGGTTGGAAAGTGGCAAGCCAGGGGAAATCAATTAGTTTTCTATTTCTCAGTCTGTAATGTGTGATCAATCTAACAATGTTGTCACTGATTCTCGAGAGGAAAGCTTCTCCTTTGTGGCCAGGGAAAGGCCGAAGCTACCTGAGATTGACCCTGGGGTTAGCTATCTGCAGGAGGACCACACGGTGGAAGACAAATTCCAGAGGGATGAGAAAATGCTAGACCTAAATAATCTTTCAACCCTAATTTCTAATGACATCCATGTGCCCTTGAAACATATCTATATGGCTTACTGTGATGTAGTTGAAGAATGCACAAGTTTTTCAAGCCAACCACCCTATATGTCTGTTCTCCCCCCTTTTGTACTGAAATGAGGAACAAGCCAGGGGAAATCAATTAGTTTTCTATTTCTCAGTCTGTAATGTGTGATCAATCTAACAATGTTGTCACTGATTCTCGAGAGGAAAGCTTCTCCTTTGTGGCCAGGGAAAGGCCGAAGCTACCTGAGATTGACCCTGGGGTTAGCTATCTGCAGGAGGACCACACGGTGGAAGACAAATTCCAGAGGGATGAGAAAATGCTAGACCTAAATAATCTTTCAACCCTAATTTCTAATGACATCCATGTGCCCTTGAAACATATCTATATGGCTTACTGTGATGTAGTTGAAGAATGCACAAGTTTTTCAAGCCAACCACCCTATATGTCTGTTCTCCCCCCTTTTGTACTGAAATGAGGAACAAGCCAGGGGAAATCAATTAGTTTTCTATTTCTCAGTCTGTAATGTGTGATCAATCTAACAATGTTGTCACTGATTCTCGAGAGGAAAGCTTCTCCTTTGTGGCCAGGGAAAGGCCGAAGCTACCTGAGATTGACCCTGGGGTTAGCTATCTGCAGGAGGACCACACGGTGGAAGACAAATTCCAGAGGGATGAGAAAATGCTAGACCTAAATAATCTTTCAACCCTAATTTCTAATGACATCCATGTGCCCTTGAAACATATCTATATGGCTTACTGTGATGTAGTTGAAGAATGCACAAGTTTTTCAAGCCAACCACCCTATATGTCTGTTCTCCCCCCTTTTGTACTGAAATGAGGAAGAAGAAAGGAGTAATGAAGATGACTAGGACCGGTAAGCAAACACAGCGGTCTAGTCTATGGAAGTTGTTTAACCATGCCGGAAAGTTTAAAACTGACACAGCTGACAGAAATGGAGATAGGTGCAGAGGCGGAGTTGTTTGGAGACTGCTTCTGACACCAAGCAGAATGCTGAAGTAAGGCAGGCCGTGGGAAGTGGTACAAAGGCTAAAACAAACGGCATGCAGCGGAACCGGAATGAAGGGAGCTTGCCTATTGAGACCGTGAGACAGTGGGAGCCATGCACAGCGGAGGAAGGCAAGGCGAAGGCAAAGTGGCTAACGGAACGTACGCCAAGCCAGCAAATCGAAAGGATCAGAGATGGAGAGACAGGAGAGACACTTAAGTCACCCAGTAAGCCCAGGGAAAACAGACAGGTTACCAGGGTGCCTGTAAGTGTATGCCAGATCAAGAAAATAGTGCAAGAGAGGCCAGTGAGGCCTGTGAAGAAATTGACACATTTATGAATAATACAACAAACAGGTCTGTGACCCTGTATCTTAATGGAGAAATCAATGTGAATGCGGATAAGCTTGGAAAAGGGGCAGAGACCCAGGGTTTGTAATGAAGAGTGAATATTAAAACAAACTTTGCTAAACAAGGGTCAGTAGCCCAGTACTGGTCAAATATCATTTCATGGATAAGAGGAAAGAACCAGGCAAGCCATGAGTCTGAGATTCACACCCAGGAGCTGGAGATAAAGAGACCCACTAATGTGACATCTTGCAGAAGAGTAAACCAGGAGTGTGACATTGTAAAGTTGTGCAAATACCCTGGCAGGAGAGTATACCAGGGATGTAAGGAAGAATACCATGGAAAACTGTACTGTCATGCCCCTTTAAATTCAATGGAAATATCGGTCTGAACATTGGAGAAAAAATGTGTGTTTAAAGGAGGCTCAAGGGAATGTTTATGCCTCTTGAATAATCACAAACTGAAATGAAATGGCATTTTACGTACCAGAAGAAATCTGGGGAAGGGAAACCTGTTTCCTGTTGGAACTCTATTTCTTTCTTTTTTGCATCTTTAATCTTTATGTTATTGAACATTTGAAGAAAAGCTATAAGGTGTTTAGCTCACCATAATCTTCTTTTGCACATTGTATTAAGTTTATATATTTTATTTTATTTTTATTGTGTAATGTGGGTATGAAACAAGCCTTAAACACAGTTAAACAAAATATGAAAGAATCATTAATATACAGGTAAAATCCTTAATATCACAGCAACATTCATGAATATTATAAAATACATACATTATCTCTGCAATAGTATGGCCAAGCAGAATAGTATATTGAGTCTAATTTTCTGAGATTCAACAATTTCTGAAATTCTTTCCATGTATAAAAAGCTGAAGATGTGATAACCACTGATTCAGCCCTGAATAATGAATTCCAAAATTGATCAGAGTCTATCATATTACAATTCACACCTAATTTACCATAACCCTTGTTATATTGGGTTTTTAGGGACGATCAAGATGTAAAGATGTGCCGACACGTCTCAATTTCCTTGCTACATAAACAACATAATCTCACTTCCCATGGAATTCCCCGCCAAGCACTGACATTTTCTGTTGTTTCCAATAATAAAATAAATCGCTTCAATGCCCGTGAACAGAATGTTGTCAAATAAGAGGATGGGGCATCCATTCTAAAGCTCCTCCTTGCGTATTCTTTACATTTATTAATTTTGGCAAGTTATTGAATGTTAGTGATCCTATTCTGTATTTTTGATTTTTTTTGTTAACATGGAATCAATGGCAGGGTGTGCTAGGCCTTCCCCAAGCAAGATTTCCAAGGATTTTAAATATTTTATGGAATGTTTTTAGATTTGCAAAAAACTTGTATTGTAGAGGATTACAGTTCTTACCCATTATGTTTTGTAATTCATTGCTATTAAGGGTACTTGACATTGATTTCAAACATAGTAGAGACCGCTTAACCGCCCAATGTCTTGACAGTGAAGTAAGGCAATATTCAAGCCTCAAGCCTTCGACCAGAGAAATTTGTGGGGAGATTGATCACAGATCGTAGTCTTTCCCCTCTATTTTGTCAAGCCAAGCAATGTGAGTCTGTGGAAGCACCGCTAAACCATATAACATGAAGGGTACAATGCTCCCTCGATACATCTCAATCAGGACCATAATATTATGGGCCCCCGTTTTTTGCTACATATTGCTTGGCAGGAGGCCACTTTCTCCAAATATGCGGGATGATCATGTCACCATAAAATTTAAAATGAGGATTATTATTAAGTTTATAGTTTGTAGTGTATGGGTCAGTGGCGGGTTTGGACACAGGACAGAAGACGCTCTTTTGACTTTAGATCCTAACACAGACATTCCTTAGTTTTGTTGAGGCAGGGAATCCCCTCTTAGAGTTTAGGGATAGATAGTAATTTCCCCAACCCTCTTTTTGTTTTATTGAATAAAATCTATAACCAATACCCAACATGCCACTGTGCTTACAGTGGGCTTAGTGACCCTGGTTGTCTAGCTAGGGTCTACGTTCCACTCTTTGAGCAGGTTACCATGTTAAACCATGAGTTTTCTGAAATCTATCAGGCTGTGATATCAGATTATCCAGTGGCCCTTTATTTTCTAGGACTTAATAAGGTCTGTACCACTTGGAAAACATCTTATTCTCAGATGTTGGGAGGAGAACTAAGACTGATTTACCAACAGAGAAGGACCGAGCTACAGCGCGTTTGTTATAGACTGCTTTTTGCTGTTCTTGGGCTTAGCCTTGATGGTTCTTCACAATGGGCCTCATTACGAGTGTGGCTACCCCGATACCGGGTACCGGGCCCTGGTTCCTGGAATCGGGACATACTGGGATATTCCGACATTGAGGGCCCGGTAATTCCCTTTCCCAGGACCCGGACCTAGTACATCCCCATTCCCAGTTGAGCCCCCATAGGGCTCAAGGGGAATGGGGAGGATGCTAACAATGGGCCCATTAATGACGGGCCCGTTGTTAGCATCCTGGTCTGCTAGCCGGTCCCGCTAAGGACGCCTGGTTTTACCAGACGTCCTTAGCGGGACCCGCGAGCGGACCTCGTAATGAGGCGGTAGAGGGTTAGCGGCGCCGGCAGCTCCATCGGCGCCGTTAACCCTCTACCGCCTGGGTCTCAATGAGGCCCAATGTCTCTTACCACTGCCATATGGGTTTTCAATTTTGTGCGGTTTGAGGAATTGGTAAGATGGCCTCCTCTCTCTCTTCCCAGGTTTCTTTTAGCATGTCCAAAACATACTGAGGTTTCCTCCCATAGAGTAACTCAAAAGGGGAATACCCCAGGGATATCTGAGGGGTCTTCCGGACTGCGAATAAAGCCCAGTGTATCATGCTACCCCAATTTTCCCATTGGTTTCCACCAACTTGTGCAAGATTCTTTTTGTATTTAAATCTTTTTATTGAATTTTTAAACCAAGTATGAATTATTGCATTCCTTTGTTACCAAGGCTGCCCATGTATTATAGATCATAAATTGTAAAAGTCCAAAGCTGCCATGCATTAGAAGAGCAAAGTGGCAATCAAACAACAAACACATTAACAAATATAAAACAGCACGTGCATTATTAGGTGACGCATCAAGGTCCCCTTCCATGTATTAATTGAGCCATGCAGGTGCAGTGTGTGGCAATGTGGCACCTCTAGAAGCACTCCAACAGGCCTATGACCCCCAGCCTCATTGGACAGGTGGCATTTCCAGTATGGGAACTTGCATAACCCAGAAGGCTCCCCCTTTTCACAAAACAGTCTTGCACCTTATCCTGCACTGAGTGGGACACCTTCTCGATGAACAGAAGTCGCCACATTTGCGCCCACCAATCTTCCAGCAAGGGCAGCCTGAGGGGTCAGTAATGTGAGGCGGCCAACTGCATGTAGATTTCTCAAAACAGGCAATTTAATTTATTTTTTTTAATAGATTTTTATTGGCTTTTTCAACATAACAACTTTCGCTCCCCCATCCCTTTCTAACCCTCCGTAGCCCATTTCCTTCCTTACATAACTAAACATTGTCTTTTTCACCCCTCCTTTGTCCTCTGATTCCTGGTGAACCCCCCCATGCCCAACCCTCATGTCTCTCATATTGCATGCAGCTGTGAGTGCTGGGTCTCCCATGTCCATTGTCCAAGGCCTCGGACGTCCCTGCCATTTTGAGTCCCCTGAAGTTATGGTGGTCTAATCACCCATAGAAGCTTCATTTTCCTCAGGCACCATACACTCCTGGCGTCACCTTGGAGGAACTTCAAAATAACGTCCCATTCCATGCGGAAGCATTGATGTTCCCCCTGAAGGGAGTACGTCACCCACTCTAGTGCTACTAAGTTCCATACGTTTCCCACCCAGTTGTGTTCTGTCGGGGGTCCCTTTCTTTTCCAATTCTGGCCTACTACCAGCGCCCCGCCATCATTAGAATCACGTAAGATTTCCTTTGTGCTTTTGTTGGCAATTCCTACAAAATCCCTCCCACTCCCAAAATGGCCTTACCTATCGATCCCACTATTCGTATTACGAATATCTCTTCCACAGCTGATTGGAGCTTTGCCCAATATGGAAGGATGAACGGAAACCCCCACCAAATATATTCCCATGTCCCCACTGCCCCGCATTCTCTCCAGCAACGGTCCAAGACCTCCTTATAGCATCTGTGCAAGCTTTTGGGTGTCAAATTCCACTGGACCATCATTGTCCTCCATATTTCTTGTAACTGGATTGCCCTTGTTAGTTTGGGGATTTGTATCCAAAGAGCGACCACTGTTCCCTCTCGAATGATTGCCCCACCGCATTTTCCCATCTTTCCATGTATCTCCTATTTCCGGTTGTTTCTCCCTCTTTGATGATGCCACATATTGCCCCTACAACGTGTGTATTCCCTGTTTCCGTTGAAACTTAGATTTCAAAAGAAGTGAGGGCTCTAGTGACAGCCACCTTCACTTTGGGGTGGAGCAGCCAGTGTTACAATTGGAGATAACAGAATCTCTCCTCTTCCATTAGATCAAACTCCTCTTTGCATTGTTTGAAGAATTTCAATTCTTGACCCACAAAAATGTCCCTCAAGATTCTACACCCCCCTCTTGCCGCCTGTCAAACTCTCGTCCTCTCGTACCTGGTGTAAATTGGGGGTTCCTAAAGATGGGTGTTTGCGGTGAGGGGAAGGTTGTCAACCCCGCCCTACTCACCGACTCATCCCACGAATCTCCTACTATGGTCCCTATGTCACTACTGTACATGCTTTTTGGTCTGTCCTCCTTCTGGCGCCACAAAACCTCCTCTAACAGGGTCCCTACCAGTGCTCTGTCCATGGCTCTCCAGACCCTCCCCGATCTTCCCTAAACCAATCTCTAATCACTGTAACCTGTGCAGCAAGGTTTTATGCTCTAAAGTCAGGTTCTCCCAGGCCTCCTTTGTTCCTCAGGGTTCCCATGACTTGTCTTGATACCCTAGGTTTTTTTGTGATTCCATATAAATGCCCCTATTTGTTTCTGCAGTGTTCGAAAGTAGGTGCTGGGTACCCGTATTGGTAGCGCCATAAAGTGGTATTGTAATTTCGGAAGGATTTCCATTTTCAATACATTAAGCCTCCCCAGCCAGGATATCGCTAAGGGACCCTAGTCCGTCAACATCTTTTGATTTTTTCTTCGAGAGGGGAGGATCATTCTCAGCAATTTAAGTGTCTAAGGTGCCTGTAGGTAGTCCTTGATTAGGAGGATGGTTGTGGACTCTTGCACAGTTCAGGTAACAGAGCCCGACAGGCCAAAGGAGTTAGAAAGGGCTGTCAGGGGGCCCAGGAGTTGGGGGTGAAATAGCTTGTAGAATTTCGTTGTGAACCCATCTGGCCCGGGGGCCTGGTCTTCAGAGATTTAATGGCCATATCTACTTCCTCACTGGTGATTGAGGCATCCAGCACTTCTATGTCAGTCTTTTACGATGCAGGAGGGTGGCTCCTTCGATATAGTGCTCTTGTTCTTTCCTATTGCGGGGAGGTGCTGTCATTGTCTCGGTGAGATGGGCCGCTGCCAGCTGTAGTTTGGCATCCTCCGTGTAGTGTATCTTTCCCTTTGGGTCCCGAAGACCCGCTATGGTGTTCAATCGCTTTATCTTGGCTAATTCTTCCACCAGGAATTTGTTTGCTTTATTGCTTTTGGCATAATAGCCCTGCTTAGATTTGGCGAGAGTGTGGGCCGTTTCCTCTGCATAATGGGCTTCAAGCCTGTTCCAGGCTACCTGTAAGTAGCGATGGGCCCTCTGCCACCAACCCTTCTTGTGTTTACCTTTGGCCGTGCCTACGTCTTCTTCTCGCCTCATGCGGGTCTCTAGTCTCCGTTTTCGGTATGCCGCCCTGTGGGCTATCAACTCCCCCCTGATCACTGCCTTTATGGCATCCCAAGTGTTAGCTGGAGAGGTGCGTTCTGTAGGATTCTCCTGAAAATAGGTCCGGATTGCTTTGGCGATGCTGTTCCTCAGTGCCATGTCATTCAGGATCGGATCATACAGGCTCCAACGAGGTCTGGGAGGAGCATCTGGGTTATAGGCTCGGGATGTCAGCATGACCGGGACATGATCCGATAAAAGTCTCCATTTTATGGTCACCTCATCGACAAAGGCGAGCATTTGTGGGGATGTCAAGAACAAGTCTATCCTAGAGGAGGTCTGATGCACATGTGAAAAAAAGGAGAAGTCTTTTTTGCCCTGGTGTAATATCCTCCAAGAGTCCACCACCCCCAGTGACCTGAAGAGGTGAAGAAGCCCAGTAGCAATCTTGAAGTCCCTTGGGGCTGGTGGGTGAGATTTGTACATCAGGGGGTCGGGACCCTATTGAATTCTCCCCCAATGATTACTTGGCCCACGATGAAGGGGAGCAGCTTGGCCTTCAGTTCTTTATAGAAGGACTTCTGTCCTTCTTTGGGAGCGTAGATTGAAATCAGGGTATATAATTGCCCGAAGATCGAGCCTTTGATTCCTGTGTAACGATCATCCGGACTATATATCGTCTCTAGCGCCTTGAACGGAATGCCTTTTGCCAAGAGAATTGCAGTGCCGCCTCCCTTGGAGCTGCTGGAGGCCATGAATCAGAGTGGAAAATGTCTGCTTCAGAGGCGTGGGGAGTCCAGTGGGAGCAGATGGGTTTCCTGCAAAAAGAATACAGATCCCCCCAGGTCCTGTAGGCACTGAAGCATCGACTTACGCTTTGGAGGTGCATTTAGGCCCTTCACATTGAGCAAGATGAATTTCAGTTTCTGGTGCGGTAGTGATTCCCTGGGAGAGTCTTGTTCCGTCAAGACAGGGGGGAAGACTGGGTCCGTATTAGCCACCATCTTGATCTTGTGCCGTTGTGGCCCCTTTGAGCAACCAGGTTTTTAACTTTCGCTTCCAACTTTGAAGCAGTAATGAAATTGAAATTGTGGCAGTTAACAACCAACTCACTGCCAGTAACCATGTTGATAAAGTGAGGATGGGGTGTTTACCCCGGGGGCCTTTAGGCACTATTGCGCTTTACAGCTGGGAATAGGCCGTGTGAAGCCTGGCTTTAGAGATTTACAATGTTCCAGTAATATTGTGTTGTGCGGGTGAGTTCAAGGTGGGTGAACGCCCCAGTAGGAGATGCTCCAGATATATGTAGGGGGGGTAGAGGCCCTCAGGTCTGCTGCAGGAGAGTTACAGGCTTACGACCCTTGGTTACTTTCGTCCAGGTGTTCCGTCTTGGTCTGGCTGACTCCTTTCTGGCTTGTGACACTGATCTTGATGAGGAGCCTGCTTCTGCTTCAGGAGAGGGCTTTTTTTAAGATGTCCTCTGCTTCTTCCAGTGAGCTGATGATGCAGGAGGTGTCCAACCAAATAAATTGAAGAGTGGCGAGAAAGAGCCAGCAATAGCGTACATTTTGGTCTTGTAAAAATGTTGGAAGGGTCCTGAGCTCTCTTTGTCTTTGCATGGTTGTCACCGCAAGGTCCTTGAAAATTTGTAGTGGTGCTCCTTGGAACGTTAGGTCTCCTTGTGTCCGGCTGGCTGCTAAGATCTCTTGTTTTGTGGTGAAGAAATGGACCCGGCTAATCACGTCCGGGGGTCTGTCTGGGGGCCAGGGCCCTCGGGTGCGTATTCTATGGGTGCGGTCCAGGAGCAGCATCGATTTGTCCAGGTGTGGAAGGAGCATCTGAAAGAGCCCGCCAATGTAGGCCGAAAGGGCGTGATCTGAGATTGAAGTGGGCACTCCTTTGATCCAGAGGTTGTTCCCACAGGCCCTGTTTTCCAGGTCCTCCTGTTTCCCTGCTAGTTCATCATTTTTTCCCTCCAGTACCTGGATCCTTCTTTGGAGGTCCGCCACCACCGCCGATTGGTCCGTCACATGCTCCTCTTCCACTGCGAGTCTTTGTTCACTTCCAGGACCTATTGGTTCAGTTGGTCCACCTTCGCTGAGATCCCCACCACACAGCTCCGGAATCCCACCTTAATTTCTGAGATAAACGCCTGTAGATCCTCTTTAGTGGCTAATTGCCCCATGGGGGGCTTTGAGGGGGAGTTGGGCCTCAATTTTCTTATGTTTGTCTTGAGGCTGTAGGATAACCGCAATGTCGGCGTTATTTTGGGATTTTTGTGGTTTAGCCATGGGTGCAGCTGGTGGCAAAAAAGTATGGTCCGCCTCCGTAGCCTCCACTCCCGCCCGGGGTAAGTCTATCTTTCGCTGGTTCCACAGTACCACTGGCCTTTCCCCTGAGTCAGGTCCCCTTCACCGTTCTCCCACCCGGGTCTGCAGCTCACCCTGCAGGCTAAACGCGTAGATAGTTGCATGTAACTGGCAGGGGGTGTCAGTGCTCTGGCTGGTTCCCTTGGTGCAATGCTGCAGCTTCTTTTCACCTGGAGGCTGTGTCCCTGCAGTTATGGGCCCCTTGAGGAGTGTGGTCCTGCGGTCCCTCTTGGGGGCTCCAGAGTCACAGAGGGAGCCACCGATGGACCCACAGGCCTTTGGTCCTCTGAAGGTTCACTGCTAGTCTCATAAGGGGTGGGGGTGTCAGCAAGGAGTTCCCAGCCCCACCCTTCGGTGCCGGCTGGGTCGCCGTGTCTCTGGCAGCTCTCCTCCGGATCTCCTTGCCTCCTTCCCCAGGCACCAGAGTGTTGCGGTGCGCTACCGATCTCAGTGTATAGCTCTGCTGCAGTCTGCTGTCTGAGGCAGGGAGGTCCTGCTTCTTCGCTTTGTGGATATGGCCCGCTCCCCCCCTCAAGTCACCCTCCACCAGCACGGTTGGTCTCAGGCCCTGCACCGGTTGGTGGCGCGGAGGCCGTTTTGGAGGTCTTCCGATGCGGGTCCAACGGTGCCGCTCCTCAGGGAATTTCTCCACTCCTGGGCCACCAGGCGCTCCCCCGCCCTCCCCTAGTCTGCAGCTCGGATACACCTTCCTTTGCCTCTGTTTTAGGGCAAAAACCACTTTCTTGAACCAGAGATTTACATGATAATACGCCGGGCTTAACACAGAGGCTACAAGAGAAGCGTCCACATCGATGGCGCGTCAAGCCACTGCATGCTGGTCTTTTGACATATTTCGCACATCTGTATAAAGGTCTTTATATCAGCATGAATACCTGGCCAGTAACACTTCCCACTAATATGTGCCTGGGTTTTAGACTGTCCTTAATGCCCCCCCGGTGAGATGGGAATGTGCAATCTCCAGCACAACCTTTCTGCAGTTCTTGGGCATTAACAACTGTGTTTTTATTAAGCCTTCCATAGAGGGTTCTCTTCTATAAAGTAATCCTTGCTTTAAGAAGAAAAGGTGCTTCCTTTGTCTAAACCTTCACTTTCCGGAATAGCTTGTAGGAAAGCTTCAGCGAAAGCTGTATCCTTTCGCTGGGCGAAGGCAAGGTTGGTATAGATGGTAGGCTCTTCTCCCTTCCTTTCTTCAATGATAAAAGGTTTAACAGCTCCCCCAAAGCCTGAGGAACCTCTTTCTGTTTTATCTGGTTCACTTTCTTTAAACTGAGGAAATAGAGCCCTTTCCAAAATACCTTGGGAAATTTGATCTCCACAACATACTTCAAAGGGGATCTCACCATGATTGTAAGAGAACCTTTACATCTCCCCGGAAGTCAGGATCAATGACGTCTGCTAAAAGGCCTATTCCAAACCTTCCATGCTAGGCCAGATTTTGAGGACAATCTTATATAACACCCCGCAGTGGGTATTACAACCAAGTCTGTAGGAATCCTTCCTCTTTTCCCAAGAGGGATAATAGCTTCCCTACTGCTAGAGATATCGAAACCTATCGATTGCTTGGTGGCAATGGAAGGGTTAGATACTCTCTGACTAAGTTCTTGAAATTGTAGGGTTCCCCAATTAGTTTCAATTGAGTCACATTCCACTCCTGACACCATATCTAAGGAACTCATGGCAGCAACAGTAAAGACAGACCCAAGTGATCACAGTTTAAGGGTGTTTATTAAACTGTATAATGGGTGAGAAAAACGCCTAATCTAAACCTAAATCTAAGATGGGAGCAAGCTATGACCATCAAATAATAAGAAAGCAGTCCTAGTGGCGTCTTGTCAAATAAAAACGGCCTTTACTAAAAAACCTACTGCCAATCCTTACAACTAAGTTACAAAAATAGTGTGGGATAATGTTCTCAAGAAAAGAAAGAAGTGTTCACCAAATGATAAGTCAGGATGGTATGGCGGGGTCTTCCTTCCCCATGCATTTAGCATGGGACAAGGCAGGACCTTTGAGCACAGCACACACCTGGACCTCGCCAGCACGAGGTTACAGTTCCTTTCAACGATGACGCGACCTTCCGGGGCCAAGCCTCTTTTCCTGTAAAAGTCTCTTGCCTTAGAAGGCCGGATATACCAAAACAATAAACAAACAAATGTTCCTTTTGCAAGCTTTTCACCTTAGGCGACTGCTCCTCGCCCCTTAGATCCCCTCAGCCGGGCTCTGATCTTTCTTGCAATGACAGCCTCCCTCAAGCGGGTTCACTACGGCCTTCCACTAAAAAATGTATCACTTAACAGTGCCAATGTCCTTTTCACCAACTATCAATTGTGGACATCCCTCTGCCGGGTTCACACTTGTCGTCACAATGTTCACAGGTATATTGCTATTTACCCTAAATTCACAGGCATCCCTCTGTCAGGTTCACATTTACCACACTTCACACTTCTCAATTCACAGGCATTCCTCTGTCGGGTTCACATTTGCCAGTTTCACAGTTCAATCAGTTTTGGTCTGATGCGTCAAAGACTTTCGAGTGTACGAGGGGTTTTGCTCGACCCTCGTAGGACCACTTTGATACTTTACACTAGCCTCTACTAGGGCCTCTTGGTCTTCTTGGTTTCAATAAAACAACACAACCACAAAAATACTTCAGTCATAGTCCTTTGAATGAGCGCCATGCGACGCCCGATCACTCTGTTTCAGAACCTTTTACTACGGTTTCTTTAAAGTTCAAATTACACAAGTTCTTTGTTCAACAAGGTTGCCGCCTGCAAACTTGGGCCCAGCAAAGTTTGGTTTCACTATCTGTCTTCTCAGACTCACCTGCTGTGCTGAACTGTTAGAGTTTCTTGTCTTGGGAGTCAAGGGCGGCACCACGGTGGCAAGCGCTTCTCCCGCTTTGACTACCAGCGTGGGAGGGCTCCGTGTGGCGTTGACACCTGTCACACCACACGTCAGCTGCACTTCCCATTCTTATGATTTCCCTTTCAGAGGCTTTGCGTGTCTGAGTTGAAAATGGCAAGGGCAATTCCCTCCTCGTCGTCCCTCCAGGTCTCTCCGCCTTTCTCCTCCGTTTGAACTGCCGGTTCAGAATAGCTGCTTCCTCGTGCGTTCGGCCTTGCTCCACGTGTGCTCTCATGCTCTGAATTTTATGCCTGTGGGGCAGCGAAAAAGCCATCAGGTGTACGTAGTAATTGTCAAGTGCCTGACCCTTGTGCTGGGACAAGTCAGGTAAATGGCTCTGGTGTTTGTCCGTTGTCTGTCATAGTGTAGGATAGTGTTTGTGTTGGAAAAGGGGGGGGGGTAGAACTTTTGAATATCCTATGGGGTAGGATGGGGAAAAGGTGTTATAGGGAAGGGGGTACCACGTCTCCAAAGAACTGCAAGATCCAACAGAGAGAGGAGCGGAATCCCCAGTCTGCGCGAAGAGGCGAACAACATACACCAGCTGAATGTGGCAAGACAGAGGGGGAGAGGCTCAACAAGAGCAAGCGCCGCTGTGCCGAGCTTGCAAGTAAGAGGTGAGACTTCTCCAGAGCCCCATACAACAGGACATGCACCAGGGCCCCACAGGGGGGAGTGATTGAACGTGGGAGGCCACAACACCCGGGTGACGGGACGGAAGGAGGGCTACAGAAGAACAACAAAATTAACAGCACGCCCTGCCCCCCCGGCGCAACGAGGGAGCGGAACACAAAGAAGGGCAGAAACCCAATCTCAGAAAACCCCTAAAAGGCCAAAACATCACTCCCCTAATTCCAGCCCCAGTAAGGAGAGACGACCTCAGGGGCCAAAGCAAAAGAGCGCCATTCGAAACCCTACACAGAAGGAGAGGTGATAAGGGGAGACACAGAGAACATAACCCTCAGCCCCACCAAAAATAAAAAAGACGAGCAAAGCGCCCAGAGGCAGTCCAAAGGCCTCAACCGGAACCAAGGGGAGGAACAGTTGGAAAGAGAGGAGGATCACGAAAGAGAAGGAGACCCCCCCCAGATTGAGCCCACAGAAGACGCTCTCCAGTGCTATTAAGGGCAGCATCACCCGAGGTCAGGCCCAGAAGCAGAGAGCTCCCCCCCAAACACAGAGCAGCAGCCAGGGGGCCCCGCCGAGGCTATGCACAGCAGAAATACACACTAAGCAAGAACTGAGACGATCCATCCAAATCGGCAATCGCACGACCAAAATAAGCAGGGGCCCGCATAGCACTGCAAAACTGCAAAAACGACCATAGCATTCATCATAGAACCTCAAAAGGCACGGGCTAGGCCCCGCCAGAAAAGCATAGTTAAAAAAGCCCAACAGATGCAAACCCCCCCTCCAGAAGGTACTGGACTCTCTCCGGCAATACAGAAGAGAAGAAACACTACATAAAGGGGCACCTCCATCTCGAATAGCACCATGGCAGAAGAGTCCACAAAAGAGGACATAGCGGGGGTAATGGCGGAAATAAGAGCACTAGACACAGACATTCAGACATCCATAGCAGAGCTGAGAGGAAAAGTTGAATGAATTGAAGGAAAGGTCGAAAACCTGGAGCACAACCAAATTATCGCTGATTTGGTCGAAATGAAGATAAATGCAAGGATTACAGACATGGAACTAAGGGAAGAGGAACTCACTTTGAAAGTGGACGGCATAGCAGCCACGCAATGGAACGCCCTGCCACCTACACTTCGAGGTGAAAGCTCACACCTAGCCTTCAGAAAAGCTGGCAAAACTCTACTTTTTACCTAACCATGCCACACACCAGCCACCCCAATACACACCTTCCTAAATGCCTAAATGCATAATGTAATGTACTGCTTCACCTAAATGCATAAATGTAATGTACTGCTCCTGTAACTAAGTGTAACTAACTTCAAGTAACAGCGAAGTGATGCCAGGGGATGCCCAGTGCGGTATACAAATGTAAAAAATAAAATAAATAGAGAACAGAGAACTAATCTGCGTATAGTGGGCCTTGAAGAAACAGACGGTGAGACCCCAACACAGATTGAGAGAAAGGTGCAGTACATAGTTAACCTCCTTTATCAGGAAGAAGGGGGGAAGGCAGTACAAATTGAAAGAGCCCACAGAGGAGGGAGAGCATTAACATATGAAGTACAAGGAGAGGAATACAGAGCCACCACAGCAATGGAAGCGAAGAAAATCTTACAGCATCTAACAGAAAACATCAAAACAAGGATCCTCAAAGGCCCCCTGGCGCTCATTCCCCAAGATCATCACAAACTGGCTCGCAACCCCAGAGACGCAAAAGAAGCAAAGTCGGAAGGAAATACATGAAGTTAAACTCCCCCTATCACAACTACGGTAGCCCAAGAAGTAACGTGGACTGAGCCCTTGCACAAAAGCAAGCAAGCAATGTAATTAAAACAAACTAATGGAACAGAAGAATAGACAACAGGGAATTCCTACCCTGGAGGCCCTCAGTTGAAGGAGGGCATCTCCTAACAAGGTACCAAGTCACAGGTACGCATATGTTGTACAAATGTTTAGTTTTGTTATCATTTACTAATAGAAGGGATAACGGGATTCAGATGGGTTCGAGACACAAGGGAACAAACAGGAGAGAGAGACACAGGAGAGAACACAAGAGACTTGGTACACACAAGGGTAAACGAAATTAAATGACCTGAGAATGGAAGGGAAATTAGGGGAACGGAAGAGAGACAGCCTCCTGCGGGTGGGAACACTAAATGTCAAAGGTTTAAATTTGGCCACCAAAAGATCCCTAACAGTACGAGAGTTTGAGAAAGCAGCATTAGACGTCCTATTTGTCCAGGAGACACGCCTGAAAGCGAGGGAGGAGAAGCCTATGGGAGGGAAAGGGGTGGGACAGACCTATTGGGCATCAGCCACGCAAGAAAAAGGAGGTGTGGGACTGATACTACACAAAATGATCCGTGTGGCAAACCCTAAAGCATTCTCACTGATGAAAGGTAGACTTCTGATGGTCCAAGGAAAATGGGGATGGGATGGAAGTCCCCCTGGCGGGAGTTCAATTCTCCCAACCAAGGCAGGAAGCCTTTAACGAAGAGGCCACCTCAACCATACTAACAAGAAGCAGGGGGCTACTTATAGTGGGGGGTATTTCAACACATGGCCCAACCCGCTAGCAGACCAACAGGGAACAAAACGGGACAATAAAGGAATGCCTAAAGGGATGGGAAGTTTGTTCGAAAAGAAACTAGACAATGGAGCGTATGGAGGACTTACCACCCAGCCACAAAGGGATACACATTCTTTTCACGCGCCCCCGCCACCTTTACCAGGTTAGACTACATATTAATAAACAGGGAACATAGACCAAGAATCACGCACAGCACAATCCAAGTAGTCGCTTGGTCGGACCACGATATGGTCACCGTGGATCGAGAGTTGGTAGGCATGAATAGAGGGGACTCCAGGTGGAGATGCAATGAGCACCTATGGAGAGATAAGATCTTCGCCGAAGAACTAACCAAAGAAATAGAAGAGTACTTTTAGAATAATGACTATGGGGAGGTAGACGAAACCACACTATGGGAAGCGGGAAAAGCAACATGGAGAGGGGTCTTAATGAGAGAGGGGGCATGAAAAACATGTGAACGCAGACTTCAGGAGGAGAAACTAGGGAAAGAAATAGCAAACCTGGGAAAGAAACTACACACCAAGGTGGCATACCAAGACATGGGGCCTCATTCCAAGATTGGAGGTAGCCATGGCGCTATTTGCGCCATGGCTGCCTCCAATACCGGGTCCGGCACCGGTCTGGTCGAATGGGGACTTACCGGGTCATTCCGACCCTGGAGAACCCGGTAAGTCCCCATTCACCAAACCCCCATAGGGCTCAATGGGAATGGGGAAGGCGCTAATAAAAGGCCTGCGAATAGCAGGCCTGTTATTAGCGCCCTGGTCCCTTAGCGGGACCCGTAAAGGACGTGTGGTCAGACCACACGTCCTTTACGGTTCCCGCTAAGGGACCTCGGAATTGGGCGGTAAGGGATTACCAGCACCGGTCTCCTTACCGGTGCCCGGTATCCCTTACCGCCCACCTCGGAATGAGGCCCATGGAGCTGAGGGCATTAAAACAGAAAAGGGAGGTACTTTCAAAACTGGGAATTGCAGACACTGTACGAAAACTTAAATTACTCGAGCAAACATTTTACGAAAAGGGGGTCAAGGCAGACAAGATGCTAGCCAACAGATTAAGGGCACAAAGAGCAGAACTATAGGTTGACCAACTGCATGGGGAAGGAGGCCAAATTGCATCTACCACTGAGGAAATAGCAAATCGGTTTGCCCAATACTATAAGGAACTGTATCAAAGTAATCAACCCGCCCTGGGGCCAGAAATGCGCAATTATATTGAAGGCGCAGGCTTAACGGGGTTAACTCGCATCTCCTCAGTAGAAAGCGACACCCTAGAGAGCCCATTCACTCCAAAGGAGATAAAAGCAGCACTCAAAAGACTGCCCCCAGGAGGAGCCTCAATGGAGGATGGCTACACTATGGGGTTCTACAAGACATTTGCAGACACAATAGCCCCGCATATGACTAAACTATTCATTTCCATACGGGAAACGGGAAAGGCTCCCCCCTCATTCACCAAAGCCCACATAGTAGTTATACCAAAGGGAGGTAAGGATCCCGCCAGTTGCAAATAATATCGACCAATATCCCTCCTGAATACAGATTGAAAGGTGTACACAAGAACACTAGCCGCGCAAATGGAAGAAATTATGCCTGCTTAATTCATCCCGACCAAGTAGGATTCATAAAAGGTAAGCAAGGGGCAGATGCAATGCGCAAAACACTGAACATAATGGAGCAATCGAGGGAGGGAGAGGGGAAACACGTCTTGCTGAGTTTAGACCCCGAGAAGGCATTCGACAGGGTCGAATGGGAGTTCCTCTGGGCTATTCTGCAAAAGGGGGAGTTTGGGGACCGGTTCCTAAAAGGAGTTCAAGCCATATACGAGAGGCCCAAAGCAAGGGTGGTAGTCAACGGGAAGCTATCCAAGGAATCTGACCTCACGAGAGGAACCAGACAGGGATGCCCGCTCTCCCCCTTTTTTTACACGCTATCCATAGAACCTCTGGGGAACAAAATAAGGAGTGAACTGGGTATAGAGGGAATAAAGGTTCGGAACCAGGAATATAAGCTGTGAATGTTTGCAGATGACATGTTGCTCTACATCGCAACCCAGAGATGTCAATAACCAAAGCCCTCCAGACGATGCAAGAATATGGGAAAAAGACAGGGCTAAAAATCAATATAGAAAAATCCATCATCTTTCCATATAACGTTCAGGGGGCAGCAACTGACAGCGATCTGGCTGACCTGGAAATTCCAATAGTCCCAAAATTAAAATATCTAGTGGGGGGGGCGTGGCTAAATGGCCATGAGATAGAACGAGCTTTCCGGACACACCCGCTGATCCGACGATGATCCGGCTTAATATAGGCTAATTACAGGAAACACAAAGGAATCCCTGAAGAAATAGATGTGGGAAGTATAGGTGCATGTTCCGGCACTAACCGTGAGTGAAAAGGAAAGAGGAAAGCTGACTTTTGCAGAACGATGAGCTGTCAGAGCCAGGAGGATGGTGGAAGTAAGATGGCCACAACCCGAAACCTGTGGAGAGGCCCTTGAAACTGAGGGAGAGACAGCGTGCTGAGTGCTCTGGCTTGCCGCAGCTGATCAACAGTATCGAAGATTGTGAAAAAGAAAACAGAACGGGATACATTGTGACGCATGGAATGTATGGAGAGCCGAAATAAGAGGAATCAAGGAGAAACCCAGTAAGCAGCCGCAGCCCCACGAACAAAGGAAGAAAGATGGCGGCCGTCATAGCTTAACACAAAGTCTCCGAACATTGTTGGCCGAAGGCAGAACCAGAACAGCACTCTCCCTATGTAGCAGGCCCACGGCATTCGGGAAGACGGAGATAGTGAGCAAACTGGATACATTGCAAACAACGCAACGCAGGGACCATCCATGCTGAAGCTCTCCATATCGGAAGACACAATGTGGCACCCACGGAAGTCACGGCTTCACATGAAGCAGTAGTGGAAGCTCTCATCAGAGAGCTGAGGAGGGGCGAGAACAGCCCAAACAACATGGCCCACATGGGGGTCACAAGCCTGCAGGGATAAAACAGAAAGGAGCCGTAATGAAAAGACTTGCTGGCAGGTTTCACACGTGGGCATCATTAAGCAGCTGCGGTCACAGTGCGCTGGAACAGATAAAAAGAAAGGAAAAGTGGCACCTATGGCCATGTGTACATAGCAGGGTATGTAACTCTGTACATCCAAGTGAGGTACCGGCAAAGGAAACAAGACCGGAATAACACAACACCACAGCAGCCCACATCCCCACTAACCAGGCCCCATGGAGCATGCAGCTAATCAACCTATCCTCCTGGCACTTAATGCATGAGCTAAAAGGGTGCAGCTGGGTGCACTAAGTGGCACCTGCCCACACCAACGGACGGACACTAGACTGAGGGGTGATTCCATATAAAGGTGTTGGACAATGCTGAGATGGACCTGCCAAAGAGCTGTGCCTGCATGTGACACCTAAAGCAAGCAGAGACATTGCTGCGAAGGTGGTAAAGACAGAGGAGGGAGCACAGTGCATTGACAGCTACAGGTCTGTGCCGAGGCACGCAGGAATCATATCGGGAAGCGTGTTTGGGGCTACAACGGGGAGCGCGGCCCTAGCAAACCACACGAAACAGCATCTAACCAAAGCTCTGGAGTGGAATTATAGAGACGAGAAGACTGATAGCGGCCTAGGAGATGGGGCGCATAAGGGGGGTCTAATATCGGAACCTGAATACAGGCACTGCAAACCATATCCCCCCCCCCATTGGACACTGTAGACACGCATGGGCCACGCCGGATACTAGGAATACTAAAGAACCTGAGGGGCAGGACGTTAACAATGTCAAATAAAGCTAATAAAGATAAAGCCAAGCAGACGTCACTAGACACGTTTACCAGACCCACACAGACGATGGAGGGGGCAAAGGCACAACCACAGGAGCCGCCGGAGGAGGCCACGTCAGACAGAATGGACAGACGAATATTGGCGGCCATAGCAGAATTGAAAACATCTTTGGAATTTAAAATAGATGCCATGCAGATAGGCATGAACCTACTGAGCCAAGACGTGAGAGCATTGTCAGAGCGCACAGGTGTGCTGGAAAAAGAGGTGCAGGCTAACACCAGCGGATGCAGAGAGAACACTACAGAGATCTCATGCATGAAGAAACAAGTCCAGAACCTGGTGAACAGGGCGGAGGAGGCAGAAGGCCGGGCCGGACACAACAACGTTCCGCTCATCGAGCTACCAGAAGGCGAGGAGGGACGGGATACGACCAACTACATAGAAGACATGCTACTACAAGAGATAGGAGTAGGCACGATTTCCACAACCCGACAACCCGCTGAGGCCAGTAATCGCCACAATACTGAATTATAAGGACAGGGAGAAGATACTAGAACATTTCCGGAAAGGTGGCACAATCAACATCGGCGTCCGTCACAGTTTATCCAGGTTACACCTTCCTAGTACAAAAGCAAAGAATGGATTAGAGGGTGGTGAAAAGAAGATTGCGTGTGGCCCAACTCAAGTTTATGCTCTTTTACCCCGCCAAGATGAAGGTACTGCACAAGGGCTGAGCCTGGTTTTTTGAGACCCCAGAAGAAGTGAGCAACTGGTTGGATTTCCAGAATATGCTGGAGAAGCGAGATCGTGAAGGCGAGGGAAGTGATAAGTGATGCGCAGAGGGGACATTTGAGGTATAACAATGGTGGGAGAGGGTGGTTATAGATGCTAGTTACAGAGACATTTGGACTATTAATAAACTATGCCATAAAGCTTATGGGCCTCATTACGAGGTTGGTGCTAGTTATGGCGCTATTAGCGCCGTGACTAGCACCAATAACGGGACCGTGTCCGCCCTCGTTCAATGGGGACTTACCGGTCCAGTCCGATCTTGGCGGGACCGGTAAGTCCCCATTGTAAAAGCCATTCCCCATTCCCATTTGAGCCCCCGTAGGGCTCAATGGGAAGGGGGAAGGCGTCAATAACGGTGCAAATTGTGGTACCGTTATTTCCCCCGGTATCCCTTAACGGGTCCCATCAATAACGCCTGGTAAAACCAGTAAAACCAGGCGTTAAGGGATGAAACCGCTAAGGAACCTCGGAATAGGGCGCAAAGGGATTACCGCCACCGGTGTCATTACCGGTGCCCGCTATCCCTTTGCGCCCACCTCAGAATGAGGCCCTATGACTATTAGTGAATGCGGGAGTTACACAGGAATCGCTCTTACCCTCAGTAGGTTAGTTAGGGAGGGTACTGGTAGTTCGGTAACCACCTGTTGTGCTCTGAGTTACGGCTGGTGGCCGGGAAAGGAGGGAGAAACGGATGCCTGAGAATCAGTTTTGGAGCTGGCCAATTGTTGGGGAGGAACAAAGTGGGGAGGGGGGGAGTTGGGGGAGTTGGGGACGTTATAGAGGGGAAGCCTACAGACTGACATCGGGAAGGAAGGAATGGGAGGCGGGTGGATGGAGGTGTGAATTGCATGATGGATAATATGGGAGAGTTGAAAATAATGACCTGGAATGTACGCGGGTTGAACTACTATATCAAATGAAACAGGGTGATGTCGTACCTAAGAAGGCAGAGAATAGATATAGCATTACTACAAGAGACCCACCTGACTAAGGATAGACAGGATGTAATGATAAAGAAATGGAGAGGTACGACCCTCAGTGCTACCTACTCGGCGTACATCAGAGGGGTCATAACATCAATAGCACCACATGTCCCATTCAGATTGTTACAGTGCAACTTTGACAAAGAGGGGAGGATGGTATTGATAAGATGGTGGAGAACAAAGAAGTGAGCATAATAAGTGTGTATGCCCCGAACCAAGACACCGCTGCATGCTTCAGAGCCTTATATACAACGGTCAGCCCGTATATTGATGGAATGGTGATCTGGGGAGGGGACTTTAACTGTACACTAAACCCACTAATAGACAGATCAGACAAAAAGGTACTGCACCTGACCCCTGCGTGCAAGGCCCTAAATACTCTTCTGCAAGATTTCCACATAGTAGACGCATGGAGGGAGTGTCACCCAAATGACAGGGAGTACTCACACCACTCCTCACCACAGGGAGGTTCTGGAGAGAGGTGGCCTAACTGCTGACGGATGTAGACATTCATTGGATGGGAGCAGCCCCTGGGCATGCCTATTAGGGAGGACCCACAGACCAAGCAAAACTAAACATTTCAATAAATTGAAAGACTTGGTATACATCCTAGCTAAGTGCAGAATGCCATATGCTGGAAAGCGCGAGGTAGACCATCGGCCTTCGCCTGGTGGCAAGACTTGAAGAAATGGGCGAATGCAGAAACAACAGTGTGGCAGAAGGCGTCGGACAGGGGTGAGGGTGAAGGTTCAGGGACACTTGTGGCCTGGAGACAACTGGTAGGGGATTAATCCATGCCACATCTGGATGACCCAGAAGGGAGTAGCCAAGGAGCGGGGTTGATGGGGTAGGAAACTGAGAGGAGGGCGGGGGTGAGAGCGATGCAGAAAGTAGGCTGGGGAAGAGAGGGGAGTTACAAGTTGGGTGGGGTTGAAACAGTTAAAAGAAGTTTGACTGCAAAAACTGTCACACAGTATTTATGATGTAATGTGCAAAGTTAAACGAATAAAAACGTTTTATATAAAAAAAAAGAAATATCTAGTAATCAACATTACTAGAGAAACAAAGGACCTTTAAGAAGCCAACCTACCCCCGCTCATGTGGGAGATAAACACAGAACTGAACAGATGGGAAAAATTCACAATCTCTTGTGTGGGGCATCTGAACGCGATAAAGAGATGGCGATCCTACCAAGAGTCCTCTACTTTTACCAAATGCTTCCAATAGAAATTCACAAAGCCCACTTTACTGAACTTAGGACCAAACTCAACAAGTTCCTACGGCAGGGGAGAAAACAGAGGATTGCCTATAGCACCCTGACCCGATTCAAGGAGAAAGGGGGAGTGGGACTAACAGATTGCTATATTTATTACCGAGCAGCACAGCTCAGAGCCTTGATCCCACATCTCAAGTGAGATAAAAATAAACAATGGGTGGACCTGGAGAACTACATACTAAGGCCAGTGACATTAGGTGAATGGCTCTGGGCACCAAAATCAGCATTCCCGAAAAGAGCATTAAACCACACAATACTAGGCACCCTACTGAAACTTTGGTGGAACTAAAGAGAAATGGATGGACACACAACATGGCCATCCCCAATGAGCCATATCTGGGCTCCCCCCCAATCAGAACGAGAATCCTAGAACCCCAGCGCTTCCAACAATGGTTTGATGCAGGACTAGAAAGAGTGAGTCATATCATAAAAGGCAAAACGTGCATCTCCCCTCAACAGCTCGAAGAAGGCCCACACTTCAAACCCATCCCGACCTTACAGTTTCTTCAGCTCAAGGCGGTGTTAATGTCCCCAGACTGGAAAGATCGACTGCAAAGAGACCTACTACTGTTAGAAAAGGTACTCAGTGAATCTGTCTCAACCAAGGGCCTCCTCTCACAGCTATACCAAACAGTCATGAAAAAGGCACCCGATAACAACGACCCACTCAAAAAAAGATGGGAAAAGGACCTGGGTGGCCCAATCCACGACAACCTAGGGTTAAAACTCTGCAGAAACGCCCACAAACCCTCCATTGCATGCCAATATAAGCTACATGGGCCGAAACTGCTTCATAGATGGCAATACGACCCCAAGCCTCTCTCAAAAATGTTCAAAGGGACAAGCCCCCTATGCTGCAGTGGATGCAGAGAAGAGGCTGACTCCTGGCATATGTGGTGGGCATGCACGAAAGCGCAAGCATACTGGAAGGAGGTCGTGGGGTGGATGAAGGAAATAGGAGTGATGCGTAATCTGGAACCCTGGCTGGTCCTGTTTGGCCTAGAAAACATAGAGGATAGATGGGTGAGGCTCCCACACGTGCCGCACCATATGTTCCTAGCGGCAAGAGCATGCCTCATGATAAACAGAAAGCAAAGGAGCTCCCACAAGAAAGAATGTGGTCTCAAAAGGCCAAGGAGATTTATGAAATGGAGAACATTACAGGATCACTCCACGACCTAACCCCTTCCAGAGAAATGGAATGGCTGCCCTTTCTCAACGTTTATAGCAAAACCACTTCAAATGAAAGCCACAACCCACCTGAATGAAATGACTTGCTCTCGAGGTCACTGAGCGCCGTCGAGACCCATCTAATCCCGGGGGAAAAGGGGTGGGGGAAGGGAAAGGTTTTAAAGAGATATTTGGATACACAAGGACAAGCCCATACACTGAAGACGCCAAATGTTGAGAAAGACTAAAATGTATATGCATAATGTCGGGTATGGGAGGTCAACGAATGGTGTATATGTTAATGATCCATGTTAATTTCAAAAATGCTTAATAGGGCGTGGCCAGGAGAGCCAGCGATGTGGCTGCTCCTCTGATGGCCTCCGTTCGGGGCCAGCGGCATCCAGCTATAAACTGAGTATTCCGCGGTCGGCAGAAGTGATCTCCAGATCTATGGTGACGTGAATGGCAGAGGCGCCTTCAGCAGTATGGTGGGGCGCCATGACCCCCCCAAGAAGCTCTAAAATGGACCGGACCTGCCCGCGCCTTCTTGCCCAGAGTGGTGCTTTCAATATGGCGGGTGGGAGAAGCTGACTCCGCTGGACAGGGAGAGATGGCGAGGAAGACCCCTCCCGAGAGGTGCGCAGGCTGGTACAAAGCCTGGTACTCAGCCTGGAATGAGCCTGAGGTGCGGTGGGGGCGAAACTCCTGCTCCGTGGGACCGGGCGTGAGTCGGCGCCGAGACGAGGTACCGGGAGTCCCCCTCCCCCTCTCTTACCTCTCTGACCTAGAGCGGGGGCTGGGGATCGGCCCCGGGGAGCCGCGGACCCTGTCGCTGCGTCGTGGCTGTGGTGGAGGAGGGGGCCCGTCGCTCCGGCGAGGCGGATTTCTCACGACTCGCTGGGGGAGCGGCGGTCTCCGCACCTGAGACGCCGACCCAGCTGGCGCCTCCCGACGCCTTCTGTGGAGCCTCCTAAAGCAGGTCGGCCTCGGTCCGGCTCTCCGCCAGCTGCAGCCTGGGGGCCCCCAACCGCTGACGGGAAGGTGAGAGCCCTGCAGGGGGAGCCACGCCCCCCCAAGCACATTACGATCACGGCCCGGTGCGGGCGGTGAGGTGGACGGAGCGGCAACACCGAGGGGGGGCTCCGGTATTGAACTCCTAGCAGCGAGGTGGAGACTCAACCCACGGCCTCCTGTTAATGAAGTCCCCAAGGCCCCGTGACATAATGGCAACACCAGGTCAGCTGACCCTCTATGCAGCAGATTCTACCCGGAACATCAAGCGGCGCCATCACCACTCTGACTTTCATCAGGCCCTCTAAGCCGACTGCTTCCTGGGGCGCCCCGGCCCATTTTCCCTTACATCGCTGACAATCCAAGGCCTACCACCAGCGGCAGCATCTTATTAGCCCTCCCCCTGGGCCTCCAAACGCCCCCAGAGAGTCTGCACTATCCAAGCAGCGTTTCACCAGAGTGCCTACACCGGCAACACAATGGCTCCAGTCCGACCCCAACCCCGCTGACTCCCTGTGGGCGAGCTCCCACTAAGCCCTCCAGCCCGGCGACTTCCCGGGGGGCACCGGCGACTTCCTGGGGCGCACCGGCCCATCCTCCTCCCCCTCAGCTCACCGGAGATCCGAGGCTCATGCTTTGCAGCGGGAAAAGAACATTCCGCCCCCACCTGGGCCTTGCTGACGCTGTGGAGAGTCTCGCCCTAGTGGTCGACCCTCCCCCACCAGGCCTGGAGCCTAGAGATCTGCTTATTGAAACCTCCCAAGGTGGACCTCGGACCATCAGCGAACCCCAGCTGTGGCTACCCTCTCAGCTCAACCGCCAACACGGGAGCCCTCAAGACAAGCCCTCTCGTTAACAGACCCCCGCCCTACATAGAATTGTCCCCTGAGAACCCGAATCAAACGCTAAGAACGATGACGAAACCCGCAAAAGCAGCTAAAAGCTCAGACATTTCCACCATGTTGCTGGCAGCGGACAAGGCAAAGAAACCGGACCCCCCAAAACTCACCCCGCAAAAGACCCCCGAGGAGCAGGGAAGGCTGGCTACCAAGGAGGATGTCCAGGCCTCCATGCTTGACATTAAAGCTGTCATGATCTCTGCTTCCAAAAGGTCAGGGTTTTCCCAACTCCCTTGGAAGCAGATCCATAACCCAGGTTCCGAGTGCCAACCAGTCCCAATTGGGACCTTTTGGACCCAGTGCTGGCGCCAGTGGCACCAGGCTCATAAATATGCCCAGTCCCAGCGCTGGAAGCGCCGGGCTCATAATGCTTGGGTGGACTTACCTGCAGCAGACCATGCTGCTTACTTGCCTGCCAGTTGAGCCTCTGATCCTCTTCTGTTTGGAACTACTTTTCCTGTTGGGTGGGGCTGGAGCCACTCCCTAGATTCAGAACACTGGAACTCTTCTGGAAGGCAGGAACTCTTTTCTTACCAGGAACTCTTTTCTTACTTAGGCGTGGCTGTGGAAGGAGACACCTAAGCACTACAGGAGGCTATTTAAACCACACCCGGTGGATGAATCTTGCTTTGCGTTATTCTGCACCCTCTGCAGCAGAACGCTCATCGTGTCTTCTGCATCCGGTCCTGGGCCTAAGGAAAAAGGCTTACCATCCTGAATCCAGTCTTCAGCAACACCTATAAAGACAAGAAAGAACAGGTTAGCATTCCGGCATCTGAAAGGCAAAGGCTTACCTACTCTTCGTGCGCTCCGGAGGTCTTCACACTGCATTCCGGCATCTGAAAGACAAAAGCTTACCAACTCTTCGCACGCTCCGGAGGCCGTCGGCGCTGCATCCCGCATCTGAAAGACAAAACAAGGTGCGTTTAAAGACATTGGGGAACTTTAATACTCACGTGCCATTACTCCTTTCCACATCTAACCCAGTGGGTATCCCGGCACCCTGCAGCCGCTCCGAACTTGTACCTGCAAAATAAAAAGACAGTTAGAGCGCTTCGTGAAGCTGGCAACAAGCGCTTACTTACGTGCTTCCAGGCGCTTCTATCCATCACACGGGCTCCATCTTCAACTCACTTCAGCCCGTCATCCGCCATCGCCGGAACCCTGCAAAACAAGAGACATCATTATTAAAGACTTTAAAGACATTTGAGTTACTCGAAACTTACCGTTCGTGCAGTAAACGACGGACAGCAGTCCTCTGAAGTCAAGAGGCCTGCGCTACCTATCCAGTGAAGAAACTGGTTACAGCACCCTGCCCCGAGGCAGATGGAGAGCTCGGCATTCACTTACCTAAGGTGAGAGCGTTAACCTGTGGGGGTCTACAGGAGAGGAGAAGGGGAAAGAGATAGGGACACCCCAATAACCCCAGTTCATTAACCCCGTATTTTCTATCTGCAGACATCTTACTCTGCACGTCAGGCATACAGGGCACAGAGGTCCAGCCCAAAGAGCCAACCGGGTGCTGCACATCACCTTTGAAGATACGGTAGTCGCCCAGTCAAGACCGGCGCCTCTGCGAGAATCAGGTGAGCGTTACAAAAGCAGAGTTCAGATCCTGCATGGCAGAGCTCTCCACGAAAATGGAACAAACGGATCAAAGACTCACTGAGGCGGAACAGAGGCTGGGGGAGGTCGAGGACCTGACCCAGAGTCAAGACGCAACATTAATAGAAATGCAGCGTGCGATTCAGGATCTGCAAAACAGGAGCAAAGTGCTGGAATTTAAGCAGGAGGACCTAGAAAACAGGGCGCGATGAAATAATCTTCGTATCCGAGGGGTCCCCTCAACAATACAAGACAAAGACCTGACTGCCAGAATATATAGGCAACGTCTTCCAATCTCTGCTCCCGCTCACGGACAAGGACCAACTCATCCTGGATTGCACCCACAGGCTGCGCCCAAGACGAGGGGTGGATTTGGATGCTCCGCCAGATGTGATAACTAGGGTCCACGTCTACGCCACGAAAGAGACCATCTCAGCTATAAGCCGCACCAGGGATGAGCTGTCCTTCCAGGGCGCCCCGCTCCAGATTTACCAGGACCTCTCCCTGATAACGCTGCAAAAAAGAAGAGCCCTCAAACCCTTAACACTATTCCTGCAGAACCAGCAGATCCGTTACCGGTGGCTGTTCCCTACAACTCTCCAATTCACCTATCTGGGAACCCAGCGCAGAATAAGCCACCTGGAAGACGCAGACACCATTTTGCACCCAGTCTCTCCAGGGAGCTTGCCCGCTCCCAGTTTTCACCACCCGCTGGAGGAGCTAAACCAGCCCCCCCAGAAACAGCAGCAACCAACCTGGTCCAAGACGCAGAGACGCCGGAAGGTGAGATAGACCTGCCATGACCCACGGTCGCGAAATGACCGACTCCGGAGCCAATGAAGGAGGCAACGATGCTGCAAGCCCCGAGCGCCCCATATCCCACTCCAAGGAGTATGCTATCAACCTACCCTTGGAGGCGAACACAGTTATGTGGTTCGATCCTAGCACCGTTGGCTGGGAAAACAGATATGGCCCTGTTGGCCAGGGGAGATGCCGAGCTGAAAAAAACGGCCCCCCCACATTACCACAAGTTGGCACTCCCGTTGGAGGGATTACAAAACCCAGCCACAGGGGAACTGCGCCGACGCTAAGCCTGTAGATGATGACTGAGAACCAACATCCCCCCCCTCAAGATCAGCTCCGAGCACCAGAGGAAGCCCGGGAAGCCCCCGCTCCACACCAAAAACTGAACTTCCTGACGATAAACGTCAGAGGCTTAAACTGGAAATCCATGCTGCGGTGTTTGAAGAACGAAGAGGCCTCTGTGGTCTTTCTCCAAGAGACTCATTTGATCCCGGCAGACTTCATTCGATAGACAATTTCCGTTACAGTTTTTGGTGTCAAATGGCACAAAGAAGGGTGGGGCGGCGATTCTTTTTGCCAAGAACCTCAGACCTCAAATCCTAGACACTTTGCTTTGCCTGGAAGGCCGCTTCGTGGCAATAAAATGCCGGGTCTATGACCAACTCTACTCACTTATTTCGGTCTAAGCAGCAAATGACAAACAAGAGGAGTTCTATGTTGCCCTAGAAGAGGCCCTCCCACAATTCGTTGAAGGCCAGACTATCATTGGGGGAGATTTCAACTGAGTCCCTGATCCACTGAAAGACAAGTCATACCCTCCGGCTCCTAAAGATTTCAGCGTGGCAGCAGCATTACTGAAATTATTCAGAACCCCGCACCGACCTCCTGCTGGCCTCCCCGCAAGTCTAGGCATTCACAGATGAAGTGACCATTGGGCCTAGGATGCTTTCAGATCATGCCCCAATAACGCTGACGCTCAGAGCCCATGACCCTGACCCTGTCCCGAGACGCAGGTGGTCCCTATACGATCCGATTTTGGGAGATATGTCACTAAGAGATGCTGTGGCGAAATCGTTAAAAGAGTTTTTTAAGAAAAACAAAAATGAAGATACCTCCCCAGCCAACACTTGGGACGCGATGAAAGCAGTGGTGAGAGGAGCTCTAATCTCCCAAGGAGCAGCCTACCATAAACAAAAGCGGCAAGCCCGCCAAGACCTGGAAGGCAAAGTACAAGAGGCGGAAGCAGTGTGTAAAGCCAGAAACTGGACCCCGAGAGCCCACCGAGCCCTGCAGGTAGCTCGGAAGAAGTTGGAAGCTCACTACGCGGAGGATACAGCCCAGCTCCTAGCCAAAACAAAACAAGGCTACTACGCCAAAGGTAACAAGGCAAACAAATTCCTGGTGGAGAAATTAGCGAAGGTCAAGAAGAGGAACACCATCCTAGGCCTACGTGATCCTCAAGGTAGAGTCCAGTTTGCAGATCGTGACAAACCACGAATAGCAGTGGCCCACCTCACGGACACTATGTCGGCATCTCCTAGATCGCACGAAGAGCAACAAACCTATTTGCAAGATGCAGCCCTCCCTCACATCACAGCTGCAATGAGAGAAGAGCTAGAAGCCCCGATCACATGCGAGGAGGGTGATGATGCCATCAAGAGTCTTAAACCAAGAGCCCCTGGACCAGACGGGTTTTCGACAATTCTACAAAATCTTTCGGCCCCAGCTGCTGGCCCCCATGATGACGCTTTTTAATTCCTTCGCCATCTCAGGGACCATCACCCCGTCAATGCAAGAATCGATCACAGTCCTAGCCCTCAAACCGGGAAAAGACCCCAGAGACAACACGGCGTATAGACCCATCTCCCTGCTGAATCTGAATGCTAACATATATTCGAAGTTCCTAGCAAACCGACTGGCGAGAGTACTCCCAGACATCATAGACCCAGACCAGACGGGATTCATAATGAATAGAGCAACCGCAGACAATATACGCAGGGTCCTCACTTTGACTGAGATCACTAAACTGGATTCACAGAAATTAGCCTTGCTAGCCCTGGATGCAACCAAGGCCTTCGATAAAGTGGATCGGTCGTTCCTCCGACTCACCCTAGAATCCTTCCATTTTGGGCCCTCCTTCCTAAAACTCGTCCTAGCGAACTACCAAGCCCCAAAGTCCCTCCTCCGGGTTAATGGCCTACTATCCAGCCCAATCCCTCTAACATGTGGAACCATGCAGGGATGACCCCTCTCCCCCCTGCTCTTTATCCTATGGAACCCCTGGCCCAATGAATCCGCTTTAACCCCAGAATTAAAGGCCTCCAAGTAGGCCCCTTGCAGCACAAGATCGCGCTATATGCAGACGACGTGATGCTGACCATAAGGGACACCTCTCAGTCACTGAGGTCTGCCCTAGCAGAAATTTATAGATTCGGAAGGGCATCGGGATTTTCTATTAACTTTGCAAAATCATCAGCCTTGGGGGTGGGGCTGTAACCAGAAGACAGAGAGTCCTTTAGATCCCACTGCACTATCCAACTAAGCGAAAAGTCAATTCCTTACCTCAAGGTCCAGATCCCTGCTCACCCGGAAGATACCTACCGGACAAACTTCCCTCCACTATTCAAGAGCTTGGAGAGGGACCTCGACCGCTGGCTCGCACAGGAGATCTTGCAACTGGGTCGCATCGTGGCCTGAAAGATGAACCTCCTCCCACGGTTCCTATACACTTGTTCAGCCCTCCCCATCATGATCCCACGCTCCCCGCTCCAGCACCTCCAAAGGAAGGTATTTCGCTTTATCTGGAAAGGCAAAAAGTCTCAGATCCCACAGAGGACTATGCTGAGCGCCCCAAACCTGGGAGGCCTAGGGGTCCCAGATCTCCGGAAATACCAGATAGCGGTGCAGATAGCTCACACTCAAGCTTGGATCATCATCTCGAGGCACCCAAAATGGGCAGAGATTGAACAATCTCGCTTACCCCTCCCCCTCCGCTTTCTACTACATCTGCCAGCCTCCTGCGTAGGACATGGCCTGCTACCTTGTCTTCCACTAAACATACCTTAAAAGCTTGGGAGTGGGCGTGTAAACATAGAGGCATCCCGAGAGACTTGAGCCCGTCCGCCCCAGTGTTCTATAACCCGGCCTTCTCACCGGGAGCCCGCCCCGCGAACTTTAAAAATTGGATTGCCGGGGGTCCCAGTTTCCTGGGTCAACTATTTGAGGGGAACCAACCACTTTACTTCGAACAATGCAAGAGCGCTTTTCACCTAGCGGAGACGATAGGTTCTCATATGCCCAAATTCGACATTGGTGCGCACACCCACAGACTCGCTTAGCGGCCACACGAGAACTAGATCCCATCGAGCTGACAGCGGCAGATCCACCGAACCGAGGGCGAATCTCAACGCTATATAGACTATTGCAGACAAACTTTCTCGTCGCTAAAGCAACCTACATGTCGCAGTGGGGAGCAGATTTAGGACACCCGATACAGGACCAGTCCTGGGCAGACATTTGGTCAAGAATTCACTCGTCCTCCTTTTGCATTACCAGTGCGCGCATAAACTACTTTTAAGGTGGTACTGCCTACCGCTCCGACTACATCATGTCAACCGGGCCCTGGACCCCCTACGTTGGCGCCGCTGCGGCCTCACGGGCTCCTACCTGCATATGTGGTGGACATGCCCGGTGGTGGAGAACTTCTGGTCCCAATGCATAGCCACCATAGCAGACATTACCCAGATAACGCTGCCGCTGGAGCCAGAGCCTATCTTACTAGGGGTCCCGATCCCAGGCATATATCCGAGGTCCGGTAAGAAGGCGGCCCTCATAACACAGCTGCTCCTGGCCGCTAAGATCACAGTGGCCGAACCTGGAAATCCCCAGAGGGCCCCCTAATGATCCTGTGGTGGCTAAAACTCTGGGACATTTTCATAGCGGAAAAGATCACGGCGGCAAACAGGGGTCACCTTCACCGCTTCACAAACATTTGTTTGCCCGTGATAGATTATGACCAGAGCTACCCAGCACTGACACATAAACCGCGCTCAGTGGTGAACGCCCTACTTGCAGAGGACAAGGAACCGGTCCAATGATCAGAGGAGCAGGAACTTGACGGCAGTGAATATAAGGCTTAGCAGGCTGCATGTACTTAAATCTCTATAATGCAATGTTCTCCTGTGTGCTGTTCAAAAATAAACAAGTTATAAAAAATGCTTAATAAAGACAAATAAAAAATAAAAAAACATTCATTAAAATTCGACTTAAAACCAACATAGCGGCCATAAATTGCCATAATACAGTGTGCAAAACAACGCATGTGCAAAAGGATGAGAAGTGTTTACTCGGGCCCACAATGCAATGGTTCAGAGCAAAAGTACAAGTAGCAGGAAATCCACATTCAATCATCATCATTAGTATGGAATAGCGTTTGGCATCAATTCCTTGTTGATTACAGTGAGAAAGTTGGTGAGCGAGATGATGAAAGAGACATTTTTGCTCCACATACATCTCATCCAGAGAAAGTTTCTTGAGAAACTGCTGTCACCAACATTGTCTTTACCAAAAAACTTGATTCTAGCTGGTTCAAAGAAGGAACATGCAATGACGAGATGTTGGATTGTTTCTACTAGATTTGCATCAGAGCAAAAACGACATGTAGTGTCTGATCCCAAGAACTCCTTTTTGTCCCAACGTTACGTCCGCTCTCTAGTATAAAACAGATGAAATTTAAATCTCATGTATAAATCCTGTGCTTTGTCACAAGGAAAGCACAGCAGATCATGTTGCTCTTTTTCTTATTAAACGGGAGTTTCCCTGGTGCATACTATATTTATTTAATGCATCAATCGTACGTGACCAATCAAAGCAATAAAGCTTTTTTTTTTTTTTTTTTTTTACATTTCCTGGTCGTAATATCAGTTTTTGTTCCTCAGCACCAATCCATGCCAAGATGTGTAGCATTCTTTCACGAAATTTAGACAAGGTCGGCGGAGAGGCTTCACTTAGCATGTGACAAAGGTTTTCATATAGTGAGTTTTTAGGAGGATTGATCAATTTGGCATAGTTATTTAATAGTCTCCAGTGAAGTTTGGAAGATAAAGAATGTATTCCCAATTCATGCCTAAAGATTGAGTTTGGCAGTGATTTAGCTAGGGCCGCAGTTTTTTTCCAAATGCGACCCTGTAGTTTAAGAAAATCACCCATATCCACCAGGCACATGTCTAGTCCATGGAGTAAGATTGATTCAACTTTTGGATAGTAAAATTAGTTTGCTGGAATAAGAGAGAATTTGCATAATTTTGTATTCAACACTTTCATTTGGGAAAGAAGCGGTCTAAGTTTAAGGATGAGTGAGTTCCTCCACATGCTTACAGAAGAAGTAATAACCAAGGTAGCGCAGTTGAAACACACATTCAACTGCACCACCCTCCATCATCCACCTCATAGTTTTGATTTTTTTCCTAAGATTAAGTCATCGGCAAACGCCATCCAATTGATGCGTAGCTTGCCCAGACAAACACGGAAGGTGTTTTGATCATTCCATAAGTCGTCAAGATCGCACAGATAGAGATTGAACAGGGTTGAGGCCAAGTTACAACCCTGTTAAACTGTTATCAGGTAATATTATCCCCACCAATAATATTGCCATATATATGGTAATGGGGTAAGGCCATAGGCAATATTATTAGTAGGGATAATTTATGGGGTTATTGGGACTAGGGGTTGCGGGGATGTCCCCAATTCATTAAAAGGATTATGGGGGTTACAGGGGTGTGCCCCGCAGGTTCCACGGCTTAATATTACCGCAAAAATATGGAACATTCTTGATTGGTGATATTTTTGCGGGGATATTAACACATGGAACAGTTTAACCCCTATGGATGTCAGAATTGCTTCAGTTAATGCACCTTCCTGGTTGATGCGCACACGATAACGGGTGTTTTGGTGTAGCATCGAAATTAGCAAAATTGTGGTAGGAGGGATACCATACATAGCCATTTTACGCCATAAGAGAGCTCGACTGACACAGTCGAAAGCTGAGGTCATGTCGAGCGATGCCATATATATGGGCCCACTTGCAGATTTTCAGGTAGTTTCAAGAAGGTAGACACGATGTTTGCATTTAATGCCGTGCCCATGCATTTGCGAAACCCTATCTGAAACCGCAAAAGAATGCTGTTGGCCTTGAAGAATGTTTCCAGGTTGTTCAGAATTAGAATAGAGAAAACTTTAGATGAGGCATCCATTAAAGCAATGGGCCTATAATTTGATGGATTAGTATGATTACCTTTTTTGAAAATTGGTATAATCAAAGATTGTAACCATGATTTCAGAATGCGTTTTATCTTGAAGATTAGGTCATATTTGATTTGTTGTTCGACTGGAAGTCTACATGCTGAGAGTTCCCTTAGTCTTTTGTTTTTGATCCTCTTTAAACATGTAACCTCAGAATTGTATGTGTGCTTGTTGCTTGTAAACTTACCCTGGGGGGATTTAACAAGTTTATCAAGAACACTTCTAATAGTGTAGTTAATGGAATTCTCAGATTGTTGAAGATCTGAATCTAGGCTCCATCCCATATCATTAGATGACTCTTGAGTGTGGCAACAAATTGATGCCATAATTTATTATTGCACCTAACGGAGAGTCCAGAGCCTCAGCTTCTAGGAACGAAAGAACAGGCGCTATTTCATGTGTCCAGTCGCTGTGATTAACATTAAGTTTAATGATCATGCGATCTCCAAAGCACGCCTTTTCACATCTGTTTACTAAATGTGCAGAAACATAGAAATAATCTATATGAGACTTGAAATTCCCTCTTTGCCAAGTAAAATCGAGGACACATTCTTCAAATTGCACCATTCCATAAAGAATGAGTTCCAATTTATTTTAAGATTTTGTTTTTATTAAGTTATTTCCATTTTCAAACAAATAAACAAACTGTACAACAAAAACCCAACTCTCCCCACCCCCTAACAGCTGCAATCTCCCCGAGTCCTTGCATGGTATAGATTTCTCAAAAATATGCTCAACAGATATGGAGAATACGCAAACGTTGGGAGCAATGTTGTAAATTAAAGTCAGATTGTAAAAACTCAAGCACCTCTGCCCAGTCAATGGAAAATATGGTCTGTTCACCCTAAATGGCAAAAGTGGTCCATTCCAATGCTACAAAGTTCCAGATCCTATCAAACCACTCAGTCACAGTAGGAGGATCCTTGGATTTCCACTTTTGAGCAATCCCCAGTAAAGCGGCCAGCTATAGGACCACAAATGTTGTAAAATTTTGCTTTGAGTAGCCATGCATATCTGAGTCAAATATCAACAACAGATTAGCCTTCATGGAATTCGGTTTTGACATGCCAAACAGTTGTTGCATATGATTATCGATCTCTGCCCAATATCTCGCTAACACTGGACAATGCCACCCAATATGACCCCAGTCCCCAATCGCACCACATTGTCTCCAACATTGCTCCGACAAAGAGGATTTAATCTCGCGCAAACGGGCAGGCGTATAGTGCCACTGCGTTAACAATTTGTGCCAAAATTCCCACAGTTGTATAAAGCGGGTATACTTAGGTATGTCCTTCCATAACTCGTCCCACTCTTTGTCTGGGACCGGTACCCTGAGCGTTAGCTGGCATCTAGATTTATAATGCAACTTTGAACGGATTCAATATTAAGGCCTTATTGCCTGGATTGGTAGTAACACATTTTTTCAAGGGAGTCAGTTCCCTAACTGCCGCCAGCCTAAGTGGGGGGCCAGTATCCAGTGGCGTACCTGATAATATTGATAATATTGTCTATCGCCCCACCCAAAATCAAACTTTCACTGGTTGAATGTTTTGAGGCCCCTGCCAATGAACAAATCTCGGATTTTACTGCATATTGCCTGCTTCCACTTTGAGAATGCCCGAGGATCACAGCCTGGAGCAAACTTAGGATTTGAAAATATTGGGGTAAGAGGGGAGGGGAAGGTCATCAAACTGTGCCTTCTAACCACCCCGTCCCAGATCTCTTCTACTAGATGCGTAATCTTACTTCTATGAATTTTACGGGGGCAGTCTTTTTTGTATGCCAAAGAACTTCCCCTAGCTTTGACCCCTGCCCCAATGACAGATCCATCTGCAGCCAACATTTCTCCACGTCTGTTCCCCACCAATCCTTAATAATTTTGAGTTCAGCTGCCTGGTAAAATTTGTAAAAATCGGGGAGCCCCAGTCCTCCTCTTGCAGTGGGAGCTGTTAAAACTTTGTAAACCACGCACAGAGGTTTGTTGTTCCAAACATATTCAGATATCCTCCTTTGCAATGTTTTAAAAAATGCCATTGGGATTCGAATTGGGAGTGCCTGAAAGAAATATATGGCCTCATTACACGGTAGGCGGTAGCCATGGCGCTATTAGTAGGCGGTAGTCATGGCGCTTACCGCATTCCGGGTCCGTGTTCCCGGAATGGGAACTTACTGGGTCATTCCGACCTTGGAGGACCCGGTAAGTCCCCATTCCGAGAACCATTCCCCATTCCCATTTGAGCCCCCATAGGGGAGTAAAACCATGCGTTAGGGGAGGGACCCGCTAAGGGACCTCGTAGTAGGGCGGTAAGGGATTACCGGCACCGGTGCCCTTACCAGTGCCAGTAATCCCTTACCACCTACCGTGTAATGAGGCCCAATGAAATTGTTAAAGGACCCCAGTTTCCGAATTGGTTCGCAATCGCTTTCAGCAAAGGGGGAAAATTTGCTTTGTAAAGACCATCCAAATCAGGAGTTATTACAACCCCCACAGGTTTAATACATCTCTGTGCCCATCCATATTTAGTTTGTGTATGTAAAGTAGATACGATAGAGGGGGACAGAAATAAGACTTTTAGACCCGCCGCCAAGCCATACTGCTCCAATTCCCTTTCTATTCCCACTAAGCATATAGCTGGTTCCGAGACTGCCAGTAACATATCGTCGGCGTGCGCCATGATTTTGTGTTCCATTCCCTCAAAGAATATACCATGTATATCCTGCGTTTATCGGATTTTTGCACGGAAAGGCTCAAGAGCTATGGCATACAACAATGGTGGCATAGGACAGCCCTGTTTTGTGCCTCTCTGCAGGGAAAAAAGAGAAGAGAGTAGGTCATTTATTAATAACCGGGCCACCGGGATTTTATAATTGAATTTAATTCTTGCTAGAAATTGCGGGCCAAATCCCGTTTTAGCCAAGCCCTGAAAGAGGAACGACCACTCTACCCAGTTGAAAGCCTTTTCGGTGTCCAAAGATGAGAGAAGCGCAGGGATCGGTGTGAGTGGCACTTTTTCTAGCACATGACACACACGCCGTACATTGTCATGTGTCTGTCGATTTTTTTTATAAAACCCGACTCGTCCGGGCAAATGATAGATGGGAGCAGACATCTATCTTATTTGCCAAGACTTTTGAGTAAATCTTGGTATCAAGGTTAATTAAAGCTATAGGACGATATGACCCACACCGCCGAGGGTCCTTACCAGGTTTTGGGAAAAGTATACTCTTCGCTTCCTCCATTAAGGGGGAAATACTCAGTGAGCTCAAGAACGAATGATATAGATATGTTAACCTTGGAGCCAGAACACTACTGGACATCTTAAAGAAGGGAGCGAAGAACCCATCACGTCCAGCGGATTTATTAAGGGGAAGCGATTTAATGACAGTCATTACTTCTTGGGTAGATATTTCTTTTTCCATGACATCCCGCTCCAACTGCGAGATCTGGTGGAGCTTCACTGTCTGTAAGTACAATATCTGTGATTTTTCATTTGGTTCCTCAGTATGATAAAGATGTGAATAAAATTAGTGGAATTGCAATATTATTTGTGACGATTCAGGGACTGTAGCCCCATCCATCAATTTTATCGATAGGATAGTCTGTGAGGCAATCTTCTGGAGTAATTGTCGCGCCAACAGTCTATCCGCCTTGTTGGCTTTGATGTTATATGACTAGTATAAGTACAACAGGGATTTCTCTGCTTTTTTAGTTAAAATAAGTTTAACTTGGCTCTAACAGTTCTATATGGTTTTTAAATTGCTGAATCTTTACTAGTTTCCATCCCTCCCATTACTTGTGGCAGTTCGGCCTCCAATGTTTCAACCAAAGCAGTTCTCTGTCGCCTTTGTTTTCAAAACTTATTTTACTAAGCATTTTACATATGAAGAAAATACATTCATTGCTCGTGCCAGCTTTGTATTGCTGATTACATTTATGTAGTTTGTCTTGTTAGAGCAAACATCTATTTTTCCCTCTCTTCCCACCTCCCCCCGGAGACTAGATGGGTTTACAAGTTCAGTTGTTGTGCATGGGTTTTCATTGTGTCTTTGGACGATGAAGTATGGGATTATTTATACATGTTAAGGAAGGGCAGCCATTCCATTTGCCTGCTCGGGATGAGATTGTGGAGCGCTCCCGTGATGTTCTCCATCTCGTACAGTTCCTTGGCTTTCTGAATCCAGGCAGCTTGTGGGGGGAAGGGTTTGTGATTTCCATTTTATTGCGATGCAGGCCCTGGCGGCTAGTAGAAGGAAGTGCACATTTGGGATAGCTTTGTCCAGTGCCTTCCTTTTCCTCAAGGCTAAATAGTACTAGCCAGGGGTAGCAGTTTCGCTCAATCCCGTCTAATTGCTTGATCCACCCCAGTAGTTCCTTCCAGAATGCCTGGGATTTGGGGCAGGCCCACCACATGTGCTTGTTTGCCACATCCTCTCCAGCATTGTGGGCTGGTTTGTCTGAACATTTTGGATAATCGTTTAGGGTCGTATTGCCACCAGTGGAGGATCTTCAGGCCGTGCAGTTTGTATTGTGCCGATATGGAAGTTTTATGGGCGCCCGTTCACATGTGCTTCCATTGGTCGTCGCTCATTTGTTGGTCCCAGTCGGTTTGCCATCTCTTCCGGAGTGCTATATTTTTGGTGGAGCGGATGTTCAGGAGGTTTTTGTAAAGTCTGGAGATGAGGCCTTTTGTGGATGTCGCTTCACTTAGTGTCTTTTTGGGTGGTGTTAGGTCTCTCTGTAGTTGGTCCTTCCATTTTGGAACTGTCAAGGCTCCCATCAGCTGGAGGAATTAGAATGGGTTTATCAGTTTCATTTGCAGTCCTTCTTCTAGAGCTTGAATCGAAATGTATTTATGTATTTGTCTTTTTTTACTAATTGGCCTACCATTTCCAGGTCTGCTTCATACCATTTCTGGAATGTCAGTGGCTCTTGGATTGCACTTCTAATGGGAAGGGCCCATATGTGGCTCAAGGGGGAAGGCCACATTGTTTATCCCTTCATATCGCTTTTATTCCACCATAGTCTTAGGAGCGGACCCAGCATCTTGTGGTTGATAACTTTTTTCTGGAATGATGGTTTTGGGGCCCAGAGCCATTCCCCAAGGGTCATTCGTCGCATTATATAGTTTTCAGGTTTCCCCATTGTTTATCTTTGTCCGCTCTGAGATGTGGGATCAGGGCCCTATATTGCGATGCTCTATAGTAAGTGTAGCAGTCTGGCAGGCCTACTCCCCCGTTTTCCTTGTCTTGTATCAGTGTGTTATAGGCGATCTGCTGTTTCCGCCCTTGCCATAGAAAGTTGGTAATTTTGGCTTAGATACGTTGAAGTGGGAGTTTGCCATTTCTACTGGGAGCATTTGGTATTAGTAGAGGAGCGTGGGGAGAATTGCCATCTTTATTGCGTTAAGGCGCCCCAGCCAGGAGATAGTCAGTTTGGTCCATTTTTAAAATTCCCCCTTCAACTCTGTCATGAGGGGCGGGAGGTTGGCTTCGTAGAGGTCTTCTGCTGATTTTGTTATATTCATGCCTGTAAAACAACCACCAGTGGGGGACGTCTGTACTCCTGCTCTCTATATGGCAGAGGTGAGGCACAGAGGACCCCAGCCAAGATGTCTATTGTTGGTAGCAAAGGACGAGCAATCAAGGCCTAGCTTCTCAGGAGGTAATACGGGCGGGTTCTTAAGTACGTGCGTTTGGAGGAGAAGCTAATGCAGGAAACCTTGACTGGCAACAGAGCGCCTGCCTTGTCACCAATTTTTAAACATGGTTCTTAAGTATAGTGTAGTCCCCAATCGTCCACACATTGTATTAGTTAAAACACAGTCTTTAAATAAATAAGGTTCAATGTTATATACACTATCACGATAATACACTTTGTGCTCCAACAATTCTAACATGGTAAATATATACAGTTCTAGGTGGTACCACAATTACTCTGATTGCATTAAAATGCATCAACTATACTCAAATAGCATACAAATCAACACAGCAAAACGATATCAACCATAGATTTAGGAGGAAGACAAGTTCATTAGACAATTGGCAGAATACTGAACCCCTACCACTCGGCACCGTTCTGTATGAGGATACCCCCACCTGGGTAACCTGTAAATAAAGATGCACTCCAAGCCCAGTCCATATATTGTCTATTAGAGTCTCTTCTTCTATAGTTCTGCAACCCAAATGTACCTTGTGTTGTAGAGTTCTTTGTCTGGGAATCGACAGGCCCTTTTTGCGAGCACTCCCTTTCAAGCAGGAGCCACGGGTCGTCGAACTTCTGAGATGAAGAAAAGGTGAACGTTGTCATTGAGGCAGCAGCTTGGTCCTTGCGGTGCTCGTTTACGAGAGGTCGAAAATAGGGGAGGTGTGCGGTGCACCTCGACGGCGATGGTTCGTTGCCGCAAAGAGTCAGTGAAGAAATTTAGCCCATCAAGGGCGTTGGGTCATCGGCGTCTGGCGTTGGCGAACGTGACGTGACCACGGCTGGCTTCAGTAGGTTCGTCAGCATCTCTGAGGTCTTCGGGTGGCGGGAAACCAACCGGCGGATTCTCCTCGGTCGTCGGCAGCCTTGACTTTCTCCGGCAGGACGAAAGCGGTCGACGATGATGAATAAGGGAGTCCTTGGAGCAAAATGTTCTTAGGCAAGGAGAGCAATGCGGCTTTGGTCGGCGACAGCGGTTATCGACCGTGGATGGCTGTCTGGTGCTTCTCTTCGTTCTCCTCGGCGGTCCCCTTCTCTGGTCGGCAGCCTTTCATAGGTCTGTCTACCAGGGAGCTTTGGCAAAGATCAGCTGGTGCACGATGGTCCCTCGTAGCTCAGGAAGAGGTCTCCTTACCAGGTCCTCTCTTGGATCAGTTCTTGAAGGCACAGCAGCTTTCAGATTACACGGAAGGGAACAGCGGTTCACCTTCTTCTTCAGGCTCGGCTTCGAGAGTAAGCATCAAGTATCAACTTCAGCTTCTGAACGGTTTCTAGCGGGGAGAGTCCCCCAGATATACTGTTGATCCCGAATTCACTCTGCGTGTTCACACTCAGACAACCAGTCACTCAGAAGGGCATTCAGGCAGTCAGGCAGCCAATCAGGCGCACAGTGCATTCAGACCATTCTTCTGCATCCAGACACTCACAACACAGAATGTGGATTCGGACAAGCACTCTGACATTCTGACATTCAGCACTACACATTGCATTCATACCAGTTTCGGGCAGGGCTGTCTCAGTCATTGTGTCAAAAACCACATACTAGAAACCCATAGCACAGAATATGTATTTGTCACACACTCCATTCACCCAGGTCCCTCCACCCGGGTGTACCCACAACATATTTGGGAAGGCTCCCCACAACACCATATATGGAACTTCCACCCAACAGCCAGTCAGGGGGAAGGGACAGAGTCAGGGTTTACCGGGACTTTGGGAAAAGTAAGGTAACAGGCAAAAGAAAGCAAGAGGCCACAGGGGCCATCTTGTTTCCTATAAGGAATCCACTGATTCCAATGACAGAGCCTGGGCATTCCAAAATGGAGGATGCTCAGGGCACCTGTCAATTCAGTACGGAGCTGCCACCAGCCCGTACCATGCTCTGTGGGCCACAACAGGTGCCCAAAAACATACACTAGGAGAACGGGATCGTTCTCCCACCCATGGGTGCCATAAGGGTATCACAAGGGTCTGTTCACCAAACCAAATACAGGAAGAGCCGCACCGCCAGGAGTCCCACGTGAACTCCTGCGTGGAACACAAGTCAGAACACATGATAAAAGCAATAAAGGACACGAATTCAGAGGCCCTGTCCCTCTGATGCATTTCCAGCATCACAATGCCCAGGTATTTTAGCGTTCGGAGGGCGACCTGGATTCCCTGGATGGATCGGGGTTCTCTTGAGTCATTCTGATTGTTGTATGGAAATAGGATTGATTTGTCTGTGTTGACCTTCAGGTCTGCTCATTTCCAGTATTCTTTTATTGTTTTCAAAATCCTGGGTATGGGGAGAGCGGGGTTTGCCACGTAGAGGAGTAAATCATATGCGAACATTGCATGCCTGTACTCGGGATTCCTTCGATGGCTGGGTCTTTTCTAATCACATTCCCCAGGGGCTCTATGGACAGTGCATATAAGAGAGGCGAGAGGGGGCATCCCTGCCTTGTGCATCTCATCAGGTTGAATTCCCTCAATAGTTTGCCGTTGACTGCCACCCTGCCTGTGGGGGACTTGTACATTGATTTAACCCCCTCCATGAATCTGTCTCCAAATCCCATTCCCGACAGTGTGGCTCAAAGGAATTCCCATTCCATCCAGTCGAACATCTTTTCGAATCCAGGCTGAGAAACGCCTGTCCCTCCCTTTCCCCCCAGCGAGTGTTACATTTTGTCTATGGTCTTTTGCATGGTGTCTGCACCGTGCCTCCCTTTTGGGTCTGGGTGGATCAGGCGGGGCATGATCTCTTCCATTCGGGTCGCCAGTACTGTGGTGTAGATTTTGGCGTCAATGTTTAGCAGTGATATTGGTCAATATGATTTACAGCTAGAGGGGTCTTTTCCCGCTTTTGGAATTACTACTATATGGGCCTTTGTGAATGAGGGTGGGGTTGTTCCTGTGTCTTGCATATGGTTGAATAGTTTAGCCATGTGGGGGGCGAGTGAGTCTGCATGCTGTTTGTAAAAGCCCATGGTGTAACCGTCTTCCACTGGCGCCCCTCCCGGAGAGAGTCTACCTATAGCCGCGTTGTTACACCCTTGGTGAAAAGGGATTGACAATAGAACCTTTTAACGTCAAAACACAGAGGAATAACCTCACAATCACAGTAAACAGTTAACAGACTTTGGTTTCACTGACCTGTTCTTCGGATGTAGAAAGGTGAAAGGAAAGTTCACTTAACACTCTCTCACCCCGCCTAAGATAAAGGCATGGCGAGAAAATGCCAGGGAAACCCTCATGGGGGAAAAAACCCTCAGTAGCTGGCGTGCGTCAGGAAGATGTTTCAGCGCCGGATGAATGTCGCCAGAAGTGCTCCGACGTGTTGGAGTTGCTGGGTCCTATCCTAATGATGTCTGTATGAAGAGAGATAACAATTAGAATGGGACTATGAAAAAATAGGTAACACACCTTCAGGATCGTAATTACCTCTCAAACAGTAGCGGGGACTTTGAGGATTAATGGGAAGAAGGCGGGGATTCTTTCGGGTTGATAAGGCTAGAAGATGCAGGGAGGATTAACAGAGGTTACTTAAATGAAATAAAAAGGTAGAAGGTGAGATGGAGTATTGTTTCCCTCGCGTATGACCTACCTGACGGGAATATGACAATGGGTGAAGCTTTTGTCGCTGTTTCCCTATTGAAATTGTAAAGCGTGTCGGGAGGTGTGGTCCTGTTAGTTTCGCGGAGGAACTGAGTCTGCTGGAGCGAGTATGTGTTAATATCAAAGAACAGGGAGCTAGATGCATACGACAGAAAAAGGAAATACACCTACTCTTAAAATGGATGCAGAAATGTTCTGTAGAAATGCAGCAGATGACGAAACGGATAGTGATCCTAAATTCGGGATGTGATTTCTAGAAGAAATGCAATAGAGGTTAAAGAGTGAGAGGGAACTGGGATCTCGTAAAGCTAATCTAGAATACTAGAGGAGCCGGACTTACGAAGCGTGGCTGCCGGTAGCAGTAGCAACGCGCTGCTGATGGTAATCCAAAGGAATAAATACCTCTTCCAGGTAAGGAGGAGAATCCTGCTCGGAGGCAGTCGGAACAACTGGAATGTGGTGTCGTCACCACAGTATCGAAGAGAGGAATAGTCCTCTCTCTCTGTTATCGGTTATTGAGTGGGCTGCGTCCCACGTGACAGGAAGGGGAGGGGTTACCGCGGGAAGCGGCAGTTAGTGTCGAAGTTTAAATAAAGATAAGACGTGTTGCACCCCAGCACCCGTGTCAGCCTCTGCTTGAAGAGAGAGAGCGGTTAGGAGTGTGAGGAGGTCCACCTACAGGACACTACATCTGGCGGCGAGGCGGACACGCGCCCCGCCGTGCTCGCCACCTCAAGTCACAGCGCTCGTGACGCTCGTGAGTCTTCCGTCCGTCCGATGCCCCAAGGATAGCGGGTCGGAGCGTGAGGGCTCCCCGCCACCGGAAGAGGCCCCGAAGCACTCACCCCACGGGCGGAGCAGGAGCAGCAGCTCCCCGCGCTACTACCTTCCGGGCGGGAGAAAGAGAAGACCTCGCTCCCGCCAACGGCATCGACGCCAGTAGGCGTGACCTCCAACGCAGCGGGTGGAGCAGCGACTCCCCGCATCACACCACCGGGCGGTCGAGGTGCACTGGCCTCCTGCCAATGGCAACGGCTGGAGCGAATAACTCCAGCAGAACTCCGGGCAATGGCCACAAATACACATTGTGCCCGCTCAGCGCCTGCATAAAAAGGGTAAACACACGAACCCCTACGCAAGCAGCGAGTCAAGAGACGCACATCGAAGGCCTCATAGATCCCCACGCAGCCATC